>NC_073625.1:101788739-102413739 GCF_029407905.1 Bubalus kerabau | reverse complement strand
GTAAGAGAGGCAGAAAACATCAACAGACCTATAGCTATAAACCAAGTCTGTGGATGCTGCAAGCATGTAGAAAAAAAGATAAAATAAGAGGAAAAAAGAAGAAATGTAGGTCACGTACTTCATTAAAGGTTTATGGGGCAGAAAGTCTATTTATCCATGAAAACAAAAACAATGTGGTTAATAGCAGAGATTATTACTACGAGAAAAATCACATTCCATCCAGGAAAACAACATAGATTTTTCAATAGCACAATGAAAGAAGAAATGAATACTCACTCAGTTGTAGGAAGGAGTATATTACAGAGGCCAGCTAAGGGGGAAAATGATAGTTCTTAAAGAGCACACAAAGACTGTAAAATACCCGGTGAGGCGTATCAGAGGGGTGAGTGAGCAGCTCATATTATAGACATTGAAGCAATTGTGAGGCTGGGGAGGAGTAGTAGAAGGGAAAAGGCTGCTGTGCCCCAAAAGATGGGTGACATTTTACCAGCCCCCATAAAAGATTAAGGTGAATCAGAGCTGAATCCAAGAATTCTGATCAAAGGGATCATGCGTGATTTGCAGGCGAAAGATCCAGGAGGGGTGAATGCTGCTGGCCTGAAATTGACAAGATGCAACAAAATAGGAGAGGTTAAATGTTATCACATGGAGGAAAACACCACTGTTCACGTGAAGGCGAAGAGCATCTGGTGGTTCTGTAATAGCCCTTCCTTGCTTGAAGCATGTTATATTAAAGAACAGTGGCATGCACTTGGGAGAGGAGTCATGTTTTCCTAACAGACTCAGAATGGGTAACACATCAAAGAGAGTAAGCACCATCTGTGTATTCAAGGAAAGGCATAATGTTTGCTTCTGACTATAGCCTGTTTTGTGTGTGTGTGTTTTTTTTTAATGTTGCATCTCTAAGTTGCTTGGAACAGAAGAAAGAATATAGTCAATGTAAGTGCCTTAAAAGCTCCAAAAATATTCCATCACTTTTCCTCCAAAGAAGCTCAGACTGCTTTGCTAGAATCTCATTTTTAGTTCCAAAAAGATTTGGGCAAACTCAGCAGTGAGGGTTAGAACAAAGGTTCTCAGAGAGAATTATGCAGGACTTCACAGTAAGTCGAGGTGCTTTCCTCTGTTCATAGAACAAATGAGGCCTCCAACCAATGTGCATGGTATTTGGCAGATCAAAGAAAAAGGCCAACAGGAAAAACAGCCTCTGATAACAATTTGTGGGTAGAGAATTTTCTAACAGATATCACCGCACCATTAAGAATGCAAGTTTTACTTCTTATCACATTCAATAACTGATCCTAAAGACTCACTTTAATTTTCTCCTTCTAAATTCATTAATTTTCTCCTTCTAAAGTCAGTTTTGAATACTGCATTATCTTATATTTAGTATGCTTTGGAGAAATACACTTTTTCAAAAAGTAAGTACATAAAGAAGCTAGGTAATTCAAATTTCTAAGAAATAAAATCCAGGCTAACTTCAGCCCCCAAATATGTGGAGAAGTAGATATAAAAGATCTTGTTTTTATATTCATCCTTCCTCATCTAGATTTTAGCAAGAATCCTAAAGAAAAAGGAGGTGTACCAGTACAAAGTCCTCAACTCATATATTTTTAAAAGTCAGTTTGGTTGAATCTGCATTCACTTCAAAACAAGAAGAGATGGCTTAGAATATTTAGATGATTAATGCTAGTAAATGCCTGAATGTTTCCCTATTTTGTGAAATGTTGAAAAAAAAAATCTACCTTAAGAACTTGGCTACAAATCTGTGCAACAGATCTTTAACAGGGCTGGATGAGGAAGTGAGTTGTTCTGAGAAAATGCATGCATGTCACATTGTAGCTAAACATTTTTTCTTAGCAGGGGATGACTATATATATATATATATATATATATATATATATATCTCAACTGTTTTTAATTTAAGAGCTTTTTTCCTTATGAGGTTCCACCCATATGTGAAGTGGGTCATATGATATCTTCTTACAAATAGCTTTCAAATGGGAACATGCACTGGAGTATGGAGCTCTGTTCTGTACAGTTGCAAAGGCACCTGATGTGCTGGAAGAAGACAATGTGTCCAACTGCAGCAGCCGTGCCTCTTCTAGGTGTATTCTCAGAGGCTGTGGAATAACATAGCTGCTAAAGCCTAAGACTGTCCTTAATAGTTGATGAATCCAAAGCAGCAGCCTGGTTTAGTCCTTTTCATCTGAGGAATTCCAAAATGTTACTGAAAGAAAAGCCTCAGGAATTATCCAGAAACAAATGCCCTGCTTTCACATTTGAGGGTACAGAGTGCCAGAGAGATAAAGGGATTTCCCCAAGGATTCACCTATGATACAACTGGGACACAAATCCAGATCTGTATTTCTTGACTCCCAGGCCAGTGATCTTTCCAGTATTTGTGACCCAGTGTGGACTCTCACACTAGCCTGGCTGGGTTCTAATCTGGGCTTTCATAGCTGGGGGCACTGGCAAAGTTATTTAAGCTCTGAGCTTGAGTTTGCTCATGTGAAAGATGAGGATCATACTAGCAAGTGCCTCACAAGGTTGTTATGAGGGGTACATGAATCCATACATACAAAGCAGTTAAGACAATGCCTTGCATTTAACAAACGCAAACTATACGTGAACTCTAATTATTATAGTCAGTATTAACATGTGTTCTCTCAGTTGGTAGGCACCAAAGAACAAAAGAGCCCTAACCTAGAAGCCCTTCCCTAGAAATTACCTTGGTAAATTCACCCCTCAATGCCTTAGTTTCCTCATCTATAAAACGGCAAAACAGTAATTTCTACCTCAAGGTGACTATAAGGATTAAATGAGATGGTTCATGTGAATGTTTACAACAGAGCCTGGCATATGAGTAGTGCTCTACAAATAACAGATAGTATCCACAAATAATAATTCAATGAAAACTATAACTCTTTATCACCAACCTACTTCCTCCCTACTTAACACTGTCTCCTTCTACCTTTCAACTTTCTCCATATCTATGTCCAACAAAGAAGAATAAGGGATATATTTTTCAACATTAAATAAGGGCAATAAAGAAAAAAGCTTAAAAGGATTTTTTTATATATATAAACAGCCTAATTTATCCAATACATGAGTACGTGAGAGTTGACACTTTGAAGAAAGGAAAAATTGTATGCACAAGAACATTTTCAACTCACCAGCATATCATTTAGAGCCTTAATAAAGTACAGTAGTAATGTAAATACAGAACAAGCTAATAAATGAACTAAAAGATGTGTTTTCCTCCCATATACTATTGGTGGCAGTGTGCATTGCTGTCAAGTACAAATCTGTGGGCAATAACCATCAAAATAAAAATCCACATACCCATTAATTTCTTAGATGACTTAATTAACATATGTTTTAGACATATAAAATTATATTTACAAATTAATCATTGCAGCTGAATATAAAACTATTTCCTTAATTCTTAGTTCAAGATTCTAGATATCTCTCCAGTACCTAGTCATATGTACCTATCATTGAGAATTTTAAGGGAAAAGTAATATCTTCACATTAGACTCTAGAAGCTAAGTAGATAGAATAATCATAAACAACTTTAAAATATGCTTTGGTAACCATGCTTAGAAATCGATTACTTTTCTATGATAGTGTATTTTACACCCTTGCACGGTTTGCTAGGGGGAGAAAATGCTCATTGATAATATCACAGTATCAAGCTGTATTTGCCAAATATTGCTTTTAAAACATCAAACATTTTGGGTAGTGCTCTCACCAAGATGGTGCAGAACCCAGCCACTAGCCCCCTACAAAAATAAAAAAAAATCAGACAACTAATCACAAACAAAAACAGTTCTGAGAGAGCTCAGGAGTCCACTTAAAAAACTTCAGCAACAAAGTGGAACAAAAAAAACTTGGGAAAAACTATAGGAAAAGGAAGGGAGAACAAAACTTCATTTTGCCTGCATCGTCCCATCCCCCAGGCCCCCAAGAGCACACTTTCAGCTAGAAAGCATTCCTCTCCCTGGGGAAGAGAGGGGTTGGTGAACGACTAGCTTCCCTAACCTTTTGGAGCACCACATGAAGGATCTACCTCCATTTCACTCCGCCCAGAGACCTGCACAGCTGAGATGCATAGAAAGGGCTAGGAACAAAGAAAAAGAACAGGGGCTGCCAATGAGAGCCACACAGTGGGGGTAACCACACTTTCCAGTAACCTGCTCTGCAGAGGAACCCAGCAACTTTTGCCACTGAAGAAACCAACAGTCAACACAGCTGTCACAAAACCCTTACAGATTTAACCACTGGAGTCCCATAAGGAAAAGAGAGGGAGAAAGAGGCAGAAAACCTAGTTAAATAAATAATGGCTGAGAACATCCCAAACCTGAGAAATCTGGACATCCAGGTTCATGAAGATAATAGTTCACCCCATAATTTCAATCCAAAACAATTTACTCTTGGTCACATAATAACAAAACTACCTAATATTAAAAAGAATTTAAAAATCAACAAGAAACAAATTTTCTCCAAAAGGGAACCCCTATAATGCCAGAAGTGGGTTTTGCAGAAAAAACTCTACAGGCCAAGAAAGTGGCATAATATATTCAAAGTGCTAAAAGGAAAAAACAAAACAAAACTACCAACCAAGAATAATTTACCCAGCAAAGCTGTCCACCAGAAACGGTGAGATAAAACAAAAATATATGCATGTAACAGTAAGTATACATAGTATTCAGAATACTCTACTACTAATGAAATATGGAGGTATGTTAACACTTAACTCTAGTTTAAAGGAAAAGGGACGAAAGTATTAAAAATAGTTTAGTTACAATAATTTCTTAATGGATTCACAATAAAAAAGAAGTATATTTTAATTAAAATCACAAGATTAGTTCTTTGGCCCATTTTTTGATTGGGTCATTCATTTTTCTGGAGTTGAGCTGTAGGAGTTGCTTGTATATTCTCGAGATTAGTTGTTTGTCAGTTGCTTCATTTGCTATTATCTTCTCCCATTCTGAAGGCTGTCTTTTCACCTTGCTAATAGTTTCCTTTGATGTGCAGAAGCTTTTAAGGTTAATTAGGTCCCATTTGTTTATTTTTGCTTTTATTTCCAATATTCTGGGAGGTGGGTCATAGAGGATCCTGCTGTGATGTATGTCAGAGAGTGTTTTGCCTATGTTCTCCTCTAGGAGTTTTATAGTTTCTGGTCTTACGTTTAGATCTTTAGTCCATTTTGAGTTTATTTTTGTGTATGGTGTTAGAAAGTGTTCTAGTTTCATTCTTTTACAAGTGGTTGACCAGATTTCCCAGCACCACTTGTTAAAGAGATTGTCTTTAATCCATTGTATGTTCTCGCCTCCTTTGTCAAAGATAAGGTGTCCATATGTGCATGGATTTATCTCTGGGCTTTCTATTTTGTTCCATTGATCTATATTTCTGTCTTTGTGCCAGTACCATACTGTCTTGATAACTGTGGCTTTGTAGTAGAGCCTGAAGTCAGGTAGGTTGATTCCTCCAGAACTAAACAGACATTTCTCCAAAGAAGACATACAGATGGCTAACAAACACATGAAAAGATGCTCAACATCACTCATTATCAGAGAAATGTAAATCAAAACCACTATGAGGTACCATTTCACACCAGTCAGAATGGCTGCGATCCAAAAGTCTACAAGTAATAAATGCTGGAGAGGATATGGAGAAAAGGGAACCCTCTTACACTGTTGGTGGGAATGCAAACTAGTACAGCCACTATGGAGAACAGTGTGGAGATTCCTTAAAAAACTGGAAATAGAACTGCCTTATGATCCAGCAATCCCACTGCTGGGCATACACACTGAGGAAACCAGAAGGGAAAGGGACACGTGTACCCCAATGTTCATCGCAGCACTGTTTATAATAGCCAGGACATGGAAGCAACCTAGATGTCCATCAGCAGATGAATGGATAAGAAAGCTATGGTACATATACACAATGGAGTATTACTCAGCTTGATTATTAGTATTACTCAACTGATTATTTGAATAGTATTACTCAACTGATTATTTGAATCAGTTCTAATGAGGTGGATGAAACTGGAGCCTATTATACAGAGTGAAGTAAGCCAGAAAGAAAAACACCAATACAGTATACTAACGCATATATATGGAATTTAGAAAGATGGTAACAATAACCCTGTGTACGAGACAGCAAAAGAGACACTGATGTATAGAACAGTCTTATGGACTCTGTGAGAGAGGGAGAGGGTGGAAGATTTGGGAGAATGGCATTGAAACATGTAAAATATCATGTATGAAACGAGTTGCCAGTCCAGGTTCGATGCACGATACTGGATGCTTAGGGCTGGTGCACTGGGATGACCCAGAGGGATGGAATGGGGAGGGAGGAGGGAGGAGGGTTCAGGATGGGGAACACATGTATACCTGTGGCGGATTCATTTTGATATTTGGCAAAACTAATACATATGTAAAGTTTAAAAATAAAATTAAATTAAAAAAAAATAAATAAAATCACAAGATTAGGAACAAAGACAAGGCCATTCTCACCAATCATATAGAATAGTAGACTAGAAGTCCTAGCCAGAGTAACAAGGAAGAAAAGAAAGGCGTCCATATTTGAAAACATAAGTAAAATCATTTGTTTGCTGATGACATGATCTTGTATATAGAAAATCCTAAAGATTCCACCAAAAAAACCTGTTTTAATTAATAAATGAATTCAACAGTTTCAGGATACAGACTCAATATACAAAAACCAGTTGCATTTCTATATAACAAGAAACTATCTGAAAAAGAAATAAAGAAAATTCCATTTACAATAGCATCAAAACCAAAAAATACTTAGGAATAAACTTAGCCAAGGAAGTGAATATACTGAAACTATAAGATGCTAATGAAAGAAATGAAGATGACTCAAATGAATGGAAAGTTATCCTATGTTCATGGGTCAGAAGAATTATTACTGCTGAAGCATTCAAACTACCCAAAGCAACCGACAAAGTTAATGCAATCCCTGTCAAAATTCCAATGGCATTTTTCATAAAAATGTTTTAAAAATTCTAAAATCTGTATGAAACTACAGAAGACCATGAATAGCCAATGAACAATAAAGCCAGAAACATCAAACTTTCTGATTTCAAACTATATTACAAAGGTATAGTAATGAAAATAGTACAGTAATGATGTAAGAATAGACACATAGATCAAGGGAATATAACTAAAGCCCCAGAAATAAATTCATGAATATATGGCCAGTTATATGGCCAATATATGGTCAGTTAATTTTGACAAAGGAGCCAAGAATATACAATGAGGAAACTGTATTTTCTTCAATAAATGGTATTGGGAAAACTGGACAGCCACAGGCAAAAGAATGAAACTGGATCACTATCTTACACACAAAAATCAACTCAAAACGAATTAATGAGGACTTAAAAAAAACTCCTAGGGGAAACAATTATTCTTGGCAATGACTTTTTAGATTTAACAATGAAAGCAAAGGCCACAAAAGCAAAAATAAGTAGCTTCTACACAGCAAAGAAAACTAAAAAGCTTCTGCACAGTAAAGAAAATGAAAAGGCAACCTATGGAAATTGAAAAGGCAACCTATGAAATGAAAAAAAATACTGAAAAACCTATTTCCAATAAGGGGTTAATATAAAAAATGTAAGAGGTTCTCACACAACAGCAAAAAACAAATAACATATGTTAAGACTGCTTTTAGAAAAAAGACAAGAGATAACAAATGCTTATGAGGATGTGGAGAAAAGGGAAGTCATGTATACTGCTAGTGGGAACATAAACTGGTACAGGCACTACAGAAAACAATATGCAATTTGAAAATTAAAAAAGAACTACTATATATCCAGCAATCCCATTTCTGGGTATATATCCAAAGGAATTGAAATATCAATCTCACAGTGACCTCTCTCTCATTCCAATGTTAAGTTAAGTTCACTCGATCAGTTGTGTCCGAATCTTTGCAACCCCATGAATCGCAGCACGCCAGGCCACCCTGTCCATCACCAACTGCCGGAGTTCACTCAGACTCACATCCACGAGTCAGTGATGCCATCCAGCCTTCTCATCCTCTGTTGTCCCCTTTTCCTCCTGCCTCCAATCCCTCCCAGCAACAGAGTTTTTTCCAATGAGTCAACTCTTCACATGAGGCGGCCAAAGTACTGGAGTTTCAGCTTTAGCATCATTCCTTCCAAAGAACACCCAGGGCTGATCTCCTTCAGCATGGACTGGTTGGATCCCCTTGCAGTCCAAGGGACTCTCAAGAGTCTTCTCCAACACCACAGTTCAAAAGCATCAATTCTTCGGCGCTCAGCTTTCTTCACAGTCCAACTCTCACATCCATACATGACCACTGGAAAAACCATAGCCTTGACTATATGGACCTTTGTTGGCAAAGTAACGTCTCTGCTTTTCAATATGCTGTCTAGGTTGGTCACAACTTTTCTTCCAAGGAGTAAGCGTCTTTTAATTTCATGGCTGCAGTCACCATCTGCAGTGATTTTGGAGCCCAGAAAAATAAAGTCTGACACTGTTCCCACTGTTTCCCCATCTATTTACCATGAAGTGATGGGACCAGATGCCATGATCTTCGTTTTCTGAATGTTGAGTTTTAAGCCAACTTTTTCACTCTCCTCTTTCACCTTCATCAAGAGGCTTTTTAGTTCCTCTTCACTTTCTGCCATAAGGGTGGTATCATCTGCATATCTGAGGTTATTGATATTTCTCCCGGCAATCTTGATTCCAGCTTGTGCTTCTTCCAGCCCAGCGTTTCTCATGATGTACTCTGCATAGAAGTTAAATAAGCAGGATGACAATATACAGCCTTGAAATACTCCTTTTCCTATTTGGAACCAGTCTGTTGTTCCATGTCCAGTTCTAACTGTTGCTTCCTGACCTGCATACAGATTTCTCAAGAGGCAGGTCAGGTGGTCTGGTATTCCCATCTCTTGAAGAAAATTTTCCACAGTTTCTTGTGATCCACACAGTCAAAGGCTTTGGCATAGTCAATAAAGCAGAAATAGATGTTTTTCTGGAACTTTCTTGCTTTTTCCATGATTCAGCGGATGTTGGCGATTTGGCCTCTGGTTCCTCTGCCTTTTCTAAAACCAGCGTGAACATCTGGAAGTTCACGGTTCATGTATTGCTGAAGCCTGGCTTGGAGAATTTTGAGCATTACTTTACTAGCGTGTGAGATGAGTGCAATTGTGCAGTAGTTTGAGCATTCTTTGGCATTGACTTTCTTTGGGATTGAAATGAAAACTGACCTTTCCCAGTCCTGTGGCCACTGCTGAGTTTTCCAAATTTTCTGGCATATTGAGTGCAGCACTTTCACAGCATCATCTTACAGGATTTGGAATAGCTCAACTGGAATTCCATCACCTCCACTAGCTTTGTTTGTAGTGATGCTTTCTAAGGCCCACTTGACTTCACATTCCAGGATGTCTGGCTCTAGGTCAGTGATCACACCATCGTGATTATCTGGGTTGTGAAGATCTTTTTTGTACAGTTCTTCTGTGTATTCTTGCCACCTCTTCTTAATATCTTCTGCTTCTGTTAGGTCCATACCATTTCTGTCCTTTATTGAGCCCATCTTTGCATGAAATGTCCCCTTGGTATCTCTAATTTTCTTGAAGAGACCTCTAGTCTTTCCCATTCTGTTGTTTTCCTCTATTTCTTTGCATTGATCACTGAGGAAGGCTTTCTTATATCTTCTTGCTATTCTTTGGAACTCTGCGTTCAGATGCTTATATTTTTCCTTTTCTCCTTTGCTTTTCACTTCTCTTCTTTTCACAGCTATTTGTAACGCCTCCCCAGACAGCCATTTTGCTTGTTTGCATTTCTTTTCCATGGGGATGGTCTTGATCCCTGTCTCCTGTACAATGTCATGAACCTCAGTCCATAGTTCATCAGGCACTCTATCTATCAGATCTAGTCCTTTAAATCTATTTCTCACTTCCACTGTAAAATCATAAGGGATTTGATTTAGGTCATACTGAATGGTCTAGTGGTTTTCCCTACTTTCTTCAATTTAAGTCTGAATTGGGCAATAAGGAGTTCATGATCTGAGCCACAGTCAGCTCCTGGTCATTCCAATGTTCACTGAAGCATAATTCACAATAGCCAAGACAAGGAAATAATTTAAAACAGTTGGCAGGGTGCTCGAGAGACAGCTAGTGAAGCTTCCCGGATTTCAAGGAGACTTTTGGTGTGCATTTAAGGAAGGTTAAGGAAAATGCTGTTGAAGTTGAAGAACAGGGAACCATATTACACAGCAGGATAAACTTTAGAAGCACTGCTGTCTGTGATAATGTGGGAAAAAATTAATATACATAATGAAATGGTAGATTTACTTTAGAAGATTTCTAGGTAACATGCTGTAAGTGCCAACTATTTTAATTTGGTTACAGTTTTTTTTTTTTTTTTTTTTTTCCTTTTTAAGGAATTGCTTCATTTTCTACATCAATATACCTAGGGTAAACTACTAAGTGTGGCCTCCCAAATTGCAAGATTTTCTAGGTTTTTTTTTTTGTTTTTTTTTTTGCCAGCTTATAGAGATAAAAATTTCAGAACATAGGTGGAAGAAGATACTAACAGTTCTGAATCAGGTAGAAGGAATATAATATTGAATCAAACAGAACATGTTTATAAGTATGGTACTAAATTAGTATTTTTGATTCAATAGACTGAGTAGCTGGTAGTAACTGTAATAGTCTGATGCCTGAAATTCAGGCCCCAAGATAGACAACACTAAATTAAGGTAAAATTCTAGCATTTCCTTGCACACTATAGTGGAACATATCCACAGATTTAAGGAGAACAAATGTTCAGGTCAGTTCAGTTGTTCAGTCCTGTCCAACTCTGTGACCCCATGGACTGCAGCACGCCAGGCCTCCCTGTCCATCACCAACTCCTGGAGTTTACTCAAACTCATGTCCATTGAGTCAGTGATGCCATCCAACCATCTCATCCTCTGTCATCCCCTTCTCCTCCTGCCTTCAATCCTTCCCAGAATCAGGGTCTTTTCCAATGAGTCAGCTCTTCGCATCAGATGGCCAAAGTATTGGAGCTTCAGCTTCAGCATCAGTCCTTCCAATGAACACCCAGGACTGATCTCCTTTAGGATGAACTGGTTGGATCTCCCTGTAGTCCAAGGGACTCTCAAGAGTCTTCTGCAACATCACAGTTTAAAAGCATAAGTTCTTCTGCCCTCAGCTTTCTTTATAGTCCAAGTCTCACATCTATACATGACCACTGGAAAAACCATAGCCTTGACTAGATGGATTTTTGCTTGGCAAATTAATGTCTCTGCTTTTTAATATGCTGTCTAGGTTGGTCATAACTTTCCTTCCAAGGAGTAAGCATCTTTTAATTTCATGGTTGCAGTCACCATCTACAGCGATTTTGCAAAAAAAAATTAAGTCAGCCACTGTTCCCACTGTTTCCCCATCTATTTGTCATGAAGTGATGGGACCAGATGCCATGATCTTAGTCTTCTGAATGTTGAGCTTTAAGTCAACTTTTTCACTCTCCTCTATCACTTGCATTAAGAGGCTCTTTAGTTCTTTACTTTCTGCCATAAGGGTGATGCCATCTGCATATCTGAGGTTATTGATATTTCTCCTGGCAATCTTGATTCCAGCTTGTGCTTCACCAGCCCAGAGTTTCTCATGATGTACTCTGCATATAGGTTAAATAAGCAGGGTTACAGTATACAGCCTTGACGTACTCCTTTCCCAATGTGGAATCAGTCCATTGTTCTTTGTCCAGTTCTAACTGTTGCTTCCTGACCTGCATACAGATTTCTCAAGAGGCAGGTCAAGTGGTCTGGTATTCCTATCAGAGAATTCCCATCCCAAAAGAGAGTCCCATCTCTTTCAGAATTTTCCACAGTTTACTGTGATCCACACAGTCAAAGGCTTTGGCATAGTCAATAAAGCAGAAATAGATGTTTTTCGGGAACTCTCTTGCTTTTCCGATGATCCAGCGGATGTTGGAAATTTGATCTCTGGTTCCTCTGCCTTTTCTAAATGCAGCTTGAACATCTGGAAGTTCATGGTTCACATATTGTTGAAAATGTTAAGGAGAGTTTATCATTTGTTTTTCAGTCACTCAGTTGTGTCAACTCTTTGCACGCCAAGGACTGCAGCATGCCAGGCTTCCCAGTCCTTCACTATCTCCCAGAGTTTGCTCAAACTCATGTCCACTGAGTCGATGATGCCATCCAACCATCTCATCCTCTACTGTCCCCTTCTCCTCTTGCCATCAATCTTTCCCAGCATCATGATCTTTTTCAATGAGTCCACTCTTCGCAATAGGTGGCCAAAGTGCTGGAGTTTCAGCTTCAGCATCAGTCTTTCCAATAAATATTCAGGGCTGATTTCCTTTAGAATTGACTGGTTTGTTCTCCTTGCTATCCAAAAGGAGATCAGTCCTGGGTGTTCATTGGAAGGACTGATGTTGAATCTGAAGCGCCAATACTTTAGCCACCTGATGCAAAGAGCTGACTCCTTTGAAAAGACCCTGATGCTGGGAAAGATTGAGGACAGGAGGAGAAGGGGACGACAGAGGATGAGATGGTTGGATGGCATCACCGACTCAATGGATATGGGTTTGGGTAGACTCCAGCAGTTGGTGATGGATAGGGAGGCCTGGCATGCAGGGACCCCTGTTGGTGGGGTCGCAAAGAGTCAGACATGACTGAGCAACTGAACTGAACTGATATAAACTAAACAAATACGAAAGTAGACTTATAAAATTTAAAGTTCCAATTAGCCATTAGCACATCTTCTTTGATGAAATGTCCATACAGGCAGCCCTTCATAACTGTGAGTTCCCCATATGAGGATTCAACCAACCACAGATAGAAAGAAATTTGAAAAAGTTTTCCAGAAAGTTCCAAAATGATAAATTTTAATTTTCCCACACATTGGTTAACTATTTACACAGTATTAATTCTTATTTACAAGTACTTACAAAGTGTTTGTATTGTACTAAGTACAATGTAATTATAAAGTAAATGACAGATGATTTAAATATATGAGAGAATGTACATAGGTTATATGCAAATGATATGCTAACTTAAATAAGGGACTTGAGCATATGCAGATTTTGGTATCTGCAGGGTGTCCTGGAACCAATTTCTCCCCACCCCCCATACTGAGGGATAACTGAGTTGCAAGATTTCTTTATTTATTCTGGATATAATTCTTTTGTCTGATATATGTGTTGCAAATATTTTCTTCCATCTCTGGTTTGCCTTTGTTTTCTTACTGATGTCTTTCGAAGATCAAACATTTTTAATTCTAATGAAGCCTAATTCATCACTTTTTTTTCTTTTCTATTCTGCATTTTTGTGATCTAGTATAATTACTTTGTTTTGTAAACTGCATGTACACACACACATGGCTTTACAGTTTTACATGCAATTCATATCTCAGCAAGAAGAAACCACAGCAAAAATTTTCAACTTTGCAGCTTACCTTTTCTCAGATATAGCCTATAATTTCTCAGGTTCTACTTAAATGTAAAGGTATTATTTTACATCATATTTCAAAAGAGGTATTTGTGGTTTCCATGGGAATACATGTACCAGCAATAAAGCATTTAAAATGTTTCAAATACATTCACATGGCATTTCTTTTAATAAACAGGATAGACAGCCTAAATAATTAATGCCCACCAAACATTTGAAATTGAGACTATTACCTTTGTAAAGTGCCAATGAATTTAAAATAGGAATCATTATAAAGCTAAGTATTCCCTTTCAAAGACCTTTAAATGCTCTTTCTTCTGAAGTTACTTATGTTACATGAAATATTCTGCAGTTACCAAGTTTTATATTTCATCATTTATTCATTGCAGTTAAAGCCACTGTAAAGATTTCATTCAAAAGTGTATTTTAAGCTTCAGAATCTATGTGGGCAGTCAGTCATTAATTGAAAACCAACCATAAAACAATGTATAATTTGCATTTTAAGAACAAAATCTTTTTCTTCCTTAAAAAAAGGTGAAAACATTTAAAGTAATTTTTCCTTTGTCAAACTGCTTTTAATTAAGACTTAATAAAACTACATGGAAATAGATCTTGAAATCAAACTCAGTGAAAACACAAATAGTTACCTCTAATGTTACTGCTTTTAGTAACTCATTAACAAACTAACTAATCATATAGTAAAATAATATGCTCAGAATCAAACTGAAGTATCTATGTAGAACATTGGTCCCAAGTTACACCGATGTTTTTCAACCTAACACCAATATTATTTACTTAGGGGAAAAAAAAAATCAGCAGATAGGACTAGAATGGCCTTAAAATTTAACTTTACTCCTAATTTAGAAATGATTCCTGTAACATACAATAAAAGACATCAGCTGAGTCCTTTTCCCAACAAGGCCCACTGGGAAATATGTATTACTTTTGAGATATCAGCCCCATTATCAGACAGACCCTAACTATTGGATAGGTTTTCTTTATACTGAGTATTAAAATCTGTGCTCCTATGCCCTTCATCTTCTGATCCTAGCTCTGTTTTCTAAAGTTACAAAGAAAAATTATACTCCCCCAACCAAGAGAACAGTGCGAAATCATCAAGGAGTTCAGTTCTGAGGAAAAACCAAAGAAGTAACTATGTAATCATAGAAACGCTAAATGAACTTAAGCTCGGTCTTTTGAAAAATAAGAAACAGACCTACAGCAAGTCATCAAGAGATAACCTTGAATATATTACATACATATTTGCTAGTAATCAGCACACAGAGGTAAAGAGAACTGTACATTTTTGTAAATATGTAAATGATTTTAACAGGCTAATGATTTTTGAAAAATATTTGCATGGCAGCATCAATGATTCAAACCAAAGTACCTCTCTAGATAAGTTCCCCCCCCATAATGGCTTATTAATTCCTCAATAATAAAATACCATTTAGTCCAAACTATAAAAATAATTTTTAATTTACACACCCAGAGAAACACTTTTCACTTTGGGGCTTACTTCTTTTCAGAATCAGATTCCCAAATAGCAAGCAATACATTAAAAACACTGAACAACAGGCTAACTGCTTGCCCTGCACTATTTCTAATTAAGCAAGTATCAGGAAAGCAAAGGGCTTCCAAGGTGGTGCTAGTGGTAAAGAATCCATCTGCTAATGCAAGAGAAACCAGAGATGCAGGTTTGATCCCTGGGTTGAGAAGATCCCCTGAAGAAGGAAATGGCAACCCACTCCAGTATTTTTGTCTGGAAAATCCCACGGACAGAGGAGCCTGGCTGACTACAGTCCACAGGGTTGCAAAGAGTCAGATACAACTGAAGTGACTTAGCAGCAGGTAAGCAAAGAGAGTACATACAATTGAGGGGACAAACATCTCGTTTAGATGATGTGTCAAAGAATCAACAAAATAAATCTGGAATCATGCCACAACCTAACTTAGCCAGTGCCAACAGCAAGTGTCTGGGGAAAGAGAGCAGTAACCATGTCTACCATCATGCCCAGGTACAAGAAATTGTAATATGGCAGTTTGGTAACTGTGGAAACTCATCTAACTAACTGCAAATGCAGAAAGGGTGAAAGAGTCCTATATTTATATAAGACAATGGAATAATTCAGTGGCTCTAGATCAAATGACTAAGGTTAATTCACCCAAGGATAAACAGGGGTCTTGACTACTTTATCCAAAACAAAACCTTTAGAATGTTTTTCCATTTTTTTATAGTTTAATTTTTGGCACTGTAAGGATCATGAATTTAATTTAGTATTTCTAATCCATTTCTAACTTGTAACACTAAAAGTACATATATATGGCTTGTGCTTTTTCACTGAAGATTTTTTTTTTTTTAAGACAATGAGTGGAGTATTTGTTGTTTAGTCGCTAAGTCATGTCAGATTCTTTGTGACCCCATGGACTGTAGCACGCCAGGCTTCCCTGTCCCTCACTATCTCCTGGAGTTTTCTCAAACTCATGTCCATTGAGTCGGTGATTCCATCTAATCATCTCATCCTCTGTTGTCCCCCTCTCTCCCATGTACTTAGAAATAGAAAACTTTACTAAAAAGTTAGAGAAAAGGCTTGGGAAAATGCAAGAAGGTCTCAAAATTGGGGATGCTGTGCTGTGCTGAACCGCTCAGTCGTGTCCAACTCCTTCCGACCCCGTGGACTGTAGCCTGTCAGGCTCCTGTGTCCATGGGGATTCTCCAGGCAAGAATACTGGAATGGGTTGCCATGCCCTCCTCCAGGGGATCTTCCAAACCCAAGAATCAAACCGGGGTCTCCTGCATTGCAGGCAGATTCTGTACCAGATGAGCTACCAAGGAAGCCCCCCAAATAGGGGATCAGTTCAGTTCAGTCATGTCCGACTCTTCGACCCCATGAATTGCAGCATGCCAGGCCTTCCTGTCCATCACCAACTCCTAGAGCTTACTCAAATTCATGTCTATTGAATCGATGATGCCATCCAACCATCTCATCCTCTGTCATCCCCTTCTCCTCCCACCTTCTATCTTTCTCAGCATCAGGGTCTTTTCAAATGAGTCAGTTCTTCGCATCAGGGGGCCAAAGTATTGGAGTTTCAGCTTCAACGTCAGTCTTTCCAATGAACATTCAGGACTGATCTTCTTTAGGATAGAGTGGTTGGATCTCCTTTAAGTCCAAGGGACTCTCAAGAGTCTTCTCCAACACCACAGTTCAAAAGCATCAATTCTTTGGCCCTCAGCTTTCTTTATAGTCCAACTCTCACATCCATACATGGCCACTAGAAAAACCATAGCCTTGACTAGACGGACCTTTGTTGGCAAAGTAATGTCTCTGGTTTTTAATATGCTGTCTAGGTTGGTCATGAGAAGGCAATGGCACCCCACTCTAGTTCTCTTGCCTGGAAAATCCCATGGATGGCAAAGCCTGGTAGGCTGCAGTCCATGGGGTTGCTAAGAGTCAGACGCGACTGAGCGACCTCACTTCCACTTTTCACTTTCATGCATTGGAAGGAAATGGCAACCCACTCCAGTGTTCTTGCCTGGAGAATCCCAGGGACGGGGGAGCCTGGTGGGTTGCCGTCTATGGGGTCGCACAGAGTCGGATACGACTGAAGCGACTTAGCAGCAGCAGGTTGGTCATAATTTTCCTTCCAAGGAGCAAGTGTCTTAATTTCATGGCTGCAGTCACCATCTGCAGTGATTCTGGAGCCCAAAATACATTCTGACACTAAAGCATGAATATGTAAAATCAGGATGGTCCTGGAAATTCTAGGATACAAGATTGGTGTCCCAATATGTTTGGAACATTTGATAATAATCAACAGCCTGAGTTAGTCTTCCCATAGTGGTTTCATGTTAACAGGCAGTAACAGATAGTACTAAATTAATCTCTACTGATCTCTATTATTAATCTCTGTTCATCACTATTATTCTCTGATGCTAAGTCAGGCATTGTGGTAGGCATAGAGGCTTCACTGACACTGCACACATCACAATATGAAAAAGCCACCTAAAGCAACACTCCGTTTAGGTCAGCTTCATTTAACCATAATTGAATCTACTTAGGAAGAGACGAAAAAAAAAAAAAAAAAATCACTCAGCATGGTTTACTGTAATTCACTGAATGAATAAATTAACACTGTAAGTTCAAACATATGGGTAACATTTATCTAAAATAATAAATCATTTACATTACTCTCTCAAAAGTTCATGTGTGGTGTTTACTAATTTTTTATATTTAACATATCAAAATAACTTCAAGAATCTGCCGAGACGAAAATTAAAACTAAATAACCAAATTCAAAATAAAGTTTGATTTTTAATGTCTATATAAAATTAAATTCACTAATAAGTAGTCTGTTCTCTGAAAACAACAGTGTTAGTTTGTTCTGAACACTTAAAATAACAGCTGTCTCAGATTTCTCCATAACTGAAAAGGAACCTCTCCCAACTAAGAAAACGATGACTGCTTTTAAGAATGCTACTGATGTATAGAACAGTCTTATGGACTCTGTGAGAGAGGGAGAGGGTGGGAAGATTTGGGAGAATGGCATTGAAACATGTAAAATATCATGTATGAAACGAGTTGCCAGTCCAGGTTCGATGCACGATACTGGATGCTTGGGGCTGGTGCACTGGGACGACCCAGAGGGATGGAATGGGGAGGGAGGAGGGAGGAGAGTTCAGGATGGGGAACACATATATACCTGTGGCAGATTCATTTTGATATTTGGCAAAACTAATACAGTTATGTAAAGTTTAAAAAAAAAAAAAAAAAAAGAATGCTACTAGGTCCCCTAAAATTTGGACGAAAATTTCATTGTACTTAGCTTACTGTATTTAATTTCAATAGATCTTTTACTCCTCATTACTCATGAGTCAATCAAGAGCCACCTTTAATTAAGACTTATAATTCCTTGATGGCAGTATGAATTTAATGTAGATCTCAAATAAACCACTCAAAATTTAATACTGACTGCACTTCAAGTATGAATAGTCTAAATTCTTTAAAAATCAAGGCAAAAACTACAATTTAAGTAAATTAATGGTTAGGATAATACTTTTTTCCAGGAGTTCCCAAGTAGTATTGAAGCATTACAACAGTTTTAGTCCTCCAAAATTTAGCATTACATCTGAGTTAATATTTGACACTTTGCCATGGCTCTTGATGAAAGTGAAAGTGGAGAGTGAAAAAGTTGGCTTAAAGCTCAACATTCAGAAAATGAAGATCATGGCATCCGGTCCCATCACTTCATGGGAAATAGATGGGGAAACAGTGGAAACAGTGTCAGACTTTATTTTTCTGGGCTCCAAAATCACTACGGATGTTGACTGCAGCCATGAAATTAAAAGACGCTTACTCCTTGGATGGAAAGTTATGACCAACCTAGATAGCATATTGAAAAGCAGAGACATTACTTTGCAAACAAAGGTTCGTCTAGTCAAGGCTATGGTTTTTCCTGTGGTCATGTATGGATGTGAGAGTTGCACTGTGAAGAAAGCTGAGCGCCGAAGAATTGATGCTTTTGAACTGTGGTGTTGGAGAAGACTCTTGAGAGTCCCTTGGACTGCAAGGAGATCCAACCAGTCCATTCTGAAGGAGATCAGCCCTGGGATTTCTTTGGAAGGAATGATGCTAAAGCTGAAACTCCAGTACTTTGGCCACTTCATGTGAAGAGTTGACTCATTGGAAAAGATTCTGATGCTGGGAGGGATTGGGGGCAGGAGGAGAAGGGGACGACAGAGGATGAGATGGTTGGATGGCATCACTGACTCCATGGACGTGAGTCTCAGTGAACTCCGGGAGCTGGTGATGGACAGGGTGGCCTGGCGTGCTGCGATTCATGGGGTCGCAAAGAGTCGGACACGACGGAGCGACTGATCTGATGATGAGGTGGCTGAAAAGTATTCTGGTGGTTATGTCAAAAAGTGGATGCTCATTTCCAGTTATTAGGAGTTGACAGTGATTAAATCTTGGGAAAAGATATTATAGATTGGCACCTTGTTACATCATCTTGGGCTTCCCTGGTGGCTCATACGCTAAAGCGTCTGCCTACAATGCGGGAGACCCAGGTTCGATCTCTGGATCAGGAAGATCCCCTGGAGAAGGAAATGGCAACCTACTCCAGTACTCCTGCCTGCAAAATCCCATGGATGGAGGAACCTGGTAGGCTACAGGCTATGGGGTCGCAGAGTCAGACATGACTGAGCTATTTCACTTCACTTTACTTCACTTACATCATCTTACTCAAAATTACTGATGGACTGGCTATAAAAGTCCAAGAAGCTTAAAATAAACTTTCTAGGTATTACACAAGTAGAAGGATGAGGTGACACTACTGAAGACTTTGATGTCTTCTTTTTTCCCCCAAATTCCTGAAATAATCCTCAACTAGCTCAGGAAACTGTGACTTTGCAAACAATTAATTTCACTACCACTGTAACTCAACAACAATTACTGAGTAGCTTTGTACAGTGAAGTTTATTAGATACAAAGAAAGGTTACAAAGGCAGTAGTAAGTCACAGTTTCTCTTTCTAAAGATTTTATAATTAAGAAAATAGAAAAACAGAAGACTCACAAATACATACCTATTAAGAATAATGAGTATGTAACACTTATAATAAATCAGTTCTTATAACTTATTTATAGGTTTAAAAGGAAGAAAGAAAATGAGATGTTTATCACAGACAGAACCATGAAGAATTTTACTATACAAAGTCTTACAAAAAAGGTGTCAATTAGATGTTCTCTCTGGATTGCTCAGAACATCTTAAAAGGCCAACATTTAGTTCTTTTACTTTAATCATCTACTTATTTTTTTTTTTTTTGGTAATAAGTATTGGTGACTGGGATGAAGTCAGCTCTTTTCTGTTATTTAATCTACATAAAATAATTCAATATTTTTTAGAAATAGTTCTGAGGGAACTATTGTGTTATTCTTCTTTTCTTCTTTTTTAAGATGGTCCAAACATTCCCACTCAGTTCAGCTACAAATCAGAAACAATCAGAATCAAGGTAAGATTTCAACTCCTTTCTGAAAAATCACATAATAAATGCACTTATGCTGGTAGTATCATTAAAAATACTAAAATGCAATTAAACTCAGAATCTTTAGAAATCATCTCTCCAGGTTCCCCAGATTCATGCTGGTTTACATGTATACAGTAAATCTGAAATAAAGTTTCTTAGGGTATTTCTATAATTTATCAGTTCAGTTCAGTTCAGTCGTGTCTGACTCTTTGCGACCCCATGAATCGCAGCATGCCAGGCCTCCCTGTCCATCACCAACTCCCTGAGTTCAAGTCAAAATAAGTGAATTTGAATCTTTTTATTATAACAAGATTGTTAAATCCCATTTGATTCCACTGAAAACAAGAGGTAACAACATGACTCAAATGTTGTTTTTCATGTACCACTTACTACTATTCTACTTTAAAATTTTTAGTAAGCATCTTCTCTCTACTAATTACTGTTTTTGATATAGATGAATAGAACATATAGAGAGATAATGGCTACTTCAGTACCAAGGACCACAAAATACTATTATTTATATCTCCTGAGGATACTAGATATTGAAGGAATGCTAGTGACTGAGAAAAACTACTGTCTTTGAATTAATTCACTAAATTTCCTAATTGTTGATGCTTACACAGGAAAAATAAAGAAAATGATATATCATGAAATGCATTAACCAAATTAAGACAAAGTAATAAAAATATATATCCAACATTCAAAAAACAAAGATCATGGCATCCAGTCCCATCACTTCATGGGAAATAGATGGGGAAACAGGGGAAACAGTGGCTGACTTTATTTTTCCAGGCTCCAAAATCACTGCAGATGGTGACTGCAGCCATGAAATTAAAAGACGCTTACTTCTTGGAATGAAAGTTATGTCCAAACCAGACAGCATATTAAAAAGCAGAGACATTATTTTGTCAACAAAGGTCTGTCTAGTCAAGGCTATGGTTTTTCCAGTGGTCATGTATGGATGTGAGAGTTGGACCATAAAGAAAGCTGAGTGCCAAAGAACTGATGCTTTTGAACTGTGGTTTTGGAGAAGACTCTTGAGAGTCCCTTGGACTGCAAAGAGATCCCACCAGTCCATCCTAAAGGAGATCAGTCCTGGGTGTTCATTGGAAGGACTGATGTTGAAGCTGAAACTCCAATACTTTGGCCCCCTGATGCGAAGAGCTGCCTCATTTGAAAAGACCCTGATGCTGGGAAAGATTGAAGGCAGGAGGAAAAGGGGACGACAGAGGATGAGATGGTTGGATGGCATCACCGACTCAATGGACATGGGCTTGGGTTGACTCCAGGAGCTGGTGATGGACAGGGAGGCCTGGCGTGCTGCGGTTCATGGGGTCACAAATAGTTGGATACGACTGAGTGACTGAAGTGAACTGAACTGAATATATCCATAAAGTATACCTATTTAAAAGGAATGAACTATAGATCAAAACAGCACAAAAAAATCTCAAAATCATTATGTGGAGTTAAAGAAGTGAGACCAAAAAAAGAACCTACTCTATGGCTGTTACTTAAAATTCAAGAACAGTTAAACTCATGTATATAGATAGAGAACAGATTAGTAGTCGGTTCTCTGGGGATTTAGAAGGGGAGCAGAGAAATGACAAGAGAGGGAGATTGCAAATGGGCACCAGGAAACTTTTGCAAATGATGAATATGCACATTATCTTGATTGTGGTGATGTTTCTAGGGTATGTATGAATGTTTTTTGTCTGTTTATTTGCTGTATGCAAATTATACTTCAATAAAATTCTTTCCAAAAAAAAAAAAAAGAAGAAAAAAGTCATCCTAGGCATTTATCCATTTGCCACTAGAATGTAAGCTCCATAAAGACAACATTTTTAAAGTCTGTTTTATTAACTCTGTATTCCCAATACTTACATACTTAAATATGTTTGATAAATGGAAGACAGAGAAAAATCAAAATATAACTATGAATCAAAAGAGGAAAACTCCATTTAATTTCATTTCAAGCACTACTAAGCTACCTTATAATAAAAATATCAATAATTTCTGAAAGAAATATATGCTGAGTTTACTTACATGAGTTAAAGCGGTATTAGTTTTTTCCTTCTACTGAAATAATTTCACTGCATGGTCTCTTAAAAATGTTCTAAGAATAACAAAACTTCTTTTAAACTAACAATAACAACAATTACAGCAAACACATAGCATTTACTATGTGTCAGGCACTATTATACGGATATAACAGATGGTAATTTATTAATCTTTATAAAATCTTATCAAGTAGGTTTATCTTTTTCTTATTTATAAGACTGATTAGTAAGAGCTTTGACTTAGTAATTTAAAAATACCAATTCTTTATACTTCAGAAGCTTCAGTATTTTATTTGAATATATTATTTAGATCAGAGAAGGCAATGGCACCCCACTCCAGTACTCCTGCCTGGAAAATCCCATGGACGGAAGAGCCTGGTAGGCTGCAGTCCATGGGGTCGCTAACAGTCTGACACGACTGAGCGACTTCACTTTCACTTTTCACTTTCATGCATTGGAGAAGGAAATGGCAACCCACTCCAGTGTTCTTGCCTGGAGAATCCCAGGGACGGGGGAGCCTGATGGGCTGCCCTCTGTGGGGTCACACAGAGTCAGACACGACTGAAGTGACTTAGCAGCAGCATTATTTAGGTATTTTTTATATATATATATATATATATATATATATATATATATATATATATATATAATAAATCAGTATTTCATCCAAATTTGCTGAGCCCAAAACTTTTCCTTCCTCAGACCAGAATGAGGCCCTACAATCTTTCAGTACTGAGTTCAATAATTACCACTACCTATTAACTGGAGGAAATATGCAAGATGAAAACATTTTGCTACTCAAGGGCAAAACTATCCTAGAAATACTCAGGACCCATTTACTCAAATATTCCACTCAGTCATTTAGTTTCCATGAATTTGGAAGAAAATGTTAATTCTCTTATAAGTTTCCTCTCTCCCTTCTTCCTAACCCCAAAGCCTGTAACTACTGATATCCAGTATCTGGAAATATGTTAAATATTTAGATCCAGGGAGAAAACCAGATCATTGGCAATTAACAAAAACAGATTATCTAAAAATAGTATTGTAAAATGGCAGTGATACTTTGTAAAGATGAGTTTTGAGGAAAGATAATGAGAATCTACAAAACTATAAAAAGTAGTAGGGTTAACAGGTTCAAGTAAGTCTTAAATAAAATATGGTATGATTAGTAGCTGAAATTAAGATACCTGGAGGACACATCTCTAAATCTAAAACTTGATAGGACCTGTTATGCTAATGTTATCAACCACACAATTTGATAACATTAGCACTCTAGTCAAGCGCACTGGCTGCAACGGGCCGTGCAGAAGCGCGCCTGCTCCGACGGACAGTGCAGAAGAGTGGCCAGGAGGAGCTACCCCTTGCCCAAGGTCAGGGGCGGCGACTAAGAGCGCCAGGCTGTGACAGCGCAGGAGCGGGTGAGAGGAGCTACCCCACACCCGAGGTCAGGGGCAGTGGCCTAGAGGAGCTAACCATGCCCGAGGTCAGGGGCAGCCTCCGAGAGGAACATCACCACTTCCAAGGAGTGGTGGCTGTGCGGGCACAGGAGGGCCGAGAGGAACTACTCCACGTTCAAGGTTAGGACGGGCGGCCTTGAGGAGATACCCCTCATCCAAGGTAAGGAGCAGCAGCTGGGCTTTGCTGGAACAGCCATGAAGAGATACCCCACATCCAAGGTAAGAGAAATCCAAGCAAGATGGTAGGTGTTGTGAGAGGGCATCAGAGGGCAGACACACTGAAACCATAATCACAGAAAACTAGCCAATGTGATCACATGGACCACAGCATTGTCTAACTCAATGAAACTAATCCAGGCCATGTGGGGCCACCCAAGACAGATGGGTCATGGTGGAGAGGTCTGACAGAATGTGGTGCACTGGAGAAGGGAATGGCAAACCACTTCAGTTTTCTTGCCTAGAGAACCCCATGAACAGTATGAAAAGGCAAAATGATAGGATACTGAAAGGGGAACTCCCCAGGTCGGTAGGTGCCCAATATGCTACTGGAGATCAGTGGAGAAATATCTCCAGAAAGAATGAAGGGATGGAGCCAAAGCAAAAACAATACCCAGTTGTGGATGTGACTGGTGATAGAAGCAAGGTTGGATGCTGTAAAGAGCAATATTGCATAGGAACCTGGAATGTTAGGCCCATAAATCAAGACAAAATTGGAAGTGGTCAAACAGGAAATGGCAAGAGTGAATGTCAACATTGTAGGAATCAGTGAACTAAAATGGACTGGAATGGGAGAATTTAACTCAGAGGACTATTATATCTACTACTGTGCGCAGGAATCCCTTAGGAAAAATGGAGTAGCCATCATGGTCAAGAAAAAAGTCAGAAATGCAGTACTTGGATGCAGTCTCAAAAACGACGGAATGACTGCTGTCATTTCCAAGGCAAACCATTCAGTATCACAGTAATCCAAGTCTATGCCCCAATCAGTAACGCTGAAGAAGCTGAAGTTGAACGGTTCTATGAAGACCTACAAGACCTTTTAGAACTAACACCCAAAAAAGACGTCTTTTTCATTACAGGGGACTGGAATGCAAAAGTAGGAAGTCAAGAAACACCTGGTGCTACAGGCAAATTTGGCCTTTGAATACAGAATGAAGCAGGGCAAAGGCTAATAGAGTTTTGCCAATGCACTGGTCATAGCAAACACCCTCTTCCAACAACACAAGAGAAGAAACTACACATGGACATCACCAGATGGTCAACACCGAAATCAGATTGATTATATTCTTTGCAGCCAAAGATGGAGAAGCTCTATAGTCAGCAAAAACAAGACCGGGAACTGACTGCGGCTCAGATCATGAACTCCTTATTGCCAAATTCAGACTTAAACTGAAGAAAGTAGGGGAAACCACTAGACCATTGAGGCATGACCCTAAATCAAATCCCTTATGATTATACAGTGGACATGAGAAATAGATTTAAGGGACTAGATCTGATAGAGAGTACCTGATGAACTATGGACGGAGGTTTGTGACATTGTACAGGACAGGGATCAAGACCATCCCCAAGAAAAAGAAATGCAAGAAAGAAAAATGGCTGTCTGAGGAGGCCTTACAAATAGCTGTGAAAAGAAGAGAAGCAAAAAGCAAAGGAGAAAAGGAAAGATATAAACATCTGAATGCAGAGTTCCAAAGAATAGCAAGGAGAGATAAGAAAGCCTTCCTCAGTGATCAATGCAAAGAAATAGAGGAAAACAACAGAATGGGAAAGACTAGAGGTCTCGTCAAGAAAATTAGAGATAACAAGGGAACATTTCATGCAAAGATGGGCTCGATAAAGGACAGAAATGGCATGGACCTAACAGAAGCAGAAGATATTAACAAGAGGTGGCAAGAATACACAGAAAAACTGTACATAAAAGATCTTCACAACCCAGATAATCACGATGGTGTGATCATTGACCTAGAGCCAGACATCCTGGAATGTGAAGTCAAGTAGGCCTTAGGAAGCAACACTATGAACAAAGCTAGTGGAGGTGATAGAATCCAAGTTGAGCTATTTCAAATCCTAAAAGAATATGCTGTGAAAGTGCTGCACTCAATATGCCAGCAAATTTGGAAAACTCAGCAGTGGCCACAGGACTGAAAAGGTCAGTTTTCATTCCAATCCCAAAGAAAGGCAATGCCAAAGAATGCTCACAACTACCGCACAATTGCGGTAAAACAGTAAAATAATGTAATAGTAAAACAGAATAGTAAAATAATGCTTAAAATTCTCCAAGCCAGGTTTCAGCAATATATGAACCGTGAACTTCCAGATGTTCAAGCTGGTTTTAGAAAAGGCAGAGGAACCAGATATCAGATTGCCAACATCCGCTGGATCATGGAAAAAGCAAGAGAGTTCCAGAAAAACATCTATTTCTGCTTTATTGACTATGCCAAAGCCTTTGACTGTGTGGATCACAGTAAACTGTGGAAAATTCTTCAAGAGATGGGAATACCAGACCACCTGACCTGCCTCTTGAGAAACCTGTATGTAGGTCAGGAAGCAACAGTTAGAACTGGACATGGAACAACACACTGGTTCCAAATAGGAAAAGGAGTATGTGAAGGCTGTATATTGTCACCCTGCTTATTTAACTTCTATGCAGAGTACATCATGAGAAACGCTGGGCTGGAAGAAGCACAAGCTGGAATCAAGATTGTTGGGAGAAATATCAATAACCTCAGATATGCAGATGACACTAACATTACGGCAGACAGTGAAGAGGAACTAAAAAGCCTCTTGATGAAAGTGAAAGAGGAGAGTGAAAAAGTTGGCTTAAAACTCAACATTCAGAAAACAAAGATCATGGCATCTGGTCCCATCACTTCACGGGAAATAGATGGGGAAACAGTGGAAACAGTGTCAGATGTTATTTTCTGGGGCTCCAAAATCACTGCAGATGGTGACTGCAGCCATGAAATTAAAAGACGCTTACTCCTTGGAAGGAAAGTTATGACCAACCTAGATAGCATATTCAAAAGCAGAGACATTACTTTGCCAACAAAGGTTCGTCTAGTCAAGGCTATGGTTTTTCCAGTGGTCATGTATGGATGTGAGAGTTGGACTGTGAAGAAGGCTGAGCACCGAAGAATTGATGCTTTTGAACTGTGGTGTTGGAGAAGACTCTTGAGAGTCCCTTGGACTGCAAGGAGATCCAACCAGTCCATTCTAAAGGAGATCAAGTCCTGGGTATTCATTGGAAGGACTGATGCTAACGCTGAAACTCCAAAACTTTGGCCACCTCATACGAAGAGTTGACTCACTGGAAAAGACTCTGATGCTGGGAAGGATTGGGGGCAGGAGGAAAAGGGGACGACAGAGGATGAGATTGCTGGATAGTATCACCGACTCGATGGACATGAGTTTGAGTAAACTCTGGGAGTTGGTGATGGACAGGGAGGGCTGGCGTGCTGCAATTCATGGGGTCACAAAGAGTTGGACATGACTGAACGACTGAACTGAACAAGTTTTTAATCTCCTTATATTATCACATAAATCTATGGGAATATAAGATTCATCTTACTTAACACTGTATACCACATGTTTGGACACTGATGAACAATGTACATACTGCTCATGCTGAAATCAACACAAAAAATTTTCATATTTACTTATAAAATATTTAAATAGCACACAAAAGAATGATGGCTTGCAGGAAAAGAAATGACCCTTTAAACATCTGAAGACATGCTGAGACTCACTAATGATGAGATTATAAAACTGCAATTATATATTTACTATTTTTCACCTATCACCAGTAATCAAGTGGAATCAGGTGGAATACATATATTGTTGGTGAGAATGTGGACAAAGAGGCACTTTCAAGCATTATTCATACAAGTGCAAAATAGTAAAATATGTATAGAGGGCAATTTGACAGTATCTATAAAACACATAAACACATTTACTATTTGATGTAGTACAGTTCAGTTCAGGCACTCAGTAGTGTCCGATTCTTTGTGACCCCATGAATCGCAGCACACCAGGCTTCCCTGTCCATCACCAACTCCCAGAGTTCACTCAGACTGATGTCCAGGCAAGTCTAAAAAATTATCCGGCCGATTATACTTGCATAGATACAAAATAGTATATATACCAAGCTATTCACTGCAACATTATTGGTTTATTAAAATATTTTGACATTATAAGCTATGCAATACACACACGTTAGAATATTATGAAGACACAGAAAGAATAAGAATGCTCTGTATCAACAAAGAAAGATCTCCAGTGTATCTTAAGAGGAAATGGCAAGTTTATAACAGAGTACATATGTTACCTTTTGTTTGAGAAAAGATAAAATGTGTGTTTCCTTGCCTATGTATTAAACTATATCAAGACAAAGAAGAAATTTATAAAAATGTTTTTTTCTAGGAGGTGGTAGGAGTAGGATAAATAGGAATGGAAATGGTAGTAAGACCTTAGAAACTACTCTTTTATACAGTTTTGTATGCATTATACACTCAAGAAAAAAAAATAGAAACAATTTCCTTCACAACACTCTGCCATGAACTTTTACAAAAATTTACGAAAGAATAAGATATATGACAGTGAATTATTTGGGGAAAATCATAATTTTTCCAGATAGTAAATTGTGCTTAAATACTAGCAGATGAAAACTATTATAAATATTAATAGAATGGATCAATAACAAGATCCTACTGTATACCACAAGAAACTATATACAATATCCTATAATAAACCATAATGGAAAAGAATATAAAAAAGAATACATGCCTATATATACACACACACACACACACACACACACACACACACACATATGTGTAATGAATCACTTTGTGGTACACCAGAAACTAATACAACATTGTAAATCAACTATACTTCAATAAAAAATAAATTAAAAAAAAAAAAGCACAGTGCTGTCTTGCTTTAAGAAGAGAAATACAGAACAATGTAATAATTAAGAGTTCAGAAATATTTATTCTAAGATAAAAGTGTCCTCAAATCATGGAAAAGAAGAGACAATTCAATAATTTCTGGACAACTTGTTATATCATTGGGGTGGGAAACCAGTCACTACTATACATCATAAGCAAAAATAAGTTTCAGATGTTATTTAAAATAAAATGTCCTATAAAACTGTTAAAGAGTTTTATATGATTTTTTTAACACCCCAGATCAGGGAGAGAGGGGGAATGGAAGGAAGTCTTTTTAGATAATATACAAGTTCTACAAACTACAAGGAAAAAGCCAAAGCTATTTTAACTACATAAAAACTTAAACTTTCTGTATTAGACACGATAAAGTTAAGAAACAAGAGACAAATGCAAGACAAAAAGTTACTGTCCATATGAAAGAACTGCTAAAATATTAACAAGCAAAATTCAAAAAGTAACTATAAATTTGAAAGATGATGCAAATAGGTGGTTTACATAACTACAAACAGGGGATCAATCATGAAACTTCTTCCAAGAATCAACAAAGCTTTTAGATTATTTTTCCAGTTTTCTCAAACTAACAATAAAAATTCTAGTAAACATTAGAGAAGAAAATGAATTTTAATATACTATCTATTGTTCTTTACAGCATCAGACTTTACTTCCATCACTAGTCACACCCACAACTGGGTGTTGTTTTTACTTTGGCTCTGTCCCTTCATTCTTTACGGAGTTACTTCTCCACTAACCTCCAGTATCAAGTTCATCTTTCAGTGTCCTTTTCATACTGTTCATGGGGTTCTCAAGGCAAGAATACTGAAGTGGTTTCCCATTCCCTTCTCCAGTGGACCACATTTTGCCAGAACTCTCCACCATGACCCTTCTGTCAGGTGGCCCTACAGGGCATGGTTCATAGTTTCATTGAGTTAGACAAGGCTGTGGTCCATGTGATCAGTTTGATTAGTTTTCTGTGATTGTGGCTTTCATTCTGTTGGCCCTCTGATGGATAAGGATAAGAAGCCTATGGAAGCTTCCTGATGGGAGAGACTGTTGGGGAAACTGGGTCTTGTTCTAATGGGCAGGGCCATGCTCAGACAATCTTTAATCCAATTTTCTGTTGATGGGCAGGACTGTGTTCCCTCCCTGTTGTTTGACCTGAGGCCAAACTATGGCGGAGGTAATGAAGATAATGACCACCTCCTTCAAAAGGTCCCATGCATGCACAGCAGCACTGAGTACCCCCAACCCTGCAGCAGGCCACTGCTGATCCACACCTCTGCCGGAGACTCCTGGAAATCCACAGGCAAGTCTGGGTCAGTCTCTTTTGGGGTTACTACTCTTTTCTCCTTTGGGGTCACTGCTCCTTTCTCCTGGGTCCTGGTGTGCACAAGGTTTGTCTGAGCACTCCAAGTGTCTCTGGTGGGTATGGGGTTTGATTCTAAACAAGATTTCGCCCCTCCTACTGTCTTGCTGGAGCTTCTCCTTTGCCCTTGAATGTGAGGTATCTTTTTCTGGTGGGATTCAACATTCTCCTGTTAGGTTATTTATTTGACTTTTTTCTTGTTTCTTGAGGTGTGCCTGTATTGCTATGAACTTTCCCCTTAGGACTGCTTTTACCGTGTCCCACAGGTTTTGGGTTGTTGTGTTTTCATTTTCATTCGTTTCTATGCAAATTTTGATTTCTTTTTTGATTTCTTCTGTGATTTGTTGGTTATTCAGCAGCGTGTTGTTCAGCCTCCATATGTTGGATTTTTTAATAGTTTTTCTCCTGTAATTGAGATCTAATCTTACTGCACTGTGGTCAGAAAAGATGCTTGGAATAATTTCTATTTTTTTGAATTTACCAAGGCTAGCTTTATGGCCCAGGATGTGATCTATCCTGGAGAAGGTTCCATGTGCACTTGAGAAGAAGGTGAAATTCATTGTTTTGGGATGAAATGTCCTATAGATATCAATTAGGTCTAAATGGTCTATTGTATCATTTAAAGTTTGTGTTTCCTTGTTAATTTTCTGTTTAGTTGATCTATCCATAGGTGTGAGTGGGGTATTAAAGTCTCCCACTATTATTGTGTTAATTTCTCCTTTCATACTTGTTAGCATTTGTCTTACATACTGCGGTGCTCCCGTGTTGGGTGCATATATATTTATAATTGTTATATCTTCTTCTTTGATTGATCCTTTGATCATTATGTAGTGACCATCTTTGTCTCTTTTCACAGTCTTTGTTTTAAAGTCTATTTTATCTGATATGAGTATTGCTACTCCTGCTTTCTTTTGGTCCCTATTTGCATGGAAAATCTTCTTCCAGCCCTTCACTTTCAGTCTGTATGTGTCCCCTGTTTTGAGGTGGGTCTCTTGTAGACAACATATGTAGGGGTCTTGTTTTTGTATCCATTCAGCCAGTCTTTGTCTTTTGGTTGGGGCATTCAACCCATTTACGTTTAAGGTAATTACTGATAAGTATGACCCCGTTGCCATTTACTTTATTGTTTTGGGTTCGAATTTACACACCATTTTTGTGTTTCCTGCCTAGAGAAGATCCTTTAGTATTTGTTGGAGAGCTGGTTTGGTGGTGCAGAATTCTCTCAGCTTTTGCTTGTCTGAAAAGCTTTTGATTTCTCCTTCATACTTGAATGAGATCCTTGCTGGGTACAATAATCTGGGCTGTGGGTTATTTTCTTTCATCATTTTAAGTATGTCTTGCCATTCCCTCCTGGCTTGAAGAGTTTCTATTGAAAGATCAGCTGTTATCCTTATGGGTATTCCCTTGTGTGTTATTTGTTGTTTTTCCCTTGCTGCTTTTAATATTTGTTCTTTGTGTTTGATCTTTGTTAATTTGATTAATATGTGTCTTGGGGTGTTTCGCCTTGGGTTTATCCTGTTTGGGACTTTCTGGGTTTCTTGAACTTGGGTGATTATTTCCTTCCCCATTTTAGGGAAGTTTTCAACTATTATCTCCTCAAGTATTTTCTCATGGTCTTTCTTTTTGTCTTCTTCTTCTGGGACCCCTATGATTCGAATGTTGTAGCGTTTAATATTGTCCTGGAGGTCTCTGAGATTGTCCTCATTTCTTTTAATTCGTTTTTCTTTTGTCCTCTCTGATTCATTTATTTCTACCATTCTATCTTCTAATTCACTAATCCTATCTTCTGCCTCTGTTATTCTACTATTTGTTGCCTCCAGAGTGTTTTTAATTTCACTTATTGCATTATTCATTATATATTGACTCTTTTTTATTTCTTCTAAGTCCTTGTTAAACCTTTCTTGCATCTTCTCAATCCTTGCCTCCAGGCTATTTATCTGTGATTCCATTTTAATTTCAAGATTTTGGATCAATTTCACTATCATTATTCGGAATTCTTTATCAGGTAGATTCCCTATCTCTTCCTCTTTTGTTTGGTTTGGTGGGCATTTATCCTGTTCCTTTATCTGCTGGCTATTCCTCTGTCTCTTCATCTTGTTTAAATTGCTGAGTTTGGGGTGTCCTTTCTGTATTCTGGCAGTTTGTGGAGTTCTCTTTATTGTGGCGTTTCCTCGCTGTGTGTGGGTTTGTACAGGTGGCTTGTCAAGGTTTCCTGGTTAGGGAAGCTTGTGTCGATGTTCTGGTGGATGGAGCTGTATTTCTTCTCTCTGGAGTGTAATGAAATGTCCAGTAATGAGTTATGAGATGTCTATGGTTTTGGGGTGACTTTGGGCAGCCTGTATCTTGAAGCTCAGGGCTGTGTTCCTTTGTTGCTGGAGAATTTGCTTGGTATGTCTTGCCCTGGAACTTGTTGGCCCTTGTGTGGTGCTTGGTTTCAGTGTTGGTATGGAGGCGTTTGATGAGCTCCTGTCAATTAATGTTCCTTTTGGAGTCAGGAGTTCCCTGGAGTCAGGGTTTGGACTTAAGCCTCCTACTTCCAGTTATTGGTCTTATTTTTACAGTAGTTTCACAACTTCTCCTTCTATACAGCACCACTGATAAAACATCTACGTTAAAGATGAAAAGTTTCTCTACTGTAAGGGTCACTCAGAGAGGTTCACAGCGTTACATCAAGAAGAGAAGAGGGAGGAGGGAGTTAGAGGTGACCCAAATGAGATGAGGTGGAATCAATAGTGGAGAGAGTGGGCTAGCCAGTAGTCACTTCCTTATGTGCACTCCACAACTGGACCGCTCAGAGATGTTCACAGAGTTATACAGAGAAGAGAAGAAGGAGGCAGGAGACAGAGGTGGCCAGAAGGATAAAAGGGGGAAATGAAAAGGAGGGAGACAGATCCAGCCAGTAATCAGTTCCCTAAGTGTTCTCCACTGTCTGGAACACACAGAAATTCACAGAGTTGGGTAGAGTAGAGAGGGGTTAGGGAGGAGATACAGGTGACCTGGTGGAGAAAATGGAGAGTCCAAAGGGAGAGAGAGCAGTGAAGCCAGTAATCTCGTACCCTAGCGAAAAATGGGTCCTGAAGATTGGGTTCTTAAAGGTACAAAATTGGTAATAAATACATAAAAGCAAAAATTAAAAATCTAGAGTAGAGTTTGGAATTTCAAAAATGCGATGTTAATGAAAAGAAGAAGGAAAAGAAAGAGAGAAAAAACGAACAAAGAAAAGCAAACAAGGTCGTACCCTAGTGAAAAATGGGTCCTGAAGATTGGGTTCTTAAAGGTACAAAATTGGTAATAAATACCAAAAAGCAAAAATTAAAAATCTAGAGTAGAGTTTGGAATTTCAAAAATACGTTAAAAAAAAAAAAAAAAAGAAGAAAAATAAAGAGAGAAAACAAACAAACCAACAAAAACAATGTCGCAAAAATTATAAAGAAAATACAGGTACAAAATTGATATCAAATATCAAAAAGCATAAATTAAAAATCTTGAGTAGAGTTTGGAATTGTAGATATATGATGTTATATAAAAAAGGAAGAGAAAGAAACAGAGGGAAAAAAAGTCACAGAAATTATGAAAAAAACTATAGGTACAAAATTGATAACATATACCAAAAGGCTAAAATTAAAAATCTAGAGTAGAGTTTGGAATTTCAAAAATACAATGTTAAAGAAAAGAAGAAAAAGAAAAAAGAAAAAAAAAAAAAAAAAAACCACGGTCAAAAAATTATAAAATATATATATGAAGTTTGCTGAAGAAGAAAAAAAAATAGGGTCTTTTTTTTTTTTGCAAAGTAATAGTTATAAAAGTGAAAATTAAAGGACAATAGAGGACTTAAAAAATTTTTTTTTAATTAAAAAAAAAAAGAAAGAAAGATTGATTGTAAAAATAGTAAAAATAGATCTAGGTCTTTCTCTGGTTTTGTTGTGAGTATTGTGGGTTCAGTTCATTTTTGGCAGTTCCTTAGTCCGACTTATATTTCTCAAGATCTATAGGCCCCTTCCTATGTAATCCGTAGTAACCACAGGGTTTTAATCTATGGCCTGTAGCTTCCAAGGCGTTTCCCTCTGTTATAGCTTCTTCTGTTTGCTGGTCTCTTCAGTGTCTGGTTCCCGCCTTGACACAAAGGGGATGGTTGAGGACACTATTTTTTTTTTTTTTTTTTTTAATTTAGGCTCACTTGTTCAGCTGCGCTGTGGGGAGGGAGGGAGGGATGCTGCAAACAGATAACACTGGTGTGCGCTCGCAGTGCCTCAGCCACACTGGGTCTGCCCCCGCTCACGGCGTGTGTAGCCTCCCTGCCCACACTGCTCGGGCTCTAGGTTGTTCCGCCGGGAACAATCAGAGGCCGGCCCTGGGCTGAGCTCCCAGGTCCAAACCGCTCAGGTTCAGGCACTCGGGTAGTCCTCAGAGGCGCAGACTCGGTTGGGCCTGCGTTTTGTGTTCTTCCCAGATCCGAGCAGCTCAGGTGATGAGGTGTTTGGAGGGCGCCAATGCTGCGACTTATCGTCTCCCCGCCACTCGGTTATCTGGGTGTAAAACCGGCGCACCTTCTCAGGCAGCTGTTGACCGTCCAGACCCCCAAGAAGTTTTAGTTAGCAAAGAAGCCTGCTTACAGTTTTATAGATAGTGTCTCTCTGGGGCCGCGACTGCCCCCTTCCGGCTCTGGCTGCCTGTCACCGGAGGGGGAAGGTCTGCAGCCGGCTATCTCTGTTCAGTCCTTTGTTCTGTGAGCAGGCCTGGCAGTGTCTTAGGTTAGGGCTGGCTTTTCGCGTGGTAGATATCCCACAGTCTGGTTTGCTAGCCCAAATTATTTCGCTCAGATAGCGCTCATGACATTCGGCCCGATTCTTCCTCTAAGGGACACAGCCCACGCCGCACTTCCCTGCCCTGCCCCCGCTTGCTAATGCCGTGTGCAGGCGTCTGTGCTGCTTCTCCGCTGGGGGAGTTACCGTAGGGCTCACAATCCGCGATTTTTAATTGTTTATTTTTTTTTCCCTCCCTTTTATGTTGCCCTCTGTGCTTCCAAAGCTCGGCACAGATTCGGCAGTGAGAGAGTTTCCTGGTGTTTGGAAACTTCTCTCTTTTTAAGACTCCCTTCCCTGGACGGAATTCCGTCCCTCCCTCTTTTGTCTCTTTTTTTGTCTTTCGTATTTTTTCCTACCTCCTTTCGAAGAGTTGGGTTGCTTTTCTGGGTGCCTGATGTCCTCTGCCAGCATTCAGAAGTTGTTTTGTGGAATTTACTCGACGTTTAAATGCTCTTTTGATGAATTTGTGGGGGAGAAAGTGTTCTCCCCGTCCTACTCCTCCGCCATCTTGGCTCCTCCTCCAACATTCTCCTGTTGATGGTTGTTCAGCAGTGAGTTTTAATTCTGGAGTCCTTGCAGGAGAAAATGAATGCACATCCCTCTTCTTTGCCATTTCCTCAGCCAGAAACAGCACAAAGAAATGGCGTAGCCATCATAGTCAACAAAAGTCCAAAATGCAGTACTTGGATTCAATCTTTCAAAAATGACAGAATGATCTCTGTTCATTTCTAAGGCAAACCATTCAATATTACAGAAATCCAAGTCTACGCCTCGACCAGTAAAGCTGAAGAAGATGAAGTTGAATGGTTCTATGAAGACCTACAACCTTCTGGAACTAACACCCAAAAAAGATATCCTTTTTATTACAGGGGACTAAAATGCAAAAGTAGGAAGTCAAGAGATACCTGGAGTAACAGGCAAATTTGGCCTTGGAGTATGGAATGAAGCAGGGCAAAGGCTAATAAAGTTTTGCCAAGAGAACCCACTGGTCATAGCAAACACCCACTTCCAACACACAGGAGAAGACTCTACACATGGATATCACCAGATGGTCAACACCAAAATCAGTACGATTATATTCTCTGCAGCCAAAGATGGAGAAGCTCTATACAGTCATCAAAAACAAGACAGGGAGCTGACTGTGGCTCAGATCATGAACTCCTTATTGCCAAATTCAGACTTAAATTGAAGAAAGTAGGGAAAACCACTAGACCATTCAGGTATGACTTAAATCAAATCCCTTATGATTGTACAGTGGATGTGACAAATAGATTCAGAGGATTAGATCTGACAGACAGAGTCCCTGAAGAACTATGGAGAGGTCCCTGACATTGTAAAGGAGGCAGTGATCAAGACCATCCCCAAGAAAAAGAAATGCAAAATGGCAAAATGATCGTCTCAGGAGGCCTTACAAATAGCTGATAAAAGAAGAGAAGCGAAAGGCAAAGGAGAAAAGGACAGATACAACCATTTGAATGCAGAATTCCAAAGAATAGCAAGGAGAGATAAGAAAGCCTTCCTCAGAGATCAATGCAAAGAAATAGAGGAAAACAATAGAATGGGAAAGACTAGAGATTTCTTCAAGAAAATTCGATACCAAGGGAACATTTAATGCCAAGATATGCACAATAAAGGACAGAAATGGTATAGACCTACAGAAGCAGAAGATATTAAGAAAAGGGGGCAAGAATACACAGAAGTAGTATACAAAAAAGATCTTCACGACCCAGATAATCACAATGGTGTGATCACTCACCTAGAACCAGACATCCTACAATGCAAAGTCAAGTGGGCCTTAGGAAGTATCACTATGAACAAAACTAGAGAAGGTATTGGAATTCCAGTTGAGCTATTACAAATCCTAAAAGATGATGCTGTGAAAGTGCTACAATCAACATGCCAGCAAATTTGGAAAACTCAGCAGTGGCCACTGGACTGGAAAAGGTCAGTTTCATTCCAATTCCAAAGGGCAATGCCAAAGAATGTTCAAACACACAATTACACTCATCTCACATGCTAGCAAAGTAATGCACAAAATTCTCCAAGCCAGGCTTCAACATTATGAGAACTGTGAACTTCCAGATATTCAAGCTTGACTGAGAAAAGACAGAGGAACCACAGATCAAATTGCCAACATCTGCTGGCTCATGGAAAAAGCAAGAGACTTCCAGAAAAACATCTACTTTTGCTTTATTGACTGCCAAAGCCTTTGTGTAGATCACAACAAACTGAGGAAAATTCTTCAAGAGATGGGAATACCAGACCACCTAACCTGCCTCCTGAGAAATCTGTATGCAGGTCAAGAACCAATAGTTACAACTGGACATAGAACAACAGACTGGTTCCAAATCAGGAAAGGAGTGTGTTAAGACTGTATATTATAGTCAACCTGCTTATTTAACTTATATGCAAGAGTACATCATGCAAAATGCCAGGCTGGAAGAAACACAAGCTGGAATCAAGAGTGCTGGGAGACATGTCAATAACCTCAGATACGCAGATGACACCACGCTTATGGCCGAAAGGGAAGAAGAACTTAAGAGTCTCTTAATGAAAGTGAAAGAGGAGAGTGAAAAAGTTGGCTTAAAGCTCAACATTTGGAAAACTAAGATCATGGCATCTGATCCCATCACCTCATGGCAAATAGATGGGGAAACAATGGAAATAGTGAGAGACTTTATTTTCTTGGGCTTCAAAATCACTGCAAATGTTGACTGAAGCCATGAAATTAAAAGACGCTTGTTCCGTGGAAGAAAAGTTATGACCAACCTAGACAGCATATTAAAAAGCAGAGGCGTTACTTCACCAATGAAATCTGTCTAGTCAAAGGTATGCTTTTTCCAGTAGTCATGTATGGATGTAACAGTTGGACTATAAAGAAAGCTGAGCACTGAAAAATTGTTGCTTTCGAACTGTGGTGTTGGAGAAGACTCTTGAGAGTCCCTTGGACTGCAAGGAGATCCAACCAGTCCATCCTAAAGGAAATCAGTCCTGAATATTCGTTGGAAGGTCTGATGTTGAAGCTGAAACTCCTATTCTTTGGCCACCTGATATGAAGAACTGACTCATTTGTAAAGACCCTGATGCTGGGAAAGACTGAGAGCAGGAAGAGAAGGGGATGACAGAGGATGAGATGGTTGGATGGCATCACCGACTCAATGGACATGGGTTTAGGTAGACTCTGGCAGTTGGTGATGGACAGGAAGGTGTGGCGTGCTCCCGTTCATGGGGTCGCCAAGAGTGGGACATGACTGGGCAACTGAATTGAACTGAACTGAACTGATGCTGGGGAAGACTGAAGGCAGGAGGAGCAGGGGATGACAGAGGATGAGATGGTTGGATGGCATCACCGACTTGATGGACACGAGTTTGAGTAAGCTCCGGGAGTTGGTGATGGACAGGGAAGCCTCGAGCGCTGCAGTCCACGGGGTCGCCAAGAGTCAGACACGCCTCAGTTACTGAATTGATACTATTTATAGGAATATAAATTAATACATCTAGTTTGGCCAGCAATCTGACACCTATTTAAATATAAAAAATATTCATTGCAGTTCTAATTTTTGCATATATTTTATAAACACATGTGTATAATAAAGTATAAAAAACTATGCTCAATGCAAAAAAAGAAAATCTAGGAAAATCATTAGGCAATTTATGGTGTATCAACACAGTAGAATATAATTACAGCCATTAAGAATGACACAGAGAAACAGCAACAGTTCTCAAACATGAATGTGCATTAAAATTTACCTGGAAAGAAAGTGAAAGTGAAGTCGCTCAGTCCTGTCTGACTCTTTGCGACCCCATGGACTGCAGCCTACCATGCTCTCTGTCCATGGGATTTCCCAGGCAAGAATACTGGAGTAGATTGCCATTTCCTGCTCCAGAGGATCTTCCTGACCTAGGGATCGAACCTGGGTCTCTCGCATTGTAAATAAGATGCTTTACCATCTGAGCCACCAGCAAAGTCCAAATTCACCTGGTGAGCTAGGTAAAACGCCCACTGTCTCCAACCCCTGTGATTCTGATTCAGTAAAACTGAAACTGTGCTCCAGAATCTTCCTTTTTAGGAACACAGAGGATTTTGATTAAGGTGGCAACACTAGTCATTATGAAAAATATTGGTTTGTAATAGTGGAAAAAGCAGTTTCTAGAACAATATGTATTCTATGATCACATTTACGTTTTTTAAAATTTAAACTACTTGTAGTTATAAACAAGGATGATGTATACTTCAAAGTAAACATGTGGGAAAGTCTGGGAGGATATTTAAATTTGTAACAACAGTGACCTCTGTGAAAGAAATAATATATTTGGGAATAGGGGGATGAAAGAAAACTTTAATAGTTAACTCTATAAATATCTGTACTATTTGCATTTTTGTACCAAAAATATACTTATATATTGCTTAAAATGTTAAGAAAATAAGCCATAATAAAAAGGTAAAATATATTTTAATGTCATGAGTTAATATTAGTTTCCTAAATGGAGACTCACTTTTGCAGGATTATCAACTAATAATATAACAAGCTGGTGGTATTTTTTTTTTATATTCATTTATTTTTTAATTGAAGGATAATAGCTTTACAGAATTTTGTTTTCTGTCAAACATCAACGTGAATCAGCCATAGTATTTCTTAATTACTCTTTACCACCAGGCAAGAAATTCCTCTTTTTATTTCCTTCTTTTTATATTTTTGTGGGCCTCCATACATCTTCTCTGCAGTGCGGTAATAGTTCCCTTCCCACTAAAGGAAATTACGTCTTCACAATACTAGGCCTCATTTTCCGGCTTATATTTAGAGTGAAAATTCTCAGGTATGAGTTTGGTAATATTCCCTGGTGGCTCAGACGGTGAAGAATCTGCCTGCAATTCAGAAGACCTGGCTTTGATCCCTGGGTTGGCAAGATTCCCTGAGGAAGGAAATGGCTAACCCCCTCTAGTTTTCTTGCCTGGAGAATTCCAAGGACAGAGGAGCCTAGTGGGCTACAGTCCATGGGGTTGTAAAGAGTTGGACTCAACTGAATAACTAACGGGCTTCCCTGTGGCTCAGATGGAAACAAATGTAAGTTGTAAGGATCTTTTTCTTTGTGTGGTTTCCCAAGGGTAGAACACCAATGGGTAGAACAAGTGGGACTCTCTTCCTTAAAGCCATGACATTATTTGGGAGCATGGCCTGGTGTGAGGACTAAGGACTATTGACTTCAATTAGGAATTACCTCATAAGTTTAAAGTTGACAAGTTATCTACTGAAGCAGAACATTATGATGGCATTTACTATTGCGGCATGGTTATCATTGCATGAAGCTAATTAGATAGTAATTACACACTTACAGATTTCTAGGTAATTAGGAAACAGTTCTGTGTATTTTGCATTTTGGTATCACAACATTAATTAAAACACAAACAGCCATATAATTAACATATGACATTATAATGCATGAATCACAACAAATTATCTTACTGATGGATAATAATTTTAGCTTGAATTATTCTTAAAATCTTTATAGAGTTAAGAATTATTTCATTTCTAACTCATTCTGACTTTCCTAAGCAAAATGATGCAACCAGCTGACCTTTAGCTATATCTTATAGACTCAATTTAATAGCTAGAAGAGGGAAACAATCAATCCTCACCTGCTTAATTTTATAGATGAGGAAAAAGTCACAGTGATCCTAGGTAGTCTCTAACTCCAAAGGTCTAGTGTTATCCACTGCAGGTGCTGTCCCACCAATTCCCTTTCTAAAATTTCCACTACTCTTTCACATAACTGTTCATTTCCACCTAGATTTATGCCTGTGATTATGAAATTTATTCTAATCAACAACTGAGTAATTTTATCACATGCATCAAAAATCCTACTTCCAAACTGATCCATTCAGGAAGCTTTTTCTGACTTCAAGGATAAAAATTTCAGTCTGTACCATTATCAAATCATCCAAGAAAAATCTTCCTTTTGTGTTTATTTAGCAGCACTTACATATATAGAAATTATATTTTCTTAACTAAAACCAGGTCCCATCATCTGTGCCAAGAAATTTTTTTCAATTCATAAACTTTTATAAATATTTAGTTTGAAAATATTAAATAAAAAGTAACATAATAAGTTGATTTTATGGACAAGAATAAAATTATATGCAATTAGGGTTGTACTAAAAATTACTAACAACATTCTTAAACTATCCCCTCACCTGAATCTAGAAATCCTCCAGTTAACTTCCAGCTTTGTAGAGGGAAGAAGGCAGCTATCCTATCCATCTGCAGCAGTTAAAACACCTCTAGCTAAATCCTTTGCTGACATTTCACACTGCTTATCAATTTAATTCATTTGCCAAAGGAGATGTGAGGCTGTACTCTGTGTTAAAACAACAGTTCTGAAAAGATAGGTCACCTTCATCTCTAGGACATCAAAGTTGTGCAAGATGACAAGCTGGTACCCACTGTCAATGAGTGCACATTCTGTGAAATGCTCCTCCCTGCCCCACACACAGGCAGTAGATCAACTAGACAGTCAACTAAGGAACAGAAGCTGAGAACATTGAAACAGATATATTCCTTTTAAGTTTTCCATCCAAGTTAATTAATTAGTTGGTGGGCAACTGATTTGCCTTATTCAAGCTGAAGATACAGGACATATTTTAGAAGAAAAATATTCCAGAATAGTTTCTCAGGTAATAAAACTCCAATGTGGGGTTAGAGTCCCATGGGTGATAGAGGAAAGAAACAAAAAAAATTAAAATTAAGAACGCATGCATGCTAAGTCGCTTCAGTCGTGTTCGACTTTGTGCGACCCCATGGACAGCAGACCACCAGGCTCCTCTGTCCAAAGGAGTCTCTGGGCAAGAATACTGGAGTGGGTTGCAATTTCCTTCTCCAAAATTTAAGAATAAAAGTATTCAAACATTCCATTGGCTTAAACTTTCCCAAGTAGAGCATATTAGTTTAGATATGGAATCTAAGACAGAAGGATTGAATCAGTATTTTCACATGAATTTCTGTAAACTAATTCTAAGAGAAAATTTAAATTATCATCAGTGTAAAATGGGGCCCAATATTCATACCCAATATTTTAAATTGGAATATATACCTTTTGTTGCTAAATAAAAGCAAAAACTTAGACCTTGCATATACTGAAAAGAAACAAAATACATATGCCAAGGAGAAAAACCGCTCCATCACATATTAAACCTTAAAATTCAATTTTTCTTTTATTTTTTAGGAAAATGCATATTTTATAATAGATCTGTATGTCAATAAAACTGTATTAATAGTAAGTCTTCAGTCATAGGCTTTAAGCAAAAATTTGTACTCCTAATACAGTGTTGATTTACCTATACCAGCCATAAATTCTTTTAATCAACTTCTAGACTAAATTTGATTCCTTGAATGTTTCACAGAAATTATTGTATAATACTTAATGTATAATGACTAAATAATATTTAGAAATAAATATTGAAAAATTTGAAACAAACACTACTTCGTATTTTTTATTTTATTTCATTTTATTTTAAGTGTACTCAAGGATACTTACTTGATATAGAAGGTCTTTCTGAGGCAAAGGGGGAGACTGTTCTTCATACATAGGAGGTGGTTTATGTGTGGGTGGAAGGTCGATCCTGCATGAAAAAGTTTAAAAGATATGATTACCACATTTCACAAAAGACAAAACAACAAAACAAAAAAGAGGAGTGGGGAACCATCAAGATTCTCTTAAGTTTTGAGAATATTTTCCTCATACTAATATTTGTATTAGTATACATGCTTAATTCAATTCTTACATTTCCATTAATCATATTTGGAAAAAAGTAAACTAGCTTTACAGGTTCTAATGCTTAGGAGTAATCTGAAATAAACAATTCTTCAAAAATTAAAAAAAAGAAGCAACCCATATAGAATCATTTTTTGAAAACTGTTATTAAGCAAGCAATCTAGTATATAACTAGGCTTCCCTGGTGGCTCAGTCGGTAAAGAATTCACCTGCAATGCGGGAGACCTGGGTTCGATGCCTGGGTTGGGAAGATCCCCTGCAGGAGGGCATGGCAACCCCTCCAATATTCTTGCCTGGAGAATCCCCATGGACAGAGGAGCCTGGCGGGCTACAGTGCATGGAGTCACAAAGAGTTGAACATAACTGAGCGACTAAGCACAGCACTAGTATATGACTAATTAAGTACTGTATATTTTTTACATGTGACCATGCATACCAACATTTTAAAATAGTCAACTGTGTGATGGAAAACACTTTCCTCCAAAGTGTCATAACAGTGATTTGAAAGACTTAGGGCTTCCCAGGAGATGCTACTGGTAAAAAACCTGCCTGCCAATACAGGAGACATAAGAGACATGGGTTGGATCCCTGGGTTGTGAAGATCCCATGCAGGAGGGCATGACAACCCACTCTAGTATCCTTGCCTGAAGAATTCCATGGACACAGGAGCCTGGCAGGCTACAGTCCATAGGGTCACAAAGAGGAGGGCATGATTGAAGCGACTTAGCAAAAGACCGTATCTTAAAATGGTAATGAAAAAATAAGTTTATACTACATTTTGGAAATACTTCTAAAATTAGTTTTCAAAAGCCATGGTCACCCTTAGAACATTGATCATGTAAATTAAGATTTTCAATCTACAAACCATTATAAATCTTGCCACCTGAAACAAACACAGGCTATTATATCCTTGGGGAATGCATTTACCTTTGCCAAAATGACCTAATCTACTAACAAAAGTATTTTCATATATTTATAAATTGTTATATTACAACAAAAATAGAATTAAAAATATCTTGTAGCTTTCTGCATTTTAGAAAGCAGCTTTTTATATGGACTCTTACTTTTGAAGATCACAGATAACTAATTTTCAGTAATTAAGATTAGTAAATAAATAAAAATTTTACCTATATTAAAAGATAAAGAACATGAAAGCTATAGAGGCCAAATTACAAATTCTTAGTAGTCTAATAACTTATCAATGTGGTCATGAAATATTTTAAATGATTAGAATTCAAACAATTAATAAAATACATTACATGTATTACTAGCCTACTAGTAAAGTATGTTTTTGAAATTATAGAAAAGCTTGAGATAATTCAGCAACTAATATGAATTTAACCACAAACCAGTTAATTACTCTTGAAATATTAAAGAAATTCAGTCTCGCAGGTAACAGACTGAAAGAGTACTTTATTTCTTTTATTTAAAGTAATTATTTCCCTTAATGTAATAAAAATTACAGCAAATATATAGCTCCAAGGTGCCATAAGTCAATTAGGTGAGAAAACCAAAGTTCATGGAGGTGATTCATTCATGGTCATACTATTAACTCGATCATAATAGACCTGAGACTAATACCCAGGTGTCCTTAACCCCAAGAGATTCATGCTCTAACTGTGCCAGATTAGAGAGGCAAAGACATACAGAAAGCATTTATGAAGACAGAAGAAGTACTCTCTTTGAGAGATAGCCTTATATCTTCATATAAAAACACTAATAACCACACAAGAAATAATGCCATTTGTATAGAACTTCACAGTTCATAAACAACATCATCTTATTCTACTCTTATCACAGCTGTGTGAGGTAAGCAGGTCACCCAGGTGCTTTTAACCCAAAAAGATTTGTGCTCTGTTCCAGAGAGGCAAAGACATACACAAAGCATTTATGAAGACAGAATACATTCTTTGAGAGCTAGCCTTATATCTTCATATAAAACCATTAATAACCGCACAAGAAATAATGCCATTTGTATAGAACTTCACAGTTCATAAACAACATCATCTTATTCTACTCTTATTAAAGCCATGTGAAGTAAGCAGGAAAAGTATTATTTACATTTCACAGGTGAAGTAACAAAAGCTGCTGATGGAATTAAGTGAACTGGGACATCAGTCTTTTGACTATACAACAAAATGTAATTTCTTTTTTATAATTCTATCTAATGATTAGGTCCAAAACATTCCCTTCTCTTTAAATAAAAAAGATGCACATTTTGTAATTCACCAAAATCAAATTTCTTGAAGATAAAAACTTTAAAACTCAATGCATTTAATGACTTGGCAGCTGCAAGTTAAGTTATAGCTATACATAAGACAGGCATATACAATCTAAATAAGTAAACTTCTAAGACTTTTTATCTGTCTTTCAACTACTTCATTGAAGACTTGCATCTTTATTCAGAAGGCAGGACAACATAAAGGGTCATTATGCTACCATTTGGAAAGATGTATAATATACTGTAGGAAAAAAAAAAGACTGTATTTGTCTCTAAAAGCCAAATATGCAACTTGCAACTGTTTATTTACCAAGATGTAGTTTGAGACTTTCTGATAAAACTAGCCATCTTACAGATACCCAACAGTATCTTTATTTCTATCCCTCAGACACTTTTCATATGAGTAGCTGTAATGATAAAGACTGACTTAAACACCAGCAAAAAAGCTACCTACACTTTGTCAAGGTAGGATGGTCTCTTTTTTCGAGGAGTCAACAGCACAGTCACAAAGATAGCAATGATGAAGAGGGCAAGGACAGCTCCAATTACAGCTCCAGCTACGGCTATAGAAGAGGTCTGCTTAAATGGAACATCTGAAAAGTAACAAAAATTAGGTTTTTCAAGCAATTTTACAAAGAATTCTCGTATTCCTGTCCTCTGATTTCTACAATGTGCAAGAATGTTATCTAGCCACAAGGTAAGAAGACCCCAAACTTGATGTTACTTTTTAATGCTCACACATTCTTTGCAAGATGTAACCTTAGTACTCCCAAGTTTACTTTTTTAAAGTTATGAAAAGAATATCCCTTGTCACGTATGAATGACTGAATCTACAGTCTATGGGGAAAGAATGTCTTAAGAAGAAAAGATGAAAACTAATTTCTTATTCTAAAAGATGATAAACGAAAACTATTCAGTATGCTTTAATGGAGTTAGCCAACACCATATTCAGCTTTTATTATATTAAAAGAAATCCTATTGAAGAAACCAAAAATCTTCAAGAAAGGGAAAAATAACACTAAAAAAGAGAAAATACCCTAGCTCTCTAGTAATAAACAGTCAAAAACTGACATTGCAAAATTTAAGATTTTTTTTAAAATTTTATTTTATTTTTAAATTTTACATAATTGTATTAGTTTTGCCAAATTTAAGTTTTTAAAACAGAAATGTGACTAAAACAGTACGTGTTGCAGATAACTTCCCTTAATTAACACAATTTAATATAGTACACTTTAAGATAGTGTCTCTACTATAAAATTATGTAAATTCTTCCCTATCTCCTGGCTACACACTATATAATTTCTGAATATCAATTTCTCATTTCCAGCCTGTATCATAAAAATTTTATAAGAAAGGATTTTAAAAACGTATTTTAGTTAGCATTTCACACAATTTTTTTTTAAAAAGCCCACCCTATTTTATGAATTCCTAAGTAAAAGAACTTACTAAAGTTATTTTCAAATATAAGTATTATGGATATTACAAAACCATCAATCCTTATGTATAGGTATTATTTTGACAATTTCAGCCATATTACACCCAATAACTAAATTTTGAGGAATGACCCATCAGTTACAAAAAACCTTCAATATACTCAATTTATCTAACCAATAAGATAGTTAAGGTAACATTCTATAAATGAAGATACTTTTGTTCTAAAGTTAAATGTTCTGCCCAAGGTCATTCAGTCAATGAATAGGAAATAAAGCTAGGTTAGGACATGTTACAAACCTCTACCCTACCCTACGTACGCCCTTTTGGGGAAAGAATGGTTTTTGCAATATCTAATATAATCTCTTCTTTTGGGTCCCCTATTTGGAAATAAAGAGCTCTTTTGTCTTCAATTAAACTGATGCTCACATACATCCTTAAATAGTTACTACTGGACTCCAGACATGACAAATTTAAATAGAATCAAAGCACTATCAGTTTTGAAATATTTCATCTACTTACCATCATAGAATTTCCAAATATACTGTATTTAGGAGTATTTTTCAACTGTTTTTATTCAAATGTGAGTCATGCAGTGTTTTAGATTGCTAAAAAGAATGTTTCACTTCTTTACCAATTTCCTAGCAAACTAACATCTTGGGTTTGTTAATGTGTCATTTTATTAGTTTTATTCTAGACTAAAAATCTCATACCTGTGAGTGCCAAGTAACCAATTTCAACAATAACTCCAATACTGAATAGAATCTAAAAATACACAATTATTGTAAACAATATAACCTGCTTCATCATTCAAAAGGTTACCCTCATTTGCTAATACATACCTGGTTCATCATTCATTGTTGCATGTATCTCTAACCAGTACTAACTCCATTTGAATATGTGCTACATGAGAAAAAAAATTGAAAACCAAGCCAAATACACTCTGCTTTTATAAATGTAGAAGAGACTTGGGATGATATAGGGCTAATCTTCTCATCTATACTATCACTTTTTCCCACCATATAAATTAGTTTCGTATTCAGGTTTTAACAATAGGCCAATTGAAACCTTTTAAGGTTACAATGCAAAAGTTATTTGACCAACATCATACACCTTGTCAGAGGCAAAATTTTTAAAAAATCTCCGTGTGTCAAGTATGCTACCTATTCCACACTAGTCGAAAGTTTCCCTTTAAGAGAAGTTTTTCTTTTCCTAAGGAGTAAAGTGACGCTGTGTATGGAGAATTTAAATTTGAGTGTTCTTATGTTGATGATAATGACAAAGTTATATCATATTTATAGTAATATTTCTGAAATTATTTTTCAAACACTCAGGTTACTTTTTGAATGTAATTAGTCCAAATTAAGATTTTAGGTATGAATCCATTTACCAACTGGATATCCTACTCCACACAGGTAAACTAATTATGTCAAGTACATACATGCCATAATTTCATGTTTTCTTTTTGATTTTTCAATTCTTCAAAATTTAATTAAGAAAAGAAATAATACATTTAAGAGCATTAAGATTTTAAAGGTATTAACGGGTGATGAACACTAGTATGAAATGTAAATAAAAAGCTAAAGTTTCTTGCATTCAAGTCAAAGATTTTTGACAAAATTTGAGAATTTAGCCCCAACACTGCCTCCCCGTATCCCTACCCACATAATCTACATAGTCTCTATATTCCAACAAAACCAGAAGAAAAAAAAAATTAAGCAAGCAAATGTATAAAAATTTGGCATTTTTAAACATCAAGCTAGTTTACTGAGTGATTGACATGAAGCAACATTACCTTACCATCACTTAAGGAGATGCTCTACTAAATCTAATTTTACGTTTATAAGCAGCAGAAAACAAAAAGACAAACATTCAAATATTTAGCATTAAAGGACTGATGCATGTCTCCCAAAAGAACATATTCCTGTTATCATGGCAGCTTATGAATCCATATACATTGGAAACCACCTCCAAAAACAGAAAAATAGCATTCCTCAGTACAACCGAAGTACCCTATCCATAGAAATATAGAGACACCATATATTTTGGTGTCTTATGGAGAAAACTATCAAAAATCAGTTACAAATAACTTTCATTATTTTTTGAAAAATATACATAAATATTACAGGTATTAAATTGAACTAAAGTCCACGTTATCACTCTAAGTGAATAAAACTACATAAAAGCTATTCAAACATGTGCTCACATCTGAAACTGAGGCACTTTTATAGTTTTGAAAAGTTAAATACTATTCTATAGACTAAAATATGTGTTTCTGGCAATTTGCTAAAACCACTTTAAATTGAGTATAGAAATTTATAGTCCCTTATTATACTTATGTTAAAACACCAAATCTTAACAATTAACTGAAACATTAAGTTTCATCCCTTTTTCTTCATTTCCTTTACCAAAACTAATATAATCCATCAACTAATTCACAGCTTAATATACTACACAAATTTATCTTCCTAACTTTTATTTGGGTTAAAATATATAAATATTCCCACACTACATGTCACTGTATTACCAATTTTCCCCATAAATATGCCCCACTCTCACTTTTCATAAAAAGTCCTTTTAACACTTATCAATATGACATCTAAGCCTCTACATCCATCCATATATTTATCTCACTACTTTTTAATGAAGGTCCTCTATTTGGATCAGGAGGGTCTCCTTAGATTTTCATCCAACAAATTACCAATAGTAACCTAAGGTGTGTCATGTCTTGTTCTAAGTGCTAGCAATGCAAAGGTAACATTTACAGCCCCTCTCCTTGCAATAGCAAACAAAATCCTCAAAACAGTGTTGGAGAATCCATAAAATTATTTATTTTCCAATAAAGTATAGAAAGAAATGATCACTTATCTAAAAATAAGAGAGGGAGAAGGCATTTAATAAAAATTAGCATTGTACTAATATGGATTGGCACTGGTAGCCCTAGTAGGTCCATGCATCAGGTGGCACCTTGCCACACAGGGCACCCAAGATATCCTATGGGGAGTGTGGAGTTGGACACTCCCGAATTAAAGCAGACAATTACATCTTCACTTGGTTGTCCTCCTCATCATAGTCTGCATCTTGTGACAGATATATTATGACATATGGGAGCTCAGCTGAACTAAAAATTTATCTAGATTTAATGAAAAATAAAAAATGTAAAGGAGGCATGACACAGGTGCTCTATGTGACAAGTGAACATCTGACTCATAAACCAAGTGAGGGTATCAGTGCTAACCCATGTTAAATACTAGTAAGCATTTATTCTTGGTAAATGTCATTCCTGCATAGAATTGACAGAATGAACACCAGTAACATAGGAACAAATAATAAAACAAAATCCTCCAAAATGGCAATGCAAATATCTTACTCCTAATACCTAAACTGCATGTTACATTATGAAATAAAACCATGGCAACCTAATTAGATGTGACAAATCAAGTCCCCCTCAGATAAAATAATTAGAAACCAAATAAAATATAAATTTATATTCACTCCTCTTTTAACAAACCTCACACTAAACCCATACTAGGCTGAAATAGCTAATATGAGGGTGATTAGCATTGACACCGAAAAACCAAACACCATGAACATGAAGACTAGTGCTAAAAACAGTAGTTGGGATGAAAACTGTTAAGGTCCCTAAAAATGTACATCTTTCATTGAATCTACTTGTTTCTGAGAGGTAACTGAGCTTTCATATATAAAAACCAGTGTCAATATACTCAACATGGACTTACAACTTTTAATCACTGAATCAAAAAGTGTAAAACCAAGACAAAAAAACAAATGAAGCACATTCAATCATATGGCTTTTCTCAAAAATGTTTTAGTGAGGAAAAAGTTAACTTTTTAAAATGAGGTACGATTATATTATTTACTCAAAGATTCCTCTTTTAGTGAAAATAATCTTAAAAATGTTACTTTATCAAATTTAAGAATTTTCACTTTTGAATATTTTATAATGCATATAGCAAACTTCTATGGTAGCACACATATAATTTATAAACTCTACATATGAGGAGTACATAGGAATTCTTAACTGATAGGTACAGTCAAGTTCCATTGAAGACCACTGACCTAGAGAAGACAGATAATAACTAGAATAATGTGGTATTACAGTAGAGGAGATATAAGTTGATAAAAAAGAATTATGAAGAGCAGTTATTAACTCATGAAGGGAAAAGTTTCATTGAGCTGTAATTTGAACTGGACCTTGAATACAGACTGATTTCCCAGTACAGCAAAGGGAGGAAATGGAATTTCAGGTCAAGGGAGCAGCATGAATATAGTCACTAAGACATCAAAGTACATGGTATGGTAAAAAACAGAATTAATAGATCTAGATGTTATATAGGTTCCCTGTCAATAAGTTTAGGCTTTGAGCATCAAATTGCTGCTAATATTGCAAGAAAACCAGGTACTATGTGGCTGATGGAGAAACACCACCACTTAAGAAGTAACCTTGCTCCCCAAAATTAAGCATTAATCTTATCAAGGCTCTAGATCTGTCAAGAGATGCAAGCAAAAGGAGCAAGCAACTGGCACAATACAAACTGGAAAACTGCAAGACAAATGAAGCTGTTTCTTCCCAAAATCTTGCATGGGAGAAGTGTGGGAGTGGGAAACAGCGCATAAAGAACACACAGATTAAAAGACATTTCAACCAACCAATGTGTGGATCATATTTGGTTACTAGCTAAAACTGTAAAGAGAGATGATTAGAAATTTGAACAGTAGCTGGATACTTGATATTAGGAATGATTCATTTTGGCAGAGTAATGAATCTGTGATTACTCTTTCTAAATGTTCCTTATCTTTCAAGTTACAGACTGACATACTTACAGATGAACTAATAATAATGGCAGGAGGGATTATGTAGACCGGAGTTTAAATGAAACAAGACTGACCATGAACGGACAATAACTGAAGCAGGTACATGAACATTCCTTTCATTATTCTGTCTTACTTTTGCATATTTTTAAATAATTTTTTTAAAAAGTCAAAGCCTCCAGGTTTTGTTACCTCTAACTTTTAGATCAAACTGTCCCTTCAAGACTAGGTTTTTCTTGAGATATTTCTCATAACTGAGACTATGAAAATTAGGATATCATGTTTATACAGAAATATTATGCATGAAAGGGAATGAGGTCTTGAATTAGTCTCAAGTTTTGAGAATAACTTATACTTTACTAAACTTTCACTAGGTTTCATCCACAGTGCCCAGCTGGAATAAAAGCTATTTGGTTGGCCAAAAAGTTCATTCTCGTTTTTTCTGCAACATCTTCCGGAAAAATATAAATGAACTTTGTGGCCAACCCAAGGCAAGTGAAATAAAACATCAGAAAACTGAATCGTTTTATCTTTAGAAATTGAAGTGAACATGATAAAACTATTATCAAGGTTCAAAAAAAGAAATGATCCCAAGCATAGGTATACAGCAAAAGCTTTTGTAAGCAATCTTGGTTTTAAGCTCTTGATGGAAATCTATCACTACTCAATTCAAAGTAGATAACACGTTTTTTAAAAAACAGTGCTTACTGGAATATAACAGAAGAAAACAAATGCATTAATAGAAACAATCTAAAAACAGAAAAGTTGGTATATTTTGTACACTATTCAATGATTCTTTTGTGCATGAATTTTTATTGGTATAATAAGAATGAAATCAAACTTAATTCAGTCAAATTGTATGCTATTTTGGGGAAAAAAAAACTGTGCTGCTTGCTCTAAAATAGTTTAAAGTTTAGAGGAAAAGTGTATCATAATTTTATTTTGGTTTAAGTATTTTAGGCTTTCAAGTTTTTAATTTAGTTTTTAATTTTTATTTTTTTTGTCTACACCATGCAGCATGTGAGGGCATGTGTGATCTTAGTTCTCTGACCATGGACTGAACTCAAGCCCTCTGAAGTAGAAGCAGAGTCTAAATCACTGGCTTGCCAGGGTATTATAATTTTAAAGGTCAGAAATAAGGAACAAGGAGAATAAGAATCAATGTTATTCCTACTTGAAGCAGCTCATAAGCTATAAGGTAAAAACACTAAATGTCAACTTAAAAAATATCTTATGGAATTTGTTAATTCCAAACTGAAAGTTAATATATAAAAAACTGATGTCAAAGTCACAGCAAAACACTTAAAAAACATTTTAACTGCTAGGGCTAAAGAGATAAGACAATTTATGACTGTGGGGAATGTTACTGATTATATGTATATATGAGATAGGAATTCTATGATTAATTAGAAGTAAATTTTATAATGGTTAACATACCCAAATGGTTCCTCAAATTTTATTTAACTGTATCCTTAACCTGGTATGGTTTTGTTTGGAAAGAGAAATTAATTCATTTCTAATTCCACAAAACATCATTAATTAAAGGGAACTAGGTTACAGAGGGAGAAGGCAATGGCACCCCACTCCAGTACTCTTGCCTGGAAAATCCCATGGACGGAGGAGCCTGGTGGGCTGCAGTCCATGGGGTCGCTAGGAGTCAGACACGACTGAGCGACTTCACTTTCACTTTTCACTTTCATGCACTGGAAAAGGAAATGGCAACCCACTCCAGTGTTCTTGCCTGGAGAATCCCAGGGATGGGGGAGCCTGGTGGGCTGCCGTCTCTGGGGTCGCACAGAGTCAGACACGACTGAAGTGACTTAGCAGCAGCAGCAGCAGTTTACAGAGACACACACACACAAACACAAACTCTCTCTCTCGGGACAAAGAAGGTAATCCATAACCATAGGCTTGTTACAGAAATATGCCTCTAAAGAATTTTAAAAAAAAAACTTTTATTTAAAGATTTGTTGCGCAGCTATTGGGGCTACCACCGGATAAGTAACTTGATAAAAAAAAAAAAAAAATCCCTGGTACAAATCAAAATTAAATATATCCAAACATACCAGAAATTTGAGAAAGGAGCTTTTTATGGATGGTACATCAACAAGTAAATAAGAAAAACAATTCAATCTGTAAATAATTCCCATTAAAATTAAAAAATCAATATGGGTACCATTTCTTTCTTATACTTTACATTGATTACTTCCACACATTAATAAATTCTTGTTCATACTTTTGTTTTAAGCAGTATTTACCAAAAGCAAAATCAAACTCAAATCATATGTTTTCACATCTAATATTGCTACATTTCTCTCAATTTTTGCATGTATACATTATACTTCCTACAGCCTCTTGTGCTAAACATTCAGCCAGGGATACCATTATAAAACTTTCTTATTTATGGCTATCAGAAGCAATACTACTACTGAAAAAGCTTAACGATTTCTTTAATGTTAGACTTATCAAATGGAAACCTTTCAGGCACATGGTAAAATACTAAATCTTTCAACTATAAAGTACTTCTCAAATATCACTTTTAAAGTTAACCCCTATCCTATTAAAGTTTCAAGACATTTCAATAAAAATGGAAAAAAAGGGAAAAAGTTGAATTAATCTCCACTGTACAAGTATTTTAACCAGTGTGAAAGAAAACTCTAAAGTGAATACAAAAATGAAAAACCGGCCGGCCCAAACATAAAAGTAATAAATATAAACATGGCCAAAATATAGTAAAACTATTCTGCTATCTTTTCCAAGAAGAGAGTAGGAGTTCAACTCATCAGTCAGCTGTGTACATTACTGATATTCAAAATTAATTTAACAAAATGTTTATTAATATGACTATGCTTACAAACAAGTCTCTATGTACAGTAAACATACATAAAGTTCTAACAAACAACAGTGCAATGCTTCAGAAAGTCTTAAGCATTAGTTGCAGATTCTTAAAATTCTGAAGTCTTTTAGTTTGCTAAATGCTTTGGATTAAGGATAGAGAATATATCAAATACTCACTTGCAGTTTTCCATGTCACCCTCTACTGCCAAAAACAAAACAAACCAGCAAAACCTAAAAAAACAAAAAGCCCTAACTACACAATGACCACAATTTAAAAGGAAATTCACGATCACTAAGTAGATATTTATACTTTTAAAATATAGCTCCTGAAACACTGCTAACTTCCTTCAGATCAAATAGAGATTTGTATGATATTCTAAATGGGATTACTCTTCTCAAATTCATACAGCACTTCAAATCACTGTTCCAAAGATGATATTTTGATTTTAAAAAAAGGCACAAGTTTACATCTTCCAAAGAAAAAAAGCTTTAGACTCATCTTTTTATGGCCATATCATTGCTAACATTTAAATTAAAAGTCACTTCAATCATAGAGTATTATCAAGAAAGTTTTTCTTCCAATGATTTGGATCAAAGAGTCTTAATATTTTTCAGTGGTAAGCTATATTTAGAACAAATATTTTCAACAAGACATCAGAGAATTTTACGTAATTGTATCCTTAACCAATACTTTACTGTTATCCTAAGCTTTTGAGGGAGAGAAAGAAAACAGATTTCAAACTTCCACAAAATACTGCTGGTTAAAATAAACTAAGTTATAATCATTGAGATTAAAGCCTTCACTACTTGCAAAATTCTATGAGCATGTTAGAACTTTGCCTTATAAAAATATTTTTTTTTAGATCTGATGAAGATTGAGAAGGGGTAGGTTGAGAAGGCAAAAAAAAAAAGTACTTTGTCTTTATTAACAAAATAAGTCAATTTAGGGTTCTCCAACAAACTTCTATTTCAATTCCATGGCAAAATACCTAAAGGCAATTCTACAGGCCTTTTTTCAAATGAATCATCAACAGGAAAAACATATTTTATGGCTACAAAATAGTTGTCATTATTATGGTTGTATAGATTCCCACTGCAGAAGCAATTTAATTACGTCACAAAGAAGATCCACATTTGAAGATTTAGGAAAGATTTCTTTTGCAAAAGATGCATGATTTTTGGAAAGAATAAACTTAATTATGTAAAAATCAAAACAAAAAACCTCATGGTGTTTCCAGTTTTAATTGGAAAAACAAAAATCTTGAAACACATACAAACATTTAGGAGAAAAGAAGGGATGGTTTGACAACATCCATCAGTAAGTGTTAGTGACTGGTTCTATAACTAAGATTTTTTTTCTTGTTAAATCTCAAATTTCCAAGTTTATTCTATTTTTTCCTATATATATTTACCCGTTTGAACAACATCAATAAATGACTAAAACAAGAGGGTCTACCACATTCTTTGAACAGATTCTTGTCTGAAACATGTCTTATTTTTTAAAAAATGGTACTCCAATGCTTGTTTGCTTGTTTACGTGGTTTTCCATATAGTGAAATGTCCTCTCTACACTCTATTAAACTATGTACCATCTTCTCATTATTATTATATTTAGCACATAAAGCATTAAAACAAAACTACCACTTCATGTACCAACGTTCGCATGACAATATAAGCATTGTCTTCCAGAGATGAAAAAAAATTGTAATAATTATCATGTTTAAAAGGCATGTTTTTATTACTCTTAAATGTATTTTGGACAAAAATATTGATCAGCTAATTATGCTCTTCCACACATCATGTTCACTGAGTTTACTACCACAGTTTTTAGTGCAACAAAATACCTTTGAAAAGCCACTCTACAGTAATTATGGCAAGGCTCATTAAAATGCAGAGGTAAAGATTCCATTTGTATAGAAACATAGAAAACAATGTTTGAAAAGAAAAGGTGTTTCATCAGGCTGAATTTTTTGTATACTAAAAATATATATAAACATTTCTTGAATTAGTTTTATAGTCAATTTAGATGTAATATCATTTAGTGGTGATAAATTTTGAGAGGTATATGTTCAATAAACATTATACTTGAGATTATAGTCTTAGGTAAACATTTAATACACAATGCCAAGGTAGTTTCCTTTTTTTTTGTTTCTTTTAATTTTTGTACCAAAAAGTCATACATTTAATGTTGACATTTCTTCTTACCTGTGTGCCTCAGACCAATAAAGTACTCTGCATTAAAATTTAAATCTTGAGACAGTAGTATAGCATTGAAAAAAAATTGTAAAGCAGCTCAGATACATTGAACCCAGATTTTACATTTCCATTTGTCAAATCAGAATATAAAAAGTAAGCTTGAAAATCAAGTTGAAAAAGCTTATTCTTCCCCCAAGAAAAAGTATGAACAATCTGAAAATGATCAACTAGTATGAATGAAACATTGTACATTAAGTCATATTTAGTGGTTGCTAAACATACCACTCCCTCCTGGAAATTACGGAACCATCTACATGTGAAACTAAGTCATCTTCATTTTCGTCATACTGTTCATCACTGACGAACTTCATTCCCATTTTTAGATCTTCATAATAATCCATTGGTCTTTCAAACCTATTGAGATTTTCTACATTGTTCCATTGCGTTTTTTCAGGCTCTTCTAAATAGTCTTTCCGTATTAGATTGTTCACTGGATTTTTGTTTTCTTTTTTTACACTGTCTGGGTAAGAATCAAGCTCATCTTGTTGAAGAACATCTATTTGTGATTCTTTTTGCATATCTGATGGTGGAATGTAGTTCTTGGCAAAGTAGTCTCCACGAAACGTCCGTCTTCTCCTATAGCAGAATATTCCAGCCAAAACACTTACAAGTACTATGAAGAGAGCCCCACCCACTACACTAGCAATGATCGTGCCGATCGTGTCATCCTTAATTGTTGCCAAAGTTGACAATGGGAAGGGCAATTTTTTTGGTTCTGTTGCTAGATCCTTGAAGTCAGCAGTTGAGGGATGCCACTGAATTGTAGGCTGAAGGGTGGTAGTAGTAGGAGGATCTAATGGAAAAAGTAAAGATAGACAAGACACAGAAGGCAAAGAATGTCAATGCAGGCTGATTCAGCAGCAAGTTGAAGACAGCACAGTTAATGAAAATATATATTCATAGTAACAATAGTTTTTCATTCTTAATTTAAAATCAGAGGGTAGTGATACTTATATATATATATATATATGTATTTTAATAACAAAACTGACACTAAGTCAGTTACCAATCACATAAGGGAAGTGAAAAATTATGCATGGTATAAATCCTAAATTTTCTATTCCAAGTTTAAGCACAATACTGTACTCTAAGAAAAATATTTTTTTAATGAAGACTATTATTTAAATGTTATATATATATATTATACAGCTGGCTTAAGAATTATCATTATCAAAAATTAAATCAAATCATTCAAATGTACATTTTCTTAGCCAGTACAGTAGCAAAAGGAAGTAACAGAATAATAAAGTAAAAGAATGAAAAAAATTCAAGTGTATTTTCTTAATATCCACCTTTACCTAAGGTGAACTTATCTTTAAAAGAATGAAAAACTATAGATTGTTTAGTGGCCATAGTATAAGCTGTTGGCTTAATAATTCTCTCAAAAATATTTTCCTTAAATAAAGAAAATGCTTTAAATTTTAGAAAGCATGTATGCAGTATATACCATTATTTAGTGATTAAAAAAATAAAAAGTACATATTTATACTATGTTAGCCAATCATGGGCTTTTATCAAATGAGACTAACAGACAAAGAAAAAGCATGTTATAAAGTGTTATAAAAATATCATTATCATGTCTATATCCCACGGGTAAGATATCTGAACATTAAGGAAATTTAAGAAATTTCAACCACATCTGCAAAATTCAATGTCACATTGCTTTAGGATGGAGTCTCAAAAAGAGCAGCTAATATTTTAGAGAGAACATTCTAATGATACTTAAATATTAGATGCAAATGACCCTGTGTATTGCCATTAGATTATAGAGTAAATAGCCATTAATATTAAAAAGCAACTAAACATAAATAGTAAAAAATAAAGATTGGTTAATTATCAATTAAGTGGTATTTGCAGATCATGTTACACAAAATTCTAGAGTTTGAAGAAAGGATGAGTTTTAAATTCTTGAATTTCTTCATTGATAAAAAAATGATCCAAATGATAATCTCCTATAATTATTTTTTAAATGAGTGGTACTGACAGAGCTTTTAAAAAGTGATTGTTAGAAAAATACTAAATCTACATGGGGTAAGTTATTCTAAAATTACAAGCTAAAGAAAAATACTTACTGAAACAGGTTTCATCACGGAATGCCATATGTACAGAATGTGGTAAAAATTTAGCAAGTACAGTATAAAATGTAACAAGTACATTATAAGTAATTTCCTATGAGTGTAAACCAATATAACAGGCAATCCAGTCAAGTACCTTGAAGTGAATATTATTTATCATAGTATATGTAAGTGAATCAACAAAGAGTTTCAATTTGTGAGAACATAATCACTAGCTGAATAAATTCAATCTTAAAATTGTGGAACAGTAGGATCATTTGCACTATGAAAGTAGTAAAGCCTCATATAATCCAATCCAACCTCACAGAACCAGGATAGTAAAAATTAATCATTTATAAGATAACTCATGTATTTTCTGAGGAGGACTAATGGAAAAGTTTTACGTATTCAATGTCATCTTTATAATCATCACCAAAGAAAAAAGCATTATAATAAACGGGCATCAGCATGTTTAAACAAAAACACAAATTACCTAATTAATGATTTAAAATTCTAAGTTTGTGATAGCTCTTAATGAAATGGTATTCTTCTCAGAATAGTACACCTGTGTTCTCACCAAACATAAGATACGTAACTGTCCATTTTTATGAAGTGTTCTTTAAAAAATCACCAACATTTATTTCTACTTGCAATGTTCTTTATGTAAACAGAAATGGACATCTACTGTTTATTTAACTGAGATTTAACAAAATACAGCTTTCAGAAAATCTAACTACAAAAAAAAAACAGTAACCCCCACCCCCCAAAAAAAAAAATCTATTTAAAACTCTTAGTCAGTGATTTTAGAATTTTTTTAACCTACCATCTCCTTAACTATTAAAAAAAAAAAAAGAAATGAAAAAACAGAATAGCCTCACTATCAATAAATTCCATGAAAAAGGGACTTTTACTAAACTTTATATTTTGTATCTTAAGCAACAGACAGACATATGATGATTCACATGAGACATTTATTCCTGCTTTCCAATTTTGCTCTACTCCAAGATAATTACAGTGAGAGTCATATTTGTGAAATAAGGCAACTAACAGCTACTTATTTATCAAGATTTAGAAATCCTTCCCAGCAGCATTCTGTATTAATGCAGTTTTTTTTTTAATATTCTTTGCTAAATGTGGTAAATAAATATATAACAAATGTAATAAGCTAGTAGATTCTGAGTTCTCCATATCCAACTTTTCAACTTCCCTTTTCAAACGAATTGAGTCCTGCCAAATAGGAAAACAAACAGTCCAGCAAAACCTCTGTAGCTATGTTTTAGCCTAATAATTATTATGTTAATAATGGAATGAATTGGTTCCTTTTTCTTTCAGACTATATAAATTGTTAATAAACAAAATCTATAAACATTAAAATTTAAGGACTGCTAAGTTAAGTGTGTTTAATATGTCTGGATCAAATCAATTTGATTTGAAATTCAAGATCTGCAAAGGAATATACTTGGATTTTTTTAAGGCATGAGGGAACTTAAGTGATACATGAAAATTTGCTTCTCTATTCTCAGAGAAGTAAGAGGTATCAGGAGAAAAAACCCACATCAAAAGCAACTAGAAAAACACAATTTCATGCAGTCAGTTAGTATTGGACAGAGTCATTGTACCCTGATGAGTAATGACTAAAGTTGTATATTGCAATCTTGGATCCTGAATATATAAAAATTATGCCAATGTGGGAAAATGTATAACAAAATTTCAAATAACTTCTCTCAGAGCTAATAATTCTATTCTGTTCTGGGTTACCTTTTAGTCTCCAGTCATATGATATACTCATTTTACAAATATTTCTAAAAATCAGTACTGAAATTTTAAAATATAAATTTTATTTTTGAGATAAAAATGTTGTCCTGGAGAAAAACAAGAACATATAATTCACAATGAAAAAAGACTAACTTTCTGATAATTCACTGTGTAAGTTATGGCCTTTTATTGTGATAAAAGCCTACTAGTAGACCTTACTAGCCATTTTGGAAAGGCAATTTATATCTAAGATGCTAGATATAACTAAGAAGCTCTTAGCGGAGTTAACTAAACTCAGCATGGTATACTGTATTAAAGACTATGGATAGAAAAGTAAAGTCTAATTCCTGATGATTACTTAAAGAAAACCATCTCATTTAATGCCATCTTTTTCTGAAGTATTTAGTGATAATTAATTTGATTTTTCATATTTACTCAAAATGTCATATCCACTCTTATAAGACTTGGTAGAAGTTGATTTTAAAATGTGTAAAGTTTATCATAGTGTTACATTAGGACTTTTGTCAAGAAAAATAAAATTACATAAAGGCAGATTCACAATTTTTTATTCTTTCTTGATTGTTTTCTACTTAAATGTATTCATGCATGCAACTAAAGTTTCCTGAACACTTGTTATGTGTTAAATAGTGCTGCAATTGGTCAGAATATAGTATTGATTAAAGCAGACAAAAATCTTGCCTTCAAGAACATATGTTCCAGTGGGGATAAAAACAGGCACACATATAAATAAAACCAAATATGCAGTCTATCACATGGTAATATGTAACACAGAGAAAAAAATAAGACAGAGAGATGAAAGACAGATAGTAGTAAAGGGGTGAGAAGAGAGGAGTTTCAATTTCAAATACAGTTGTGAAGGTGATTGGAGAAGGAAACGGCAACCCACTCCAGTATTCATACCTGGAAAATCCCATGGACCAAGGAGCCTGGTGGGCTACAATCTATGGGGTCACAAAGAGTCGGACACAACTGAGCGACTTCTGTGTGTGTGTGTGTGTGAAGGTGATATATGAGCAAACACTTAAAGGAAGTGAGGGAAAGAGGTATGAAGACATCTGAAGAGTATTCTCAGCAGTGGAAACACCAAAGGCAATGACTGAAATGTACCTATTGTGTTCAAAAACAGCAAACTGGCCAGTATGACTGAAGCCAAGCAAGCAAGAGCTATTAGTAAGAGGTGAGCTCAAAAAGATAATCTAGCACCACAACATGTACAGAGCTCACAAATCACTGTAAATATCTGGTTTTCATTGTTGGCAAAATGGGAAGTCCATGAAAAGTTTGGAGTAGAGGACTGACGTGATCTGGCACGTCCTTTAAAAGGGTTAATCTGGCTGTTCAATTGATAACAGGCTGAAGAGTAGGAATATTAAATGACTGTTCTATAGATAAGCAAGGGTTGCTGATGGTTTGTGCCAGAATACTGGCAAAGGAAGTAGAGAATTGGTAAGGTTTTGTATATAACATAATGAGAAAGTTCAGACCAATTTGTTGATGGATGGGGTATGGTATGAGAAAAAAAATCAAAATCAAGAATAAGTATCAAGGATTTCATGCCCTGAGCAAACGTACTGATAGAGATACCAATGACTAAAAGACAAACAAAGACTACTAGAGGAAGAGATTTCATGGCAAAAGGCATAAGAAAGATGAGGAACTCAGTTTTGAATGCAAATTATACTTCTACACATAAGGGGTTGTGTGTTAAGTTGCTTCAGTCGTTTAAGACTCTGTGACCCTATGGACTATACCCTGCCAGGTTCCTCTGACCACAGGATTTTCCAGGCAAGAAACTGGAATGGGTTGCCATGTCCTCCTACAAGTGATCCTCCCAATCCAGCGATCAAACCCACATCTCTTATGTCTCCTGCATTAGCAGGCGCGTTCTTTACCACTAGTGGCACCACTGAAGCCCCTGTAAGGGGTTAATGATCACTAATAGACAGGGGGACACACAAGTAACCAGTACTGGGAAATGGACCCAGAATACCAATGATATAAATTTGGCAAATCACCAATTGATAAGACGCTAAAATTGAGCCTTGATATTTAAAAGATTACAAAATTAGAATACATTGAGCCTAGGATTTATAAGTAATATCCCATACCAAATTTTGTACAACAGAAATAATAAGTATGCAGTCCTTAGGTAACTACATTTTAAATATGGATTTCCTGTGGCTTCAAAGTTCTTTTCTAACAAAAAACCTCTAAAGGAAGAAAAAGAGACTAATATACTAATACATTTATATCAAAGCACTGCTACTGGCAGGAAAGACTAGGTAGAGATGCACAAAACTCTAATCTGCTTGTGAGATACATGCAAGAAAAAAAAAAACTTGTGTCCCTACCATGTGCCAGGCACTAAGTGCTAAGAATACAATAATAAAGCAAATACAGATTGTTGAAATATGAAGCAAGATAATAGGTTAACAAGTAAGTATACAACTACAAACTGTGATAAATACCATGCAAAATAATATGGGGAACTGTTCTTAGATTAAGAGATTACAGAGGACAAAGAATGTGACATTAATGCAAGCTTAAAATTTCTCTAAAATCATGCAAAAGAATCTGAAAAAGAATATATATATGTACATATATAAAACTGAATCACTTTGCTGTACACCTGAAACATGTAAATTAAGTATAGTTCAATTTTAAAAAATTTAGTTTTAGACTGAACAGAGATAAAACTCTTAATATCTATTATCAAATTACTATACAAACCTGTATTTCTCAAATTCTCTTCCTTTTTCCTCTCATTTTCCATTTGTTAGAAATAAAGATTACTACATTCTTATAGTCAAGAAGGAGATGCTTAAAATATTTATATCATCTTTATAAATAAGCATTCCACTGATAATTTATTTATAGCCACACCCAGGAAAAATATATTTTTAGCTCCAACTACGGTTTGTAAAAACCCAAATTTATACTCAAACTGATGAAAACATTCACAGCGAAAAAATGAAATGCATAAAATCTAAGTTCTTAGTGGTTTATGGACCACCCAGAAAAAACATCTTAAATTTTATTTCATCGGCACATTTTCAGTAGCATGCCCACTTCACCTGTTAGTAACTCAATAAGGCATAATCTCATATTAAGTGACGATGATATTTAATAAGAAAGGTCATCAAAATGGATATTTTATTTATTAAAGACACTTGTGTGCAGAATAGCTGCCAAAAGCAAACAAAAAATCCACTATTTATTTTTGATATAAATACAAAAGAATCTAGAAAGGTACAGACTATATGCAATATTATACCTAAAAAATCAGCTATATGCATAGGTCTTAAAATGTATATGAAATTACTGTGTAGACATTTTGACAATTTTTAAGTCATGGAATGCTACTTTATTATATGAATTTCAGGTAGAGTTACTTTATCACATCTCTTTTAGATTATTTGGAAAACCTCACACTGAGGAATATGTATCTTCACAAGTACAAATTACTGCCTCCATTATAGTGCTATTGTTATTACTGTCGTTATAGAAATAATCTACATAATTCATTTTGTGAGTAGATAGTAACTTACCTGAAATATAGATGACCTTTTGATCACTTCTTTGGCCAAGCGAATTGGTCACTTTACAGACATAAACACCAGAATAATTGAAAGTCAGTGGATGAACAAAATGAAGAGTATTGTCTGAAGCCAATAAACCATCAGGCCACTGTCCATCTAACCTAGATTTTAAAAAGCATGAAATTAAATACCTTCAGATTCTATTCACTGACAACTAAGTAAGATATTACACTTTCCAGTTTTTAGAGAAAGAATCAGCATCCTTTAGGTAAAATTCACTATGAAATAAAAGCATGTAAGTTATGAATTTTCATTTTAGTAGAGATGAACCAACAGATAAAGAACACCCATTTAAACACCCATTCTTTCAAATATCAATTCATATAAGTGAAGCTAGGCTAACATATTAGAGGGAATAGGAGAGGAGAGAAAAAAATTATTGATTTTTAAAGAATTATATTCAGAAAACTGTAAAATTAGAAGTATTTAAAAACATACCCATAGTCTTAAAAGAATTAAAATAATTCTCAGTGAATTATGAATCCATACATGATGTATCTATAATTTTCATAGTGAAAGTCATCATTTTAGCACATGTTAATATTTTAGCACCTCTGTAACATATTTAAAGAGTAACATTTAATATTGAGCAAATAAATTTATACTGCACTATATTCCGAAGATGGCTAACTTCTAAAGCACCAAGGGTCTTCTTACAAAATAATTTTATTCATAAAGTAGGTATCTGTGACAGTAAAAACCAAGGCACCTTTGCTATCAATAACTCTTTTAAAATGATTTTTATACTAATTAGGCTAGAAGGTTCTATCTGGTATACACATTACTCTGTGAAGTATAATAGGAATAAAATTTCAATGTAAGAACTCTAAAGCTATTCATTGCAATGGAACTAAATGTAAACTGTTTTACATCATTTTTCCATGTTAGGGTATATCCCACTGTGGAGTGAGGAGGAACCAATTAAGTCTTTATTTTGAAAGTGTTTTTTCAGCCCATAAATTATTTTTATTAAGATAAGAGGATAAAAAGTGAGGTAAACCCAGGTACTCAACTAGTACTATAGTTAGAGTTAAGCAGATTTTCAAAAAGTTCATTTACTCATTCACTCAGTCATCCATTATTTAATTATTAAGAACTTAACCATCTACCATACTCTGCTCTGCTAGTGTTGCTGAAATGCACAAGTAAGAAAGATTTGGTCCTTGTTTTCCCTGATCTAAGCACATTAGTAGACCAACTAATTACAAAGGGAGTAAGAACAAAGAACATTGAAAAGGTACAAAGAAACAAATCAACACTAGAGACAGGATTTTGTTCTGTGCTCCAAACAACCCATAAAACCTTTTAGAGTTGCTATGACTTAATTTAGCATTGAAGGGTAAAGGTAATATTCTTAATTTAAAAAACAAAAACTTCCTATCTTCTTCTTAAGAGGACCTTGGAAAGAACACTTTTACAAACATCAGCTTTCAAAAGGTGAACTCTTTCTCTAGAAGTACAAGAATGAATATGAAGTCTAGGTATCTTACCAATTAGCTCTGTACTTTGGGCCCTAAATTCTAATCCCTTTAATTCTGAGAAATATAAAAATGGCTTATAATCCTTTAAAAGTGCTTATTCAATTAAGCTAGAAAAATATAAATACCATATTAAACTCACAACAAAGGACAAGCTAAACACCTTACAGGCTCTTGTACCTACACTACATGGTTTAGATTCATCAGCTTTACCCTCACAAAAACTCTATGGAGTACTATTATCAACGAGGAAACAAAGGATTAGAAAGGTTAAATGATTTATTCAAAAGACTGCTCCAAGTACAGACACTAGAATGAGAACTCAGAAGTGTATGACTTTCAGAAATACCCTATCACACATCTTTTTTTTTTTTTAATTTTATTTAACTTTACAATATTGTATTGGTTTTGCCATATATCAAAATGAATCTGCAACAGGTATACATGTGTTCCCCATCCTGAACCCTCCTCCCTCCCCATACCATCCCTCTGGGTCGTCCCAGTGCACCAGCCCCTATCACACAACTTAACCAATGCCTGCTTCCCACTTTGAAGAAAATGTAAATAGAAGGCCTTCACTACTTTTAAACTTTATCTTTCCTTAAAGACAACAGGTTAACCAAATATATTCTTTTTCTGATCCCACAAAATACCACCTAAAACAGGAGCAAAGGAATAAAAAAACTATTAAAGACCAACAAAGAGAAAGAGAAAAGGAGGCAGAATTCATCATACAAGATGTATCAAAAACTTTTAGAAGACAGAAAATAGATAGGGAAAACAATACAAGCATTAAGCCAGTGTTTCCCAGACAGAAGACAGATAAAAAGACAGAAGTGATTCTGTCCAGGGGACATATCTTGTATACCTTGAAACAGTTTTGGTGGTCATAGCTGAGAGTAGGGAAAGTGTGTGCTACTGACTCTAGAGAAGCAAGGCCAGGGATGCCACTAAAATATCCTAATAGTCCACAAGACTGCCTCCAACAACAAAGATTTATTGAGCCCAAAATGTCCGGAGTGACAAGGTTGAAAAGCTCTGCTTTTTGCTGAAGAAGTCCTTGCAGGAGGCACATGAATAAGAATGCAGCCAATTTGGCCCAAAGAAGCCAAAGATCCAGAGTCTGACCCACTGTACTGCAGAAGGCCAGTAAGGCAGAGGGCTAAAAATAGGAGATTAGTTGAAAGCTGAAAAAAAACAAAACAACAGACTCCACTCAACTCTGCAGAGATACCAGGTATTCATGCTTTAGGCAAAATAATGAAGGTTAATTCATGAAAAAAAGAACTCCACTCTTCAATAAGTGGTATCTAAAGCTTCTCCAGGGAAATAACCTCCTCTATAGTAGAATCTACCCAATAAGTACTCCCCACTATAGAGTTTCCACTCAGCATTTTAATGCATCACTGTGAAATGAATGGACAACTGAGAAAATCAAGAAATATCTACGAAATAAGACCAAACAACAACAACAAAAGAACCTGGAAGAAAAAAGAAACAATATATAAGAAACAGAAAAACTCTGCTAAGGAAATAACTCGAGTATCCCAATTTAGAAACCAGAAGATACATCCATAAAAGATGAAAAGGATGCTATGAAACAGAACAAAGAATAAGAAAACACTCTCAGAAACACTGAAAATATCTCAAAAAAAAAAATTTTCAATCAATGGTGGGAAAAAATCAAAGAAATCATGGGAGAACAACAAAAATTATTTGAAAACCGAAAAAGAAAGACTGTTTAGTATACAATAAATAGGAATTCTAGTATGAGCAAACAGAAAAAAAAAAAGTAGGGGAAATGACCCATACAACGAAGGAAAAATAAAAAAAAAAGAGAGAGAGAAAAGAAAAGAAGAATTCACAGGTAACAGGTAAAATTTTCTAGATTGAAAAGGTGGGGTTGTTGTTGGGGGGGGGGTGGTAGAAGTTGCAAATACTGAGAAATAAGAATGAAATCTCAGCAGAACAGTCTGAAATTTCACAAATAAAGATAACTAAGACTTGTCAGTAAACTACACAAGTAAAAAGAAGGAATAATTAACCTCAGGAAAAACAAACAGCTTTAAAAAATAAAGCAGAATTCTAGTACACCACTTCAGTTCAGTCGCTCAGTCATGTCCGACTCTTTGCGACCCCATGAATCGCAGCATGCCAGGCCTCCCTGTCCATCACCAACTCCCGGAGTTCACTGAGACTCACGGCCATCGACTCAGTGATACCATCCAGCCATCTCATCCTCTGTCATCCCCTTCTTCTCCTGCCCCCAACCCCTCAAGAGCATCATAGTCTTTTCCAATGAGTCAACTCTTTGCATGAGGTGGCCAAAGTACTGGAGTTTCAGCTTTAGCATCATTCCTTCCAAAGAAATCCCAGGGCTGATCTCCTTCAGAATGGACTGGTTGGATCTCCTTGCAGTCCAAGGGACTCTCAAGAGTCTTCTCCAACACCACAGTTCAAAAGCATCAATTCTTCGGTGCTCAGCTGTCTTCCCAGTCCAACTCTCACATCCATACATAACCACTGGAAAAACCATAGCCTTGACTAGATGGACCTTTGTTGGCAAAGTAATGTCTCTGCTTTTGAATATGCTATCTAGGTTGGTCATAACCTTCCTTCCAAGGAGTAAGCGTCTTTTAATTTCATGGCTGCAGTCACCATCTGCAGTGATTTTGGAGCCCAGAAAAATAAAGTCTGACACTGTTTCCACTGTTTCCCCATCTATTTACCATGAAGTGATGGGACTGGATGCCATGATCTTCATTTTCTGAATGTTGAGCTTTAAGCCAACTTTTTCACTCTCCTCTTTCACTTTCATCAAGAGGCTTTTTAGCTCCTCTTCACTTTCTGCCATAAGGGTGGTATCATCTGCATATCTGAGGTTATTGATATTTCTCCCAGCAATCTTTATTCCAGCTTGTGCTTCTTCCAGCCCAGCGTTTCTCATGATGTACTCTGCATAGAAGTTAAATAAGCAGGGTGACAATATACAGCCTTCACGTACTCCTTTTCCTATTTGGAACCAGTCTGTTGTTCCATGTCCAGTTCTAACTGTTGCTTCCTGACCTGCATACAGATTTCTCAAGAGGCAGGTCAGGTGATCTGGTATTCCCATCTCTTTCAGAATTTTCCACAGTTTCTTGTGATCCACACAGTCAAAGGCTTTGGCATAGTCGATAAAGCAGAAATAGATGTTTTTCTGGAACTCTCTTGCTTTTTTGATGATCCAGCGGATGTTGGCAATTTGATCTCTGGTTCCTCTGCCTTTTCTAAAACCAGCCTGAACATCAGGAAGTTCACAGTTCATATATTGCTGAAGCCTGGCTTGGAGAATTTTGAGCATTACTTTACTAGCATGTGAGATGAGTGCAATTGTGCAGTAGTTTGAGCATTCTTTGGCATTGCCTTTCTTTGGGATTGGAATGAAAATTGACCTTTTCCAGTCCTGTGGCCACTGCTGAGTTTTCCAAATTTGCTGGCATATTGAGTGCAGCACTTTCACAGCATCATCTTTCAGGATTTGGAATAGCTCAGCTGGAATTCCATCACCTCCACTAGCTTTGTTTGTAGTGATGCTTTCTAAGGCCCACTTGACTTCACATTCTAGGATGTCTGGCTCTAGATGAGTGATCACACCATCATGATTATCTGGGTCGTGAAGATCTTTTTTGTACAGTTCTTCTGTGTATTCTTGCCACCTCTTCTTAATATTTTCTGTTGCTGTTAGGTCCATACCATTTCTGTCCTTTATCAAGCCCATCTTTGCATGAAATGTTCCCTTGGTATCTCTAATTTTCTTGAAGAGATCTCTAGGCTTTCCCATTCTGTTGTTTTCCTCTATTTCTTTGCACTGATCGCTGAGGAAGGCTTTCTTATCTCTCCTTGCTATTCTTTGGAACTCTGCATTCAGATGTTTATATCTTTCCTTTGCTCCTTTGCTTTTCGCTTCTCTTCTTTTCACAGCTATTTGTAAGGCCTCCCCAGACAGCCATTTTGCTTTTTTGCATTTCTTTTCCATGGGGATGGTCTTGATCCCTGTCTCCTGTACAATGTCACGAACCTCAGTCCATAGTTCATCAGGCAGTCTATCTATCAGATCTAGGCCCTTAAATCTATTTCTCACTTTCACTGTATAATCATAAGGGATTTGATTTATGTCATACCTGAAGGGTCTAGTATACTACTTAGTTCTCAGCAAATAATATTTATCTATTATAGGGAGGCAATGATTACACAATTTAAAGGCCGCTTAATGTCACTGCGCAAGTTGGTGATGGACAGGGAGGTCTGGCGTGCTGCAATTCATGGGGTCGCAAAGAGTCAGGCATGACTGAGCGACTGAACTGAACTGAACTGAATGTCACTGAGACTAGCTTAATTTCACTGGGATGACAAAGGGCAAGAGTATGTATATGGGTATGTTTGTGAAGAGGTAGATATAAAACTAAATTTTCATTTTCATAATAAGCCAATAGACAGTGTTAAAAATTAGTAGTTTAAGAATTAAGTTTAAGACCTATGATGATAAGTGCCAGTAGGAATTACTAAAGTTGCCAAGGTATCCCCTGAGAAACAGAATTGAGGGGACTGGAAGGCGGGGAGAGGTGAAACACAAAAACACGTGCAAGATTTCCAGCTATTACAGTCACTGTATATTACATTGATAAAAACAACTTCAAATATGCACTGATGAACACTTCTGACTTTTAAATAATTCCTCTTTAGAACTATCAACATTATTACCTGCTCCACACGGATTTGAAGGGTGGTGGATTTGCATCAGCATTACATTTGAGATTAACACCTTTTCTTCCTACGAACCAGTTTCCATCATAGCCTGTTACTGAAACCTCAGGAGCATCTATAAAATAAATGCGTTATTCAGCAGATTATCTTTTGTAAACAATAGATGCAATATACAATGATAAAGTATTAACAACTTTATAACTTTAGAAGCTGTGTACTTTCCTTCGCTTATACACATAAGAAATAAGGAATATAGTATTTAATCCCAAGTGGCTCAGTAAAGCAGGAGACATGTGTTCGATCGCTGGATCGGGAAGATCCCCTGGGGAAGGAAATGGCAACCCACTGCAGTATTTTTGCCTGGAAAACCTACCTCATGGACAGAGGAGCCCAGCAGGCTACAGTCCATGGGGTTGCAAAGAGTCAGACATGACTCAGCAACTGAACAACAACAAACTCAATAAACTCTGGGTAACTAAAAATAAATGAATGCGTAAACAATGAGCACCAAACACTAGACAACTATAAGCATGTTCTAGTTGTTCTGGACACAATGTAAGAATATTCATAAACTTATAATCACCAAAAGCAAAATATGAGCCCTATTATGAAATATACAGAAGTATATAAACAAAGAAAATACAATAATTTGATGAGACATGGCATTTAGGCACAAAGTCACTACATAAAACTGTCTTTAAAGAAATGTTTAATGTGAAAGGAAATATGCCCTAAGAGATATCAAGTTAATTATAAAAAATTATAAAATATAATATTCACAATTTAATATAAGTTTTATATTACAATATTATGTTAAAATTAATATTATATATTAAAATAAATTATAATATAATATCATACACTTAATATCCATAGGGCATGAGAGATATGACAAACTTTCTAAGACTATAATTACAACTAAAGTAAATTTTCTGAGGCCTCAACTGTTCCAAAACGTGAACTTTTATCCATTTAATGTATCCAAAGGTCTTTTAGCTTATGTACTATATAATTAAATGAGTAATTATCTACGTCTAACATCAATATAAATGTATACTTTCAACTGTGAATTCCAATACTAATCATTCACTGAACCATTATTTGTTTAGCTCCTATTAAGTGACAGGCACTGTTTTAGATATTTAGTATAGATATTCAGTATTTATAATACTTATATTCTAATGGTAACAGGGAAGATAACATTTTAAAAAATTTAACAAAAATCCATTATGAGGGCTAACAAGGAAAAATATAGAATGATACTAGAGAAGGTAAAGAAATGATACTTAAGTATGGTGCAGAGACCCTCCAACCTTCTGTGAGCTACACAAGTAAACTAGACAAAAAGCAGGCCAGACGGGAAGTTAGAGAAACCAGGTCAGTCTTTTAACTACGCAGGGAAGCCTGAAGTCAAGTAAGGTTTACAAAAAACAGTGGTAAAAAGTTAAACTTCTTCAAACTAAGGTACAATTACCTTAATATTTTTAAAAGGCCTGCCTCATAAATACCAAGAATTAACATTTTTTTCTAATTTAAAATTGGTAATAATTAATGTTGCTGAAAGAACAGTACAGATATCTGTGTGTTTATTTTCAATGGAAGATAAGATAGATATTAAAGTATCCTCAAAGAATACCTCTAAATTTTGAGATATGAATTTTGCATGTAAGATTTTATCTCCTCAAACTTTGTTTACATGTTTTATAGGGCCTAATTAACAACAGCAAGAAACAATAAGAATATTTTAGGTGTAGGCCAATAAGTCTAAGCCATAAAGTCTTACATCAGGAGAAATATTTTTATATTTTAAAATTGCATTTAAGCAAACAAAAAATAATAGTATACATAATTGATGAAAATTTCAGTCATTATTAGACACAGGGAAGAGAAAATACATATGAGAAAAATATTAATGGACTTACAACTGAATCTAAATTTTATAAGAAAAAAGAAAAATTTAAGAGTATGTACAAGATAGAAAAATGAGGAGAAAATAAGGTACAGCCAGCCATCTTTATGGGTTCAGCTTCTGTGGATTCAACCAACAGTGGATGAAAAATATTCAGGAAAAAAAAAATTCTAGAAAAGTTCAAAAATAAAAACCTGAATTTGCTGCATATCAGCAATTATTTACATAGAATTTACATTGAATTTAAAGCTATTTACATAACATTTACATTGTAGTATGTATTATAAGCAATCTACAGATGATTTAAAGAACATAGGAGGATATGTATAGATTACATGCAAATATATGCCATTTTATATAAAGGATTGGAGCATGCCTGGATTTTGGCATAAGCAGGAGTCTTGTAACCAACCCTTCATGGATACTGACAAATTACAATGAGCAGGGACTACTACTAGGACTGTATTTGCACTCAAGAATACAAAGGTAATAAAATCCACAGAAGATAGCTCCTCAAGTTTAACTCTATAAATGTTGAAAAAGATCCTTACAATTTTCAAAACAATCACACGAAGTGTAATGAATATATGTTAAATTAAAATTCCATGCATGTCATATCAAAAAAACAAAACAACAAAAAACAGAACATCTCCTTCAAAAACCTATCTAGATTTATGATCTGTGCATGGATGGAAATGACACAAGAACCCAGAGACTTTTCATAATTTTATCTTTAACCTACTTAACTTTCATTATCTTTACTATAAGCTATCTGTGTTCCTCTTGCTCAAATTTTAAAGTGCTACACAAAGAATATAAAAAAAGCGAGAAACTTTATAAAAGGGGAAAGTATATACACATATGTATCATATATATATGATATCCACATATATATATATATATCTCCACATAAATACACACATAAGAGAGCATCTCTTAGGAAAAAAAGCAGCACAGGATGGGCCAGCTTTTAACTTTATCTAAGATTACTATTATCCCAACGATCACTTTACTGTTTTACGTTTATGAGGATCTTAGAATGTCATCAACAAAATGTGACTACAAATAATATTGAAAGAACAAATTTTCCAGCTAATTAAAATGCATTTAGGAAATTAAAAATTCTTACTGAAAATATCATGGGTAGCATCCATAAAAATGAACAGCTAAATTAATTGGATTGGAGAAGCAGCTGTTTTTCTCGAAGTACTGAACATTCTGAGGTACAAATGTGCACAATTCACCCAAATCTAGCCTATTTTAAGGTCTAAAAAAGACAAGGCTAAATAATTTTAAGTTAGACAGCAACTTTAATCATTGTCTTTACAAACTGACAATAATATTCTGGTTAAACGAAATTTCCATAAAAATATATATTTTTTTAATTAAGAAAAAATGTCAACAAGGAAAATCTACAACAATATAGGAATACTACATATTCAAACTAAATACAATTTGATACAGAATTATGTTAAGAGGAATAAAATTAAAACACATAACGTTTAAAAAGCAAACATTATCATTTACTTACACTGTATATCTAATATGAAGGAATATCGGATGTCCTTTTCCAAGGCTGGATGTTTTACAACACAAGTAATTCTCCTTCCTTTGGCAAATCTGGTAGGAAAAAGCTTGTATTGGCTGACAATTGTTGCTGTTTCATTTGGAAAAGAAGTTGTAGTGGATTCCATTTCGCCAAGATCACCTTCCCAATCAATATGTGCAACTGGTTTTCCAGTGGCTGCGATACAAATGGCTGCTACTGTTTCATTTCCTCCATCAATTAAAGAATCTGGCCCTTTTATCAGGCTCACAGTGGGTTCAACTGTTTAAATTTTAAAAAATTAGTTACATTTCAATTAAAAGCATATTTACTCCTTCCAAGCCACATCTAGCCACATTTCATAAACTTAAGGACAACTGAATATAAGATACACACACACTAAATGCCAACACCAAATGGATTCTTAGAACAAGAGAAGATTGAGTCAGGCCAATCTAGAAGCAAGATTTTATATAACCATCACAAAGATGGTTCTCCCTGCCCTGATAGAGATACACCTTTTTTTATAGGGAAAAATGAGTTTCTTCCAAAGTTAACATATAACAAAAAATCTGCGAACTTAATCATAATTTCCATTAGGAGATTCAAGGTACTATTATTCTGAAATGAAAAATAAAAAAGCAGTTTTAATATATAATGCTTCAAGCTGTGGCAAAAATGTTTATATTTAAATTACAACTGTTAAAATATATAGCATTAACAGTTATGCTTACTGAAATGTACATGCTACCTCCCTTTATCTGATAGAAGAAAGATCCTCAGCAGAAGTAACCTTAGTGTTAGACCCTTTTAATCTACCCTCCACATACATGCTAGCAATCTCTTCAGATTTTCCAGTAAATTTCATATGCTCCTTTCTGTACTCACTTCATGTGTTCTTTGGCTCCAGCCTATAGTTTACTGTGTCCATTAAGTTTTTAACCTAAAAGACTTTTTTCATTTCCAAAATTTTTAATTGGGTCATTTTTAAAATATATTTTTCTCTCAATTTTCTGTTCCTGAGATTTATTCATGTAGGATCATTTAGCCTTCAATTATTATTTTGCAATTCTTTGTTTTACTTTTAGATCATTTAGATTTGCATACAATTGTATCAATTATTAGTCTTAACTACTGTATGGTTCATTTACTGTTGAATATTGGTGCTGCTTCCTCTTTGGAAAAAAACAATTTTGTAAGAAACATTTTCACTCATGTATCTTGGTATATTTTTAAAAATGTTTCTCTAGTTTTTCTCTTGCTTCTATGTTTATTTCCAACTTTACCAAGTAAGGCCAAAAAGCTTTCCAAAGTACCAATTTACTCTCAGTCTTAGCACTCTGATTGGTCCCAACATACCCACTACAGTTGATACTGTCAGACTTTTCAGTGTCTGACAATCTTGTAAGTATATAACAGCATATAATAGAGACCCTGTTTTTAATTTCTCAGATTATAAATGACACTAAGAATCTTGTCTTGTTCATGAGCCATTTGGGATTTTTCTGAAAAAACCTATTAAAGTCCTTTTTTTTTTTTACTGACTGGGGAGAGTCCATTTCTGATTATATGTGCAATATCTTCTACCATTTAGGGCTTCTCTCTTTATAGTGTGTTTTGATGAGCAGAAGTTTTTAATTCAAATGTATAAAATTCATCAGTTAACTGTTTTTTATATACAGGCACACCTCACTCCATTGTGTTTCACAGATATTGCATTATTCACAAATTGAAGACTTCTGGTAACCCTGTATTGAGCAAATCTATTAGCATCATTTTTCCAACAGCATTTTCTCACTTCCTATCTCTTTGTCATATTTTGGTAATTCTCACAATATTTCAAGCTTTTTCATTATTATTATATTTGTTATGATGATCTGTAATCTTGGATGTTACTACTGTAAAAAGATTAAAACTGGCTGAAGACTCAGATGATGGTAAGTATTTTTTAGCAATACAATGATTTTTTACCTAAATTATATACATTGTTAAGACAATGCTATTGCACACTTAACAGACTACAGTGTAGTAAAAACATAATCTTTATAACACTGTGAAACCAAAAAATTCATGTGACTGTTTTACTGTGATATTTACTTTATTGGTCTGGAACGGAACCCACGTTATCTCCAAGATATGCTTGTACTAAAAATTACCTCTGTACTTCAAGGACAAATTACTATGTGAGATAAATATATATATAAATACTTATATACACACACACATATACATTATATATACATATACATTATATATATACATAGACATTATACACATACACACACATACATACATATATGGGCTTTGCTGGTGGCTCAGATGGTAAAAAATCTGCCTGCAATGAAGACCTGGGTTCAGTCTCTGGATGGAGAAGAGTCCCTGGAGAAGGGAATTCTCCAGGTTTCTTGCCTGGAGAATCTCACGGACAGAGGAGCCTGACAGGCTATATATATATAGTCCATGCAGGCACAGAGATGGACACGACTGACAGTTTCTTGTTCTCTGCAGAAATTCAATAGATTGACCTATCCCTTCAAATGGTAAGCACGGTTTAATAGTCTATGTCAGATAATTCCAACACCTTACACAGGTCTTTTTCTCTTCTTGTTTGTGCTGGGTGCTTCTGGGGTCTTCTTTACTTATATGCCTGGTCATTCAAGCAGATCATATGCTTGAATTTGAATAATTAAGGTAGAAATAATTTGAGGCTTAGAATATAGTACCTTTCTTCCAGAAAGGATCTTTCTTTTCTTCTGCTAAGCTAGCTTCTAAGAACACTATCCAGCCCAGGATCTCAATTTCAGATTACTCAAGTGATATAAACCAAGCCTCAAAGTCTGTAATAAGGCTAGTTTAGTGGGTGAACTACTCTTCTGAAAATATTAAGTTGTTGGGTACCAGGAGAATATAAGAAAAGTTATTAGATATCCCATCTTGAGCAGACATACACTTAGATATTTGTCTCTCTCACTTCTCAAGGCTCTCAAAATCTTAGTTCATCATCTTAGGTATCTCTTCTGAATTGCTGAATGTCCCCAAGGTTGAATACAGATTTCAGCTTTCAGAGCTAGGTTTATTTCTATGTTTCTACTTTTTCTTAGATTTTAGTGTATATTCCTTACTATATTATTATTTCTTTGAAGTTTTCAGTGGTTTTTAATGTTTCACTTGCCCATCCCCCAACCATGGCAGAGTCAGGGTGAATAACCTGTGCCATCAATAGAGGTTTTTATCTTTGAGGAAATATAAAAATTATTTTAAAGTTAATTTTAAATTATATTATTTGTTTCTTCTGAAGGGACTCAAACCCCTGGTTGTAGACTACAATGGCTTTCTAAAGTTACTTTTCTCGTATTTCCCAACGTTTTAGTTAGCTTCTCTGCACTTTGTCCCAGGAGGTTTCGCTGTCACTCCCTCTCCTACCCAGTGCCCTCTATACTCTGATTTGTAGGAATACGACGTTTTCCCAGCCCTGTATTAACATCAGGATTGTTAAGACCACTTCTTTCTGCTGGTTCTTTCCCCCATCTCCAAAGTGTCTTCCACATGTACACAGCAAGTTCTAAACCAAAGACTTCAGAGCGCCCTTCTGTAGGTCTCTAAAGCACACACATTCTTTCTCTCAGATACTCCCTTTCTACTTTCTGCTCCACAAATTCTAAACATCTGTCCAATCCATCTCTTAAGCTCAGTGAGACCAGCATTCTTTACTTGAAGCCCTTGTCACTGAGTTGCCACTGGAGACTGACTAAAGAGGAGGTTGGAGCAACTGCATAATTTTTGCCTATCTTTCTTCTTTCAGGGATCATAATCCCATCATGCCTATTGCCCATTGACTAAAAACTAGTTGGTTAGTTTTCTTGTTAGAGAGAGAAAGGGTAAATCCAATCCCTGTTACTCCATTATGTCTGGCAGTAGAAGTCTTTTTTTTTTTTTTAATTACAAAAGTATTACTAAAAATTGGAAAAAAAAAAAAGAAAAATATCCACAACTATAATATACTAATATAGTCATTATCATATACTTCCACTTCTTTCTCTTTATTTTTGTTTCCAGTGTCTATATAGATGTAATCATGGCATTCCTACAGTTTTGTGGCTCATTTTATTTTCAAGCAGCAATACTTCTCTTAACTACAATTTTAATCACTATATAATATCTCATATATCAAGAAGAAGCAATCAATTATACAATAACTCTTCTCCTATGGGACATTTGTTGTTCAATTTTCTTAAAAGTGTTTTGCTATATTACATTCCCTTAATTCAGGTCTATTACTATCACTCTTTTGAAACTCTAATGTCACTAACTCTGCCTAATCTACACATTCAATGCTTTTCTTTGTCTATTTTCTTTGACTGACTTGGTAGAAATCTGATACTTAGAACAGTTCTTCCCAATCAGTTCCAAAAGAATTAAGTTCTAATGCCTTCAGGTATCTGCTCTAAGTAAGAGATTAACTTCTGAGATATGCATTTAGAATGATAGTAGCTTTGTGCCAACCATGCATGCTAGGTCGCTTCAGTCATGTCCAACTGTGACACTAAGGACTGTAGCCCACCGGGCTCCTCTATCCATGGGATTCTTCAGGCAAGAATACTGGAGTGGGTTGTCATGCCCTCCTTCATGGGATCTTTCTAGCCCAGGAATTGAACCTGCATCTCTCATGTCTGCTGCATTGGCAGGTGGGCTCTTTACTGCCAGCGCCACCTGAGAAGTTGTATGTGCCAACCACAGGAGCGCTGAAAAAAATGGGTCACTGAAATCATTTCTGTAGGGCTTGATTCTCACTGTGGGAAAAATGTGCTAGAGCAATCTTAAAAACTTTATCTTCTCTTGATATAAATAATATTACTTTAACAGTTTTTTGCAAAGCTATGTTTTTGAACTGTTCATCTCTATTTCTTCTAATCCCTGCCCTAATAAAACTTCCGTTACTTCCTGTATGTCTCTTAAAAACTTTTATCTGATAAACATTACTACCTGAATGATCCCTAATTTTATTCACTTTTGATACAAAATGTGGTATCATTTGTCTATGTATCCTCCAACTCAGTAAGCCAAAGGTTGAATTCATCATCTCATCCTCCCAATCCCCAACTTGATTTTCATTCAGACATGCCAATTTAAATTAATGGCAACATAATTTACTCAACCACTAAGGCTCAAAACCTGTTACTGTTCAAACCTTCTTGGTTTCTTATATATAGTCAGTTACAATGTTCTGTTAGTTTCTCCTTCCTAATAGCTCCCTTCTTCACTCAAGTGGCATAAATTAGAAAATTAACGTCAAGCTTTCATGGCCTCCTATCTGAGGCATTATGATTTCAGGACTCTTCATTGTAATCCATCAAAAACACCTGACTGATCTTCCTAAATGACAACTTTCATCACATTACTTACAAATCAAGTCTATGAGTTAGACACTCCTCTAAGCAAGGTGAGAAGATGGTCAAAGTAGTGTTTTTCAAACTTTACCTACTGTGCATAAAAATTACTTGGGGATCTTGCTATAATAGATTTATCATTCAACAAGTCTGGGGAAGATCTGAATTCTGTATTTCTAACAATCTCCCAAGTGATACCACTGCTGCTGGCTCATGAACCACACTTTAAACAACAAGAATCTGGGACTTCCCTGGCGGTACAGTGGTTATAGCTATGCACTTTTCACTAAAGGCATGGGTTCAATTCCTGGTCAGAGAACTAAGATCCCATGTGTCACGTGGTACAGTCAAAAATAATAAAAAATAAAATAAATAAACAGAAAGAACTTGAGAATAAGAGGGAGAAATACAACATGCTCAGTTTGCATTTCAAGTAATATAAGGCTCAAATTCCCAATCTTGATATTTGAGTTACTTTAAAGTGGTCCTACTCTACATTTCTAGCCTTTAATTCTTGACTTTATATAAATCCTTTGAACAATCAACAGATTATTCAGTGGTCCCTCAGAGGACACTTGGCAATGTTGGGAGACATTCTAACTTGGCACAACTTCTAAGGAACTGCTACTAGTATCTAGTGGGTAGATGGCATGAAGGCTGCTGAACAGTCTATAATGGACAGGACAGTTTACCACAGCAAAAATTTCCAGGCCCAAACTTCAACAATGCCATGGTGAAGAAACTCTGCCCTAATATATGTTGTTTTCTGCTTCCTTGCATTGGCTCACTTATTCCCCCTCTGTATGTTTACATCATTCAAGGACTGGCTCAACTATTTTTCAACAAAACATTTCTGAACTAGAGTTAACTTAGCTATTTCCATACTCTACCTAAATAACACTTAGTGTATTACTGCTATACACCAGAAACTCTTATAAGCTTTACGGATACAAAGTCAAATTTTAAAGTGCACAGTCGCAGTCCACCACAGGTTTATAGTGAAAAAGACATATAAGTGCTAAATTAACTGCTGCAACAAAGATAAGCTCAAGAAACAATGGCAAAAGAGCAAAATAAAATCCCCATCAAACAGCAGAGGGCTAGATATTTTTAAAATGGCTACCAAAAGGATGTAGTTTGATGAGTAACAGTTAAACAGAAGAAATGTAGGAATAAAAAGACAGGAGGGGAAAGGTGGCAATCTCTTGAGAAGAGAGGCATAACAAAAAATACATATAAAAACATAAGTGTTAACATACCACAAATAGTTCATTATGATTATAAAATTTGGGCTGTTGGGAGAAGTAGAGCAAGGAATGGATAGATGAAATTAGAGAAGCAGACACAGGTAAAATCATGACTGGTCTTATACTTTAAATAATCCTGAGTTTTAAACCATTGAATGTTTATTAATTTAGGAAGGATTACTAAAATTTAAAGTAAAAAATCTTATTCTCATGAGTTCTCTCTTCTACATACAAACTATCTTTTTTTCTTGACACTTATTTTTTTTTAATTTTTTACCCCAATGGTTTGCACTTGACTTTTTAGATATTAATACCTTGTCTTCCAATTAAAACTGTTCTCAAAAGCATCAATTTTGTAAACCTAAGTTATATTTTCCCCACAGCCCTTAGGATAGGGTCTTAAACACAAAGTCTTCAAATATTTAATTTTATTTCCATTTTTAAATAGTTTTTCTCAACATGAAAAAATATATAACAGATTTGGACAAAATTTCTTTCCTGAACTTCAGAGATCCTGAAATCACACCATTAAATATTAGAGGCTGTGTAACTGTTTGGTTCTCTTGAAGCAGACAGTGAGATCAAGTGAGGAGTGCAACAAGTTTATAAAGGAATAACATCTTGGAGAAAAGAGAAGGAGGATTGAGTAGGGAAAGCTATTAGCAGACCTAACAAAACCCCTGACAGGCAAACAGGTGGATTCAGAGCAAAGACCATCCATTAAAGGCTTTCCACTTTAGGTGGAAATGGCCAAGGTTGCTAGTAGTCCTTGGTCCTCATACTAGTATTCTGTGAGTACTCACCAGCTATTCTAGATTGGTTTACCTTTCACTGCAGGTGGCTACCTTAATGCTAATAAGCTCTTTCTAAAGTTCACCATACATTTTAACAGTTATCACATAGTAAAAGGCAGAAAATCCTTCAATGGAGGCAACAGCCCATGATTCAAATAGCTATGCGAATCCACAACAGCAGAAATAAAAATGATTTGAAAAACAAACATAAGACATCAATGGCTCTAAGACCACAGTCATTAAAAAAAATGGAAAAGCTTAAAGATGATAATTTAATTAAAGGTTGAAGTTTGAGGGGAAATAAATATCAAAGAATATTAGCACTTAGTATTATAAATAAAAAACATTAGCACTTAGCATTGTAAATAAAAAACAATCTTTCCTGAACAAAGTAAAATAGCTATGAACTACACAGCATTATACAGACAGGTAGATAGGGACAAGATTTTGTTTAAACAGAGTCTAGAATCAGAGTTTTATGACAGAAATTGAAAAATCATATTTGAATTCTTTCATTTAAAATTTACATTTATATGTAATTTCAATCATTTTAAGTTTTTGAAAATATTTTTACTATAATCCTCACCACTATCACCAAAATACACAATTCAAGTACACGTACCTAATACAGTTACAGTTGTAGAGGACTCAGCATTTCCAAGGGGGAATGTAACAGCTTTGCATATGTATTTTCCAGAATCAGAGAATCCTATGTTATGTAGAGTAATTGTTGCATCATTAATTGAATAGTTTTTAAACAAGACTCTTCCCTGATATTCTCCTTGAACAGAGAATCCATGTTGAGGATGATGAACTGCAACAGTCTGTGAACTTTTGCCATGTATCTTCTCCCATGAAATTTGTGTTATAGTTTCATTTACTTCAATTAAACACTTCAACGAAACATTCTTTCCCCATACTGCTGTGACATGTGGCTCCACAATAATTGGTCCAGCTAAGGCACCTAAGGAAAATAGAAAAGCATAGTTCTTAAAAATGAATCTAAGTTATGCTAACATATGATCAAATTCCCTCCCTTCCTGTTTTCTACACACACACACAGACACTAATGACTGAGTAAACAGGAAGAACTGAAAAGAGTTAGATGTTTCCAGGGCTGGATTTAAGACCCAAAGAATGATTCTTAAATGAATCAAATAATCACCTATATGTGTTGCAGTGGATAAAGCACTACACTGGGCCAACAGTAAGCTTAAAAGGAGGTCCTTCCCCAGTCAAGCCACTAGGTAAGGTCCCAGCCCTAGCTGACACCCTGACTGTAGCCTAGTGAGAGACTCTGAAAGAACTCAGCTGAGTCATGCTTGGATTCCTGACCCAAAGAAACTGACATATAATAAAAGTATGCTGTTTTAAAACTACCAAACTTTAGGATATTTTGTTACTCAGTGACAGATAACCAAATCCTAAAAGTATCTTCCTTTGGAGGGTTTCTCTACCAAAAATCTGTATAAAACACATTGGTAAAGACAGATCAACTGCCAGAAAACATATATCAAAAAAACAAACAAACAAACATATAAACGTTAAATCAAAATTTTCTATCTCATAGATGAAGAAAACATAAAAACAAAAGTTAAAATCATCTAACTTCACCCTTATGATACTGATTCCTTCCTAAAAGCAATGGGCCAAATATAAATCATTTTATGAAACATGGATTAATGCTCATTAATACTAAATTCAAGCAAGACACTCTTCACTAACAAGTATATTAGAACATTTATATCAAATACATTGGGGGTATCATCTAAAAGATGATTAAGAAAAATGTTTAAACATGTTCAAACAGCTCTAAACAACAATAAAAACTTAATACAATATTATTTCCATGAACTTTTTTTTGAAGAAAAAAAAAAACCATAAATGAATACATTAAATAGATAAGAGAGTTAACTTTTTATCCAAGAGATGACTGAGGATATTACAGAAAAGGACTGACAATTCACACTGATCATACTTAACAGCTATGGAAGAAAAGTTGTCTTTTTTTTAACCACTCCACCAAAAAAAAAAAAATCAAGTCCAAAAAATGTACTTTCAACCATATGATAATTACAAAGCTTTTAAAATTTAATGTAATTAGTATAAAACATGAAAATATTCAAATGTATTTTAGCAAGATATCATAAGCCTAATACTAAACCTGAAGATACACAAATGAAAAAGCAATTTATAAATATTAAAAATTTTATATATTATAAAATAACATATAGCTCTGTATTTAAAGAAAAAGACACAATGACTAAGTAGGATATTAAAAAATGTAAGGATTTTTTAGACTATTCATCACATTGAAAGGTCACATGGCTTTCTCATTGGAAGCCAAAAGGATATTTAATAGAATTTAATGTTCATTATCTGGATTTTTAAAAAGTTAACAATTGAAAAAAGAATTCTTAATAATACATTCTTCTAAATCAATGGACATCACAATGCTAAAATTAAAGGGGGGCATGTTATTAAGGAACGATGAAGATAAGATGGTACACTATCATCATTCAACTTAGAATGGAAATTCTCATGCAATGAGACAAGAAAAGGAAACAGGGATGAATAAAAAAAGAACACACAAAATTATTATCTTGAAAATCTATTACTAGAAAAACTGAAGAAGGCCAAGGAAACCACTATTAGAACAAATAACATAGCTGCTTATAAAGAATGCAAACTGTATACAAAATATATATTCAACATGTTATAATATGTGATAATCTTTACAAATTTACTGTAGAAAAAAACAGTATTAGTAAAAACATTAATATTTAAACTACTTAAATAATGTTGTAAAGAACCTGCAGACCTGAGCAACTGACCTGCATAATTGGAAGACATGTCATAATCATGAGAAGGAAAATATAATGCTACATAGATGGCAAATCTCCCCATATTAGCACACAAATTCAATGTAACTGCAATGAAAACCATGACAAACATACACACAACTGCACAGTAAGGAGGGTGTTGATACTAAAGTAAAAATAATAAAAAGCTTAGTATCTTAAAGCAACTTAAAATATATAAACAGATCAACATATATAATGGCATATGGTATGTAATATGTTCTATGAGTGTAAATAATGAATTAGTGAAGATATGATGAAAAGACAAGAGCTAAATATTTGGAAACAGAGATCCCTGCTTTACATTAAACACACATACACACACAAAACCAGATGGAATGAAGATCTAAATGCAAAAAAATTAATCACATATGCCATATATACTGACAATAATTTTTTGTATGTTCTGGAAGATAAACATTAGTTACTGTAAGGAGTGAAATTACTAAAGATTAAAGAAATAACTTAGTTGTCACTTTGTGTTCTTCTTTGATGTCAGAATCACTTACAATAAGTAATGTTCATAATAAAAGCAAATAAACATATTCATCCTCCTCAGGTAGAGATACAGAAGGCATAGGATAAAGAAGTATTATGGAATGAATGTTTGTGTCCCTCCAAAATATATATATTGAATACTAACTGGAGGCGGGGCCTCTTGGGATAATGACATTTGTATGAGGGCAGGCCCACATGCTGGCATTAGTGTCCTCATTTAAAAAGAGGAAGAGAGAAAAGAGCTCTCTCTTCCTGTCTACCCTGACAAAGCAAGAAGGTGGCTGTCTACAAGTCAGGAAAGGGTCTTCAACAGGAACTGAATCTGCTTACACCTTGATCTTGGATTTATCAAACTCTAGAACTTTGAGAAATAAATGTCAGATATTTAAGTCAACCAGTCTATAGTGTTTTTTATAGCAGGCTCACCTGACAAAGACATCAAAATAAACTGGAAAGGATAGCGCTAAGGATATCTCCTTACAACCATAAGAATAATGGCTTATGGGGTAGCAGTGTTCACACAGAATAGAATTTAAAACAAATTCTACAACAAACGACAAAGAGGATATCATATAATGATAAAAGAGTCAATCCAAGAAGCAGATATAACATTTGTAAACATATATGCACCTAAGAGAGATCTCTTCAAGAAAATTAGAGATACCAAGGGAATATTTCATGCAAAGATGGGCTCGATAAAGGACAGAAATGGTATGGACCTAACAGAAGCAGAAGATATTAAGAAGAGGTGGCAAGAATACACAGAAAAACTGCACAAAAAAGATCTTCATGACCCAGATAATCACAAAGGTGTGATCACTCACACTCACCTACAGCCAGACATCCTGGAATGTGAAGTCAGGTGGGCCTTAGGAAGCATCACTACGAACAAAGCTAGTGGAGGTGATGGAATTCCAGTTGAGCTATTTCAAATCTTAAAAGATGATGCTGTGAAAGTGCTGCACTCAATATGCCAGAAAATTTGGAAAACTCAGCAGTGGCCACAGGCCTGGAAAAGGTCAGTTTGCATTCCAGTCCTAAAGAAAGGCAATGCCAGAGAATGCTCAAACTACCACAGAATTGCACTCATCTCACACACTAGTAAAGTAATGCTCAAAATTCTCCAAGCCAGGCTTCAGCAACATGAACTGTGAAATTTCAGATGTTCAAGCTGGTTTTAGAAAAGGCAGAGGAACCAGAGATCAAATTGCCAACATCCGCTGGATCATGGAAAAAGCAAGAGAGTTCCAGAAAAACATCTGCTTTATCAACTATGCCAAAGTCTTGGACTGTGTAGATTACAATAAACTGTGGAAAATTCTGAAAGAGATGAGAATACCAGACCACCTGACCTGCCTCTTGAGAAACCTGTATACAGGTCAGGAAGCAACAGTTAGAACTGGACATGGAACAACAGACTGGTTCCAAATAGGAAAAGGAGTACGTGAAGGCTGTATATTGTCACCCTGCTTATTTAACTTATATGCAGAGTGCATCATGAGAAACGCTGGGCTGGAGGAAGCACATGCTGGAATCAAGATTGCTGGGAGAAATATCAATAACTTCAGATATGCAGATGACACCATCCTTATGGCAGCAAGTAAAGAAGAATTAAAAAGCCTCTTGATGAAAGTGAAAGAGGAAAGTGAAAAAGTTGGCTTAAAGCTCAACATTCAGAAAACCAAGATCATGGCATCTGGTCCCATCACTCCATAGGAAATAGATGGGGAAACAGTGGCTGACTTTTATTTTTCTGGGCTCCAAAATCACTGCAGATGGTGATCGCAGCCATGAAATCAAAAGACGCTTGGTCCTTGGAAGGAAAGGTATGACCAACCTAGACAGCATATTAAAAAGCAGAGACACTATTTTGCCAATAAAGGTCCATCTAGTCAAGGCTATGGTTTTTCCAGTAGTCATATATGGATGTGAGAGTTAGACTATAAAGAAAGCTGAGGGCCAAAGAATTGATGTTTTTGAACTGTGGTGTTGGAGAAGACTCTTGAGAGTCCCTTGGACTGCAAGGAGATCCAACCAGTTCATCCTAAAAGAGATCAGTCCTGGGTGTTCACTGGAGGGACTGATGTTGAAGCTGAAACTCCAATACTTTGGCCATCTGACGCAGAGAGCTGACTCATTTGAAAAGACCCTGATGCTGGGAAAGATGAGGGCTGAAGGAGAAGGGGACGGCAGAGGATGAGGTGGTTGGATGGCATCACCAACACAATGGACTCCGGGAGACGGTGATGGACAGGGAGGCCTTGTGTGCTGTGGTTCTTCAGGTTTCAAAGAGTTGGACATGAGTGAGCGACTGAACTGAACTGAATAGATGAGTACCTAAATATATAAAGCAAATAATAATAGACATAAAGGAAAGAATTGACAACAATATGGTAATAGTAGAGGACTATAATGCTCTACTTCTATCAGTGGATAAATCATCCAGACAGAAAACCAATAAGGAAATAGTGGTCTTAAATGACAGACAAGATGGACTTAATAAATATCTACAGAATAGTTATCTCATCCAAAGCAGCAAAATACACATTCTTTTAAAATGCATATGGAACTTTCTGCAGGACAGGTCACATGCTAGGTCACAAAAATATCTTAATAAATTCAACAAATTGAAATTATATCAAGCATCCTTTCTAACCACAATGGTATGAAACCAGAAATTAATTATGGGAATAAAAATGAAAAAATAGAAACGTGGACACTAAACAATATGCTATTAAAAACAAAACAAAAAATGCATCTATGAAGAAATGAAAGAAGAAATTATAAAAGAAATACCTTGAGACAAATGAAAATAGAAACACAACTTTCCCACATCTATGGGACACAATAAAAGCAGTTCCAAGAGGGAAGTTTATAGATATATAAGTCTATCTCAAGAAACAAAAAATCACAAACAACGTAACTTTCCACCTAAAGGAATTAAAAAAGAACAAAGCCCAAAGGTAGTAGAAGGGAAATCATAAAAATCAGAGCACAAATAAGTAAAATAGAGAGCCCTCACACCAAAAAAAACCCACCAATAGAAAGGATCAATGAAACCAAGAGCTGGGTTTCTGAAGAGATAAACAAAATTTATAAACCTTTAGCCACAATCTTCAAGTATAAAAGAGGGCCCAAATAAAGTTAGAAATGAAAGAGAGGTTCATTTCACCACCATCACAGAAGTACAACAAACAATCACAATGCTAGTTAAACGCCAACAAATTGAAACCCTCTCTGAAATGGATAAATTCCTAGATATTATAATCTACTAAGACTGAAGCAGGAACAAATAAATAGAAAATCTGTACAGACTAATTCAGCTCAATTCAGTCGCTCAAGTCATGTCTGACTCTGCGACCCCAGGAACTGCAGCACGCCAGGCTTCCCTATCCATCACCAACTCCTGGAGCTTGCTCAAACTCATGTCCATTGAGTCCATGTAATTACTAGTAATTAAACGGAATCCGTAATCCAAAACCTCCAAGAAAACAGAAGTCCAGGGCCAGACAGCTTCACAGGGAAATTCTACCAAACATTTAAAGAAGAGTCAATATCTATCCTTCTTAAACTATTCCAAAAAGAGCAGAGAACATCCTAAAATTCTGCAAGGCCAGCTTTCCCTTGATACCAAAGTCAGAAAAAGACACTACAGAAAAAAGAAAGAAAGAAAACTGCAGGCCAGTATCTCTGATGAACGTAGATGCAAATATTCTCAAACAAAATAAATACCAAGGAATAAACCTACCTAGGGAGACAAAAGAGCTATATACAGAAAACTGTAAGATACTGATGAAAGAAATCAAAGATGACATAAACAGATGGAGACAGTCCATGTTTATGGGTTGGAAGAATCAATATTGCTAAGTAAGTCAGAAAGAGAAAAAGATACTGTATATTAATACATATATATGGAATCCAGAAAGATGGTACTGATGAACCTATTTGCAGGGCAGTAACTGAAATGCAGACATAAAGAACAGACTTACAGACACAGAGTGGGGGGAGGAAGCAGACAGTGGGACGAATGGAGAGAATAACATGGAAACATACACTATCCTATGCAAAACAGATAGCCAATGCGAATTTGCTGTATGAATCAGGAAACTCAAACCCGGGCTCTGTAACAACCTAGAGGGGTGGGATGTGGAGGGAGGTGGGAGGGAGGTTCATGAGGTAGGGGACATATGTATACCTCTGATTCATGTTGATACGTGGCAGAAACCAACACAACACTGTAAAGCAATTATCCTTCAATTAAAAGTAAATACCTTTTAAAAATATATTAGCAAACAATTCAACAATACACAGAAAGGATCACATTATCATGATCAAGAAGTACTCCACAATGGAAGGATGGTCCAATATCTGCACATCAATCAATGTGATACACCACATTAACAAAACAAAGGATAAAAAGCACATGGTCATCTCAATAGACACAAAAAATACATTTGAAAGAATTTAACATCTATTTACAATAAACTCTCGACAAATTTGGTACAGAGCAAACTACCCCAGCATAATAAAGGAGAAAGCAGTGGAACCCCACTCCAGCACTCTTGCCTGGAAAATCCCATGGACAGAAGAGCCTGGTAGGCCACAGTCCTCGGGATCCCTAGGAGTCAGACACGACTGAGCAACTTCACTTTCACTTTTCACTTTCATACATTGGAGAAGGAAATGGCAATCCACTCCCATGTCCTTGCCTGGAGAATCCCAGGGACGGGGGAGCCTGGTGGGCTGCCGTCTATGGGGTCGCACAGAGTCAGACACAACTGAAGCGACTTAGCAGTAGCAGCATGACAAATCCCAGTAATCATGTATGGATGTGAAAGGTGGACCATAAAGAAGGCTGAGTGACAAAGAATTGATGCTTTTGAACTGTGGTGCTAGAGAAGACTCCTGAGAGTTCTTTGGACTGCAAGGAAATCAAACCAGTCAATCCTAAAGGCAATCAACCCTGCATATTCATTGGAAGGCTTCATGCTGAAGTAGAAGCTTCATTACTCTGACCATCTGATGCAAAAAGCCAATTCATTAGAAAAAGACCCTGATTCTGGGAAAGACTGAGGGCAGAAGGAGAACGGGGTGACAGAGGACAACATGGTTGGATGACATCACCAACTCAATGGACATGAGTTTGAGCAAACTCCAGGAGATGGTGAAGCCTGGAACACGATGGAGGGAAGCCTGGCAGGCTGCAGTCCATGGCGTCGCAAAGAGTCAGACACAACTGACTGAATACAACAATGACAAATCCACAGCTAATATTATACTCAATGGTGAAAAGCTAAAAAGCTTTTCCTTTAAGATCAGATAAAACAAGCATGCCCACTCTTGCCACTTCTCTGTAACAAAATAATGAAAGTTCCAGCCACAGCAATCAGACAAGAAATAAAGGCATTTCATTTGGAAGGGAATAAGTAAAACTGTCATTGTAGATGACATGCTACTACTAAAGTCTTCACCAAAAAAAAAGAGAGAGAAGTAATATGTAGATTCAGTGACATTACAGGCTACAAAATGAATATACAAAAGTGTGGATTTCAGACTTCCCAGCAGTCGAGTGGTTAAGACTCCAAACTTCCTCTGCAGGATGCATGGGTTCAATTCCTGGTCAGGGAAATATGATCCCACGTGCCATATGCATGGCCAAACAAAACAAAACCTGGCGGATTTCTATAAACAGTGGCAAACCATCAGAAATAGAAATACGAAAATTCTATTTACACACAACTGCACTGAAAAAAGTACCTAGGAAAAAATTTAACGAAGGTAAAAGACCTCTATGTTGAAAGCTATACTACACTGATCGAAGAAATGGAAAAAGACACAAATAAATGGAAAGATATCTCATGTTCATGGATTGTTAAAACACCCTTACTACTCAAAGCAATCTATAGGCTCAAAGCAATTTCCATCAAAATTCCAGTGGCACACTTCATAAAACTAGAACAAATAACCTTAAAATTCATATGAAACCACAAAAGACCTCTAACACCCTAAGCAATCTTTAAAAAATTTGGAGGCATCACACGCCTTGCCTTCAGACTATACTACAAAGCTACAATAATCAGAAAAGTATGGTACTGGTATAAAAAATAGACACATGCTCAATGGAACAAAATAGAGTACAGAAACAAATCCATATATATACACTCAAGACAGATTAAAGACCTAAATGTAAGACCTGAAAACTTATAAGACTTCCATAAGAAAGCATAGGCAATACTCTGAAATTACTCTCAGCAATATTTTTTTTGGATCTGTCTCCTCAGGGAAGGGAAACAAAAGGAAAAATAAACAAATGGAGCAAACCACACTTAAAAGCTTTTTCATAGTGAAAGAAATCATCAACAACATGAAAAGACAACCTATTGAATGGAGAAAGATATTTGTAAATGATATGTCCAATAAGGGATTACTACCCAAACTACACAAAGAACTAATGGAACTCAGTATCAAAAGACTAAACAACCCTATTTAAAAAATGGGCAGAAGACCTGGATATGCATTATTCCAAAGAAGAAACAGACGGCCAAGAGGCACGTGCAAAGATACTCAACATCATTATTATCAAATGCAAACACAAACCACAATGAGGTATCATCTCACACCTGTCAGAATGGCTATCGTTCAGAAGACAAAAAAACAAAAGCATTGGTGAGAATGTGCAGAAAAAGGAACCCTTATGCACAGCAGATGGAAAGGTAAATTGGTAGTCACTACAGAAAGCAATATGGAGGTTCCTCAAAATGTAAAAAACAGAGTTACAATATGATCTAGCAATTGCACTCCTGGGTGTTTATCTGAAAAAACAAGAACGCCAATTTAAAAAGATAGATGCATGCCAATATTCAAGTAGTATTAATTTACAATGGCTAAAATAAAGAAACAACTCCTAAAAGATGTAATACAAACATACATACACACACACACAGAATTTTACTCAGTTATTTAAAAAAATAATAATAAAACTGTGCATTTGTTACAAAATAGATGGACAGACCTGGAGGGTATATTTTGTTTAGTGATATAAGACAGAGAAAGACAAATACTGTACGTTTGTTCTTATATATGAAGCCTAAAAAAATAAATAAAACAGACTCACAGAGAACAAATGAGTGTTTGCCAGATAGGAGAAAGGGGAGGAGAGAGGTGTGATGAGTAGTACAACTGGTGAAGGGGTTTAAGAGGTACAAACTACCAGCTACAAAATAAATAAGTTACAAGGATAAAATGTGCAACACAGGGAATAGAATCTATATTGAATAATAACTTTGTATAGAGTATATTTTATAAAAATATCAAATCACTACAGTGTATATCTAAATTAACAAGTCAACTATACTTCAATTTTTAACAAAGAAAAGTTTTTGAAAAAAGAAAGAACCATGGCTTAATGGGGCACCATTACTAAAGAGAATAATACTTGGAAGATAGGAAAAAGAAAAATCCAGTAAATCAAAAATACATTTAAAATATTTTACAATATTTAAAAGGGGAAAATTACTCTCCACATAATAAAGACAGAAAAACCACCAAGGAAAAAGTTGACAGCTTTGACCACCACCAACAAAACACCTCTCTAATAATCAAAGAGCTGGAGCAGATACTGACCAAATAAAGGGCTATTTTTAATGAGTTCAATTTTACTTGTAAACAAAGATTAATGTAACTGTCAGGTTTTTCTTTTCCACTTTAATTTCTAGGAACTTACAAGTGGTTTTTACTGTCTAATTTTCCTACAGAAACATTCTGAGGATTTTTTGCTTTCTGCAAAAGTAAATCTGGTATAAATTTTTGTTTATTTCAACCCTTAAATCTTTACACAAGGATTTACATTACCCTGTAAGTATTGATAATTTGGCTCTCCCTTAGATCCCATGCGGAGAAGGCAATGGCACCCCACTCCAGTACTCTTGCCTGGAAAATCCCATGGATGGAGGAGCCTGGTAGGCTGCAGTCCATGGGGTTGCTGAGGGTCGGACACGACTGAGCGACTTCACTTTCACTTTTCACTTTAACGCATTGGAGAAGGAAATGGCAACCCACTCCAGTGTTCTTGCCTGGAGAATCCCAGGGACGGGGGAGCCTGGTGGGCTGCCCTCTATGGGGTCGCACAGAGTCGGACACGACTGAAGTGACTTACCAGTAGCAGTAGATCCCATGAGTTTCCAAGGACACATCTCCTTGTTTGTGTTTCAGTTAGCCAAAGTTAGTTCTTGTTGCTTGCAAATAAAAGTGTCTAATACATTTCCAAACCTAGACTAAACCCAAAAGTTAAAAGCCACTTCTGAAGAAGATTTTCCCCATGGAATCTTAAAACCATGGAGAAATAGATTTTCCATTGTGGTTCTTAGACCAAGGTCAATATTAGAATGCTCATTACTTAAGATCTCCCAAACATGGAGCCTACTTCTTCCTTCCACTTTCCCATCTGCAGCTGTGTGTGACTGGAGACCAGAAGAGTACTGGAGAAGCAACTGTTTATTACTAAAGATCTAAATTAACTGAAGTATGTTCCTCATTAATGGTTAAAAGTCTACAATATAAAGAGGCTAAGAACAGCAAAGAATTGAATGTATCCTATCTGGCAAGACCCTAACTTTGTCATATCCTGGCTACTGCACACTCTAGAGGCCAAGGAAAGGCATGATTAAGATACGATGTTGTTTCTGCTCTGTATATCGATTTGATATAAACCAAATAAAAAAGTTCTGTAATTAATTAACTAAACTTATTATCTTTTCAAAGATAAAGAGGATTGCTTTTCCCCTACCTGTGGCTCCCATGAAAACACTACAATCAAGAAAAAAACAACTCTTTGGAATTTTCATGTATATTTGAATACTCATGTGTATTTGAATTCAGTGAGAATTCGAAGTGCCCATAGGATACAAGTAATTAGGAAATATATATATCTATATGAAAAATAAGCTTCTGACAAAAAGAAAATATAATAACACATGGAACTTATATCGATTTTTTAAAAACAAAAAGACTTGAGATTTATAATAGAGATCACATTAAAGTGATTGAAATGGAAGTATGAATGAAGTGGCAACCATCCAAGAAATGAACCAAGAAGTAAAAGTCATCACAAATCTATCTTTACAGCTATCCTTTTTGATATTTTAATATTATCTTTTACCACATCTCACTTTTCAACCTACAAAAAATGTCATGCATCTCGGATATTTTAGTTCTGGGATCTTCCAAATGTTAGATCTACAAAATAAGTATAAGCAAATATACAAATGAAACATTTATTGATTGTACTGTGTCCAACTATAAACAACATCTCCAAATATCTCTAAAGTATGGATTCTTTCAGACGTCTCAGAATTTAGAATTGCTTCTTCAAAGCAACAACTGAAATAAGTAGGTATTTTCAAGAGACTAGCAAAATCAGACCATCTAGGTATCCTCAATCATTTCAGCACACTCAACATTTGAGATGGGGACTTCCCTGGAGTTAAGGTTAAGTGGTTAAGAATCCACCCTGCCATGCAGGGGATGTGGGTTCGACCTCTGGTGGGAGAACTAAGATCCCACATGCCATGAGGCAACTAAGCCTATGAGTCACAACTATTACAGAAGTCTGCATACTGCAACTAGAGAAGCCTACACACCAAACAGAAGACCCCACATGCCACAATTAAGACTCAAATATTTTTTAAAAAGCATTTAAATTAAATTTTACACCAATACATTCAATAATTAGTCTGAATTAGCCTGTTTTAAACTGATAAGTGGTTTGACATGTCAACTTCAAAAATGTAAGCAAAATCTTTTTTAACAATAACCCCAAACACTCAGAAATAAGCACAGAATAGTAGAGCCAAGTGACTAACAAAATGTGAGAACTATATTATAAACTGATAACTCAAATACTATTAGAATATAAAAGAATCTCTCTAACTTTGGGATCATAGGAGATCCTATATTCTAAGGAAAAACCTGGATCACATATCAAAAATGGCTGGGAGAATTCAAGACATTAATGTATTAAGTATGTACTTTGTTTGCAGGCACTGTCACTGTTCTAGGTGCTGGGAATAGTACCGAGCAGGTAAGATATCCCTGTCCTTACGGGGTTTACAATCTAACTGGAAAGACATAATTAACAAGAAAATAAATAGATGCCAGATAGTAAGAACTATAAAGGAAAATAAAGGAAGGTAAAAGTACAGTTATTACTTTAGGATAGCGCCACAGCTTTCTGATCAGAGTGACAAAAGATCTTTTTAAAATAATATTGGAATAAGTATTTGAAAAAGGTGAAAGAGTGAGAAAAAAGAACCTTGCAGTGTCCCTATGGTGAAGCAAGAGAAAGAAAGGCAGGAAATGAGGCCACAGCAATAGCAGGGGACCAGGCTATACAACTGTATAACTTGGCTTTTATTAATCCTGATAAATTGAAAAATGACTAGAAAAGTTTTCAGCAGAAACATGACATACTCTAATTTACCTTTTAAAGGGACAAGGACCCCAGGTAAGAATACATTTTGTTAAAGGAGAGAGAAGATGGGGTTTGGAGCACCCTAACCAAAATGGTTCACTGATGCAATGGACATGAATTTGGGCAAACTTTGGGAGATGGTGAGGGACAGGGAGGCCTGGTGTGCTGAAGTCCATGGGTTTGCAAAGAGTCGGACATGACTGGGTGACTGAACAACAACAACAACCAAAGTGGTAGTGTTAAGTAGTAGTCAGATTCTGGATATATTGTATTTTGAAAGCAGAGCAAATGGGATTTTTTGGTGATGGACCCAAATATTGGGTCTAAGATAAACAGAGAAGCCAAAATTACTCCCAAGTTATGGCCTGAATAAGTGAAATGATGGAGTTGGCCTTTTACCAAAGTGAGAACTAGCGAGTGTTTTTAAGGATTAGACTGCAGAAGTGCAGCTTTTAAGTTTGTGATACCTATTTCACAACCAAACAGACAAGATTCATAAACAGCTGGATACATAAAAGTATGCTGTTCTGGACAAACTGATGGACTGAAGATGTAAATTCAGAGTAATCAACCTATAAAAGGTATATAAAGTCATGAGACTGGATGAAACCATTACAGAGTATTAACACAAAGACTAAGCACTCATGGTGCATTCAAATATTTAAAGGTCTGGAAGTTGAATAGAACTCAAAAGAGAAGATGGCAAAAGCATGGCCAGGGAAGAAGGAAGAGGACCAAAAAGTATATCCTGCACAATAAGTATAGCAAGTATACAGAAAGAGAGAGCAATCAATTACCCCAAATGCTGTGTAGGCCAAAAATGAGGACTAATAAGTAACCTATGAATTTAGCAACTCTCTTACTGAACGGTGAGGATAAAATAAAAGCCTGATGGGACTAGATTTGTAATACTGAAGAGTATACATACTTCTGAGTCTAGTCAAGGAAGAGTAACAAGATTTACCCTCAGGCTTGAAACAACCATAATGATTCCAGAGAGACAGTAAACATACCAGTGAGCCTGATGATTAGCCTCAGCTCATCACTCAGAGTGAATTCCAGAGCCAACACTAGAGACAGAGAGACCCTACACAGCCAGGCAGTCTGTCTGAGTTCTACCCAACCTAATAGTGAAGATTCTAGCCAGTGCAATCAGGCCAGAAAACAAAATAAAAGGTATCTGGATTAGGAAAGAGTAAAACTGTCTTTATTTGCAGAAAATACAATTTTCTATTTATAGAATATCTGATGGAATCTATTAAAAAGCTACTATAACAAGGGTGATTAGCAAAGACAGTACAGTACTTATATAAGATCTAACATCAATACACAAAAATTAACTGTATTTTTATGTATTAGCAATGAAAAACTGGGAAAAAATTTTAAACATTGCTGTTTAGCATTTTTAAAAAAAGATATGCTAAGGAGAAATTTGACAAAAGCTGTAAAACACTGGTACAGTTAAAACTGCAAAATTGAGAAATTAAAGACCTAATTAAAAGGAAAGGCATACTTGTTCAGAGGTTAGAAGATTCAATATTCTTAAAACATTAGTTTATCTAAATTGATTTACAGATTCAATATAATCCCAGTCAAAAGCCAATATACCCATTTATGAAAAACAGGCTATTGCTAAAATTAATATAGAAATGCAAACGTAAATTTTTGTGACTCTGCATCCAGTTCAGTTCAGTTCAGTCGCTCAGTCGTGTCCGACTCTTTGCAACCTCATGAATCGCAGCACGCCAGGCCTCCCTGTCCATCACCAACTCCCGGAGTTCATTCAGACTCATGTCCATCTAGTCAGTGATGCCATCCAGCCATCTCATCCTCTGTCATCCCCTTCTCCTCTTGCCCCCAATCCCTCCCAGCATCAGAGTCTTTTCCAATGAGTCAGCTCTTTGCATGAGGTGGCCAAAGTACTGGAGTTTCAGCTTTAGCATCATTCCTTCCAAAGAACACCCAGGGCTGATCTCCTTCAGAATGGACTGGTTGGATCTCTTTGAAGTCCAAGTGACTCTCAAGAGTCTTCTCCAACACCACAGTTCAAAAGCATCAATTCTTCGGTGCTCAGCTTACTTCACAGTCCAACTTTCACATCCATACATGACCACTGGAAAAACCATAGCCTTGACTAGACGGACCTTTGTGGGCAAAGTAATGTCTCTGCTTTGAATACGCTATCTAGGTTGGTCATAACTTTCCTTCCAAGGAGTAAGTGTCTTTTAATTTCACTCTGCCTTGGCAACTATTTTCTTAGATATGTAATTAAAAGCACAATCAGCATATTTCATCAAAATTTAAATTTTCTGCTCTTCAGAAGACACTTAAGTCACTTAATGGGAAAATGTCTTCTGCAAATCATATCTGATAAAGGATTTATAGCTGATAAAGAACTTGAATCCAAATATAAAAAGAATACTCAAAACTCCATAAACTTAAAACAAACAGGTCAATAAAAAATGCGCAAAAGATTAGAACAGACACATCACCAAAGAGCATATGAAAAGATGTCCAACATCATCAGGGAAATGCAACTAAGGCCACAATAAGATACCACTACACATTAGAGTAGATATAATCAAGTTGACACCACCAAATGTTGGAGAGAATGTGGAAAAACAAATTCTCCTACACTGCTGGTTGAACTATAAAGTGGGACAACCTCATTGGCAGTTTCTTAAGCATATAAGCACTGTATCATTCACCAATTTTACTCCATTATCTTTACTCAGTAGAAAAAATGGCATGTATCGATACAAAGACTTATACACAAATGTTCATAGCAGCTTCATACTTAACAGTCATAAACTGGAAGCACCCCAAATGTCCAGCAAGAGATGAATGAATAAAGAAATTGAGGAATATCTGTACAATGAAATACTACTCACCAATAAAAAGGAATATTCAAGTAGGAGAGAAGCTTCTTCAATTTGATAAAGAACATTTATCTAAAAAACTTATGGCTAACACGAGAAGCTTCTAGTGAGAAACTAGAAGGTTTCATGATAAGATCAGGAACAAGTCAAGGATGTACCCTTTGCCATCCCTTTTCAACATCATACTGGTCTTCCCTGGTGGCTCGGATGGTTAAAAATCTGCCTGCAATGCAGGAGACCTGGGTTCTATCCCTGGGTCAGGAAGATCCCCTGAGGAAGGGAATGGCAACCCCCTCAGGCATTCTTGCCTAGAGAATTCCACGGACAGAGGAGTCTGGTGGGCTACAGTCCACGGGGTCCCAAAGAGTCAGACACAACTGAGTGACGAACACTTCAACATCACATGATGTAGTAAGAATAAGAAATAAATAATATACTGATTAGAAAGGAAGAAATAAAACATTGATGACAAATGACATGATCACTATGTAGGAAATCAGAAAGAATCAACAAAAAACTCCTCAAACTAATAAAGCAATTATAGCAAGGCTGTAGGATACACCTGCTTTCCTATATATTAGCAATGAACAAATAGAATTTGAAATGTAAAACACAATATTATTTATATCAGCACCCCCAAAGAAAATATTTAGGTATAAATCTAACAAAATATGTATAAGATCTATTTAAAGAAAACTAAATAAAAATATTTACTCTATGTTTATGGGTAGGAAGAGTCAATATTGTCAAGATGTCACTTCTCATCTTGCTCTATGGATTCAACACAATCCTTGCTCCCAGCAAACTGCTTTATGGATAGTGACAAACTGATTCTAAAATGTCTATGGAAAAACAAGACACAGTATTAATCAACAATACTGAAGAACAAAGTCAGAAGACTGATACCACATGACTTCAAGACTGCCTATAAAGACAGAATAATCAAGACAGTGACACTGGTGAAAGAACAGACAGACTGACAGAACAAAATAGAACCCAGGAATAGATTCATTTTACTAGGTCAATTGATCTTTAAAAGAAACAAAGCAATGTAGTGAAGCAAAGAGTCTTTTCAACAAGTGATCCGGGAACAACTGAACATTCACATGCAAAAATATAAGTCAAGACACAGACTTTACACCCTTCACAAAAATTAACTCAAAATCGATCGCAGGATTTTCCCTTGTGGTCCAGTGGTTAAGAATCTGCCATCCAGTACAGGTGACTCAGGGTTCAATTCCTGATAGGGGAACTAAGATCTAACATGCCTTGCTGCTAAGTCACTTCAGTCGTGTCCGACTCTGTGCGACCCCATGGACTGCAGCCCACCAGGCTCCTCTGTCCATGGGATTTTCCAGGCAAGAGTACTGGAGTGGGTTGCCACTGCCTTCTCCCCCAACATGCCTTAGAGCAAAATAAATTAAAACAAAAGAGCTCTCTGTGGTCCTTAACAATTTTTTAAGAGTAAAAAAATGTTCCAGAACAAACAGTTTGAGAACCACTACTAGAAAAATGTATGATTTCAGACTAGTACCAAGAGCCACTCATACTTACTAATCTTGAATTACAGTGACATCAATCAGTATTCAGCTGCCTAAGTGGATAAATGGAGACAGCAAAGAGTAAAAGAATTCAGTTTGGTTCAGAGTTTCACCAGGCTAGCACAATCAGAAGAAAGATGAGCAAGCAGCTGATGTTCAGGCAAATAAATGATTTCAGTGGTAGACTACAGACTTTAGTCAAGAAGGAAATAACAATTAAAGGATTATAGAAACCAACGTAGTTAAAGAATTACTGTAGTAATTATTAAGTAAAGGGAGGCAGAAAATGGGACAAAGTCAATCTCTTTGAGACTCAGTTTTCATATTTCATGAACACCTTACAGTTGCATATTCCTGAAAATTGTCAGTTTTTATATATACCATTATCATCATCCCCACACGCACAACCAAAAAATGCATGTGGATGTCCAGTTGTTCCAGGATCACTTGTTGAAAAGACTCTCTTTGCTCCGTTACACTGCCTTTGTTTCTTTTAAAGATCAACTGACCTACTTCAATGAATCTATACCTGGGCTCTCTGTAAGGTACATAGGTAATTTTTTCCCATATGATAGACTGAGAACCAAAAAAGTTAAAAGACTTACCACAGGTCATATAAATAAAAAGAGACAGTGCCTTTTGCAATAGTCCAGAGGATCAGAGAAAGCTTTGCAAAAGGTGGCATTTAAGCTGTTAGTGCTTCCCTGATAGCTCAGTTGATTAAAAAATCCACTTGCAATGCAGGAGGCCCCAGTTCGATTCCTGAGTCAGGAAGATCCACTGGAGAAGGGATAGGCTACCAACTCCAGTATTCTTGGGCTTTCCTTGTGGCTCAGCTGGTAACGAATCCACCTGCAATGCAGGAGACCTGGGTTTGATCCCTGGGTTGGCAAGATCTCCTGGAGAAGGGAAAGGTTACCTACTTCAGTATTCCAGCCTAGAGAATTCCATGGACTATACAGTAGAGTCCATGAGGTTGCGAAGAGTCAGATACGACTGAGGGACTTTCACTTTACTGTTATTCCAACCATAAAACTTATAATCAACAGTAAACAATGTTCAACCAATGGTATTGTTTTTTAACAATACTGATGAATTTACTTCTGGTCCTTAAATTTACTTTAACCTAACTGTAAGTCATACATAAAAACCTTAATAATCTGAAAATCTCAAACTTTCAAAAGAAGCATCTCTAAGTAAGTATATGGAGCTTATGGTTGAGTAGTGTAATACTTTGTGAATTAGAATCAAAGTTGTGAATGTTAACAGGATGGAATAAAAGAGAACTTTGGAGCCTGAGTAACCTATGTTCAATAACACACAGATCTCTAAATTACTACAGTGTGACCCTGGGTACTTCAATACTTTGTTTTATTACCTATAAAACATGACTATTATCACATAATTAACAAGGTTTTAGTAAAATCTTAAAGAAAAAATTAAATGGAACTTCCTTGGTGATACAGTGGTTAAGACTGTGAGCTTCCAAAGCAGGCGCCCTGGTTCCATCCCTAGTCAGGGAGCCAAGATCCAACACACTGCAACGGAGTCCACTTGCTGCAACTACTAAGCCCACGAGCCACAACTAGAGACGTCCAAGTGTCACAACAAGGAGACCAGGCGCTGCAAGGAAGACACATCACAGCCGAAAGAAATTAAAAAGCCATGGAGCACGCAGTCAGTCAGTTCAGTTCAGTCACTCAGTCGTGTGCAACTCTTTGCTGCACCATGGACCACACCATAGCAGGCCTCCCTGTCCATCACCAACTCTCAGAGTTCACTCAAACTCATGTCCACTGAGTTGGTAATACCATCCAACCATCTCATTCTCTGTCATCCCCTTCTCCTCCTGCCCTCAATCTTTCCCAGCATCAGGGTCTTTTCAAATGAGTCAGTTCTTCACATCAGGTGGCCAAAGTATTGGAGTTGCAGCTTCAGCATCAGTCCTTCCAATGCATATTCAGGACTGATTTCCTTTAGGATGAACTGGTTGGATCTCCTTGCAGTCCAAGGGACTCTCAAGAGTCTTCTCCAACACCCCAGTTCAAAAGCATCAATTCTTTGGTGCCCAGCTTTCTTTATAGTCCAACTCTCATATCCTTACATAACTACTGGAAAAACCATAGCCTTGACTAGATGGACCTTTGTTGGCAAAGTAATGTCTCTGCTTTTGAATATGCTGTCTAGGTTGCTCATACCTTTTCTGCCAAGGAGTAAGTGTCTTTTAATTTCATGGATGCAGTCACAATCTGCAGTGATTTTGGAGCCCCGAAAAATAAAGTCTGTCACTGTTTCCACTGCTTCCCCATCTATTTGTCATGAAGTGATGGGACTGGATGCCATGATCTTAGTTTTCTGAATGTTGAGTTTTCAGGCAACTTTTTCACTCTCCTCTTTCACTTTCATCAAGAGGCTCTTAAGTTCTTCCTCCCTTTCAGCCATAATGGTGGTGTCATCTGCATATCTGAGGTTATTGATATGTCTCCCAGCAATCTTGATTCCAGCTTGTGCTTCCTCCAGCCCAGTGTTTCTCATGATGTACTCTGCATATAAGTTAAATAAGCAGGGTGACAATATACAGCTTGATATACTCCTTTTCCTATCTGGAACCAGTCTGTTGTTCCATGGTCCAGTTCTAACTGATGCTTCCTGACCTGCATACAGATTTCTCAAGAGTCAGGTCAGGGGGTCTGGTATTCCCATCTCTTGAAGAATTTTCCAGTTTGTTGTGGTCCACACTGTCAAAGGCTTTGGCATAGTCAACAAAACAGAAATAGATGTTTTTCTGGAACTCTCTTGCTTTTTCCATGATCCAGCGGATGTTGGCAATTTGATCTCTGGTTCCTCTACCTTTTCTAAAACCAGCTTGAACATCTGGAAGTTCACGGTTCACATATTGCTAAAGCCTGGCTTGGAGAATTTTGAGCATTACTTTGCTAGCATGTGAGATGAGTACCATTTGCGGTAGTTTGAGCATTCTTTGGCATTGCCTTTCTTTGGGATTGGAATGAAAACTGACCTTTTCCAGTCCTGTGGCCACTGCTGAGTTTTCCAAATTTGCTGGCATATTGAGTGCAGCACTTTCACAGCATCATCTTTTAGGATTTGAAAGAGCTCAACTGGCATTCCATCACCTCCACTAGCTCTGTTCGTAGTGATGCTTCCAAAGGCCGACTTGACTTCCCATTCCAGGATGTCTGGCTCTACGTGAGTGATCACGATATCATGATTATCTGGGTCATGAAGATCTTTTTTGTACAGTTCTTCTGTGTATTCTTGCCACCTCTTCTTAATATCTTCTGCTTCTGTTAGGTCCATACCATTTCTGTCCTTTATTGAGCCCATCTTTGCATGAAATGTTCCCTTGGTATCTCTAATTTTCTTGAAGAGATCTCTAGTCTTTCTCATTATATTGCTTTTCCATATTAGCTCACTTTTTCACTTACTACAACCTAGACTTGTAATATCTAAGCCCTTGCCCCAGTGTTTTCATTTATAGCAGCCTTGCAAAATGTTAATTCTGAATCAGTTCAGCTGTACAAATTCTTTATGCTTATTTCTCAGTTACTAGTGGGACATGGGGAGAAAAAAATCATATAAGCACGCAGATTGGTGCCACTGTTAATCAGGCTTTAGCTTCATGGAGCATGCACTAACTAAACCAAAAGAATTGTTAGAAAAACTGTCTAAAGTCCAACTGAAGCTAAAGCCTGATTAACAGTGGCACCAATCTGCGTGCTTATATGATTTTTTTTCTCCCCATGTCCCACTAGTAGCTGAGAAATAAGCATAAAGAATTTGTAAAGCTGAACTGATTCAGAATTAACATTTTGCAAGGCTGCTATAAATGAAAACACTGGGGCAAGTGCTTAGATATTACAAATCTAGGTTGTAATAAGTGAAAAAGTAAGTGAGCTAATATGGAAAAACTACAAATATGTATGGCACATGGTAAGAGCTCAAATATTTACTGCATTTCATTCACTCCATATTAAGTACTAAGTTTTATAACGTGGGCTTCCCTTGTGGCTCAGACGTTAAAGAATCTGCCAGCAATGCAGGAGACCTGGGTTCAATCTCTGGGTTGGGACGATACCCTGGAGAAGGAAATGGCAACCCACTCCAGTATTCTTGCCTACAGAATCCCCAGGGACAGAGGAGCCTGGTGGGCTGCAGTCCATGGGGTTGCAAAGAGCTGGACACGACTAAGCGACTAAGAACATTATAACACAGAACATAACACAGCCTGAGACTTCCAAGAGCTGAGAATTTAGAATAGAAAATAAGACATGTGAGGCAATGGATGTGGCGTAGAGTGATCATATTTTAGAGTGAAAAGAAGTGGAGGAGTATTATTGTTGACTATGCCAGAAACAGAGTTGTAAGCCTAGACATTCCAAGGCAAACTGGGTTATATCACCTTTATGAAAGTCACCATAATTAAGGGTGAAAAAGAGACCTGGGAGAAGGAATGAGAGATGGGTGTAGAAGGAGAAAAGTTGAAACATTTTCTTCAGCCAAGCCCAAACTGCTGCTAAGTCACCTCAGTTGTGTCCGACTCTGTGGGACCCCATAGACAGCAGCCCACCAGGCTCCTCTGTCCCTGGGATTCTCCAGGCAAGAACCCTGGAGTGGGTTGCCATTTCCTTCTCCAATGCATGAAAGTGAAAAGTGAAAGTGAAGTCACTCAGTCATGTCTGACTCAGCGACCCCATGGACTGCAGCCTACCAGGCTTCTCCGTCCATGGGATTTTCCAGGCAAGAGTACTGGAGTGGGGTGCCATTGCAAACTGGTGATTACTAATTTTACTTGGTAATATGTGGAAATGCAGTAGAACTTGAGCTAGATCTTATTTAAGCAAGGTAGAATTTTTCTAAAGGTGAGTTTTTCCAAACAGAGAATGAGTACTATAGGAAGAAGGATGAAAGCAAAGAGAGTCACAGAAACAGAAAATACACGGAAAGTTTGGACAAGTAAGAAAAATCTAAAGTACTGGTTAACAAATAACAGTGATGAAATCAGAAAGGCAAATTCTTAATTCGGTTTCTTTGCACATCCATTTTTTTCACTAACACTTATTTAACATTTAACCAATATAGACCAGGGTTTATGCTGAGAAAGGACAGGAAGAGGCACATTCCATGCCCTTCAAGAGCTTAAAATCAAATCAGGGAAATTGTAAATAAGAGGGAAAAAATAAGTAATACTGAAAAGTAAAAATACAAGAAGCCAAAAAATTAACTAGAAAAATTCATGTAGCAGAAGTTCATATATTATAGTGGAAAAAATAAAGCACAGATGAATAAAGTAATTAGGAGATGTTCACCTGTGAATGTGACCTTATTTAGAAAACATACAGGCTCAATTTGCATATATATAAGAGAAGTACTAAAAATCAATCATCTAACCAACCATTTCAAAAAAGAAATAATAAACCATCCAAAAATTGTAGAAGAAAAGACAGAACAGATAATAATGAAACAGAAAACATAGGGACTTCCCTGATGGTCCAGGGTTAAGAATCCACGCTTCCAATGCAGGGGGCTTGGGTTCAATCCCTGACTGAAGAATTAAGATCCCCCATGCCATGTGGTACAGGCCAAAATTTTTTTTAAAATCGGAAACAGAGAGAGCTTGGACAATGAGTCAAAGACAGATTCTTTGAAAAGGTGAATAAAACTTATTAACTCCTGGCAAGACTGATCCAGAAAACAGAAAAAAATAAATAAATAAACCTGAGGAATGAGAAAGGGGGGCATTACTATTAGATACTCCAGGCAGTTAAAAGTTAGTTAAAAAAACATAACAACTTAAGGTCAAAAGATGTGCAAGCAGGAAACTGACAAATTCCTATAAAAATGCAATGTGCCAAACCTGATGTAAGAAGAAAATGATTACTTAATAAGTGAACTGGAACTAAAAATCCTTCCCATAAAAAAATTACTTCCGGTCCAGACAGCTTTACCAACAAATTCTACCAAACTGAAAGAAAAAAAAAGTATCAATCTTATTAAACTCTTACACAGAATAGAAAAAGATGCAGCAATTCTCAGTTTTTTTTTGTAGGTCTAGCACGACCTTGCTCAAAACTTTGCAACAGGATTGTAAGAAAATTACAGGCCAATTCAATTGATAAACATAGATAGCAAAGAAAAAACTTTAAAAAAAAGTTGAATCCTGCAATATAATAAAGGATACATTCATCAAAACCAAACTGGGATTATTCCGGAAACACAAAGATGATTTAACATTTTTTTTATGTAAATTCACAGTATTAAAAAAAAATCATATGATCACCTCAAAATTAATATAAAGCATTTGATAAAATTAAACTCTATTCATGATAAAAATCCACAGGCAAACTAGGAGTAGAAAGAAAATTTCCAAAACTGATAGATTAAAAAAAAAAAAAAACTACAGCAAACATCATACTTAATTTTGAAATGTTGAACACTTTTTTACCTCTGAGATAAGGAATGAGACAACGATGCCTGCGGTCACCACTTTAATTCAACATCATAGTGGAGGTCCTAGCCAGTGCAATACGCAGAGGAAAAGAAAGAAAAAAAAAAGTATAAGGATTGGAGAGAAATAAGGCTTTAATTATTCAGAGATGGTATGACTGTATAGATGGAAAATCCAGAAGATTCAACAAAGTATTAGAAATAAATGAAGTTATTTAGCAAGGTCTATATTTTTATATGCCTATAAACAGTAATATTTTAAAATACTATTTATAATAACATCAAAAAATAACTTAAAATCTATAATTAAAATAACTGAAAGTTTATAGTTATGCAAGACCTCTACACACAGAAAAAAACTAAAGTTTTATGGAAAGAAAGTAAAGAAAATCTCAGAAAATAGATAAATCAGGTTCATTGAGTTGGAAGATTCAGTATTATAAAGATATCAATTTAACCCCACATTAATTCATATAGATTTAATGTACTTCCACTAATATCCTTGGAGGTTTTCCATAAAAACTGATAAACTGCCAATAAAATGTACATGGAAAGGAAAATGAACAAGGTTAACCACAATAAACTTGAACAAGTAGGTTAACTTATTGTACCGAATATAGGATACATTATTATACACTTATAATCAGACACTATGGTATTTGTACACAGATAGTAAAATGCACCAATGGAACAAAGAAGAGAGTCCAAAGTTAAACCCAGGCATATATGACTGTTTCATTTATTATAAAGGCAGTACTGCAAAGCAGAGGGTCTTTTCCATAAATGGAGATGGTCAAGTAGATAATAAGTGAAGAAAACACATGGACCCTACCTCAGTAACCACAAAAATAAATTCTAGATGTTGCCATATTAAAGGCAAAATAATAAAGTTTCTAGGGAAAAATGTTTTCATGATGATATAACAAAGACTTTGCAAATAAGACACAAAGAATTAATTATAAAGAAAAGGATTAGTTTTGACTATATGAATATATATTAAAGTGTCTGTTCAGAGATGCCATTAATACAGTGAAAAGGCCAGAGTGGGAGAAGATATTTGCAATACACATAACTGATAAGTGGTTCACATCTAGAATTCAAAAACAACTTCTACAAATCCATAGATGACAATCCAAATGAATAAAATGGGAAGTGAATAAAAAGGTACTTCACAGGAGGATATTCAAATAGTCCATAATCCTTAGACCTCAGCCATCAGATAAGTATAAACTAAAACCACAATATTATATCATTACGCACTGATTGGAATGGATAAAAAAAAAGAAAAGACACTTACTCCTCGGAAGAAAAGCTATGACAAACCTAGACAGTATATTAAAAAGCAGAGACATCACTTTGTCGACAAAGACCTGTCTAGTCAAAGCTATGGTTTTTCCAGTAGTCATGTATGGATGTGAGAGTTGGACCGCAAAGAAGGCTGCGTGCCAAAGAACTGATGATTTTGAACTGTGGTGTTGGAGAAGACTCTTGAGAGTCCCTTGGACTGCAAGGAGATCGACTGCAGTCCATCCTAAAGAAAATCAATCCTGAATATTCACTGGAAGGACTGATACCGAAGCTCCAATACTCTGGCCACCTGATTCGAAGAGCCGACTCATTTGAAAAGACCCTGATGCTGGGAAAGATTAAAGGCAAGAGAAGAAGAGGATGACAAAGGATGAGATGGTTGGATAGCATCACTGACTCAATGGACATGAGTTTGAGCAAGATCCAGGAGATGGTGAAGGACAGGAAACCCTAGTGTGCTGCAGTCCATGGGGTTGCAAAGAGTCAGATAGGAACGCGGGACTGAACAACAACAGAGGGCTGGTGAGGCAGTAGAGCAACTGAAAAACTCTTAAACACTACTGGTGGGAAGTATAAGTTGTAACACACACTCAGGAAAACCCTTTCAACCAAAACATACATAAAATAAACCAGTAATTCCACTACCAAAAGAGTCATACAGATGGTCCCCAACTATCGATGATTTAAATTAAATATTTTTCAACTTTATGGCAGTGTAAAAGCAATATACATTCAGTAGGAAGTGTACTTCAAATTTTGAACTTCTCCGAGGCTACCAATATGTAGGATACTCTCCCATGGTGCTGGGCAGTGAGGGGCAGGTCCCAGTCAGTCATGCCATCGCAAGGGTGACAACGGACACACAACCATTTTTTGAGTACATTATTCAATAAATTACATGAGATATTCAATACTTTGTTATAAAACAGGATTTGTGTTAGGTAGCTCAACATTAGCTCAACTAATGTTAAGTGTTCTGAGCATGTTTAAGACAGGGTAGGGTATACAGGGGGCTTGCCAGGTGGTGTGAGCAGTAGAGAATCCACCTGCCAGTGCAGGAGATGCAAGAGACATGGGTTGGATCCCTGGGTTGGGAAGATCCCCAGGAGTAGAAAACGTAACCCCATTCCAGTATTCTTACCTGGAAAATTCCATGGGCAGAGGAGCCTGGTGGGCTACAGTCCATGGAGACAGAGAGTCAGATGAAACTGAATGATAAAATGCATGCGCGTGCGCACGCGTGCACACGCACACACACATATACGCACACATATACGCACAGGCTAAGCTGTGATGTCTGTTAGGATACGTATATTAAATAAATATTGACTTATGATATTTTCAACTTATGGGGATATAACCCCATAAGCATAAGTCAAGAAAGATATGTACAGTGATGTTCACAGCAGTGTTATCCATAAAAGCCTCAAAATGAAAATAACCTAGATGTCTACACACATTAAAAATGATAAATGGTTAATTCTCCAAAATTGGCAAAGAAATAGAAAGTTCAAAAACAGATAAAACTAATTTATGATGTTGAAGTCAGAATTGTGGTTATTACTAAAGAAGAGCGAAGAATCATGATTGGAAAATAATGGGAAGGGCTTCCTTGGTGGCACAAATGGTAAAGAATCCACCTGCAATGTGGAAGAACTGGGTTCGACTCCTGGGTTCAGAAGATCCCCCAGAGGAGGGCATGGCAACCCACTCCAGCATTCTTGCATGGAGAATTTCCCTGGACAAAGGAGCCTGGCAGGTGACAGTTCATGGTGTCACAAGGAGTTGGACACAACTGAGTGACTAAGAACAGACTAAGCACAATAGTGGGAAGGGGGCTTCTGAAGTGCTGGTAAAGATTTATTTCTTGACCAGGGTGATGTTTCTGTGGATATGCTCTCTTTGTAATAGTTCTTCAGATTGTGTATTTTCCATGTATACTTTTCTGTGTGTTTGTATCTATAATATATATGCACACATATGTGTATGTGTGAGTGTGTGTGTACACACACATATAACGTTAACATATTATATTAATATTCATATGTGAGTTTTAGTATTTCCTGAATTAATGTTTCAAGTCTGGTTCAAACCAGCCCATACTTCACATCTTCAAATTCTGTATTTACCTGCCACTATAACTTGAGTCTCAAATCTCACAATTAACACAGTCAAAACTAAAATCATTACCCCTTTGTTATGAGATGTTATATTCCCCTTTAAAAATATCAGATCAGATCAGCCGCTCAGTCGTGTCTGACTCTTTTCGACCCCATGAATTGCAGCACGCCAGGCCTCCCTGTCCATCACCAACTCCCGGAGTTGACTCAGACTCATGCCCATCAAGTCAGTGATGTCATCCAGCCATCTCATCCTCTGTCATCCCCTTCTCCTCCTGCCCCCAATCCCTCCCAGCATCAGAGTCTTTTCCAATGAGTCAACTCTTTGCATGAGGTGGCCAAAGTACTGGAGTTTCAGCTTTAGCATCATTCCTTCCAAAGAAATCCCAGGGCTGATCTCCTTCAGAATGGACTGGCTGGATCCCCTTGCAGCCCAAGGGACTCTCAAAAGTCTTCTCCAACACCACACTTCAAAAGCATCAATTCTTCGGCACTCAGCCTTCTTCACAGTCCAACTCGCACATCCATACATGACCACAGGAAAAACCATAGCCTTGACTAGACGAACCTTTGCTGGCAAAGTAATGTCTCTGCTTTTGAATATGCTATCTAGGTGGGTCATAACTTTCCTTCCAAGGAGTAAGTGTCTTTTAATTTCATGGCTGCAGTCACCATCTGTAGTGATTTTGGAGCCCAGAAAAATAAAGTCTGACACTGTTTCCCCATCTATTTCCCATGAAGTGGTGGGACTGGATGCATGATCTTCGTTTTCTGAATGTTGAGCTTGAAGCCCACTTTTTCACTCTCCACTTTCACTTTTATCATGAGGCTTTTGAGTTCCTCTTCACTTTCTGCTATAAGGGTGGTGTCATCTGCATATCTGAGGTTATTGAGATTTCTCCCGGCAATCCTGATTCCAGCTTGTGTTTCTTCCAGTCCAGCATTTCTCATGATGTATTCTGCATATAAATTAAATAAACAGGGTGACAATATACAGCCTTGACGAACTCCTTTTCCTATTTGGAAGCAGTCTGTTATTCCATGTCCAATTCTAACTGTTGCTTCCTGACCTGCATACAAAATTCTCAAGAGGCAGATCAGGTGATCTGGTATTCCCATCTCTTTCAGAATTTTCCACAGTTTCTTGTGATCCACACAGTCAAAGGCTTTGGCACAGTCAATAAAGCAGAAATAAATGCTTTTCTGGAACTCTCTTGCTTTTTCGATGATCCAGCGGATGTTGGCAATTTGATCTCTGGTTCCTCTGCCTTTTCTAAAACCAGCTTGAACATCTGGAAGTTCATGGTTCATGTACTGCTGAAGCCTGGCTTGGAGAATTTTGAGCATTACTTTACTAGTGTGTGAGTTGAGTGCAATTGTGCGGTAGTATGAGCATTCTTTGGCATTGCCTTTCTTTGGGACTGGAATGAAAACTGACCTTTTCCAGTCCTGTGGTCACTGCTGAGTTTTCCAAATTTGCTGGCATATTGAGTGCAGCACTTTCACAGCATCATCTTTCAGGATTTGGAATAGCTCCACTGGAATTCCATCACCTCCACTAGCTTAGTTCGTAGTGATGCTTTCTAAGGCCCACTTGACTTCACATTCCAGGATGTCTGGTTCTAGGTCAGTGATCACACCATCTTGGTTATCTGGGTCATGAAGATCTTTTTTGTACAGTTCTTCTGTGTATTCTTGCCACCTCTTCTTAATATCTTCTGCTTCTGTTAGGTCCATACCATTTCTGTCCTTTATCAAGCTCATCGTACCTGTGAGTGTTATCTTATTTGGAAATAAGGTATTTGTAGATAACGGCACCCCACTCCAGTACTCTTGCCTGGAAAATCCCATGGACGGAGGAGCCTGGCAGGCTGCAGTCCATGGGGATCGCTAGGAGTTGGACACAACTGAGCGACTTCACTTTCACTTTTCACTTTCATGCAATGGAGAAGGAAATGGCAACCCACTCTTGTGTTCTTGATTTGAGAATACCAGGGACGGAGGAGACTGGTGAGCTGCCGTCTACGGGGTTGCACAGAGTTGGACACAACTGAAGAGACTTAGCAGCAGCAGCAGATGTAATTAAGATGTAAATTAAGTACAGTCACACTGCAGTAGGCTGGGCTTTAGTTCAATATGGCTGCTGTCCTTACAAGAGAAGGAACACACCAGGAAAAAACACAGGGAAAATGGCCTGTGATGACAAAGGCAGTGACTGTAGGAATACAGCTGTAATCCAAGGAACGCCAAGGACTGAAGGCCACCACTGGAAGCTAGGATGAGGCAAGAAAGGATTCTACATCAGAGTTTCAGAGGGAACACAGCCCTCCTGACACCTTGATTTCAGACTTCCAGGCTTTAGAACCATGAGAGAATAAATTTCTGCTACTGTAAGCCATGCAGTTTGTAGTATTTTGTTACAGCAGCCCTAGGAAATAAATAAATCCTTCCATCCAGTATCTAATTCTTAACCTCAACCTCCTTTTTAGCAGTATTTACACTATTCTCCCATCTGCCTAATACATAATCTCCAAATGCACTAATATTTACTCATTCTTCATATCCTGAGATCAAGAGGTATTGTTTTGCCTTTTTATTCTCTCATTTTTAAATTTTCCCTTTCATTTCTACCATCACCATCCACTTACTTTCTGTTCCTGGATGGTGCCACACCAAAGTGCCCTTCCCATCCCCCTCACAAAGACAAAGAAGTCTCAGAAAAATTAAAAAGCTTTTCTTCAACTCTCTATAGTAGACACCCATAGAAAATTTATTCTCTTGGGCTATGGGACTTAGTAGTAGAAACTGTGGACAAAAATGGAATCACCACATTGAGAATTAGAGCTCTAACACAGGAATTTGGGGACAACACAATCAGTCCACAGTAACTGATCCATTATTCCCCCTCAAATTATTTGTTCATTTCCTCTTTCCCAAGAGCAAGTCCTACCCTAGTGTTTTTTCATTATTCCTTCAGTATTTTTTGGAAAATTGACCTTTTTCCTAAACACTTTTACTAAATTACCGAGTCATCAATGTACTTTTCTTAACTACTAAATGTATTGATCTATCAAGATTTTATTCCCAGATTATTTATCCCTTCCCTCCCTCTTATCTAATCAATGTACCTCAACCTTTAAATTCTTTTCCAGTCCCCTCCCTACTTCCACTTCCTTCCTCTTTTCTCTTCTCCCTTCTTCTCTTCTCCCACTCTGCCTCTCCCTCAAAGAGCTCATCTAATCCAAATACCTCAATAATTCCCAATTCCATGTCCTTCCCTCCTACTCTCTCATAACAAATTTCTAACTACAGCTGTAAAATACATCCCAGAGGCACCACAATTAAAATGCCTCCACATAGTTACTAGACTGATTCATTAATCCTTCTGCAGCCATGAAACTAAAAGACGCTTGCTCCTTGGAAGAAAAACTATGACAAACCTAGAAAGCATATTAAAAAGCAGAGACATTACTTTGTCAACAAAGGTCCATATTATCAAAGCTATGGTTTTCCAGTAGTCATGTATGGATATGAGAGTTGGACCATAAAGAATGCTGAGCACCAAAGAATTGATGCTTTTGAACTGTGGTGTTAAAGAAGACTCTCGAGAGTCCCTTGAACTGCAAGGAGATCAAACCAGTCAATCCTAAAGGAAATCAATCCTGAATATTCATTGGAGGGACTAATGATGAGGCTGAAGCTCCAATACTTTGGCCACCTGATGCAAAGAGCCGACTTACTGGAAAGACCCTGATGCTGGGAAAGACTGAAAGCAGGAGAAGGGGATGACAGAGGATGAGATGGTTAGATGGCATCACTGACTCAATGGACATGAGTTTAAGCAAGCTCCAGGAGATGGTCAAGGACAGGGAAGCCTGGCACGCTGTAGTTCATGTGGTCACAAAGAGTCCGACATGATTGAGTGACTGAACAACAACAATCCTTTTCTAGTCACTCAAGAAATCTAAGTTCATATCCAACTCTTGTCTCCTCAACCATGATGATATTCAGACACCATGTAATCTACTTCTCAGATCTATCCCTCGCTTCAAACTTTTCTATCAAATTTCCAATTATCTCCACAATCCTTTCTTCCTATGTACAACTGCAATGGTTTTCCCTTTTGCTTGTCTCTCATTATCTCCGATATATCTTTTACAGTGCTGTCAAAGCTATAAAATATTCTGGAATCACAGACTCAGTAGTTACCTGCTTTCAAAAGCTTCTCACTGCCTCCCACACAAACTCTAATCTCTTTAGCATCAGCAAAGTATTTAAAAATCTATGACTCCCCTCCATAACAGCTCATACTTGAACCACATGGAAACATTAATTCCTTCCACAGAGTCCTCAGTCCAGTGATCTTTTCAGCCTGGAATGCTTTTTTACTGTCTTCCCTCAGAAATGAAAAACTCTTTCTGCAAGGTTCACCTAGAAAATCAGGTCTTCTATTGAGTCTTTGTCAGTTAAACTTTTGAAGCAATTAGATACACTTTGCATTTTTAACGTAAGACAATCCATTTTCCCTTCCATTACAGTTGGTTGTATTTGTAAAGCACTTTACCATAGTTTAATAAGGATTTCATTTAATTTTCACAGCAACTCTGTAAAGGAGGTATCATTTAGCTAAGTGTATAAGGACTGAGGAGCTTCCCTAATAGCTCATCTGGTTAAAGAATCCACCTGCAATGCAGGAGACCCTGGTTCAATTCCTGGGTCAGGAAGATCCACTGGAGAAGGGATAGGCTACCCACTCCAGTATTCTTGGGCTTCCCTTGTGGCTCAGCTAGTAAAGAATCCATCTACAATGCGGGAGACCTGGGTTTGATCCTTGGGCTGGGAAGATCCCCTGGAGAAGGGAAAGGCTTGGACACGCTTGGACGCTACTGAGAGACTTTCACTTTCACTTCACATAAGGACTGAAACAAGCAAAAAGATGAAATAACTGGGTATAAAATAGACAAACAGAAACACACACACTATTCTGTAATCCCAAAATCTGCTAACAATTAAATTTTACATTTCTTAAAGGAAAAGACTCCAAGGGTCCTAGCATAGCCCTTTCAGTGTAACAGATGCTTTGTGTTCTAATATTTTCTTTTCCTGTTTGACATAACCCTGTTTTACCTGTCTGAACTCAAATCATTCTTATAGTTCCAAAGTTTCAATTCCTCTAATTAGTGTTCCTGACTCTTCCAGGCCTTACTGATCTTTTTTTTTTGGGGGGGGGGGGTGCTGTATCATACTATTTGGTATGTTATTACAGATACCTAACACTCAGTTACTCATACTAGCGGGTTTATAAGCTTGTGAGCACTTATCCCACTGTGGTATCCTCTGTACTACCCATCACCAGGTTGGTGCTCTATCATCTGTTTCTTGACTGATGTGCAGCAGTCTCCTGTCCATCCCCTGCTTAAACTTGTAAACTTTTATTTTTTGCATTAAAGGTATAGATCAACTGTTGTTATCTGTTATCATACTTTAACAGTAAATATTATTTAACCCACTCTTGAAATTTAAAGCACGTGTCATGAAAGCATTGTAATCGTCTGATGGAAGAAAAGTCTAGCGTGACTATCTTAGATGACTGTAGAGGGCAGCAAAGCAACAGTAGTATTCTTTAAGAAAAAATATTTATTTTTCTCAGAGAACTTCAGATTTGTTTTTATATTTTAACAGACGCTGTTAACATCAAAGCTTTTATTATAAGAGAAGACTTTTTAACATGCTATATAAAAACTTCACCGGCTACTTATTCATGTAAACATTTTCACTAGCAGTTACAAAATATAACAAATGCAAATATAATCAAAGCCCACACTCTTCTATACACATACAGAAAATAAGCCTTACAAACAATTCATGGTTTCAAAATAGCCACCATAATTGCTAAATCTTTTACAAATAATCTAAAAGTTGACAATGTTTTTAACTGAAAAATTTAAAAATAATCTATCTTAAATACAGAAAAGAGTATCAATAGTCCAGAGAGTCTTATTTCTTGCTAAGGCAATGGCAACCCACTCCAGTACTCCTGCCTGGAAAATCCCATGGACGGAGGGGCCTGGTGGGCTGCAGTCCATGGGGTCGCTAGGAGTTGGACACGACTGAGCAACTTCACTTTTTCACTTTCATGCATTGGAGAAGGAAATGGCAACCCACTCCAGTATTCTTGCCTGGAGAATCCCAGTGATCCCTGGTGGGCTGCCGTCTATGGGGTCGCACAGAGTCAGACACGACTGAAGAGACTTAGCAAGTAGCAGCAGCAAGATGTTTTCATTAGTATTACTAATTCTAACCTTGATGTGCCTTCTTTTTGTCATTCAACGGAAAAAGCTATACCAGCTTTAAAAGAAAAACTACAAATCTTTGACACTGTGCTAGTGTAAAACAGAAGGTAACAGCTTGAAAGAAGAGTTTCTTACTGTTATTTCAATACTAAAATTCACTCTGGTTCTAATGTGGACTAGGCAAATGAAACTGTGTCATCAAAATAATCACATATTTATAACCTTAAAATTGCTTATAGGAATGAGAAGCTAATGTAAAAGTTGATGCTCAGTACAACTGCATTACTTGCATGTATTTATCAAAGTTTTTGTTGGTGGTAATTTTTTACCTCTTTTAAGTAGCTGCTACAGCAATTAACATATGAAGACTTCTGGTTAGTGAAAAATGCTATAATGCTCTAGCCTGTGCCCTTAATGAGGACAGGACTGTTAGCTATGTACCTTCTCCCATCTGAATTTCTTTAATGAAAAATAGGGAAGCTTTTCTAAAATTCTACATTTAAAATAATCTGGGTATTCCTTCTCATTGAAGAAGGAAATGGCAATCCACTCCAGTATTCTTGCCTGGAAAATTCCATGGACTGAGGAGCCTGGCAGGCTACAACGGAGTTACAAAGTGTCGGACACGACTGAACACACAGGTACTACACTAAGCAGACTCAAATACAAGATAGATTATTATCTGACTTACTTAACATTAAACTGAATTTATAACCATGAATGATTATCTCTAATCTAAATCAAATTGTAAGGGAGTTTGGAGTTCATGACACGGACACTTGTAAAATGAAATCTTAATCTAACCCACAGTAGCAATGACTAAATTAAATAGTGCATTAATAAGTTTCAAAACCAATGGCCTCAGATATTTTAGTAATGACAATAATGTCTATCAAGAATAACTCATAGAGTCACTATATGAAATTCATCTTACCATAGTTTTCCAATACTAACACTTCATTAATGCTTTTGTTTTTCCTCTGAAATGAAACCATTAAGAAGATTCAAGCACATTTTTAATTTTATACAATGTTCTCAAATGTTAAGTTGGAGTCCTAGCTGTGTACATCTATTTTTATATCCGCCTCTTGGTTTTTTCATGTCCTTTTCAGTAACTGCACTGGTATACTTCCATTAAAACAGAAAAGCTATCTTAAATATACCTACTCTATTTCTAAAACACAAACCCAGAATGATATGTATAATACATAAAATGAGATATATACCAAAGAAACTGCTTAAGCTACATATATTTTGGGGTAAATAATACACTACTAATACCAAAGAGGAAGAATTGCATTCCTCCTAGGTCAATTTCTCAAATTTCTCAGATTCAAAATGGGTAAGACAATGGGGACAGAATATAAAGACAGGTATAAAGACAGAACTAAAGCAAGAAAAAGGAATTTTTAGAAAAAAGAAAAGGCAATGAAGAACATTTCTCAACAAGTAACATCTTTAAAGCCTATCAACCTTTTCTAGTATATTAAATAAATAAATTCCTCCCTTATCTTGGAAAATAGCAATAGAAAAAACTGTCAGGATAGGAATAAATATCAAGTATACAAACCTCTTTAAGAATACATTCCCTATAGTGTGTTCTGTACAACAAAGCTTCTGCAGCAAAAACAGGCTGTTTAATTAACTGCAGAAAAGGATATTTTACTGAAGAATTTCTTAAGCCATTAATAAACTAATGCATACAGTGATTTTCCATGAGGGAGGGGGTTACATGATTAGTTTTTCCCATTCCCAAATATATTCAACCATGGCACTTTTTTCCAGAAACTAGGGTTCTATTAAACACTTTGGAAAACATTGCTCTAAAAGCATGAAAAAATGAACAGAATTTGCTCCAGGGACTAAGGATTTGAAAGACAGCTAGGATCAGATAGGAAATGAAGTCAATTCAGAGAAGTTTTTGTAGCTATTTATTATAGCTATTATTCTGTTTTATTATCTTATTTCAACATGGAAGATGAAATCATAAGCTAAGTACTCTCTTGATACCCTTTTGTTGTATAGCAAATTTGGTCAATTCTAAAACACTTATTAACAGGGAAAAAAGCAAATGTTTGGGAGCATAAGTTGCTCCCCAATAATGTCTCTGGCACAGGATTATTGTGAGCTGAAAACAACCAAGGACCAAAAGACAGAAAGAAATTTTGACCTTCCCCCTAATTGCCTAAAAAGTTTTTTTAGATAGAGGACCTGTCATTGAGCTATTGCCAGTTATCTGTAAAAAGTAAAGGCAAAGTGTAGTGGGGAATCTCTGCATGGCCTAGAGATCAGAGTCCACTCTCTGTTCCCATTGTGTCTACAAGGCCCAGCAAACATTTGTTTTACATCTTTATGTGAGTTGCCTTTCTTCCCTTTGAAGTCCCAAATCACTACCTCCAGTACCCTGTTTTGTCTGTAGCCAAAGATGGTATTTAATGTGAGGGTTAGGCCGTTTCCTGCAAGGGCTTCCCCAGTGGCTCAGCTAGTAAAGAATCCGCCTGCAATGTAGGAGACCTGGGTTGGGAAGATACCCTGGAGAAGGGAACTGCTACCCCCTCGAGTATTCTTGCCTGGAGAATTCCATGAACTGTAGAGTCCATGGCACCCTAAAGAGTCAGACTCGACTGAGCGACTTTCATTTAAGCAGTTTCCTGAGTCTCTTCCATGTATACATGGCATCAAACTTCTATTTTATTTTCTCCTTTTAATCTGTCTCATGTGAATGTAATTCAGACCACACAGGAGAAACTAGAAGGGCAGAGAAAAATTTCTCCCTCCCTGACACATTAAAAATCTATAAGCTTAAAAAATAACTTGTGTTTATTCTGTAATAGGTGCTAGGATGCATACAGTGAAGCTTGAGGCAAAGTCTTTACTGCAAAGAACACACATCATAAAAAAACTCACAATTACATTACTAAATAATGAGTAACAAGAGTAACTACTTTAGAAAGAAAAAAGCTCACTGTATGAAAGAAGTGGTGAAGGAAGTACTCATGGAGAAAATTAATTTCAAACTGGGAGCTCCAGAATTGGACTAGATAAGAAGGAAGAGTAATATCATTTTAGGCCTTCTGAGTAAGTACCAGAGAAGGGTATAAACTACTTTGGAGACCACATATAGTTTAGACCTGCACTGTCCAATATGGTAATCGCCAGCCACACCTGACTTCTGAATACATGAAATACAGCTTATCCAAACAACAATCTGTAAGTGTATAGTACACATCAGATTTCAAAGACTTACTACAAAAGGAAAAAAAAAAAAAAAAATCTCAATTTTTAAATATAAACTGCATGCTAAATAACATTTTGGTTATACTGTGTTGAATAAAATATATTAATTTCACATGTTCTTTTCATTATTTTTTTAATGTGGCATTAGGATAACTTAAAACTATGTATATAGTTCACAGATCTCTATTGGGACACTGATGGTTTAGACTAAATTTTATTTTGTTGTTAAGCTCTTGCTATAAAGAAATCTGAGCACCCACTGCATACTTGGCATATAAGATACAACAGTAAACAAAATAATGACCACATCTGGTCAAATCAAATATAAAAATGCTATAATAAATAGTACTCATCAAGGGAAGAAACAATCAACTGAATATGTCTCTTAAACTACAAATGCCCCAATCACCAGGCTCCACTCTCCACCCCCTTGCAAAATTCTTGATCCAGTTAGTCCACAGTGGGGCCTGGGATGTTGTTTTGAAAAAGATTTTCTAGTAACTAATATTTGAACCTATCAACACACTGTACTTTTGCTGACCCTGGGTAGCTGAGAATAGTGATTTATAGATACACCCTCCTCATTTTCAAAAGTTTTACTTCTGAAGAAATCTAACAGCTTAAAGTAAAGCGCCTCTACTGATATAACAGCCAACCTATTTAAGAAAAAAAAAAAAACTATTAAACTATTAACTTCCTATTAAAGGAAACCAAAAAAAGTAAAAAAAAGGAAATATTATAACCTCTCCTATCTATAGAGTCACAAGTATAATTAAATATCTCACAGCTACAAAATAATCATCAGAAATGCTGTCAATTCTTTGTCATTTAAACCAGTTATGAGCTGGTTTGTTCTTACATTAGTTCAGTTCAGTCGCTCAGCCGTGTCCAACTCTTTGCAACCCCATGAATCGCAGCACGCCAGGCCTCCCTGTCCATCACCATCTCCCAGAGTTCACTCAAACTCACGTCCATCGAGTCGGTGATGCCATCCAGCCATCTCATCCTCTGTCGTCCCCTTTTCCTCCTGCCCCCAATCCTTCCCAGCATCAGAGTCTTTTCTAATGAGTTAACTCTTCGCATGAGGTGGCCAAAGTATTGGAGTTTCAGCTTTAGCATCATTCCTTCCAAAGAAATCCCAGGGCTGATCTCCTTCAGAATGGACTGGTTGGATTTCCTTGCAGTCCAAGGGACTCTCAAGAGTCTTCTCCAACACCACTGTTCAAAAGCATCAATTCTTCAGTGCTCAGCCTTCTTCACAGTCCAACTTTCACATCCATACATGACCACTGGAAAAACCATAGCCTTGACTAGACGGACCTTTGTTGGCAAAGTAATGTCTGCTTTTGAATATGCTATCTAGGTTGGTCATAACTTTTCTTTCAAGGAGTAAGTGTCTTTTAATTTCATGGCTGCAGTCACCATCTGCAGTGATTTTGGAGCCAAAAAAAATAAAATCTGACACTGTTTCCACTGTTTCCCCATCTATTTCCCATGAAGTGATGGGACCAGATGCCATGATCTTCATTTTCTGAATGCTGAGCTTTAAGCCAACTTTTTCACTCTCCTCTTTCATCAAGAGGCTTTTGAGTTCCTCTTCACTTTCTGCCATAAGGGTGGCGTCATCTGCACATCTGAGGTTATTGATATTTCTCCCGGCAGTCTTGATTCCAGCTTGTGCTTTATCCAGCCCAGCGTTTCTCATGATGTACTCTGCATAGAAGTTAAATAAGCAGGATGACAATATACAGCCTTGATGTACTCCTTTTCCTATTTGGAACCAGTCTGTTGTTCCATGTCCAGTTCTAACTGTTGCTTCCTGACCTACATACAGGTTTCTCAAGAGGCAGGTCAGGTGGTCTGGTATTCCCATCTCTTTCGGAATTTTCCACAGTTTCTTGTGATCCACACAGTCAAAGGCTTTGGCATAGTCAATAAAGCAGAAATAGATGTTTTTCTGGAACTCTCTTGCTTTTTTGATGATCCAGCAGATGTTGGCAATTTGATCTCTGTTCCTCTGCCTTTTCTAAAACCAGCTTGAACATCTGAAGTTCACAGTTCACGTATTGCTGAAGCCTGGCTTGGAGAATTTTGAGCATTACTTTACTAGTGTGTGAGATGAGTGCAATTGTGTGATAGTTTGAACATTCTTTGGCACTGCCTTTCTTTGGGATGTTCTTACATACCATACCTCAAATTCCAGTTTATTATTCCACAATACTACATGGTACTTCTTTCCTACTGATCTTAATTAGCAGGATGAATATTGGGCAATTAACAGGGCTGCAAGTAAAATAATCTCCCTGGATGTAATATTAAAGAAAACATGTAAAACTCACAATATAAGTATGCAATACAATATCGTTTCTGAAACAGCTATAATACCTGCTGCTGCTGCTAAGTCACTTCAGTCGTGTCCGACTCTGTGCGGCCTCATAGACGGCAGCCCGCCAGGCTCCCCCGTCCCTGGGATTCTCCAGGCAAGAACACTGGAGTGGGTTGCCATTTTCTTGTCCATATAATACCTGCAGTATAGCTGTATCTAGACTTACAGGAAGCAGCCATCACTAAAATTTTAAATTAATGACCTATGCTGTAATAAGTGAGCCATTTAGGAAAAAACCTAAAAGTCACCCTTGATAAAGACTCACAACAAATTTTATTTACATAAATAATTAATCAATATCAGAGCCTAAAACAGAAAATCGTAAGTTTTATAAACTCAAGAAAGGATATGGGTTCAAGATAATTTTAGATAAAAATATAAAAGGTAACCAAAAGTATGACATTAATGGTGCTGAGATTTTTGGATCTGAGTTTCTGACACACTCATTACTTACTTAAAGGTTCTTTGAATTTAGCCTATATTTACATATTAATAGCCATTATTAGGGCTTCCCTGATAGCCTTAATGCAGGAGTACGCCTGTAATGCAGGAGACCCCAGTTCGATTGGGAAGATCCTGGGTTGGGAAGATCCCCTGGAGAAGGAATAGGCTACCCACTCCAGTATTCTTAGGCTTCCCTTGTGGCTCAGCTGGTAAAGAATCCACCTACAGTGTGAACCTGGGTTCGATCCTTGGGCTGGGAAGATCCCCTGGAGAAGGGAAAGGCTACCTACTCCAGTACTCTCGCCTGGAGAATTCCATGGACTATATGGTTCATGGGGTTGCAAAGAGTAGGACACAACTGAGAGACTTTCACTTCACTTTGGCTATTATTAATTAAATGCCACATCTTTCACAAATCATGTATTCAGTATTGCCAATTTTATGAGGACTTTAATAGAGTATAGACTATGCCATAGGAATAAGTTATTTACTCACTAATTTTTTAAGGGGTAAGCAACAGAATACCAAAATACTCCTTTTTAACAAGCATATCACAGCCAGCTTCACTTCATTCATTTTGAAATAACAGGCAATAAGCCATAAGTTTTGTTCCTTAACTATACAGATGCAAAATGCACCTCAGTGTTGCTGAATCACTTTTATATATATATATATATATTTTTTTTTTACACACACATATATACGCATAAGTGACATAAACAAGGTAAAACAGTAAATACACCCATACCCACAAATATATTATTGACCAGCTTTTCCCAATTCCTATTTTGGACACTATAGCTAAATGCAAAATTTGCTCTTTTTTGCTTCCTTTTAAATTTGGGTCACTTTGCCATTATATCCGTCTTAGAAGCAGGAAGATTGATATGGGCAATATATATCATAGGCTCCAACCTGATACCACCAGTAACTTGCTAAAGTAGAAATGAAATTATGACTCCATCAACTGCACATTTTTGACTCTACACTTTTCAATATAACCACTAACATTCTAAGTGACCACACAGAACCGCCAAGTCCTAAAACACATTGTACATCATTATGGGACCATCCAACTAGATTCCATACAATTACACAACTGGGTTAATTTCACTACATCCTAACATTCTGAAAACTGGTCTGTATACTTATCTGAGGTAAATTTAACAAACACTTCAAGAGCACTGACTGGGCTATACACTCAAAATAAAGATGAAAGTATAGAAGATGCAATCAAGTTGAAAACCCAGTTATTCAAGTCATCAGGGTAAAATTTAAGAATAACAAATACCATGTTGGTTGGTCTTTGTTGTTTAGTAGCTAAGTTGTGTCCAGCTCTTTTGCCACCCCGTGGACTACAGCCCACCAAGCTCCTCTGTTCATGGGATTTCCCAGGCAAGCATACTGATGTGGGTTGCCATTTACTACTTCTCTAGGGGATCTTCCCAATCCAGGGATCGAACTCACGTCTCCTGCATTGTCAGGCAGATTCTTCGCCACTGAGCCTCCAAGGAAGCCCCTAATAATAATATGAAATAAAATAAATGCTAAAATTTGAATGTATATTCCATGCATTCTGCTATTTTATTTTCTTTCATTTAATCCTCACAAGAACTCTATAAGCAAGTTGATATTACCCTTTTTTGAAAAGACGAGAAAACTTAAGTTTACTGAGGTTAAATAACTTACCAATGATTAACACAGCTGTAAGTGACAATCTTTTTTCAGATTCAAACTGCCTATTTAGTATCTTAACCATAAAGTGCAAAGAGCAAACTTATACCACCTACCACAATGACCTATCTCAATAAGAAAATCTGACTCAACTGATTTTTTCTTAGGTAACTCTTTTTTTCTCAGTTTACACTAGTATCTCTACATAGTTGGTTAGGTATTCCTCTTCTGGGTAATCAACAGTACCTCATGCACAAATCTATCATAAACACCAAGCTGTCCTATATCAAAGTCACTCAGTTGTGTCTGACTCTTTGTGACCCCATGGGCTGTAGCCTGCCAGGTTCCTCTGCCCGTGGATTTCTCCAGGGAAGGATACTGGAGTGGGTAGCAGTTCCCTTCTCCAGGGGATCCTCCCAATCCAGGGATCGAACCCAGGTCTTCTGCACTGCAGGTGGATTCTTTACCATCTGAGCCATAAAGGAAGCCCTACAACCATCTATTTACATTACATCTATTATACTGCTGTAAGCTCCTTGAAGCCAGGACTCTGCCTTATTCAGTGTCCTCGAATGTCTAATAAGTGCCATGAATAAAGAAATTTCTGAAAGTGCTGTTAAATGTTCCATCATCATAATAGATTTTTTCCTTCTATAACCTTCTAAATATCCATTTAAGATAAAACCTTGTTGAAAATGGGAAGAGCTGGAACTTAGGTCAATAGTCTATCTTCTCTCTCATCAATACCATATCCCTGCTAATATTCTCTGTCCCTCAAGAAAAATACTGGAAGGGAAACTAAGATAAACCTCATCACATATGAATTGATCATCGGCATCATAAAGAAATATGGACTTCCAGATTTAAATAAATGATGTTTATCAAGTCAGAAAATGTTGAAAATCTAGTCCTCTTAACCTTTACACCTATGATTTATCAGGCTTAACACACATACATATACACACACAAACTAACCGCGACGAGTGAGAATTTCAGTTCTTCAAATAGGACAGATAATGTACACCCTTCAAAAGAGCAAATCTGATTAATTTTTTATAGTTTTCAGAATATCATGTCTACTAGTTTGAATATGAGGGGTTTTTTATAGCAGTAAAATTAGCATGACATAGAAATGATATTATGCTAATAGAGGATACTCCAAGAGTTTAGCATAGTTAAGGCCATGCTATATGTAACCAGAATATCAAAAATAGCAGCAAAAAGAAAAAAATAATCTATATGTGGTAAAAATAAGCAAAGCATTCTAATTAATAAATCATCATATAGTCCTCTCTTTAAAGCCTAAAAATCTTCTCATTTCTAACACCTTCCAAAGCACTGTAACTCAACTACACTTCAATAAAATTTTATAAATAAATAAAACTAAACTCAAACATCAGTACATGCCAAAGCTTGTAAGTAGTACTATGAATGTTAAATCAATGCACAGGTTACAAGAAGAAATTTCCATTTCCATACTTACTGCTGCTGCTACTGCTAAGTCACTTCAGTCGTATCCGACTCTGTGTGACCCCATAGACGGCAGCCCATCAGGCTCCCCAGTCCCTGGGATTCTCCAGGCAAGAACACTGGTGTGGGTTGCCATTTCCTTCTCCAATGCATGAAAGTGAAAAGTGAAAGGGAAGTCGCTCAGTCGTGTCCGACTCTTAGCGACCCCATGAACTGCAGCCCACCAGGCTCCTCCGTCCATGGGATTTGCCAGGCAAGAGTACTGGAGTAGGATGCCATTGCCTTCTCTCCATACTTACTAAGTATCCATAAATTAGGACAACTGTGCCCTATTCAAAGACTTTATTCTAAAATAAAGGTTCACAGAAAAAACTTGTCATAAGGGTTCACAAATTAGGGTGTTATAACACTGTAAGCCAAAAAAAGGAAGCTCTTTAAATGAGCAGTGCACAGTAATACAAAGCTAGTGTTTGTCTCTGCAACTACAAGCAGAGATGACTCTTAAAAACTTCAATTTACACCTCTCTAAATCACAGTCCATTTGCCTATACTACTTGAATTTTCAGGACTCTAAAATGTCAAGCACATTATTAAGGATATTTTTTTTTTAATTCTTTTCTTCTTTCATGTGAATTTCAAAGTGTTTCTTCAAAAAGTAAATGACACTTTACTTTCACAATAACTATGAAATTATTACCCAAATTTAATTTTTCTTGTATTACCTGTACATATTACCTTGCTTCAGTCTTCAATGGGGCTTTGCTTAGCTAGATAAACCTTTACTGGAGGTACAAATATTCTTAGTCTTTAACACAATCTGTATCAGAATAGTAAACTGTTAACATCCTCCTCCCATTTTCCTCCCACCCAAATATATTCCACAATACTCCTTATTGCAAAAGAACAGTACACAAAATTCAATCCAGAATCTTGCATCAATATAAAGAAGTAACAGCATTAAGAATTGTGGAAAAAAAAAAAAGAATTGTGTCCTGAAACCAAACACCTGGGGTGTGGGACTACAGAAACAACGTAGATTAGATAACATGCCATTTATCATACTATACTCTGTAAATCAGAAACTGTCATTACAGTGCTTTAAACGTGACAGTGATTTGGTAGTGGAAATTCTCAGCCTATAAGGGGCACTCAATCTCTTGAAAACTTTGCCTTCCTCATAACCAGCTACCCCGACACACCGGCACGGTACAGGGGTATATTAGGATTCTCTTCTAAATTAAACCATCCAAGAAAACCGCACACATCTCTTCTTGTAGTAAATACTGCTAAACTTCCTGGTTTCTTTTTAAGATTTCATTAAATGCTGACACCCAAGAGCAGATTTATGTACCAGAAAAATGTCTCAGGTAAAACATGCTTTGAGCAAAGCCTAAGTTTTCCTCTTCACTTTCCTGCTAAGTGGGAGTCATCGAATGAATAAAGTCCTGCTGTGTTTCGGTATCACCAAAAGACAGAGCTAGTCCCCAGAGCCAGACCGGTGGCCTTAGTCTCCCAAATCGCCGCCTTCCATTAAGGATCACTTAAGTCCACGTCTCTCGCACGAAACGGAGATATTTATTTAACGATACTCTTTAATAAGTAGGCTTCTAGTCTCTGATGCCTAGGAAGTGAACTTACAATGAGACCACCTCCCAAATGTGACAGAACTGTAACAGAACATGTGGGAAGAACGGCAGGGAAGAGGCGCGGGGCTTATTTTGACCAGAACAGCCGGGGCACGGCCAATGCAGTCAGGTATTTTACACATAAATCAACGTCCTGAAGACAAATTGGCTCAGCTAAATTAAACATGGACAGTGAGACAGACGTCCCACAAACTGGAAGGCAGCGACAGGCTCAGTGCAAAGCGATCCAGAGGCTGCCAGGGCAGAAAGGGGCCGGAGGGTCGAAGAAAACTGTAGGGGATGCTGCAGGGTGGGCTAACACGGTGCCTTCTCCAGGGTGGAAGGAGAAGCGGGGTGGGAACCCAAAGGCTTCATTCCGTCGTCGGTTCTTGTGTTCCTAAAGGTACCTAGGCTCACAGCTCAAGTTACACCCGGGAAAAAATGAGGCGGCAAACGACCATCCCATCACCTTAGCGCCAGCACAGAAGTCCGTGCTCCCGGCTTCCTCCGCGAATAAGCGAGCAAGTAACGGTCCCGAGAGCAAACACCGAGGGACCCCTGCAGCACCGAGCACTCGGCGTCCGGACAGAGAACATCGTAGCCAAACCCCGATCCGCAGCGTGGCGAGCCGCGCGGCCGCGGGGGAGGGGAGCGGACAGTCGGCGCCTCACTCGCCAGCCCCGGCCCTTCCCCGGCCTCGCCCCGGGCGCGGCGAAAAGTTTCCAGCCAAAGTCCACGGCACCCGCTCGCGCAGCCAACCGCCGAACACAACCGCCCTCCGCACGAGAGAACGGCCCGCGCCGGCCCGGCCGCGGCACAGGGACACTCGGTCGCGCCTCCCCTCAGCCCGCGCCGACAGCCGAGGTTCACCTACCACAGAGCCAGGAGAAGAACAGCAGCGGAAAAAGCAGCAGCAGCAGCGGCGGTGGCGTCGGGGGCGGCAGCAGGAGCCCTGCCCCGGGGGGAGAAGCGGAGGAAAGTTGTGCTTTGCCGCCTCCGGGACACAGTGGAGCCGGCCCCGGGGTCCGCGCCATCCCCCACCCTCCCCCCGGCCCGCTCGCTCTCCCGCCGCCCGGCTCCCCCGGCCCCGGCGCCTCCGGCTCTGGGCGGCGGCGGCGGCAGTGGCCGCGGCGGAAGGTCCGGTGCGCGCGTCCCTAACTCCCAGTTCTTGAGCCGTCGCCGCAGGCTGACACTCAGTCGAGCGCTCGCGGTTGCTTCGACTCCGCCGTCGCCGACGCCACTGCCGAGGCTGAGGCGGGAGCCGCCCGCCACCACCGCCGCCGCCACTCCCCTCCCCCCCACCCCGGCACCCGCCCACTTCGAACTCCTGGGAACTCGGAACGCACCACCCCGCCCCGCGCGGGAGGGGGAGAGGAAGCTGGACCCTCAGAGCAGGAGCAGGGACTCGCCCGCCCAACCCGCGCAACTCGCGCTCCCGTCTGATCCCAAAGTGCGAGCCGCGACTCCTCCCATCCCGCCCTCCTACACTCGCTCCTCCCCTTTCAAAAAAAAAAAAAAACACCCAAATCTCTTTTCTCCTCTATGATAACGGGGTTTCTCCCAAAGCAGGGCTTTAAAGAGGACAGGAATATCTGGAATAGGTTAGTAGGCCCCGCCCCTCGCGTTCCTGCCTTGCCCCCCCTTCTCAGCCTTTCCAATGGTCTCGCCCACTCCGCCCTTCGCGGGTCCACCGCGGCCCTAGCTCGGATAGAGGCGGAGGGCGGTGGGACGGTCGTGCTCGCAGTTCGGCTATCCTGGGCGGCTTTCTCCCTCTGGCGGGGACCCGGAGGAGAGAGGGGGTGGGGAGAGGAAGGCACGATGGGGCTGCCCTTCCGTTGCCCTGGCTAAAGGTTCCTGTCTGGGAAGCTGGACGTATTCTGCGGGACTAGTCATCTCCCTCCTCGCCGGGGCCTGGAAGGAGAGACTTTCTCCCTCCAGCTTCCCGGGACAGCTGAGCTCTCCGAATCCCTCCTTTCTTCCCAGCCCCACTTCCCCCTTAGCCCGCCGAGGCACGTTTGCACAGGCGTTTTTCTTGCCCATTTCTCTCGGAGGGCAGTTTGGTGAAAGGGTCAACGGAGCCGGGCAAGGAGAGGAGCCCCAGAAGGTCTTTTCTCGCTCTCGTTTCTCTGGCCGCCCGGCTGTCCGCTGTCCTCGCCGGGCGACTGGCAACAGGAGGCCGTGAATTTCCCTGATCGGAGCGCCTGTAGTGCGGTGCTGTTTTTCTTTGGTTTTGTTTCATTTGCATGTTCGCACATGTGATTTTATTTTCGTTGCCTGTTTTCCTATGAACTGATCGCCGGACAGTGACCTCGGGAAATATTAAATATTTGCCCGTAAAAGGAGTGTCTGTGATCCTCCGCCACCCTCCTTCATCCCGGTGGCTGCGCACCCTGGCCTCTTCATTTGCCCGCCACTCACTGCCCTGGTGGCTTAACCTTGGAGCCACGGCCACTGGCGGTTCTGCGGGGATGGTGGGCAGTTTCCACTATCCCGCGGGGGGCTGGAGGCGAAGGACACAAATCCTCAATCCTGACACCATTAATTTTATGTTGGTCCTGCCATCGCCGCCGGATAGCCACATATGTGCTCCAATAAGAATAAAGTCAAAAAAGGATTTGGCCGCCTGTCGCAGCTAAACTAATGATTATCTCTCGCCAAGATTACGCTGTCCTCCGCGTTCAGTCACTAGGGCTCCCCGACCTCCATCTACTGACTTAACGTTTTACTCACCTCCAAGACTACACGCAGTTCTACCCACTGCCCACCGCTCTTTTTTTCTTTCTTAACTTCCGCCTCCCATCCTGTCTTCCAGCGCTCGGTTTAAAGACCTCTTTTCCTCCACCCCCTTTTCTCGCTCCCTCTACATTCCTGACTGCCTCTGTCGTCCCCTGTAAGCCTGTCTCCTGCAACCACTCCTTTCCATCACCTAGTCTCAGAATGGACTTAAGAATAAACCCTGTCCTGCCTCGCTCCAGGAGATGCCCTGATGATGATCATAACTGACTAAATGTAGCTATTGTGACATTCCTCAGCTGTGCTGACACCACCGTTTCCCTTGAGAAAAAATTCCCCCCTATTTTCACATTCCCTAAACCTAATTTCACAGTTAAATTTAAACATAGCCCACTGCGCCATGACTAGCTAATTATGTTTAGATAGCACTTTAACACGTTGTTGGTACTCAGTTAAATGTTAAACAGCCAGAATTTTAATTCTGCTAGCCAATTCTTTCCCCTAGTCTTTCCCTGATAGTTCCAGTCTCCAGATAAAAAGTAATTTGACCAAGATTTGAAAACACGCCAAAGACTTAATATGGGGGCCATCATGCAATTGCTACAGAGACCATGAGGGATTAGGCGGTTTAGTGCTTCTCAAAGGGATGATACGGAGCTTTAAAGAATATATTTCCTCCCTATTTTGAGAATTGGATTAGTATGCTATGATTATATTCTCCTCTGACCTAAAGTGAAGGGAGCATGGAAGACCAGTATTTTATAAATGTAATATAAAATTGAAAAGAGCACCATGCTGGTGTTTTATGTGCATACATGCATTGTGTTTTAATAATAATAATTTGTTTTAATACACCAGCTTCAGCCAGAGATGTCAAAGCAAGAAAGTTTACAATTACTGTTATACCTCCTTGACAACCAGAGGAACCTAGGCACGAAGTTTGCAAACTCTACAAGCCAGGTGTGGTGGTCTCACCACCAGAATCAAGTTCTTGCCTTCGAGTAGACACCACTGACCTCCAAAGATTCCTTTTAAAAAGTTGAAAACAAGTAGACTAATTCAAACTTCTACTTTCTATGTATCCAGTCTCAAATACATTCCTCTCAAATAAAGACATACCCACCTTAAGTTTTCCTGTAGGAAATTATTACCATCTACAGAAAAAGATTTTACATTACATGCTACAACTCACTCTTTTCAAGGACCAGAATTACTGTTATTTTTCTTAAAGCCTTTAACGTAAGAATATAACTGGGTTATAACATTTTCAGATGTCTAGCTTTGCAGGTAAGTTCACTTTTATTGTTTGAATGGCAAACTGGTTAAAGGAATACTTAATCATAGTTAGTATTGACATCTCTGGTACCACTGAATCCAAAGTATTCGTGTATTTTCCAAGAAAAAAAAATTATCTGAACAAAAAGCAACATGATTCTAATGCCAACAGTGATTTCATTGTTTTGGATTAAGAGCACTGATGGTATCCATCCCACTTTCTGCCTTAAAGACTGTTGGCCAATTATCAAGGTTCATTAACTCTTAATTAAAGAATGAAGTTTGACAAAGACATCAAAGGCATCTTATGTACGGTTTGGACATTTTACATTTACTCAGATCATCCAAAGAAAAAGTTTGAGGCTAGAATTTCATACCTGACTCTGAAAGAGGAAATATTTTTTTAGTACAGGTAAGCTATTATGTACATACCTCAGCTAGTTCTTTTACCATCAGCAATTTTTTTATAATCTGCTGCATGAAGAAGTATAGCATTTCTCTCAGTGGAAGAGATGAGCAATGCTTTGTGGAATGTTTGAATTGGTACTATATTTGACAGTAAGTTGATGTTACCCAGCTAGAGTCACAGTCGTCTATAGCAGAAGTATGCAAATAGTTAAACTGCAAATCCATTAAACAAAAAAGTCCACCCATTTTTATCAGATACAGCCATTTCCTACTGAAAAGATCTTCAACCATACTGCTTTCTTCCGGGTTTTTACTGTAATTGCACCCTGTCATTAAGATCTTCCATGACCACCCCATATGAAAGAGCTGCCCCCACCTCCAATCCCTATTCCCCCACCACACACACACACACACACACACACACACACACACAAAACTTGCTTTATTATCTCCATTGCACTCACCATCAGACACATTGTATTTTTATATGTTATCTTTTTTCTATTTATTAGAATGACAGTTCCACAAGGGTGGGCAGAAACCTATTTATCTTTTCACTGTTGAAACTCAACCACCTTGAAAAATATCTGCCATATACCTCTCAGATTGGATGATTGAATGATGCCTATAGTGACAAGCATACTCAAGTGTATGTCTAATGGCAGACAGACTCAGCAGAAGAATATTAATTTCTTAAGGTCTTGAGTATATGACCATGTTGAGTTTTTCAAGCTGCAAGATGGTTACTTTAAGTGACCATGGCTTAGCATTCTTGATTTAATTGTTCTTAGTGCTACTTAGGGCTTCCCTGGTGGCTCAGTGGTAAAGAATCCTCCTGCCAATGCAGGAGACAGGGGTTTAATCCCTGGGTCAGGAAGATCCCCTGGAGAAGGAAATTGCAACCCATTCCAGTATTCTTGCCTGGGAAATCCCATGGACAGAGGAGCCTATAGTCCATGGGGTAGCTATAGAGTCAGACACAATTTAGCGAGTAAACAGCAACAGTACTACTTACTAAGCTATCATATCTCCATTCCATATTCACACTTAATACTGGGGCTGGGGCTCTGCAGACATCCATCTCCTTTGCCAGCTGGCTTCTTGATAGGTTCTATCAATAGAAGTCATTGGACAGAGGGTAGTAGGTGGGAGCAGGGGAGAAGACATGTATTCCCTTCTGTTTGCTTCCTGCTCCTATCAGCATCACCTCAGTAGTAATGGCCCATCAGCCTGTCATCAGCAGTGGGCTCCAGCCTCCCATTTTTATGCTGTAAGAAATCATCACAACACCTCAGAGTTACCCACAAAAGCGAGGCTATGCCCAGTTCTCAAAGGTCCATGCCCTAGACAATAGGACCTGTCCTCTGAGCTTCTTAGTTCTAATAACCCAGAATTCTCCCTTTGCTTCCCCAGCCTTAAGGTGGTAATAGTTTCCTACACTACATATCTGAATCACCTCAGTGTCCCCCTTTTTGGTGTGGAGCACCCTTTCGCCCTCTGTGCAACAATACCCTATTATTAAGTTCTATAGGCAACATAATATAGTTTCTGTTCTCCTGATTGAACTTCGGTTGATGTTCAGTTTTTCAGTGACTCTTTCCTCAAACCTTCCCTTATAACAGTTATTTTTCTCTAAGTCAAACTGTTTAAAAGTATAGAGCCTACCTACATCAATATGTCAATTAATATAAATAAAAGCAATAAGGCAAATGAGCAAAATTTCTTCAATTTCATTGACAAGAATCCAGGTTAAGCAGAGGTGGGTTGAAATTAGTAATTTTGGAAGTAATTGTGCTGGTGTTTTTGTCATGTAAACATATGATTTTATTTTTGCAATTAATGTTCCTGATCTAGATCATGGTGGAAACAAATAGAAATTTCTAATATTAGGTGGTTAAGGAGATTTCTTTATTTTACAGAACTTGATTGCCCTTGAGGATCATTATGGAACTAAAAGATAAGAGGATTGTTTGGGAAAGGAAGAATTGGACTTCTCTCCTAAACCTACAATGAAAACATACATTTCACAAAGCTATCTAAAGGCTAATTCTATTAATATTAATAATACACAACTCTTTTGTAGGGGCACTAGTCGGACATGACTGAGCAACTTCACTTTCACTTTTCACTTTCATGCATTGGAGAAGGAAATGGCAACCCACTCCAGTGTTCTTGCCTGGAGAATCCCAGGGACAGGGAAGCCTGGTGGGCTGCCGTCTATGGGGTTGCACAGAGTCAGACATGACTGAAGCGACTTAGCAGCTTAGCAGGGTTCCAAAAAAATGCAGTGTTAAGCATTAATATTCAGGTAGGTTAAATAAAAAGGTAGAGAAATAGAGCAAAGATGATTGAGCTACTATATACTGAAATTTATGTCAAGTGTTTGGAATGGAAAAACTCAAGTCCTGACCCCAAATACCAATAACAGTATTCTTGCCAACAATGGAGGAAAGAACAGAAGGTGAGTCTGAGGCCTGCCTAAAAGAGACAGAAAAAGCCTAACAGCAAAGTTAGTATTTGAACAATCTTTTTTTTTTTTTTGCTTGAGGTAAAATTGGTTTATAACATTATGTAATTTTTAAGTGTAACATAATATAATTCAACATTTGAGTACACTATAAAGTGATCACCACCAAAGGTCTAATTACCATTCGTTACCATACAATTCACATCCTTTACCTGTTTCTCCAAATTTTCAACCTCCTTCCCCTCTGGTAACAACTATTCTCTGTATCTATGAGCTTAGTTTTGTTTATTTGTGATTTTTTTCAATTCCATATATGAGTGAAATCATACAGTATTTGTCTTTCTCCCTCTGATTTATTTCACTTAATACCCTCTAGGTCCATCCATGTTGTCACAAATGGCAAGATTTCATTCTTTTTATTGACTGAATAGTATTTGAACAGTTTTAAAGATTGACTAGGAGTTTGCATATGGATGGGGTAAAAGCAGCTGAGGGAATATGAGAATGACAGATGCAACATTGCAGAGGCATGGCAGAGAATGACAAAGTCACAAGTATTTCTCTGCTGCCAGAGGGTAACATGCAAAGGGGAAGTAGGAGAAAAGGGAGAAATGAAGTGAGATAGGTAGGCAGGAATTTTTTTGAACCTTATAAAGAAGTTTGGATTTTATCTGGTAGGTCATGTGAACCATTGAAGACTTTTGAGTAGGGAAAGGACAAGTTTAGGTTTTCTAGAAAAGTCAGAAAGCAGTGTAAAGGTGAGGATGGATGATTGTCAGGGGGTTTAGGAGAATTATTAATATAAGCAGAAATGTACTAAAATTGTAAGGAAAAGAGAATGAACATCTGAACTTGACCAGTGATAAAGTGGATAGAAAGGAGAAAATGAATTCAGGAGAATTTTAGTGTTTTAAAACAAAATAGTTTTTTCCCACAATGGTTTGGATATGTGCTGCTGCTGCTGCTGCTGCTGCTGCTGCTGCTGCTGCTAAGTCGCTTCAGTCGTGTCCGACTCTGTGCGACCCCAGAGACGGCAGCCCACCAGGCTCCCCCATCCCTGGGATTCTCCAGGCAAGAACACTGGAGTGGGTTGCCATTTCCTTCTCCAATGCATGAAAGAGAAAAATGAAAGTGAAGTCGCTCAGTCGTGTCTGACTCTTAGTGACCCCATGGACTGCAGCCCACCAGGCTCCTCCATCCATGGATTTTCCAGGCAAGAGTACTGGAGTAGGGTGCCATGGATATGTGTTAGAAGATAGTAATATGGCAACTGAGGGAAACAAGAGGCAAAAGACACATGAGTAAGAGGATGAAAACTGATGAAAAGAACAGCACTCAAATAATAATAATAATGGAAATATGGGTAGAGGCCACTGTTTCCACTATTTCCCCATCTATTTGCCATGCAGTGATGGGACCTGATGCCATGATCTTAGTTTTCTGAATGTTGAGCTTTTAAGCTAACTTTTTCACTCTCCTCTTTCACTTTCATGAAGAGGCTCTTTAATTCTTCTTCACTTTCTGCCATAAGGGTGGTGTTATCTGCATATCTGAGGTTATTGATATTTCTCCTGGCAATCTTGATTCCAGCTTGTGCTTCATCCAGACCAGCGTTTCGCATGATGTACCCTGCATATAAATAAGCAGGGTGACAGTATACAGCCTTGAATTACTCCGTTTCCTATTTGGAACCAGTCTTATGTTCCATGTCCAGTTCTAACTGTTGCTTCCTGACATGCATATAGGTTTCTCAAGAGGCAGGTCAGGTGGTCTGATATTCCCATCTCCTTCAGAATGTTCCACAGTTTATTGTGATCCACACAGTCAAAGGCTTTGGCATAGTCAATAAGGCAGAAATAGATGTTTTTCTGGAACTCTCTTGCTTTTTCGATGATCCAGCGGATGTTGGCAATTTTATCTTTGGTTCCTCTGCCTTTCTTAAAACCAGCTTGAATATCTGGAAGTTCACAGTTCAGGTATTGCTGAAGCCTGGCTTGGAGAATTTTGAGCATGTGAGAATTTACTAGTGTGTGAGATGAGTGCAGTTGTGTGGTGGTTTGAACATTCTTTGGCATTGCCTTTCTTTGGGATTGGAATGAAAACTGACCTTTGCTAGTCCTGTGGCCACTGCTGAGTTTTCCAAACTTGCTGACATATTGAGTGCAGCACCTTCACAGCATCATCTTTCAGGATTTGAAATAGCTCAACTGGAATTCCATCACCTCCACTAGCTTTGTTCTTAGTGATTCTTCCTAAGACCCACTTGACTTCACATTCCAGGATGTCTAGCTCTAGGTGAGTGTGAGTGATCACACCATCGTGATTATCTGGGTTGTGAAGACCTTTTTTGTGCAGTTCTTCCGTGTATTTTTTGCCACCTATTCTTAATATCTTCTGCTTCTGTTAGGTCCGTACTATTTCTGTCCTTTATTGAGTCCATCTTTGCATGAAATGTTCCCTTGGTATCTCTAATTTTCTTGAAGAGATCTCTAGTCTTTCCCATTCTATTGTTTTCCTCTATTTCTTTCATTGATCACTGAGAATCGCAGATGGTGATTGCAGCCACCACCAATTAAAAGATGCTTACTTCTTGGAAGGAAAGTTACGACCAACCTAGACAGCATATTAAAAAGCAGAGACATTACTTTGCCAACAAAGGTCCATCCATTAAAGTCTCTGGTTTTTCCAGTAGTCATGTATGGATGTGAGAGTTGGACTATAAAGAAAGCTGAGTGCCAAAGAATTGATGCTTTTGAACTGTTGTGTTGGAGAAGACTCTGGCGAGTCCCTTGGACTGTGAGGAGATCCAACCAGTCCATCCTAAAGCAGATCATTCCTGGGTGTTCATTGGAAGGACTGATGTTGAAACTGAAACTCCAATCCTTTGGCCACCTAATGCAAAGAGCTGACTCATTTGAAAAGACCCTGATGCTGGGAAAGATTAAGGGCAGGAGGAAAAGGGGATGATAGAGGATGAGATTTTTGGGTGGCATCACCGACTCAATGGACATGGGTTTGGGTAGACTCCGGCAGTTTGTGATGAACAGGGAGTCCTGGTGTGCTGCAGGTCATGGGGTCCCAGAGAATCAGACGCAACTGAGCAACTGAACTGAACCGAACTGATGGGTAGAGGCAGCTTGCATGCATGCTTAGTCACTCAGTTGTTTCCTCCTCTTTGTGACCCCATGGACTGTGGTGCACTAGACTCCTCTGTCCACAGGATTCTCTAAGTAAGAATACTGCAGTGAGTAGCTATTCTCTTCTCCAGGGGATCTTCCCAAACTAGGGATCGAACCTGGAACTCCTGCATTGCAGGAGGATTTTTTACTGTCTGAGCCACCAGGGAAACCCCAGAGGCAGAGGGCTATTAGAAGAAGAGAGAAAATAATGAGGGAAGATCATGTGGCAAAGTTGCAATAACATAATAGATTTTTCTAAGTTATTGGGCAAATTTTGTAAGTTACTTCCTATATATATATCTTTATACTGTCCCCTTAATTCTTATGGATGCGTCTCAGGTTTCTGTAATTTCCAATACCTTTTGTTTTATATTATCATTAATCAATACATAATTATTGAATGCAAGGGAGGGAAAAGAATATACATCTGTGAATGATTTTGCTGTTGTATTTAAATTGAACTGAACTAAGAAAATCTTATATCTGTGTAGATTTAGTAAAATCAAGAGCCACTTTTCCCCATGGGTGTTTCAACAGGTCCCACCCTAATTAATCACATGAAGTTTTATTTCTATCTTGTACCTTTTAAACAGAATCCATCTAAAACTGAGTTTCACTGACAAATTTATGATGAACCTCTCTATCCAAAGCTTTATTTCCTTTCTTGTCTCATTCTCATTCTCCTCAGAACTGGGGAGTATCTGAGGAAAGGGGAATTGAAATTAAGCAAGACACTCTAGAGCCTTCCAAGGCATAAAAGCCCCATCTGGTACCCAGTTTCTTGTCTGCAGAAAAAGGTTTAGTCTCTTAGGCTTCCACCAAGTCCCCAAAAGGAGACTCAAGCAATTACTAATTTGGGAAGTCAGGGAATGTAGAAACAAAGGGAAAAATCAAGCAAAAGTAATAATAGTTCAGTGATAAAACAGAGTCCCAGTTCCTCTTCCTTGTAGAATATACAGAGCAATCTAATAAATATCTTTGAATTGTTCTTCAGAAGCTAAGACCGACCCACTCCCCACCCAGATACAGGATGTTGACTATATGCTGACCACAAGCACTAGAATCCAGATTGGCTGGAATCAGAAGGTTGATGATTAAAATTCTCCAAACATTACCCTATTACCTCACCACCTAGCAATCAGAAGAAAGTCCATGAGCTTATCACATGCCCTGCAATCCTTACCTCTCACGTTGCCTTTAAAAATCCTTCCCTCATCGGAGAGTTCTGATATTTTGAGTGTAAGCTGCCCATTCTTCTGACTTGATGCCTTACAGTAAAGTCTATACTTTCTTTCACCACAACCTGGTGTCAGTGGATTGGCTTTGCTGTATGGTGGGCAAAATGGTCAAAGATGCAAAGTTACTGACTTTATAAATAGAGGAAAGAGACAATAAGCCAAAGCATTTGGCAGTGTTTGGAAGATAGAAAAGGCAAAGACATAAATTCTCCCCTAGAGTCTCCAGAAAGGAATGCCCATGCCTTGATTTTAGTTGGACCTGTGTTAGACTGCTGATCTAGAGAACTGAGAGATAATGAATCTGTATTGTTGTAAATCATTGAGCCCGTGTTAATTTGTTATAGCAACAATAGAAAACTAATTGTGACATAATAAGAAATAAACACTTGATCTTCCTCTCTCCAGTTCCTGGCACAGAACTCCTATAACCCTTGGAATTTCCTGAGTGACATGGGTGAAAGGAATATCTTTTGTTATTTATGATAAACCCCTTTCAACCATTTGTGTGCTTATGCTAATGAGGTGACTGGAGCATTTGGGCTGGTTGCCAAAGAAACCAAGCTAGTGATCAGAGGGTTGGAATTTTCAGGCCCACCCCCATCTCAACCTCCAGGGTGGGGAGAGAAGCTGGAGATTGACTTACTCATCAATGGCCAATGATTTAATTGTGTTAACTTAATGAAACTTCTTTTATTTTTTTAATATAAATTTATTTATTTTAATTAGAGGCTAATGACTTTACAATATTGTATTGGTTTTGCCATACATTGACATGAATCTGCCACGGGTGTACATGTGTTCCCCATCCTGAACTGCCCTCCCACCTCCCTCCCCATCCCATCCCTCTGGGTCATCCCAGTGCACCAGCCCCAAGCACCCTGTATCATGCATTGAACCTGGAATGGCAATTCATTTCACATATGATATTATACATGTTTCAATGCCATTCTCCCAAATCATTCCACCCTCTCCCTCTCCCACAGAGTCCAAAAGACTATCCTATACATCTGTGTCTCTTTTGATGTCTCTCATACAGGGCTATTGTTACCATCTTTCTAAATTCCATATATATGCATTATTATACTGTATTGGTGTTTTTCTTTCTGGCTTACTTCACTCTGTATAATAGGCTCCAGTTTCATCCGCCTCATCAGAACTGATTGAAATGTATTATTTTTAATGGCTGAGTAATACTCCATTGTGTATATGTACCACAGCTTTCTTATCCATTCATCTGCTGATGGATATCTAGGTTGCTTCCATGTCCTGGCTATTATAAACAGTGCTGCAATGAACATTGGGGTACACGTGTCTCTTTCAGTTCTGGTTTCCTCGGTGTGTACGCCTAGCAGTGGGACTGCTGGGTTGTATGGCAGTTCTATTTCCAGTTTTTTAAGGAACCTCTGCAGTGTTCTTCATAGTGGCTGTACTAGTTTGCATTCCCACCAACAGTGTAAGAGTGTTCCCTTTTCTCCACACCCTGTCCAGCATTTATTGCTTGTACACTTGTGGATAACAGCCATTCTGACTGGCATGAAATGGTACCTCATTGTGGTTTTGATTCGGAGAAGGCGATGGCAACCCCCTCCAGTACTCTTGCCTGGAAAATGCCATGGATGGAGGAGCCTGGTAGGCTGCAGTCCATGGGGTCGCTAAGAGTCGGACACGACTGAGTGACTTCACTTTCACTTTTCACTTTCATGCATTGGAGGAGGAAATGGCAACGCACTCCAGTGTTCTTGCCTGGAGAATCCCAGGGACGGGGAAGCCTGGTGGGCTGCCGTCTATGGGGTCACACAGAGTCGGATACGACTGAAGCAACTTAGCAGCAGCAGCAGCAGTGGTTTTGATTTGCATTTCTCTGATAACGAGTGATGTTGAGCATCTTTTCATGTGTTTGTTAGCCATCTGTATGTCTTCTTTGGAGAAATGTCTGTTTAGTTCTTTGGCCCATTTTTTGATTGGGTTGTTTATTTTTCTGGAATTGAGCTGCAGGAGTTGCTTGTATATTTTTGAGATTAATTATTTGTCAGTTGCTTTGTTTGCTATTATTTTCTCCCATTCTGAAGGCTGTCTTTTCACCTTGCTTAGAGTTTCCTTTGTTGTGCAGAAGCTTTTAATTTTTATTAGGTCCCATTTGTTTATTTTTGCTTTGATTTCCAATATTCTGGGTGGCGGGTCATAGAGGATCCTGCTGTGATTTATGTCGGAGAGTGTTTTGCCTATATTCTCCTCTAGGAGTTCTATAGTTTCTGGTCTTATGTTTAGATCTTTAATCCATTTTGAGTTTATTTTTGTGTATGGTGTCAGAAAATATTCTAATTTCATTCTTTTACAAGTGGTTGACCAGTTTTCCCAGCACCACTTGTTAAAGAGATTGTCTTTTCTCCACTGTATATTCTTGCCTCCTTTGTCAAAGATGTGTCCATAGGTGTGTGGATTTATCTCTGGCATTTCTATTTTGTTCCATTGATCTATATTTCTGTCTTTGTGCCAGTACCATACTCTCCTGATGACTGTGGCTTTGTAGTAGAGCCTGAAGTCAGGCAGGTTGATTCCTCCAGTTTCATTCTTCTTTCTCAAGATTGCTTTGGCTATTCGAAGTTTTTTTTTTTGTATTTCCATACAAATTGTGAAATTATTTGTTCTAGCTCTGTGAAAAATACTGTTGGTAGCTTGATAGGGATTGCATTGAATCTATAGATTGCTTTGGGTAGTATACTCAGTTTTACTATATTGATTATCCGCAAATCAATCAATGTAATACACCACATTAACAATTGAAAAATAAACACCATATGATTATCTCAATAGATGCAGAGAAAGCCTTTGACAAAATTCAACATCCATTTATGATAAAAACCCTCCAGAAAGCAGGACTAGAAGGAACATACCTCAACATAATAAAAGCTATATATGACGAACCCATAGCAAACATTATCCTCAATGGTGAAAAATTGAAAGCATTTCCCCTAAAGTCAGGAACAAGATAAGGGTGCTCACTCTCACCACTACTATTCAACATAGTTTTGGAAGTTTTGGCCACAGCAATCAGAGCAGAAAAAGAAAAAAAAGGAATGCAAACTGGAAAAGAAGTAAAACTCTCACTGTTTGCAATGACATGATCCTCTACATAGAAAACCGCAAAGACTCCACCAGAAAATTACTAAAGCTAATCAATTAATATAGTAAAGTTGAAAGATATAAAATCAAAATGCAAGAAATCCCTTATATTCCTATACACTAATAATGAGAAAATAGAAAGAGAAAATAAGGAAACAATTCCATTCACCATTGCAATAAAAAGAATAAAATACTTAGGAATATATCTACCTAAAGAAACAAAAGACCTATATATAGAAAACTATAAAACACTGGTGAAAGAAATCAAAGAGGACACTAATAGATGGAGAAACATACCGTGAAACTTCTTTTAAAAATTCTAAACCCTGAGAGCTTCTGGGTTGGTGAACATGTGAAAGTGCTGAGGGTGTCCTGAACCCTTCCCACAGATTTTGCCCTATGCAACTTTTCCATTTGGCTATACCTGAGTTGTATCCTTAATAATAAACTAGTAAATGCAATTGTTTCCCCTGTGTTAGAGAAATTAAAATGGAGGTAGTCCTGTTCAGGGTTCAGAAGTGGAAGAGCAGGCCTCTGACTGGATTCTGACCCTGCCTGGACCCTAACTGAACTACATGCCGGCCTGCAAACACACCAATTATTGCCAGCAAGTCAAGCAGCACTTTAAGAAACGGAGTGGGTCTTGAAATTTCTTAAGGTTCTGGGGGCCTGGCCAGCCTCTGGGGGTCTATAAAGTCTTCTATCTCACAAGGTGAAGCAAACAGCATTGTAAACGTTAAAGGAAAACCAGAGCTGAATTTTTGGTGTGCAAACTTATGATGATTTTAGTTTTCAGTCTGGGATTATAAGCAGGAGCCCCCAAAGCTACAATTTGAAGTCTTACCTATGGGTTGGATACACTGCCCAAGACCCTTTTCCCAACTGGGACTCCACACTGCTGTTACTAGGGACTTCCCAGCACTGTTCAAATTTGGATGGAAATTCTCAATTTACAGCTGATTGATCAGAAGTACAGCAGACAACATTAGGCTTGTGATGGACATCTGAAATGGGGGTAGTCTTGTGGGACTGGGTCCTTAATCTTTAGGACTTTTTGATTCCTGGTATCATAATTGAATTGTAGGACAATTGGTCTGGAGAACTGGAGAACTGTTTCATCTGGGAACACACCCCCCAACATACACACTTGGTATCAGAAATTGGTGTGAGTAGAGCAGTGAGGAAACAGAGTTTTTTTTTAAAGTTATTTTACTAATAGAACTCCCTATCACCTTACCTTAATTTTTTGGACTAATATTCAAAGACCTTAACATAAAATTTAGCATTACCTCTAATCACTTTACTTGGCTTACCCTAATACCACCATAGGCCCACTCCATTCCTGACCAATCTGTGTATTTTCTTCATGAGACTTTAGGACCCCCGTTCCACCATGAACTAACATCTCCATATTCTTATTTTTAATACTTCCATCTTCTTGAACTAAATAAAACAAGGATTTTTCTCTAAAACTTAATATCCTTTTCATCCTCTTCTATAGAAAGTTCTTTTTTTCTACTACTTCAACCCATGCTGCCTGGAACAAGGATGGGTGTATCTACTTCTAGATCATTGCTCTGTAGACATCATTTAACAGCCAGATGTCTTTTGAATTTCTTACACGTTTTTAATTCTACTATTTGAGGTTCTTGGTAACATCAGTACTTTCCAACCTCCTGTGGAAATTTCCTCTCAGTGGGAATTTCTTATTGAAGAGCTTTTTCTAAACTAGCCTCGTGTTTTCCAACCAGTTAAGCATCATTATTGAATTTACTCTTCATCTTACAATTTTTGTTTTCTAATCCTTATCTCCAAACCCATTACTGTATTTCTGACTTTTCTGCCTTCCAGTTCAGACTGGACTCCATGGTAAACTTCTCAATAATGCACTCACCAGCATTTGTTTGCTTTGCTAATCCTCACTAACAACACTCAGCATTCCTGCCATAGTGTTACCAAAGTGTTGCTTGCCACTCAAAAGCCAATACTCAAGAGGCAAGTGTTGGTTGGAAAAAGGAAGGTTGCTTTATCGAGGAGTCCAGCAACCTGGGGAGAAGGCAGACTTGTGTCTAAAAATTAACTCTGAAGATTCTGCTCAACCATGAAACTTTCTAAATGGAGAATCATTTGGATAGGAGGTCAGAGTGTCTGTAATCATCCATAGTGTGAAGACTTTCTTCTGATTGGTTGCTGCTAAGTCTGCTGCTAAGTCGCTTCAGTCGTGTCTGACTCTGTGTGACCCCATAGATGGCAGACCACCAGGCTCCCCCGTCCCTCGGATTCTCCAAGCAAGAACACTGGAGTGGGTTGCCATTTTCTTCTCCAATGTATGAAAGTGAAAAGTGAAAGTGAAGTCGCTCAGTCGTGTCCGACTCCTAGCGACCCCATGGACTGCAGCCCACCAGGCCCCTCCATCCATGGGATTTTCCAGGCAAGAGTACTGTCTGATTGGTTAGTACCTCCAATTTTGATTGGAGGTAACAGGACATTGTTTCAGGAATCTTGTGCTCTGGCTGAAGTTACAATCCTCTACCTGGGTGGGGACCTTAGTTCCTGCTTGTTGCTGTTGTGAAAGTTGCTCAGTCATGTCCGACTCTTTACGACCCCATGGACTATATAGTCCATGGAATTCTGCAGGTCAGAATACTGGAGTAGATAGCCTTTCCCTTCTCCAGGGGATCTTCCCAACCCAGGGATCGAACCCAGGTCTCCCGCATTGCAGATGGATTCTTTACCAGCCAAGTCATAAGGGAAGCCCTGCAGAAGAACTCAAAGATAAATGTATGTATCCCTTGAGGAGGAAACGGGACCCTGTCCCATTGCTGCACTGTTGTTTCTTGACTGCTCTTCTTGTGTTTCTATATTCCTTCCCTTCCCCAATAAGCAACTGTTTGAATCTGTTCTTTGGAACTTAGGGAAGGTCAAAGAGTCTGAACGAAGTCTATTTCCTACAAACAAGAAATAGGAGAAAGGGAAAGGATTTGTACCCTGAGGGTCCCACAGGGACCTGCTTCATTTTAACAGATCCAGAGTTACTTGATAAAATCTCAATAGGGCACAAGCTTTAATTCCTAAAAATTTATGGTTTCAAACTTTTCCATGGATTCTCAAAGCTATTCAATAGTTCTTATAATCATCCTTATTAAAATCTTTACAGGACTTCCCTAATGGTCCAGTGATTAAGATTCTGTGCATGGGTCTGATTGCTGGTCGGAGAACCAAGATCCTGTGTGCCGTGCAGCATGGCCAAAATGATAATAATAATAATAAAAACAATAAAATAGAACTTCAGCTCAGTTCAGTCGCTCAGTCGTCTCCAACTCTTTGTAACCCCATGGACTGCAGCACACCAGGCCTCCCTGTCTATCACCAACTCCCAGAGTTTACCCAAACTCATGTCCATTTCACTTTCCACTTTCATGCATTGGAGAAGGAAATGGCAACCCACTCCAGTGTTCTTGCCTGGAGAATCCCATGGATGGAGAAGCCTGGTAGGCTGCAGTCCATGGGGTTGCACAGAGTCGGACACAACTGAAGAGACTTAGCAGCAGCAGCAGCAGCATGTCCATTGAGTCGGTGATGCCATCCATCCATCTCATCTTCTGTTATCCCCTTCTCCTCCTGCCCTCAATCTTTCCCAGCATCAGGGTATTTTCCAATGAGTCAGCTCTTTGCATCAGGTGGCCAAAGTACTGGAGTTTCAGCTTCAACATCAGTTCTTCCAATGAACACTCAGGACTGATCTCCTTTAGGATGGACTGGTTGGATCTCCTTGCTGTCCAAGGGGCTCTCAAGAGTCTTCTCCAGCACCACAGTTCAAAAGCATCAATTCTTTGGTGCTCAGCTTTCTCTATAGTCCAACTCTCATATCCTTACATGACGACTGGAAAAACCATAGCCTTGAGTAGATGGACCTTTGTTGGCAAAGTAATGTCTCTGCTTTTGAATATGCTGTCTAGGTTGGTCATAATTTTCCTTCCAAGGAGTAAGTGTCTTTCAATTTCATGGCTGCAATCACTATCTGCAGTGATTTTGGAGCCCCCCCCCCCCGCAAAAGTCTGTCACTGTTTCCACTGTTTCCCCATCTATTTGCCATGAAGTGATGAGACCTGATGCCATGATCTTAGTTTTCTGAATGTTGAACTTTAAGCCAACTTTTTCACTCTCTTCTTTCACTTTCATCAAGAGGCTCTTTAGTTCTTCGCTTTCTGCCATAAGGGAGGTGTCATCTGCATATTTGAGGTTATTGATATTTCTCCTGGCAATATCGATTCCAGCTTGTGCTTCGTCCAGCCCAGCGTTTCTCATGATGTACTCTGTATATTAGTTAAATAAGCAGGGTGACAGTATACAGCCTTGATGTACTCCTTTTCCTATTTGGAACCAGTCTGTTGTTTCATGTCCTTAAAATAATTAAATAAAATAAAATTTTTAAAAAGCCTTTACAGTGACTGCTCTTTTTTCCTTTATCCGCAGCCCACCATCCCTTTCCTTAGCCTATGCATTATCATTGGATAACATTTTTCCTATTTCCCTGAAGAAAACTGAAGCTCTCCTAGATGAATTGCATCAATTGCCATCTAATTTAACCTTACTGTGACCCTTTTCTCTCCTTCAGCAATAATTTAAAAGTTCATTGATAGTAACATCATCTCCACTCTCCCCCACCAATGAAACCTATGGATTTTTATTCTCTAAGCAGCTGAAGATGGAAGAGTGTAGATATGACTCACTTCTTAGAAATAGATCAAAAACTTTGAGTATTAGAATTCTTAAAATCCAATTTTAGAAGCAGGAATCCAGCTTTAAAGATAACCCACTGCTGATAACACTGCTGCCATATTGTACAGGACAGTCTTTTGGTTATGGGAATAAAACACCAAACAAAGTTGACCTAATGAATGGAACTACATTAGAAAGCTACAAGCCAGTTTGTCAAGAAAAATCAGTTCTGTCTCTTTCATGATCAAATATTTAATGCTAAGCTGTTGCCATTCACTGTTTGAAAATACAATTTTGGTATAAAATGTATGCAAATATTTGGGTAAATAAATGTTTTGTTGTTGTTTTCATATGTGATTCTATAACTAGGTGGCTAAAACCTCAGGATTGGAGGGGTTATCATTTTTTTCCATATCTCCCTCTGCTCTGTAATTTTCTTTGTCTTTTTTACTCTGCCTTTTGAACATTGCATAAAAATTCCATCTATTTAATTCTTTAATCAGTCTTTTTCTATCTAATTCAATAACTATCTCCATGGTTACTTATTGTGAAATATACTACATTATTGAAAAACATCTAAGCATTTCTACTTCTACTACAATTCACTTAGAGAAATTAAAAGTCATTTTGAAACTGGAGGGAAGAGGACAGGGCACAACCTTTGAAAGAATGACGTAGCCCATGACATAAACTCATTAGAACCAAAAAGATCCAAGATGAGTGTGTAATGAGGCTCAAGGTCTATTGGAAGTTGAATCTTCCACCCTCTTAGCCCTAGTCAGGTCTAACAAATTTATGCCTTGTAACCAAGGGCTATGTCATTCTTTTAAAGGTTGTACCCTGCCTTTTTCCCTCCTGTTTCAATAGAAAGACTGAGAAAGAGATGTGAGTCGGAGGACACCCTAAGAATGGGTAATTAAACTGCCTGGAAGTGCTACTCCAGTAGGGATAAGCACCATTTTACTGTTTAACATGATCTGTCAGAGACAGGAACAAACTTAAAGGACTTGATTACACAGAAGCAACCCAATTCTATTTGATTATCTTAAGTTTTCAGAAATTTTGTGAGATTCTGACTGGTTTAAGCTCCATCTATAAAAACTGTAAACAAGTTGTCAACTTAGTGTAAACTAGTTTTTACTTGCTTATTACTCATGTTAAATCCAGTATAATATGAATCTCTTTGGAGAGATTTTTAAAAGAAACGTAGAGAAGAGTAGTATACTAAATTTAATCTTTATTCTACTACCATTTAAGCCAAAATTAGAAGTAGAACTATAACCTTAATCATGCTGATTTATAACTATTGCAATGTTAAGAGCAGAAAGACTGTGTGTATTAGCTATTTTTGACATATTAACCTGTTAAAAAATTGAAGCACATAAAAGTAATAACACATTAAGTTTTTCAGCCCAAATATACTCTAAAAGATTCTGCTCAGTAAAATTGCTTTGTAAAAATCCAAATTTTCAAGATTGAAAATAAATGTAATTTCTCTGGAATTTAATCTTCAGACAGAGCTAAGACCCATCTATCATTTAAAAGTCTTAAAGGTATATGTAAGAACACATAATAGTTTTTGTTATGATAATATGGTCTCCTATTGAAAATGAAGGTAACATTTATTCTTTGCAAGTGTGCTGTTGCAAATCTACTTAGAAAGTGCTTTTAAAATCCCTTACTTTCATTCTATGAAATTGTTCCTTTTCAATGACCAAGCATTACCTCCCCATAGTGATATTTAAATAGTAACTATAGAAAGACTTTTTCTTCAGAGTTGTCATTAGAAAAGGTATTTTCCTTGTGCTGGGCTCAGAGTAAGACCTGAATTGATAGGCTTTTTAAAATTAAGTCTTAGTCCTCTTAAAATACTCTTAAGTGATAGGCCAATAGTTCTATGGGAAACCCTTGGTGGTATTTTGGGGAGTCTAAAACCTAGGCTCGTTCAGTCTTTCTGCCATGGTATCCACAGATTTCTGACTCTTTACTCATAACCTCAATGCTCCTGGTCACAAAAAGGATGCAACAGTTCTAGGCATTATAGTCAAATTAAAGGCAAGAGGAAGGGAGAATTGGAAGTGAATATCTTTTCTTCAACAGTATACTGAAACTCCTCCCAAAAGTTTTCCAAGAGACCTTTCTCGTGTTTCTTTGGCTAGGACTAGGTTATATATCTACTCCTGGAATGGACCTTTCTAGCCTTCTGCAACATTCACTTCAGTCATGTCCAACTCTTTGTGACCCTATGGACTATGGCCTGACAGGCTTCTCTGTCCATGGGGATTCTTCAGGCAAGAATACAGGAGTGGGTTGCCATGCTCTCCTCCTGGGTATCTTCCGGACCCAGGGATCAAACTCTTGTCACTTATGTCTCCTGCATTGGCAGGAGGGTTCTTTACCGCTAGCACCACCTGAGAAATGATTGTAGGGTTGCTCAACCACTGCTATTATGATTTTAGAAAGCCATTTTTGTGTAATTAGATATTGTCTGTATTCCACCTAAATACTCTGGAATGAAAAATAATTCAAGGATGCTTACATTGCCCAAAGTGGAATTACTTTAGGATAACGGAGACAAAATAAATAAAAGTGTCCTATTTTCCACATCACTATTATTATTATTACTATTACTGTAATTATTATCATGTTGCTTGAGGACAGAAACTTGCTTTTTTAAAAATATTGAAATTATTGGGACACACACATGCTTCCTTTCAGAATTCTAGGTTTTTAAGGAGCGAATCATGGACACATATACATTATCATATGTAAAATAGATAGTGAGAATTTGCTGTGTAAAACAGGGAGCTCAACCGAGTGCTCTGTGACAACCTAGAGGGATGGGATGGGTTGGAAGATGGGAGGGGGTTCAGGAGGGAGGGGACATATGTACACCTGTGGCTGATTTGTGTTGATGTGTGGCAGAGGCCAACACAATACTGTAGAGCAACTCTCATCCAATAATTGATTTTATCCTATACTTCTCAATATTGTACAGCTATAATCTTTGATAATTAAAAAATTAAATAAATTGTATTTTTGGAGGGCCAACAAAAAAAAAAAAGGAGCAAATTGTGAAGAACCTTTTCCACTAATATTGTTCTGGGAGGAAATGTTCACAGTATGCTTACAAGTTCTCACTTTACTCAGAGACCTCTGTACCCTCCTTTTTTTTTTTTTATCCTTCTTTATGAAAGACACTCAAGGCAGAAATGAATCTATGAGTTTCAGGTGTTGGTCTCACCTGAGCCAAGTTTGTTTCTCCAGGCGCTAGTCACAAGTGCCACAGAACCGTGTTGAAAGTGAAGATTTATCTGCCCTTTTGCTTTTGAATGTGAGATCCTTTAATGGGTCTCTGAAGAAATCTAGGATGAAATGAGGCTGTGACCTCTTGCTCTCCATGAAGTGACATAGCAGAAAGTATGATTGTCCAACTGCCATTTCACCATATGAAGTCTGTCTGTCACTTCTCTTGGGACAGCCTTAGAGACTGATTTACAAGGCTTAGCAATGTGATTCAACACCAAGTCCACAGGCTTTCATGTCAGAAATTCAAGTTCTGAAGCTTATTCTCCCCACTTACTAATTCACTTTAAGTACATCACCCAAGTTCTATTTTTTTTTTTTCTTTAAAATGGTAGTATAGTGATAATACTTTCTTCAAAGATCTGTTTTGAGAATCAGGTGGGATGTTAATTAAGCATTTTATAAATGAGAAAGCAAGTTATAAATGTGTTATCTAATTAATTCAGTAATTTTGAAGGTGGGTCCAATCTGGGCCTACTTTGAGGCAGACTGTATTTCATGGATTCACAAGTTTAACCAAGATAGTGTCTAGAAAAATGCCTCCTTCATGTTGTACGTTCTTTCCTTTGCAATTGCTTGCAAAGGTATAATCAAAGAAGAGTTAAGGTCTGTTTATAATATTAAACAGATTTCCTCTCTCATTCATATTGAGATGTTAAATTCCTTCCTTATAAATCTAAGTGTATCTGGTTCCCTGCTTTTGCTATCACTGCTGTATTTTGTAAGCCCCACTGACATCAAAAAAAGAACTATTTTTATCTGGGATCTTCTCTGATAGTACTAGAAAAGTGCAAGTTTGCTGGATGAAACTGATATCAATTTTTTTAAAAAAACAGACAAAATAGACCTTTACACACAAATAAATGCTTGATTTTTATATCATAAGGTAGGAGATTAATTTATTTAGAATCATCATCAAATATTTTTCATATTTCTTTTTTCTTTTTTTTAATTTGATTTTATTTTTAAACTTTATATAATTGTATTAGTTTTGCCAAATATCAAAATGAATCCGCCACAGGTATACATGTGTTCCCGACCTGTTCATATGATGTTCATATGTGTTATTCCCTCAGAGAAGACTTTGCTGACCTTCCATTCTATATTAGTTATCTCTGGCTATTTCTTTATATGGAAAATATTTATTTGATTTAAGGTCACAAAAGTATAAGCTTCATTATAACCTATTTGGCTGACTACTACATACATACCCAGCACTTAGCTAATATATAGATGCATTCAAAGAATATTTGTTAAATGAACAAATGAAGAAAATCAAAGAATAGATAATGCTTGTAATGAATATATTCCATATTTTTTTCATATATTTATTTTATATATTGGGACGTAGAAAAATTGTAGAAAGAGAAGAGGAAAAGAGCAATTTAAATAGCAAAGTTTCAGATCCCAAATCTAAAAATCTGGTCTAGAGGAAGCGATGTCAAGCAGTTCTTGAAAATTCAACATCATTGGCAAGGTTAGAGACACCTTTTTGTTGATCTATGCAAACAGTCCAAGTTTAGAAGGAAAAGACACATAATGCAAAAACAGTAAGAGGCATCTGGGAAAGAGATGGAAGAGCAAGTATTCACTGATTCTCCTTTCCCTGCTCTTCCATGGAGAATAGGCTGGCTCACTCTTACCCTCTTTATTCACCTCTCTTCGTCTGTCCTAGTAAGAGTAGGGGCACCTTCTACCTCATACAAAGTGGTCCCCAAAAAAGGCAGTGATGCCAACTATGAAACTGACTGATTGATGCTTTTGAGGCTCCCAAGTTGCCTGTTTGGCTGGCTGTGGTTATTATCTTGAAATATAAAAAATAAGAGTGGTTTATAAATATTCAAGGATTGTACCTCCAATTTTATTTTGTCTATAGGATACTGGATTTCTTGTTACACTATACAAAAATTTTAATACTTGATGTGTAAGGCATGTCTTTGTTCTTAAGAATTCCTGCTGCATGTAGTCGTTGACTCAGGGAATAAAGAGGAAAGCACGTGTACCCAAAGGTCTTCTCATAAGGCAGGACAGCCTGCAGTGATCTACTGTGTCACTAATCTTCACAATTCAAAGAGGTACCCATAGAAGTTGGAGCCAGAAGTTACAAGCAGGAATTTCCTGTTAGCCACATGATAGCAATTCAGCTTCTGGCAGTTTGTTTCTCTCAAAATTGGAGAGTATATTGAAAAGGAGTCTTTCTCATATGATGGGGAAGATAAGCCATGGAGTTTTTTGAGGAAATGTGAAAGAAAGACTGATTTACCGATCTTTCTAAAGCTTCTCCAGGATCTTTCTCCCAAGCTGAAAGGAAAATGAGATCTTATCATCTTCATAGAGAGAAGTAAGACAGCCATGATGAAGCTATTTAATTTGTACAAAAGGAATTATCTGAAAACTATACACACGCAAAGTAGGATTGATGGCTATTTGTAGCATGAATGCTCTGGAAACAAACAGAGTTTTAAGACTGAGTATTTATGCCAGTGTATGCATTTTGTTAACTAAAATCCCTACTCCTAAGGAAGTAATTGGGTGTAAGGTGAGAGGTGGTAGGCTAGTCTACCCATAAAAGATGAGACTTCAGGAGAGCCTCCCAATGTCTGCAGACATACAGGGTGACCCTAGAAGTCGTTTCTGGGGACCAGCTATAGTCTAATTTTCATATGCATGCTGGATCAAATATATTCTATTTCCTGGTTTCCTTTATAGTTAAAGGACAGGAGTCGGGGTGCGGGGGGGCATCGAAGCTAAAACTACTACTTTTCCCCCACACCCCCTCCCACACATGGTAACGCAGTTCTCTGGCTGATAGAATCTTAGAGCTGGAAGGGCCTGCAGAACTCATCCCATTTTAACATATTTGCTTTTTTGTTGACACGGGTCAAGGACACACAGAACTGAATCAGTTGACCTAAGTTAACGTGCTGTGAGAGGAAGGATGCTGTACGTACAGGACAGGAGAAATGGATCAAGTCCAGGACCTATCCCTAGAGAGTGTGGGCAATTCTTTTTTTTTTTCCACACCTTGGTGTTGCTTTCCTGCCACCCTCCAGAGACACGCCACTGGTCTTTTTATTGACATAAAGTTCCATCCACACCCGGTGGCCTGAGTTCAAGATCTGACCCTGAGTCTGCCAGAGGATGGGCATGATACTTGAGGCACCTTATAGAGGTTTTCTGAGGCTGCTCCCTGCACAGTGACCTGTCCTCTGGCTCTGAGAAGGGACACTTGGCTCCTCAGACACCTCCAGTGGCACAGCTGTGATTTCAGGGCAGTGGGTGTGCACCCAGAGGGCGAGGCAAGGGAGCCCTAATGGTGAAGCACAATGCCTGGGCAGCTCCACAGCCACAGGCTCAGTGCCCCACCCCAAGCCACCTCCCACCGCTGCTCTCATCTCTGCAAAGCGCTGGGTGCAGGATGGAGAAAGGTGAGGCATGGGTGGCTGCCCTCTACTGACCACCTAGGCACCTGAGGCTGGTCACACCGATGCCCCAACTCGGCCACAGAACGTTGCCCGACCTGGAGCCACGCGGCCATCCAGAAGTCCTAACAAGCATGGCCTGACTCACAGGCACACTGGTACCCTAGTCCCAGGAAAGCGGCTCCTTCCCAAACTCGACCACGGCTCCTGCTGAGGAGGTGGTCAAGCAGCTGGCTTCAGCAGGCCCTTGGGGCCCAGGAGGTGAGTGTGTGGGTGGTCTAGGCTTTGAGGCCTGAGCTTCACCTGAATGGCAATGATGATCAGTATTTGATGCTGCAGGCCTGCGGGATCCATGCCTAGGGCAGCGTCAAGTGAGTCTCAATGGGACAGTCTCCCTGGACAGGACCTTCAGAAACCTGTCTCTGTCTCCTGATTTTCTGGAATCAGGCTCTAGATCCCACTGCTAATCAGTGCATGCAACACTGAGAGATTAATCTTCTTGAAATACTACTTTTATCATTGCATGCTTGTGCTCAAAATAATGAATAGTTTTCTATTACCACCCTACTAAGCATCAAATGTTAATTCATTTGCTTCTCCTAGGGCAGAAGTTGCAAACTTTAATACCCACCCAGAATATATGTCTTACTGAAAAGAAAGTTGCTAAACCATGGCTTCCTCAGACTGCTGCCATGTGGGAAGGTAGACTCGATGAGGCCAGACAGAGCTTTCGATATCTCAAGAGAAAGGAAGTTTAGATTCTAAATGTGGGTAACTAAATAACTTTTTTCTTTGTGACTTTGTTTTGTTAATTATGTCAAAACTATATTTCAAAGTCAAAACAATAAGTTATATTCACAGAAGTCTTGCTCTCGTTTCTATCCCTATCACCTTGTTTTGTACCTCCTCTTTTAAGTAACTGCTTTAGCTAGTTTTTGGTTTATCTTTCCATCATTTCTTTTTGAAAATATAAACAATATACATATGTACTCATATTTCTTTCAATTTCTTACACAAACAATAGCATACAATAAACACCTGTCTGCCCTTGTTTTGTCACTTAACACAGTTTGGATCCATATCATAATACAGGTATTTTCCTCAATTCTTTGGGTGGCTCAGATGGTAAAGCGTCTGTCTACAATGTGAGAGACCTGGGTTCGATCCCTGGGTTGGGAAGATCCACTGGAGAAGGAAATGGCAACCCACTCCAGTACTCTTGCCTTGAAAATCCCATGGATGGAGGAGCTTGGTGCAGGCTACTATCCATGGGGTCGCAAAGAGTTAGGCACAACTGAGCAACTTCACTTCACTTCACTTCAGGATAACATTGGTATATACTATGATTTTTCCCAGTACTGACAAACTACAATCTGAGAGTCAAATCTACCCTGCCATCTGTTTTTATATGGACTTCAAGCCTAGAATGACTTTTATGTTTTTAACTGGCTGAGAACAAAAGAAGAATATTTTGTAGCACAAAAGTTATACAAAGTCAAATTTCAGTGACTACAAATAAAGTTTTATTGAAACACAGATACACTCATTTATTGTCTATAGCTGCTTTTGTACTATGATGGCAGAGTTGAGTATTGCCGCAGAGACTAGATGCCCATGAAGCCCAAATTATTAACTATTTGGCCTTTTATAGAAAATATTTGGGCTTTCCTGGTGGCTCAGGTGGTAAAGAATCCACCTGCCAATGCAAGAGACACAGGTTCAATCTGTGATTTGGGAAGATATTGCATGCTGCAGAGCAACTAAGCCTGAGTACCCTAACTATTGAGTTTGAGTCCGTGCTCTAGAGCCCGGGAACCACAACAATTGAGCTGACATGCTGCAACTACTGAAGCCTGTGAGTTCTAGAGCTCATGCTCTGCAACAAGAGAAGCCACCGCAATGAGAAGTATGCGCACTTGAACAAAAAGTAGCCCCTGCTTGCCACAACTAGAGAAGCTTGAGCAGCAAAGGCCCGGCACAGTCAAAAATAAATAAATAAATATTTTTTAAAAAGAAGAAAATGTTTGCCAACACTTCTTTATGCAGCCACTCTACTTTAATAGAAGTTTGTTTTTTTCCAGCTTACTGCTATTGTAAAACAAAGTATAGCCTTGGACACAAGTCATTTTGAATTTTTACCAGTAAATCTTTACAACAGATACCTAGAATTGGAATTTATGTGTCACAGGATAAATACATATGTAACTGCATTAGAATTTGTCAAATTCTTCTCTGTGAGGATTGTGTGATTTCTTTTTTGCTTTCTTACTAACTGTGCATGAAGGTAACTGTTTAGCCATGTTCTCACTAACAGAGCATATTGTCAAATATTAATTTAATTAATTAAATTAATTCTAATACATTTTAATACACTGGAAGATTCCAACAAAATATGTCTAAACCCAAGGTGCAGCTGGGGATCCACCTTTTCAGGTCTGCAATGTATTATTAGCCAAGTAGTACTGTGTGGGTAACAGTGTCTGGCCCTGGGGTGCAAATAGAGACTGAAAGCCATCCTTGTTTACCTAAGTCTGTGCCCTTCATGCTTGCTTTAACCTGATTGGTTCTGCCAGGGTGAGTCACCATTTTCTAATTTACTCTCTAGAAGGAACTTATTGCAATTTATTGATATAGGGGCTGGGTAAGGGCAGCAGCCTCAGTGGAAGCAGAGGGTTGAGATGGAAACTTGCTGTAGTAAGGCTAGGAGAGAGAGTGGGGAAGATGGTTATAAGAACCTGCAAGAATAAAATAAAATAATTAGGAATTCTAGGAACAAAACTTAAAACACTGAGTAAGAAAGAAAATGTAAACATAGTGAAACTGATAATACCACTACTTTTCTCTGTAGTGAACATCTATATATAGTCAAAATACTCTAAACATGATTAGATTATTTAATTAAAATTGACATAGTTCTAGTGGGAGGAATGGGAGAGGGGTGGTGGTAGTTGTGTTGAAATAGCCAAATTCTCATTTATCATAGAATGGCATACAAAGTATGTAACAATGGTAAATCAAGAATAGCAATATAAACATACTACTTATAAATACAGGAACTAGTAGTTAAAGAGAGGTTGCCTCTAGGGAACAGGACCTGGGATCGGGGAAATGTAGAGAAAGAAATTGCTGAGATTCCTGATAACTTTTTTGGTTCTATTTGATTTTTGTAAGCATATGCATGCATTGCTTTTATGGAAATCTGATTTAAAAACTATTTTAAAATTAGGGTTCCATCAGTTCAGTCTCTCAGTCATGTCCGACTCTTTGTGACTCCATGGACTGCAGCACACCAGGCCTCCATGTCCATCACCAACTCCCAGAGCCTACTCAAACTCATGTCCATCAAGTCAGTGATGCCATGCAACCATCTCATTCTCTGTCATCTCCTTCTTCTCCTACCTTCAATCTTTCCCAGCATCAGGATCTTTTCTAATGAGTTGGTTCTCCGCATCAGGTGGCCAAAGTACTGGAGTTTCAGCTTCAGCATCAATCCTTCCAATGAATATTCAGGACTGATTTCCTTTAGGATGGACTGGTTGGCTCTCATTGTAGTTCAAGGGACTCTCAAGAATCTTCTCCAACAGCACAGTTCAAAAGCAGTCGTTCTTCAGCACTAAGCTTTCGTTATAGTTCAACTCTCACATCCATACATGACTACGGGAAAAACCATAGCTTTGACTAGATGGACCTTTGTTGGTAAAGTAATGTTTGCTTTTTAATATGCTGTCTAGGTTGGTCATAATTTTTCTTCCAAAGAGCAAGCGTCTTTTAAATTCACGGCTGCAGTCACCATCTGCAATGATTTTGGAGCCTCCAAAACAAATTCGGTCACTGTTTCCATTGTTTCCCCATCTATTTGCCATGAAGTGATGGGACCAGATGCCATAATCTTAGATTCCTGAATGCTGAGTTTTAAGCCAACTTTTTCACTCTCCTCTTTTACTTTCATCAAGAGGCTCTTTAGTTCTTCACTTTCTGTCATAAGGGTGGTGTCATCTGCATATCTGAAGTTATTAATATTTCTCCTGGCAATCTTTATTCCAGCTTGTGCTTCATCCAGCCCAGCATTAAATGATGGAACTGAACAGACTATATTGTAATCTTTGCAGTTTACTCTGATAGATCAAGTATGAGCCCCGATTTCTTAACTAGCCAATGTGGTTCTAGTCCATGTGTTCCTAATTCTTCCTCTCCTGATGGAGGTGTTTTAAAACTTAATTAACCAATGCCTATAAAGGTATTTCAGGTGCTTGGATGAAATGTTTAGTCAATGTTGAAGTTGTGTTTCCTAATGAGATATTTTAGGGTACATTTTGCTATGACTTTTATTTGGCATCAAATGACAAGGAAATACTGGAAACTGAATATTAGAACTAGTACAGTCTATTATATAAATAACATTCTATTATAGTCTGCTATACTTTTAAAATTATAGGTATTTTTAAAAATCAAAGGAAAATTAGTATTTTTATATTTCCTAGAGGTCACCAAAATAGAGGAGTAAAATATAGACAATAAAGTTAAATCCATTTTTAAAAGAAACTAAATGCATTCTGAAGACATAAACAAGATTGAAAAGTTGAATGAATTTAACATATGTCATTACCTGGCTTTAGAAGGTGTGATATAAAAGTTTAAATAACATTTATTGAGCATCTACTATATACCAGACCTTCTGCTAGATTTTTTCAAGTACATAATCTCTTCCAATCCATCTAATCTCTATTGTGCAGGTAAGAAAATAGGCTTCAGAAATGGTAAGTCACTATTTCAAAATTAGACAGGTAATATGGTAAATCTTTAGTTTATACTCATAGAATCTAATTTTAAGTTTGTGCCTTGTTGAATATGCTATGAGCTTTTCAGATAAAGCAAGTGAAACAATAATGAGAATATAATATTAACAGGGTAAAGTGGCAACTGTCTCTAATTGCTACCAAATTTCAAAAGATGTGAGTTGGCAAGTTGGGGCTGAAATATTCACAGTAAAATTGATTTAGTTTGGACAAAGCAGAGGTTAAAATTCTATAATTTGAGGCGATTGAGACAGGCATTTGTTAGGTAGCAGAAATAATAACCTGAACCTCTCAATCAATGTTTCTTAAAGTGTGGTCCCTGGACTAGCAGAATCAACATCACCTGAAAATTTATTAGTACTGCAATCATTGGGCCCCAATCCAGACCAAGACCAATGCTTCTCAAACTATAGCTGCATAGGAATCACCTGGACAGGTAGTTACAGCATGGATCCCTGGATGCAGGGATTCTACCTCAGTTGGTCTGTGGTGAGGACTAGAAATTTGCTTTTCTAACAGACTCCTTGGGTGATATTGATGCTGCCATTCTGCAGCCACATTTGTACTTGAGTTATAGATCATTGAATCTCCCTGTATGTTACCAATTAGTTTTTTGTTAAAATAATGAAGACATGAATGAACTTTTCACTAGGACAAGGAATTGAGACACGGCTAGGTTAGAGGATAGTTAGAACTGAAAAATCATGGGAGATAGGTCAAGCAGGTACCTCAAAGCCGAGAGGCTTATTAGTCAGGGTTATTCCTAGAGGGGGTGAGGTCTGCATAAGGTCATTATGTTGGGAGATAATCTGGAATTTCCCTTAGCAAGTTTGGTTGTTTCCATCCTGCATCTATTAGGTCTCAGATGTGGCAAGGGAAGGGACCTTTTTTAAAAAAATCAGTGATTGCAACCAGCTTTATCCAAGAGTTCATGAATCACTGGAGAGAAGAGGGAGCAGGTGGAAATTAACTACTAATTTTCAGTGTCATATTTTTTTCTCTAAGGCATTCTGAAACTGTGGGGTTTGACCAGTACACTGATAGCACCTTCTTTTAACTTTCTTACTTTCATGTCAGCAGAAAGCAGCACTGCCTGAAGACACAGAATCGTCATCATCATCATTGATTCATGGTATAAAAATAAAATTTTAAAATAAAGACTTAAAACTTTAGAAATAAATTAAATATAAAACATATTTTGGTCTTAAAAAATTCCATACCTTTCCACAATTTTCAATTTCCTTCCCAAATCTGGAAAGAAATGTTGAAGCTACATTTTCAGATTCAGTTGAAATATTTGTTTCAATATAAAATATATATTTTATATATATTTCAATAAATATATTTGTTTTCCAGAACAAATGATGATAAATACATTGTATAATTTTTGTCAGTGAGGGTCATATTTAACCAAATCAAACACCACCATAGCAGAATTCAGAAATCCACAGAAAATTATTGTATGTTGTGGTAACAAGTACAGAACAACTTTTTCTTTTCGAAAGAGGCCAGGAGAGTCATAGAGTTATAGAATGAGGAGGAATCCTTAGAGAGCTTGAGCTCTTTGCATTCAAACTGGAGAAGGAGGAAATAAACACAGGAGAAATGATTGTTTGGTTATGCATCCTGGATAGTAAAAGGTACACAAAAATACAAACCCCAAAGCCTCTGAATTACAGAGAAGCCTGTGGAAGAAAGGACCCCACTCTCTGGGAAATACTTGTTTTTCAATTAGTAAAAGATATTAGAAATGCCTCAAATATTGGCTTTTGAATCACTGTTACTTTGGGTTTCTCCAGGCACATACTCAAGGATTCAAATCCAAGTGGTATATTTGGAAGATAATCTTAGGAAGCACCAGGGGGAAGTGAGGAAGTGAGGCAGAGAAGGAAAGGTGGCCAAGAGTGCTTTATCAGTCAGTGGGACTTCCCTGATGGTTCATTCATTAAGACTCTGTACTCCAGCTTAGGAATGTGGTTCCTTCCCTGGTTGGGAACGAAGATCCCACATGCCACATGACCAAAAGGGAAAAGAAAAAAGAGCACTTTATCAAATTACCACATGATAAAAGGAGCTGAATCCTGCTGGAGACCTCTGGAGCCACTGTAGAACACACATCCTCCCACCAGCTCCAACACTCAACCTTGAAGTAAGGTCGGGGTGAGAAGGGTGGGGTAGACATTTGTTCTCTGGCACTGCTGCTCTGCCATGTCTGGGGGCAGAGATAGTCCCACTGAGTCAACTATTGGATTTGAATGGTCCAAAGCAAAATGATAATGTGGAGCTCCTGGCTCAAAAATCCAGAAAAAGCCCTCTCTTCTTGTCTCTTTTTCTGCACGTGTGCATGCATGTGTGTGTATGTGAGCGAGTTTGTGTGAGGGCTTGGTATTTATTTAATATATCACTCTGGTAGAGGGATACTCACAGGGCAACTGCAGATGCTCACAAGTTGTCCCATGCTCCAACCCATCCTATCACTGGGCACATAGAATGTGCTGTATGCATGTGCTTGACCCTGACTCTCACCCACCTTGTGTCTAGCTCCTCGGCCAAAGGCAGAAAGAGGCCGAAATCACTGGGTCAAGCCAGAGGAGAGGGGTGCATATGAATGGAGGCTCCAACCCCCTGTACATGTTCTACTGCCCCACTGGACTTCACTTATAGAACACAAACTTACTAAGAATTTCAATAGAGCAACAGCTGAGAATTATAATTCTCCAAGCATAAGGCCCCCATCTGAGTATAGGAAGTATAGTAAGACTGTACTGGTCATACCTCCAAGAAGCTAGCCCTGGTATGGTCAGTCAGATGAGCCCTTGGCTAAAGAGATACAGATACTGCTAGCTGGAGAGTAGAGGGGACTCTATTGGCAAAAGCCCAAGGGGATATGAGCGGGGCATCAACAGTGCATGGTACAGGCTCAAAGACTTAAACTATAGATAGTAGCTTTTCCTGAAATTAATTTAACCTTTCAAATGAGATCATAGAAAGTTCTTTAACTGCCCCTGAAGAGTTATACAACAATATATATACTCTTGTATATCTTGTGTATATAAGAGTTATACAACACATGCAGATAATCTTCCCTTTTTGCTCACTCCCAAACAATAGGGAGCACATGTGTGAAAAGGGTAGTGTTAGTTGCTCAGTCATATCTGAGTCTTTGCAACCCCATGGACTATATATCCTGCCAGGCTCCTCTGTCCATGGAATTCTCTAGTCAAGAATACTGGAATGGGTTCAGTTCAGCTCAGTTCAGTTGCTCAGTCATGTCCAACTCTTTCTGACACCATGAACCGCAGCATGCAGGGCCTCCCTGTCCATCACCAACTCCCAGAGTTCACCCAAACTCATGTCCATTGAGTTGGTGATGCCATCCAACCATCTCATCCTCTGTCGTCCCCTTCTCCTCCTGCCCTCAATCTTTCCCAGCATCAGAGTCTTTTCCAATGAGTCAGCTCTTCGCATCAGGTGGCCAAGTATTGGAGTTGCAGCTTCAACATCAGTCCTTTCAATGAACACCCAAGACTGATCTCCTTTTAGGATGAACTGGTTGGATTTCCTTGAAGTCCAAGGGACTCTTATGAGTCTTCTCCAACACCACCTTTCAAAAGCATCAATTCTTCTGCCATCAGCTTTCTTTATAGTCCAACTCACACATCCATACATGACTACTGGAAAAACCATAGCCTTGACTAAATGGACCTTTGTGGAAAAAGTAATGTCTCTGCTTTTTACCATGCTGTCTAGTTTGGTCATAACTTTCCTTCCAAGGAGTAAGCATCTTTTATTTTCATGGCTGCAATCACCATCTGCAGTGATTTTGGAGCCCCCAAAAATAAAGTCAGCCACTGTTTACACTGTTTCCCCATCTCCATGAAGTGATGGGATCAGATGCCATGATCTTAGTTTTCTGAATGTTGAGCTTTAAGCCAACTTTTTCACTCTCCTCTTTCACCTTAATCAAGAGGCTATTTAGTTCTTCTTCACTTTCTGCCATAAAGGTCGTGTCATCTGCATATTTGAGGTTATCGATATATCTCCCGGAAATCTTGATTCCAGCTTGTGCTTTATCCAGACCAGTGTTTCTCATGATGTACTCTTCATATAAGTTAAATAAGCAGGGTGACAGTATACAGCCTTGATGTACTCCTTTTCCTATTGGAACCAATATGATGTTGCATGTCCAGTTCTAACTGTTGCTTCCTGACCTCCATATAGGTTTCTCAAGAGGCAGGTCAGGTGGTCTGGTATTCCCATCTCCTTCAGAATTTTCCAGTTTATTGTGATCCACACAGTCAAAGGCTTTGACATAGTCAATAAAGCAGAAATAGATGTTTTTCTGGAACTCTTGCTTTTAGATGACCCAGCGGATGTTGGCAATTTGATCTCTGGTTCCTCTGCCTTTTCTAAAACCAGCTTGAACATCTGGAAGTTCACGGTCCAGGTATTGCTGAAGCCTGGCTTGGAGAAATCTGAGCATTACTTTACTAGCATGTGAGATGAGTGCAATTGTGCAGTAGTTTGAGCATTCTTTGGCATTGCCTTTCTTTGGGATTGGAACGAAAACTGACCTTTTCCAGTCCTGTGGCCACTGCTGAGTTTTCCAAATTTGCTGGCATATTGAGTGCAGCACTTTCACAGCATCATCTTTTAGGATTTGAAATAGCTCAACTAGTATTCCATCACCTCCACTAGCTTTGTTTGTAGTGATGCTTCCTAAGGCCCATTTGAATTCACATTCCAGAATGTCTGGCTCTAGGTGAGTGATCACACCATCGTGATAATCTGGGTCATGAAGATCTTTTTTGTACAGTTCTTCTGTGTATTCTTGTCACCTCTTCTTGATATCTTCTGCTTCTGTTAGGTCCATACCATTTCTGTCCTTTATTGAGCCAATCTTTGCATTAAGTGTTCACTTGGTATTTCTAATTTTCTTGAAGAGATCTCTAGTCTTTCCCATTCTGTTGTTTTCCTCTATTTCTTTGCATTGATTGCTGAGGAAGGCTTTCTTATCTCTCCTTGCTGTTCTTTGGAACTCTGCATTCAGATGCTTATATCTTTCCTTTTCTCCTTTGCTTTCTCTTCTCTTCTTTTCATAGCTATTTATAAGGCCTTCTCAGACAGCCATTTTGCATTTCTTTTTCTTGGGGATTGTCTTGAGCCCTCTCCTGTGCAATGTCATGAACCTTGGTCCATAATTCATTGGGCACTTGGTCTATCAGATCTAGTCCCTTAAATCTATTTCTCACTTCCACTGTATAATCACAAGGGATATGATTTAGGTTATACTTGAATGGTCTAGTGGTTTTCCCCACTTTCTTCCATTTAAGTCTGAATTTGGCATTAAGGAATTCATGATCTAAGCCACAGTCAGCTCCCAGTCTTGTTTTTCTGACTGTATAGAGCTTCTCCATCTTTGGCTGCAAAGAATATAATCAATCTGATTTTGGTGTTGACCATCTGGTGATGTCCTTGTGTTGAGTCTTCTCTTGTGTTGTTGGAAGAGTGTGTTTGCTATGACCAGTGCATTCTCTTGGCAAAACTCTATTAGCCTTTGCCCTGCTTCATTCTGTACTCCAAAACCAAATTTGGAGAAGATCCCTTCTCCAAGGGATCTTCCCAACCCAGGGATTGAACCTGGGTCTCCTGCATTGCAGGCAGATTCTTTACCATCTGAGCCATCAAAGAAACACATACACCATAGCAACTCATACTTATTGTACATATACTATGTATGGTTTCCAAACAGGCTCAAACATGTATTGAATATATTTGCTGAGCTCCTACTATGGACCAGACACTGTGGCAGGTGCTAAAGATATAGTGATGAACAAGACCAATAGGCTCCCTATGATAATGGAGATTATGTTCCAAGTTGTACTCAAGGAATCTTTTACTTGTATCTGACTGAAATTCTCCCCACATCATAGAAGCAGTGCTAATATATGGAAAGGAGAAATGATACCCTTATTTCACGTCAGTTGCAATCCTTGAGAATTATTCATGAAAATGCTGCAGCTACATTCGCTTACCTTTTAAATCCATTTAGAATCCTTGTTAGGCTATAAACTCAGTGGAAAGTCCCTTGGGTTAATTAGAGATTTTGTAGAAGTGATTCCTTATATTCCTTTTCACAATGATAAGTTCACCAGCATATGATCCAGGGTAAAAACATAAGCAGTGGCTTTTTAATATACTTTGGTTCCTAATCATTCCTAATCGTCATAATGTTGCTGTAAATAGAAAAGCTTTGTAGTAAATCTGTACTCCCCCACCTAAGTCATAGGGTTCACTTTTTCTATCAAAGGAAAGTCAGTCTTCTATTTGGGACTCTGTCAGTTATGATCTTAAAACTGTTCCTAAACATTTGGATCTTAATTTCTCTTCAGTGCTCCATTAAAATATGAAAATAGCTATCTTTCTATGTAAAAGGTAAGAAAGAAAAATATCTTTTTATATAAAATATGGAAACCATATTGATGGTTTCTCTTTTTTTTATTCTATCCTTGGTGTGAAGATGATTTTAAGAAATAACTCCTACACAACAACAAGGCTTTCAGAACTGTGAAAGAAAAATCACATCATGAAACAAAATAATTCTCACTTTGTTCCTGGAAGAAAATGGTCATTGTTTCTTGTCTGTGAGGTCATTCTTGGTATAGTGAGTGAAATGGCAAGAATAATTGAGAAAAATAGCTGTGTGTAGCACAAAAGCCAAATGCATCTTTTCTATTACATAAATAATGATCAGCTCTTACTGACAGTTGTTATTGTATATTTAGAAAAGAGGTGTTTGTATTCTTAGATATGATATGAAAAGCCTCATATCCCTCTTTCACTACATTTGTAGTGATTTAAAACATCAGTTGCAGCATGCACTGTGTATCCTGTCCACATAAAAATGTAATATATCTTTGAACAGACCTATCTCAAAAGAAGCTGCTGGTAAACTACCTTTATATATCTGATTCTAGAAGATCACAAATAGCATACATAAGAAATATCAAAAAAGTAATATCACACAGAAATCCAATTTGTTTCTTATTAGTGTTATAAATTGTATTGATAGTTGTTTATAGCTTTTATTGATAACATCACATGGAAAGAAAGGTTGTAGGCATTTTAAATGACATTTTATGCCATTTTAGAACTTTTAGTTTCTATATAATAATATTCAAAAATAATTGCAAAACATTCCACTAGTGAAAAATGGCAGCATGAAAGCAATTTCTCATTTTTGCTTATAAAATTCTTTAAAACCCAGGAAACATGTAAATAAGATTACCCACACTCTATTTAAATGAAATAAATGTTTAATTTTAACCTTTGTTTTGATAGCTCTTTTTTTATATCTGCTATTGCAGAACCTCCAGTCTCCTGCAAAATTGCCCACAGTTATTTCTAAAGGATCTCTGGGGATGTTTTACCATAATTCCTGAGTTCCACTAGATATATTATATGGTGTCATCCATTTTTCTTATCTCCAACTCTGACCTGCATCTGAGGATGCTCAATACTGAGGGCTCTGTTGTGCATGGGCCATATTTATTCTACAGATGTCCTGCTCATCTCTTGAAGGCTACTGTGTTGGGAATGGCCCTCATTCTTTTGGACATTGATCTCTTTTATCAGATTATTTCCTCCTAGTTTCTCCATCAGTTGATGTGGTAAGTCCTCCAAGAAGCCAACATTTCTACTAATAATGGAATACCCTCTCTTTCTCCTGCCCTAAGTATATTTTCTGCTGAGCTTTCATTTTTCTAGTGGTCAGGTCTCAAACCCTGAGCCACCCTTGATTCTTCTCTTTTTTTCACATCCCACACCAATTTATAAGTACCTCCTCTTGGCTTTATCTTTAAATATATCCAAAATGTGATTATTTTCACCCCATCAACCTCTGCCATCTTAATCCAAGTCTATCACCTCTTGCCTAGACTATCATAATAACTTCCAATGTATGCCTTTGCTTTTAGTTTTGCCATTCAAACAGCAGCCAGAGTGATTATTAAAAAAAAAAACCCATATCAGTTTTGCTTTAAACACTTCAGTGCTTTCTCTCTCACTCAGAATGAAACTCAAAGGATGTACTTTGTTTCACACAGCCCTTAGTGATCTTCTTCCTTGCTACCTAATACTTCATCACCTTCAACTCCCCTTTGCTAACTCACCACTTATCCTCAACTCATGTGTTCATAAAACTTGTCTTTCTTAATTTTTTGCTCTCGGCAACTGTCACCTTCTCAGAAAAGCATTTCCTAATCTGACCACCTTATTAAAAAAAAAAAAAAAAAAAAAGAGTGGTTTTCCCTCTTCACGTACACTCCACCTACTTTCTTGTCTCTTAATTGACTTTTTCATCTCAGCATTTTTTGCCATTAGATACATTAATTATTTATTTGATCATCTTTCACTCCATGTAGAATGTCAATTTCATGAAAGTAGCAATGTGATTTGTTTTGTTCATTACTAAGTCCCTAGAACATGGCAAGTAGTAGCTGTTCAAAAATATGTATCGATTAAATAAGTGGATATAATACTGGGACAAAATTCTAGTATTCCTGGATCTCTGACTAAATATTATAATAATAGCACTACATCCTGCTATAATAACTCCCAAGCTGTTATATCCAACAATAATACTACCATCAGCGATTAAGAAATATATTATTTGGTACTGAATGAATGGCCTCAAAAGTTTGATTACCTTTCAGGGAAAGTTTGGCTGCAAGTCTGGATAGCTGTAATGAGTATATCTTTAGATGTGTTATAGCTAAATTATACTCATCATAAAACTTACAGAAAGGATAATTTTTAGTTATCAATTTTTAATTCAATCAATAATAGCTAAGGTTTTTCTCGTTATATTTTATATATTTTTTCTTTCAAAATTAAATAATTGAGAATATATACTCAAGAGAAAGAGTTGTATGAAAAGAAAATTTCTTATTCTATTTGTAAACCCAAAAGGGAAAATATTTGTAAATGAACAGGACTAATTTTTTTTACACAACTTATATGCGTTTTTTTAAATGTAAGTGTGGCTGTTTTTTCTTGCCTTTGTTTTCAATGTCTTTCTCCTTTCTAATCAAAGTAATAATTTATTTTCTGTATAAATGATGGTGAATTTAAAACTTTCCTTCAGAATAATGTAATTTAAATAAGGCTATTTAAAAATGGGCCATCTGTCTCCAGGAAAGCTCAATTAGGCCTAAAAATCTATCCAAATAGATTTTTTGAAAGTCCTGTAAAATTTTTGTTAATATCTTCAGTAAATCAGATTAATTTCCTAGTCTATAATTAGCTTCACTAATCCCTGGACAATATTTCTAGCATCTAAGGGCTCTTGTAGACCAACAAGGGTGAGCTGCAAACGATGGAGAGAGATGTAAGAAAAAGAAACAGTAAGTAATTAGGCCATAAAATCGTAATCAACAGTAATAAATTCCCTACGTTAAATAGCATTTATAACATCCTTTGAGGTCCTCAGAAGTCTCATGCTTGGGAAAAATATGAAGGTGAGAAAAATGAAATATGAGTAAAGAATGATATTTTGGAACATGAAATACCAGTATAAAAACCTTTAGGTCAGGGGCAAACTTACTTTGCAAATTTCAATTTTAAGTTCTGAATTAGACAACCTCATTAAACAAACATTCTCAGTCATTACCAGAGTATCATTTCTGCAGTGCTGTGATTACAAAGAATACCATAATTAGAATTTTCAATAGCAGAAGAAAAATTGTTGTAATACTATTGTAATACTTTTCACCTGAAAAATGGAAACTTGCCTTCTTTTATCTAAAATAATGTAATGCTTAAAGGCTGCTGAATTGCAATTATTTTGGTTAATCTTTATATCCCAGTCTGAATGATTAATCCATCAAGGCTTAAAAATAAATTTGCAGGTGTTTTGATGGGGAATCCATTTCTAAAAATGCCCTAGATTTTTTCCCCCTTTTTTCAGTGAAGGTCATCAGAGTAGAATGGTTAAAAAAAAAAAAAGCTGTGATGTTCAAACTTTAGTGTGCATGTGAAGCATCTGAAAATTGCTGAGCCCTACTCCCAGAGTTTCTGAGCCAGTAGGTCTGGGTAGGGCCTAACATTTTGTATTTCCAAAACGTTTCTAGGTGGTGCTTATGCTGATGGTCTAGGAATTATCCTCTGAAAACAGTGAACCACTAGCTTGTATTAAGGCAAGTGGTTACTCCACAAATCATTTTGTTTAAATTTATATCTATTTTTAATTGTAAAGATGTTATTTTGCATGCAAGAAAACATGTTTAAAATAGACTGTTCAAGTCTTTTGGACTCTGTGGGAGAGGGAGAGGGTGGGATGATTTGGGAGAATGGCATTGAAATATGTATAATATCATATATGAAACGAATCGCCAGTCCAGGTTTGATGCACGATACTGGATGCTTGGGGCTGGTGCACTGGGACGACCCAGAGGGATGGTATGGGGAGGGAGGAGAGAGGAGGGTTCAGGATGGGGAACACATGTATACCTGTGGCGGATTCAAGTTGATATATGGCAAAACCAATACAATATTGTAAAGTTAAATAAAATAAAATAAAAAAAAATAAAATAGACTGTTCAGATATAATTTTTAAAATGCACTGATTTCTCTATTATGTCTTACTAAATCTTACTTGGGGCTTACCAATAGCACACATCCCCAAGATGGTATACCTATGCAAAGTTTGAATTTCTAGCTGTAGTGCAGAATCTGTACATTTAGAAAACTATTGGTGCATTACTTCTACCTTCTAATACCAATCAAATTAATTGACAAATATAGACAATATTAAAAAAAACAACTTCTAGTTTAGATTATATTCATTCATTACCTGAACCAATTTCTGGAATTCCTTATTAATGCATTTAAGTTAGCTTACTTTGAAAGAGTCTTCAACCTAGTCTGGACTTTTTCTTATCTTTTTTGCCTGAGAAAAAATTTGCATGATCACATGTACAATGCTAAGCTATTAAGATATGATTCACAATGGATATATTCTCATGGTAAATAAATTCCCCACATCTCAACCATCTTTTTTTCGGTTACGTGTCCAGTTCATTTATGGTACTTGGAAACAGCGATAAGAAACAAAGCAGCATAAAATTCACTTCCATAGTCATAGCAGTAAAAATTATCCCCTCAAAAGGTTTTTTCCTTAATTTGATCTGATTGCATTTGTCTCTATATACCTAACAATGGAACTTTTCAATTTTAAGTTCTTTTGCTCATTTTGCACACATTATTTTCATGAATATATCTCATGTCATGACTTCTGTTTTCAGCCTGTCTCTTCACCTCAGACATTTAGCAAAACACCAGGTCTGTCTGGCTAGAGGAAACTGGCATCATCTCCGTGGATATAACTACCATTAACGTTATTGGATTTGATGACCTGCCATCTTCCTCTATTGTCCCAAGGTGATTTTTGTTGTTTGCACCTTCCCTTAAGGCATTTTATGTGTTCTAGGCTTCTCCCAGGCTTTGGAATTTGCAGAGATGCTTCTGATTTATAAAGCAGCCCATATCCTTCGAAGTGTATCTTTTCTGAATAATCTCAATATAAAGTCCCATATAAAGTTGTATGATGAAAATTCAAACACACTATTACCAAAAAATCACATAGAAGTATAATAAACATATATGATGTTGAACCTTATACCATATGGAGTAGATAGCATACACCCAAAAGTTAAACCATAGCAGGCCATTACAATGATTTAGGACCCTTTAGAAAGATGTTCTTCCTCCCTTTCTATCTCACATTCCAACTCAGAGAACCTGCTTATTTCTCTTTCTCAGAGTTCACCCTCCATCCCTGTGAATTGGAAAAGTGTTAGCTGTGGTATAGATGATTGACTTTAGGGAGACAAATTGGGATTTGAAAACCCGATTTAGAATTTTTAGGTGGTTGGCTATAAAAGCTAGTCTTGGAAAATAGTGTAGACTCAGAGATGGAGGACACCATTTCTATACATATAGAAAAGGAGAAGTAAAGCAAATAAGCACAGTGGAGCAGGAAAAAGACAACATTTGAGCTGTAGAGTTTTGTTGACTTTCCATTTCCTGACTATCCCAGATGTACTTCCTGTCCTCTGCAATAATCTTGCTTAAGCTCGCTCAAGTGAATCTCTATGACTAAATTATGTTTGACTAACACAATGTGTGAAGTCGTTCAGTTGTGTCTGACTCTTTGCAACCCCATGGACTGTAGCCTGCCAGGTTCCTTTGTCTATGGGATTTTCCAGGCAAGAACACTGGAGTGGGTTGCTGTTTCCTTCTCCAGACTAAGACAATGCTTATGGTTAAAATCCCTTTATTTCCAACTGGAGGGATAATAGAATAACAAGGATAACAGACTCAACATCAGAGCCACTATGCTGTCCAACCCAAATGTTTTCCTGTTATAATTTTTCTTTATTAATAATTTAAATTAGAAAAATAAAAAGTAAAACATTGTCAATTTAAAAAATCAGAAGTATAGAAAGTTCATATCCCAAGTCTCACTTTCTCATGATGCTATTACTCAGAAGTAAATTCCAGTTAACCATTGTTACATATCCTTCCAGATTTATGTATTTATAAACAACAAACATTAATGCACATGTGTATATTTCTGTATATGTATCTACTGTCCAATTTAAATACAATGTCTCTTGTTCATTCTTCCCCAGACACAGGAAACATCTGCTTAGGTTCTCCATATAAATTCTTCATGGGTCTGAGACCAGCCATCAGTTGCTTCTTAGTTTTTTGTTTTTGTTTTTTTTACAGGTAAAACAATCCCAATTCCATTAAATTTTCCTTGGTAAATATATTTAAACATCATTTTTTTTCTTTTTCTCACTACAAAAGAAAAACTGGTCTTTGAATTAAGTGCTCTAATAATTTTTTAAACACTAATTTTTTTAATACTTGCTAGCTCTGGTCATGTATGGATGTGAGAGTTGGACTGTGAAGAAAGCTGAGCGTCGAAGAATTGATGCTTTTGAACTGTGGTGTTGGAGAAGACTCTTGTGAGTCCCTTGGACTGCAAGGAGATCCAACCAGTCCATTCTGAAGGAGATCAGCCCTGGGATTTCTTTGGAAGGAATGATGTTAAAGATGAAGCTCCAGTATTTTGGCCACCTCAAGTGAAGAGTTGACTCATTGGAAAAGAGTCTGATGCTGGGAGGGATTGGGGGCAGGAGGAGAAGGGGATGACAGAGGATGAGATGGCTGGATGGCATCACTGACTCGATGGACATGAGTCTGAGTGAACTTCGGGAGTTGGTGATGGACAGGGAGGCCTGATGTGCTGCGATTCATGGGGTCGCAAAGAGTCAGACATGACTGAGCGACTGAACTGAACTGAACTGAACTGAGCTCTATATCAGAGTCTCACCATCTGTATAATGGGATCATTAACTCATCCAGTCAGTTTTGAGGCTTCATTTTGTTTGGCATTGCATTGATTACTCTCTGCTAACAGATATTATGGTTGTATATAGTATGATGAGTAAATAAATTGTCTATTTTTAAATTTATCCTAAATAGAAATATGGTCTCCTATTTAACATGATGTGGCTATCTTAAAGTCAAAGATGGAGAAGAGATATTCTTCATTGCTCAACATTCCTTCCACAAGTTGTGTAACATCTGAATACTTAACAAAAACCTAGAGAAAGTTCTTTTTAGGTAGAGAGTTTATTAAGTTATGTTTTATAGAGTTAGTATTTCTGAGATATCCAAACAGGAAAAAAAAATCCCTCAGTGGCTTGCTTCCCTTTCAATTATTTTTTAAGCCTCTGTTTTAAAAATAATCTTTGAAATACATCATACATACAAAGAAGTATATAAAACCTATCTATCTGTAAAGTTCAGATAATAGTAAAATGAGTATCTCTCCTCTAGTCCTAGGAAACAGGATGGTATCACCCCTTCAGAACCACCTTGGCAAATATATCCCCTTTACCTCTGAAATACAGGTAGCCTCTCTTCTAAATTTTTATTCCCTTTGATTTTGTTATTTCACCACTTAGATATCTATCCTTCAACATTATTATACTGTTTAATTTCCCCAAACCTTAAATGGTATACTAATTGAATCATACTGCACACATTTTTCCATGATTTCAGCCAAATAATTTTGCGATTCATCCATGTTGATGAGTACAGGTTGCACTCATTCATTTAATTGATGAATAATATTTCCTTGTATGAATAAAGCATCTGCCTACAATGCGGGAGACCCGGGCTCAATCCCTAGGTCAGGAAGATCTCCTGGAGAAGGAAATGGCAACCCACTCCAGTACTCTTGCCTGGAAGATCCCATGGACAGAAGAGCCTGGTAGGCTACGGTCCATGGGGTCGTAAAGAGTCCAGACACAACTGAGTGACTTCACTTTCACTTTATACTACTGATAAATTTTGGAGTTGCTTCCAGGTTTTGCTGCTTTGACAATGTTCACGGACTTCTGTTATTTGCCTAGTAGGTGGACTGCTTGGTTCCATCAAAAAAATTTTTTTTAACACAAAGCAAAAGTCTTTGCACATAGTAGGACCTGAGAAATGCTTGAGTGAATTAATTTCAATAATTGAACAGTTGATTTAAAGTCTTTTTAATATTTCTTAGCAAACATGTACCAAGGAACAAATATGAAAAACATAATTTGTATATAGAATGTAAGGTGGAGACCTAGTAATTGTTTAATTGGACTTACTCATCCCAGAAGGAACTCACCCTTGCTGAAGAAAACACAGCACAACTAGAAGGACAACTCATCCCCATCTCCTGTGTGTTCTTTGATAGGCTACCAAGCAAGAACACATTTGCCCAGCTAAGCCCACTTAAAACTTATTGTGAGACAAAGACATATAGAAACAAGCACAGTACATTTAATTAGGTCCAATTTGTTTATTTTTGCTTTTATTTCCATTACTCTGGGAGGTGGGTCATAGAGGATCCTGCTATGATTTATGTTAGAGAGCATTTTGCCTATGTTCTCCTCTAGGAGTTTTATAGTTTCTGGCCTTACATTTAGATCTTTAATCCATTTTGAGTTTATTTTTGTGTATGGTGTTAGAAAGAGTTCTAGTTTTATTCTTTTACAAGTGATTGACCAGTTTTCCCAACACCACTTGTTAAAGAGATTGTCTTTTCTCCATTGTATATTCTTGCTTCCTTTGTCAAAGATAAGGTGTCCATAGGTGTGCGGATTTATCTCTGGGTTTTCTATTTTGTTCCATTGATCTATGTTTCTGTCTTTGTGCCAGTACCATACTGTCTTGATGACTATTGCTTTGTAGTATAGCCTGAAGTCAGGCAGGTTGATTCCTCCAGGTCCATTCTTCTTTCTCAAGATTGCTTTGACCATTAGAGGTTTTTTGTATTTCCATACAATTGTGAAATTATTTGTTCAAGTTCTCTGAACTACCAACTACCATTGGTAGCTTGATAGGGACTGCATAAGCAAGGTGAAAAGACAGCCTTCAGAATGGGACAAAATAATAGCAAACAAAGCAACTGACAAATAATTAATCTCAAAAATATACAAACAACTCCTGCAGCTCAATTCCAGAAAAATAAACTATCTAATCAAAAAATGGGCCAAAGAACTAAACAGACATTGCTCCAAAGAAGACATACAGATGGCTAACAAACACATGAAAAGATGTTCAACATCACTCATTATCAGAGAAATGCAAATCAAAACCACAATGAGGTACCATCTCACACTGGTCAGAATAGCTGCTATCAAAAAGTTTATAAACAATAAATGCTAGAGAGGGTGTGGAGAAAAAGGAACCCTCTTACACTGTTGGTGGGAATGCAAACTAGTACAGCCACTATGGAGAATAGTGTGGAAGTTCCTTAAAAAACTGGAAATAGACCCAGCAATCCCACTGCTGGGCATACACACCAAGGAAACCAGAATTGAAAGAGACACGTGTACCCCAATGTTCATCGCAGCATTGTTTACAATAGCCAGGACATGGATGCAACCTAGCTGTCCATTGGCAGACGAATGGATAAGAAAGCTGTGGTACATATACACAATGAGATATTACTCAGCTATTAAAAATAATTCATTTGAATCAGTTCTAATGAGGTGGATGAAACTGGAGCCTATTATACAGAGTGAAGTAAGTCAGAAAGAAAAACACCAATACAGTATATTAACGCATATATATGGAATTTAGAAAGATGGTAACAATGACCCTATATATGCGAGACAGCAAAACAGACACAGATGTAAAGAACAGACTTTTGGACTCTGTGTGAGACAGCGAGGGTGGGATGGTTTGAGAGAATGGCATTGAAACATGTATATTATCATATGTGAAATAGATCACCATTTCAGGTTCAATGCAGGAGACAGGGTGCTCAGGGCTGTTGCACTGGGATGACACTGAGGGATGGGATGGGGAGGGAGGTGGGAGGGAGGTCATGATGGGGAACACATGTACACCCATGGCTGATTCATGTGAATGTATGGCAAAAACCACCACAATATTGTAAAGTAATTAGCCTCCAATTAAAAAAAAAAGAAAAGAAACAAGTACAATAAGTCAAATATTTGCCCAGCTGACTTTTTCTGTCAAGTTGGTCTGTATATGGGTGGCAATTTTCTCTTCAAGCTCCTTCTGGCCCTTCTTTTACTACTTAAAACATTTTCATTCCCATCAAAAAGCATGTATTAAGCACTTAGCAATCACTGTATTGCAAGTGAAATCACAGTTGCAAAGTAGATTAGTGGCTGTATGCTTTGTTACTAAAGAAAGATTAATAGCTTTGTTTAACCTATATCTTATGTTAGGACTATAGTTGTAATATCAATCTTTTTCCATTCAGTTTGAATGATTAATATGGTGACAGAGGCCTAGACAGTAGAAACACAAGGGTAACCATTATAATGTCCCTGCTATCACCTGCAGCTTCAGGGAGCCCTGAGTTTGCTTACCATCTTTCCCTTCAACAGGAAATATCAGGAGGTCAAGTATTTCCTGCCTTGGAATTAGGCTCTTCCATGTCCCCTGGAAAAGGAAATGGCAATCCACTCCAGTACTATTGCCTGGAAAATCCCATGGACAGAGGAGCCTGGTAGGCTACAGTCTATGGGGTTGCAAAGAATCAGACACGACTGAGAGACTTCACTTTCACTTTCATGTCCTTAAGGCAGGGGTGCTGATTATGACATTTTTTTTTTTTTTTTTCTAGATTTACTTGCTTTATTTGACATCAGTAACTTGTCTGATTTCTTTCAGTTTTCTCACCTGACTTCTTGGTTTTAAAAGCTTAGTTTAATTTCGTTTCTTAATAATCATTATTCTTTATTACCAAGGTGACAAATGATTTTTGCAGATGCAATTTGGGATGTCCCAAATTACAGCTGAGGTGTGAGCCATGCTTCCAAGTATTATATTTGATAGCTTGCTAACTTGTTATCTATAGCAAGTTAGCAAGCTATCAAATATCATCTTATTATACTAGGTAGCAAGTTAGCAAGAAATTTAATCTGTTTCCCTGGTACTCATCTCCCTCCCAAGCTCCCTTTTTTATTTTTATTTTTAATATTTATTTATTTAATTTTTTATTGGCCAAGGTTTTTATTTCAATTCTTAAATTCTTTTCAAGCTGCCTTTTGTATTCCAAAGGCCAGTCCTGTTTGTTCCTTTATTCTTGCTAGCTCTGTTGCTATTATATTTCTTACAATTAAACAATGCCTAACATAATTCCCATGGCTAAAGCATCTTGTTTAAATCTAATCTGTAGAGACTTCTAGCTCAAGAATAATGGGGTACCTCCTACTAGAAGAGTGCCCGAGGTCAGCTGTCTTCTCCCTTCTTTCCTCTTCTTTTTAATATCAAGGAATTAGAGCTGCTATGAGGTCTAACAAAAATGTTTCCCATTATATTATTTTATTTAGTAATATTTTAAGTTGGGTTTCCCTGCTGGCTCGGATGGTAAAGAATCTGCCTGTAATGTAGGAGACAGGGTTCAACCCTGGGTCAAGAAGATCCCCTGGAGAAGGGAATGGCAACCCAACTCCAGTATTCTTGCCTGGAGAATTCCATGGACAGAAGAGCCTGGTCGGTTGCAGTCCATGGGATCACAAAGAGTCAGACATGACTGAGCAACTAACACACACACACACACACACACACAATATTTTAAGTTATGAAAATGAGAAGTAATATATGCCCATTTTGTTACAGTGGGGATTTGGACTCTTCATTTTAATGGGGTTATCAGATAAAATACAGGATTTAATTAAGTTTAAAGTTATGGCAGAAAGTGAAGAGGAACTAAAACGCCTCTTGATGAAAGTGAAAGAGGAGAGTGAAAAAGTTGGCTTAAAGCTCAACATTCAGAACACTAAGATCATGGCATCTGGTCCCATCACTTCATGGGAAATAGATGGGGAAATAGTAGAAACAGTGTCAGACTTTATTTTTGGGGGCTCCAAAATCACTGCAGATGGTGACTGCAGCCATGAAATTAAAAGACGCTTACTCCTTGGAAGGAAAGTTATGACCAACCTAGATAGCATATTCAAAAGCCAACTTTGCCAACAAAGGTCAGTGTAGTCAAGGCTATGGTTTTTCCAGTGGTCATGTATGGATGTGAGAGTTGGACTGTGAAGAAAGCTGAGCACTGAAGAATTGATGCTTTTGAACTGTGGTGTTGGAGAAGACTCTTGAGAGTCCCTTGGAGTGCAAGAAGATCCAACCAGTCCATTCTAAAGGAGATCAGCCCTGGGATTTCTTTGGAAGGAATGATGCTAAAGCTGAAACTCCAGTACTTTGGCCACCTCATGTGAAGAGTTGACTCATTGGAAAAGACTCTGATGCTGGGAGGGATTGGGGGCAGGAGGAAAAGGGGACGACAGAAGATGAGATGGCTGGATGGCATCACTGACTTGATGGATATGAGTTTGAGTGAACTCTGGGAGATGGTGATGGACAGGGAGGCCTGGAGTGCTGCAATTCATGGGGTTGCAGAGAGTCGGACACAACTGAGTGACTGAACTGAACTGAAATGAAAGTTTAAAATTTAATAAAGTTAAGTAAATGAAGTTTCAGATAAACAACTATATATATTTGATATATATTTGTGTGTGTGTATGTCACACACACACACAAATGTGTGTATATATATATATATATATATATATATATATATATATATATACACACACACACACACACATATATATGTAAGTCCCAAGTAATATTTGGGAAATCTAGTACTAAATATTATTTATTGTTCATCTGAAATTCAAGTTTAACTGGAAATCCTATATTTTAGGTTGCTAAATCCTGCAACGCCACCCCTTGTGCTGGTGGACTTCAAAACTGCCCACAGATACTGGTTGCTTGTTAAAAAGCCACTACCTTCTCCAGAGTTGGTGCAGCCAAAGTTGGAGGCAACCAGAAGTATGGTAATCATTAAGAATGGCTAGTGTCTAAGAAGAGGAAGCTTGTGATGAATTTTATGTTCCTGTAGCTTCTGCATCAGTCAAGGCAGATTACTGTTTACTGATTGTTTCAGATTTCAAGGAAGGATCATCTTACTCCCTAACACCTTCCTCACTTCTCTACTAGGTCAATAGTGTTTCATGGTAAAATTATCCTGAGGCCCTTATATTCTAGCTTTTTGGATTCATTCACATAATTATCTCAGGAAGCCACCGCCTGCCTGTGGAAAGATTGATATAGGACAGGTTGACCTATGTAGAACCTGTCTTTTGTCAGGCATGTCATCTGGTCCCAGCCTTTTCTGTCTCTGTGGTGACTTTACTTTTATTTTTGTCTTTTCTGGTCACTATGCTTCTGTTGGGGTTATGGTCATCTATTCTCACAGATTTCAATTATCTTGACTTTTGGAGCAAAATGGTTTGAGCTCTGGTACTCTCATATGGAAGAAAGCCACTAATTGTATGCAAATGTGGTTCCCTCTGGAAATTTTAAAGATACAGATAATATCAGGAATTTATCTTAAAAAGGTAGGAAGAGCAATAGATGGGTAGAGGGAGGGATAAAAGAAGAGAGGAAGGGAGGGAGAGAGGGAAGAGAGAGTGAGAGAGACAGAAAGGAAGGAGGAAGAGAAAGAAAAAAAATAGAAAGTTCTACTTTCTCCTCACTGGGAATTAAAAAAATGGAAGAAAGCAAAAACTTGAAGTTCACTGGACATAGTTAAACCATAAAATGCAATACATTTTTAAATTTGGGGAAAACAGAGCAACATTGATCTTCAAATCCAGCTACGGTCCCCTGTGTGTGTGTATGTGTGTGCGTGTATCTATGGTTATTCTGTAGGGGTGTATAAATAATCAGATATACAAATAAGCTCATACTCTACAGTTTATTTTCAAATCTTCATTTTCCACTTAATATTATATTTTTCCATATAACTAGAAGTGGCTCAGTGGTAAAGAATCCACCTGCAATGCAGGAGAGGCAGTTTCAATCCCTGGGTCAGGAAAATCCCCTGGAGAAGGAAATGCCAATCCACTTCAGTATTTTTGCCTGGGAAACCCATGGACAGTGGAACCTGACAGGCTACAGTTCATGGGGTTGCAAAGAGTCAGACATGACTTGGTGACTAGACAACAAAAACAACATAATTAAAAATACTTCTAAAATATTATTTTAATAGCTAGGAAATATGCTATTAATTATAATAATAATTATATTTAACCAATCATTTATTTTGTACACTTAAGGTATTTTAATGTACCATCTTATGGCTAATCTTTGCATATATCTTTATTTCCTTATAATAAATTATCAGCAGTAGAATTTCTAGAAATGAGTAAAACAGGATTTTTATTGTGAATAATTTTAGATTTACAGAGGAGTTGCAAAGATGGTATAGAAAGTTCTCTTCAGCCAGCTTTCCCTAATGTACATCTTATATACCTATGGCACATTTACCAATACTAAGAAATCATCGATAAACATTAAGTTGAACTATAGCACTAACATCCTTTTATTGTTCCAGATTGCAATTCATGTAACTAAGTTGCATTTAGTTATTATGTCTCCTTAATCTTTTCCAAATTGCTTTTCATGACCTCGACACTTTTAGAGTACAAAGTTAGCTATTTTGTAGAACGTCCCTCAGTTTGAATTTGTCTGATGTTTTCTCATTATTAGACAGCTAATGTGACCATATTGCTTAAGGTTTTGACCTATACATTTGAAACCGTGTTGTGTATAAGTGATAGGCTAGTTGAAAGAAGTTGTTGAAATCAGTAAATTTATTAAAATAATATATACATACTTTATTCATTTTACTTGCTTTATGTATTTCATGTGCCAGCATTTCAGTTTTGAGCTAAAGTTTTACCTGTTTTGTTTTCTTGTTCTGAATAGCCTTTATTTCATAAATCACAACTGTAATTAATAAATCATTTATGATTCTAGCTTCACTTTGCTTAAAATGAAGAAAGAACCTAAAACACTTGAAAAGAAGCTTTTCAAAATTTTTGCATTCTTTTGCATTTGATTCACCTACTTTTGATAGCAATTTGCTTCTTTGAAAATTTATATTCATTGAATCCTTTCAAAACATTTGGTTTCCATTGAAAAAACAAAACATTTTCATTCCATCAAATTATATATTTATTAAATAATAATTAAAATAATGAATAGAATTGAAATGATTGAGTTTAGAAAAAACATAATCCTCTTGATAAACTCCTTTGGGTTACTAAACAGCAAGAAAGCAGCAATACTTAGGTGAATTCTAGAGAAGCTCCCTAGCTTCAAGGGCTTCCCTGGAGGCTCAGATGGTAAAGAGTTTGTCTGCAATGCAGACGACCCGGGTTTGATCCTTGGGTTAGGAAGAGTCCTTGGGGAAGGGAATGGTTACCCACTCCAGCATTCTGGCCTGGAGAATTCCATGAACAGAAGAGCTCTGCAGTCCATGGGGTCACAGAGTTGGACATGACTGAGTGACTAACACAACAACCACCCTAGCTTCAAGCATTCACTGTGCAGATGGTACTAGACTGTGCTTTACAGAGAGCATGATGGGTGCTGGTTAACTCAGAAAACTGGTTAAAAGAAGCAAGTTAAGGAGCTGCTGATGTATTGGCAGACTGTCATTCAGTAAAGCTATAATCTATTTATGTTCCAGTTACCTGATAGGAGAATTTCTATTTCCTCACCTTTGATAACACTAAACAATAGGATGTCAAGCTAGATTTTAAAGAAATAATGTATATTGATAGTAGAAAATTATATCTTGGTGATTACAAATGAGACTGAATTTTCTTTTTATCATTTTACTTATTGATCATCTCTGTTTCTTTGTTTATGATATTGATATATTTCCACACAGTTAAGAACCCAAATTACAGACCTGCCTTTATTTTAAGGTTTTTAGACTGTGACTAGCAATAGGAGAAGCATTCAGCATGGAGCTTAGAAGCAACATATCTGGATAAGTCTTGCAACTTGTAGCTTTATGACTTGTCACTTATGTCCCTTGCCTCTCTCACATCCCCTCCCACTACTCTCCTCTTTGCTGGTCTTTGTACTGTTCTTGGAACACACTGAGCACATTCCCACCTAAGGGCCTTTCTGTGGGCTACTCCCTTTGCCAGGGACATTCTTTCCCTGCTTATCTGCAGGGTTAGCCCACTAACCTCCTCCAATTTTTTGCTCAGAAGTCACCTTTGCACTGGAGTCTGTATTGATTACCCTGCTTAAAATTGTAACCTACCACCCATACCTCTTCTGGCTCCCTTTACTTTTTCTTTTTTTTTCTGTAGCACCTATAAATTTCCTTATTCTATATCACTCATTTGTTTGGGTTTTGGCTGCTCTGCACAGCTTGCAGAATCTTATTCCCCAACCAGGGATTGAACTCATAACCCCTACAGTGGAAGCATCGAGTCCTAACCACTTGATTGTTATGGAAGTCCCTCTATATCATTTACTTGTTTGTCACATATATTATTTAATTCTGCCTCCCATTGCTAGAATGAAATGGCACATGGCAAACACTCAGTAAATATTTGTTAAATAAATGAAGTAAATTAAAAAGAAGGCCTTCAGGTGTGCAAGAGAAAGATACAGAAAAGGGAAGTCCCTACTGGGGTAATCTATCTGAAAAAACAGAATGGTTTCATTCAGAACCGTTTGAATGTGTTGCTACCCTCTTTGCTGTTTATCCTATAGGAGTGACTTTGGTTACCATCTTGCTGTGTGCTCACATTACCTCTTTTTTGTGTGCTTGAAGTGGGAGGAGCAAGCTTCTCTGGTGTCTTATCCTGTAAGTGCACTAATTCCATTATGAGTAGCCCACCCTCATGACCTAATCTAACCCTAATTACCTCCTAAAAGCTCCATCTCCAAAAATAAAGCAATATAAACATTCAGTGGGTAACACTGGGCGACCAGGGCCCTGTGTTCTGTGGCCCCATGAGTGAGAAGCTTTAGAAAACACATCCCAAACCATTCTTTCAGAGCTCACCAAGCAGGTATTTGGCTTAAGGCGATGATCTGTTTTTCCCCAACCCTCAGAGGAAAAAGCCAGAGAAATTGCTGTAGGCAAGAGCAGAGTTGGTCCTCATTTTCTTTCAATTCACTGAGACTATTAAGATTTTTTTTTAAGTTTAAAGAATTTTTAAGGATGTTTTGTTTTAAACACTAATAGGAAACTAGAAGTTCAGTTTTGTTTATGACAAAGAAAGCCACAAAAAACATCTTGCCTCTATACTAACAAGAGGAAGAATCCAGATAGTCCAAAAGAGCCTATTTTCCTTAAACTTGTCAAAGAACCAAAGTTACAAGGCAGCTAAGGGAACTGGATCTTATGGAGCCTGGTGTGCTGCAGTCCATGGGGTTGCATAGGGTTGGCCATGACTTAGTGACTGAACAATAACAGCAAGCCCCTTTGAGGAGGGATGGGACATACAAACTTTTACTTTTAGCAGAGCAAGGGAGGAAGAGGTGGCTTTCAGGGAAGCAACAAAGAAGAAATCAGCTAAAATGTCAATAAATACCTACAAGCCATATGTGGGCTAGCATATCAGTTTAGGGTAACTGGGAGCTGGGTTTACAAGACTGTGAATTCCACAGTCTTTCAAAATTCCTGGATGCTCACAAGAAAGATAAGGGTCAGGGCAGGAGACCAGAGAGTTGCCGTTGGAGCCTTAGAAACTAGGGAATGTCTGGTTGCCATGGGAATAGAGGCAGGAGCACTGAAAAGGCCCCATTCCCAAGGCTGAGGTGCACAGACTCTCTACCTAACTTTGGGGCTGGACTAGGAGAATCATGAACTACCCGCACTCCCACTGCAACAAGCAACAGCAGTCTACTGCTGAGGCAGGGGGTCAGTGCTTGGGGTGAAATATCCTCTGGGATGCACGTGTGTAGGGACTGATGAAAGCTGAGGGTGGAACAGGAACACCGAGAGAAGCTCTCCAGCACTTGCAGGTTAGGGAGCCTGGTTCACAAGAGGAATTCATAGTCTTTTCCTCTGGAGAGGAATCTGAAGACTGGTGCACAGAGATAACAACAGAAACAATAAAGGTCAAACAGGGCTTTTAGATGGGCTGTAGCAGGGATGAGAAGGTAACTATCTGATGATACGTCTTTTCAATCTTTCCTGCCTTACTCTTGGCTCAAGGTTTTTGATCTTAACAAAACTAGTGTTTGAAAGTTTTGGTTACTCCATGGTTGGCGGCCACAAAACAGTGAGGGCCTCCCATAGAGTGGCCCAAGTGGTGAGACGGTGAGTTGGAAAATGGAGAGTGTGGGGAGGAGTGTTGACAATTATTTGCTGCATTCATATGCTTGGTCCTCAGATTTACCATAAGCTGTAACATTCTGTGATTTCTTTTAAAAGTGTTTAGTCAAGGTTTGTTTGGTTTTAGTATTCATTTGTTTTTATTTATTCATTTGGCTGTGCCAGGTCTTAGTTGCAGCATGTGGGATCTAGGATCTAGTCCCCTGACAAGGGAAGGCCCCCTGCATTGGAAGCTCAGAGTCTTAGCCACTGGACCACCAGCGCAGTCCCTAACATTCCATGATTCTAAAACAAACTTTGTGAGCAATTATTTTTCTGCCCATGGGAAAGAAAGAATCTAATTTTAGAAGTCCTTTGTCTGTTTCTGCCTGTTGCTGTGGTGGTTGTGGGTTGATTTTCGTATCCATCTCCTGGTCCTTGTACCAACATTCATGGTAGTGTGGCTAGACTAAGTGGTTATGGCCAGAGTGAATTATAGGCAAATTCATTTATCATTGTTTCCAGTGGGATCATCTTTTTCAAAAATTACATGCTGGAAAACATGCGCAGGCAATTTGGCTTTATGAAACTTTTGCTAAGAAAATCAATACATATCACATAGACGATGTTAAATGTTAAGGGTATTTGTTTAAACATTTCCCTAGATTCTCCAGAATGTTCTTTAGCAATTATTCTATGAATTCTATAAACATTCACAAGAGGATATAGCATAGTTGAAGAGACAATTCATTTTTCAAGGTTAAATTTACTTATAATGCCTTCTTAGAAGGCCCTCTACTTTATATTCTACATGTAAACATAACTGCACAGTTAGGAAACACAAACTTAAATATGTTGATTACAAAATAATTTCTAGCACTTCATACATGAAGTGCCCGAGATTTAAACTTCAAATTTAATACAACACATGTTCAACAGAGGGACAAAAAATAGTCAGTAACATTTACTGATACAGTTCTTCAGAATTTCAACTGAAAATTGATTCAGTTGATTACTGAATCAAACTTGGAATTCAAGATTACCTTGAACTTGTAACAGATGAGATTTTAAAAAACATCAAAAAGTAACAACCACCTCAAAATGTTTTCTATTTAAATAATGAGTTAAAAGCAACTGACAGTTTGATTTGTTTATAAATTAGGCTTGTTCTATGAAAAATAGAAAAAAAAATTCCTCAATCTTAACTTCCTTCATATCCTAGAACTGGAAAAAAGATAACATAAGCATGTTAACATTTTTGTTTGTTTGTAGGTGATGATGGTCCTAAAAATAGAGGCAATTGCTACCTATATTAGAGCTTTAATGGAAGAATGTGATGGTCTGTCAGTATGCAAGGAAACAGTCAGGATAAAAGAGAAAGAAAAAAGGAAAGCCCATGGCATTGGTTTTCTCTGTCCTCCTGTCTTCAGATAAAAGCGGTCACCAAACGAAAGTTGGTGAGATTATAAACCTTGCTTTTCTATGTCCTCCAAAGGGCAAGGATGGTCTTTTCTATCTGGACTTTTTTCTTTTTAAAAATAGCCCTGGGTCATCTTTATTTTCTATATCGACACAGCACAAGTTTTATTCATTGGCCACAGAATGGAGACGTGTGAACTAAGTTCACAGATCAGTATCTCACCTACCTGTCGAGAGGGATTTACTTTTTCTGGATCTTCTTTTTAAGGTCTCTTAATAGGTAGAAAAATATAATAGGTAGGTAGATTGATTGCTGGAGTCCATATAGCATTTTAGAGTTAGCTCTTGTGATAAAGACTACTTGCTTCAAGAATTAGTTTGCTACACACTTTACAAGTAGAGCTTCAGTTTCATTCTAGTGTAATTTGAACAGCTAGCAAGTTTTGTATACATTTTTATTCATTTTTTTTCATTCTTATCATACTTTTCCTTTCTGAGTACAAGAATAGTACATATTCATTATATAGAACCCAAATATTACAGAAATATGTCTACTACAAACTTTCCCAAAGACATGAATTGTTTAGGTTATGTAGTTTAAAATGGTCTGATGACAGCCTGTGTTAGGGAGAAAGATAATATATATAGACAAATAGAATGCAGTTTGGTTTCTTAGAAATTACCACAAGATATGTGGTCCTAAAGTTTAATATATCTTTTCTGATCCTTCTTACACCTCATTCGGAGTCTATTCCCCCATTTTAAGTTATGATACCACCATTTTCAATCCAATGAGCACCAGGCTCAGCTCAGAGATTCAATCATGCTGTCAGAAGTTGCCCCAAACAAATTCATTTTGTCTAAATTTTAGATCTTGGCTCATTAAAAATACCTTTACCTTCCAAATGATAAAAAAAATATATAGGCCAAAAAGAAGATACTAGAACGGAAAAATTTTTGGTTTAATAGCATCCATTTAAAATTTACTAAAAGTTAATCAAATAATATTTAAACAAATTATATTTAATAATTTTATTATTCTGCTTCTGTAAAGTAAGACCATATCTATCTGGAATTTAGTTAACTAGCAAACTCACTCACTCATAGCCTGAAATTAAAAATAAACCAAAGTAGTTCACAAAAACAAAAGTTCTTGCTCCTTTATTTATAGATGGCCTTCTTAGGCCCTCTCTCAAAAACAATTTGCTCTTATGTAGCACATATTTTTACTAAGTTTTATAGAGTCTATGATTTTAATAGGCTTGGCAATCTGGCTTATAATCCTCTCCTAGGTTAGAAGAAACACATCAGGAGAGGAGAGAGGAGCATCTACCTTCAAAGATACTGGCAACTGTAAGAAATAAGAATTGTAAGCTTGAAAAAAATTAAAAATCTATAAATAACAGACCTAGTTATTTAAAAAAATTTGATTTAGGTTTGGAGTTATAAGTCCTTGAGTGGTCCATGGTAGACCCTAAGAATGACAAAAACCTCCCTTAACACACCCAAGGTCTTTGTAGAACAACTCATTAACCAGACTTAATTAACTGCAACCTAGCTCTTTTTTGAAGGTAAAAGATCTCTTCCAGGTTCTCTCAACCCTCTCAGTAGAAAATAGGTACTTACTACTTTAGTCTCCTCTTAGTTTTCAAAAAACTAAGATCATGGCATCTGGTCCCATCACTTCCTGGCAAACAAAAAATTGTTTCCAGATAGGGAAACAATGGACACAGTGACAAACTTTATTTTCTTGGGCTCCAAAATCACTGCAGATGGTGACTGCAGCCATGAAATTAAAAGACGCCTGCTCCTTGGAAGAAAAGATAGCATATTAAAAAGCAGAGACATTACTTTGCCAACAAAGGTCCATCTAGTCAAAGCTATGGTTTTTCCAGTAGTCATGTATAGATGTGAGAGTTGGACTATAAGGAAAGCTGAGCCCCGAGGAATTGATGCTTTTGAACTGTGGTGTTGGAGAAGACTCTTGAGAGTCTCTTGGCCACCAAGGAGAACAAACCAGTCCATTCTAAAGGAAATCAGTCCTGAATATTCATTGGAAGGACTGATGCTGGAAGCTGAAACTCCGATACTTTGGCCACCTATGTGAACAGCCAACTCACTGGAAAAGACCCTGGTGCTGGGAAAGATTGAGGGTAGGAAGAGAAGAAGGTGACAGAGAATGAGATGGTTGGATGGCATCATGGACTCAATGGACGTGAATCAGAAAATTCCAGAAGACAGTGGAGGATGGGGAAGCCTGGTGTGCTGCAGTTAATGGGGTCACAAAGAGTCAGACATAACTTAGTGACTGAACAACAACAATCTGGTAATTAGGATGACACGGTAGTAAGGATAGTAACTTTTGATTCAAGCAGATGTGGTTTTGAATGCAACCTTGTTATCAAAACCTCTATAACCTGGAGTTAATTAACTTCAGTGAACTCCAGTTGAATCATCTGTCAAATGAGGATAATGTAATATTATTATAGGGATACTGTGAAAATTTAATATGAAAATGTCTAACCATGCATAGTGTACAGTAAGTGTCCATTATGCCATTATAAACTAGTTACTCTCATCCTCCTCTGGTCACTCTCAACTGCTGACTTTCTGATTATTTCATAACCATGGAAGCTTTGGCACCTGACTCACTGGCTTCCTTTCCACCTTAGTGCCTGATATCATCCAGTCAATATTGTTATGCCATTATTCCTTCACTGCTTTTCAGCATCCCATTGTCATGTGTTGACTTGTGCCTTGATATCAGTCAGATCTGTTTTATTTCACTATTTCCTAAGTATGCGCTACATCTGAAATTTTAAATTCCAAGTAATGCTCTTTCTAATTATTGCTTCCTTTTCCTATGCTTTCATTCTTTACTTACATCTATATTTATTTTTCATAAAGCATTATAATCTCTAGTCAAATAGCTGCTTAATTGCTTTCCAATATATTAATTTCACTTTCTTACTTTTTTCCTATCCAGTCTACACCTGGTGACTCAAGACTTCAAACACTCATGCAGTGCTCTCTTCTCTCTTGCCTTTTAATGTACCCACTCCAAAAATTCCTGATCTATGTACAATCTAGATTTTCTGTTCATACAAGTCCTTTAACATATATACTCACTGTAAATGTTTTCTCTCAATCTATGTCCTGTTTATTCATTTTCTTAAATAGTGTCTTTTGATGAGCAGAAGTTTAAAATTATAAAGTCAAGCTATCACATTTTTGGGGACTTCCTTGGTGGTCCAGTGGTTAAGAATCTGCCTTGCAATTCGGGGGATGTGAGTTCAATCCCTGGCTGGGGAACTAAGATCCCACATGCTGCAGAGCATCTAAGATCCAACACAGTCAAAATAAATAAATATATTTTTAAAAAACTTTCAAGTTTTTGCATGTGGTTAGTGTTTTCTGTACCCTAAGAAATCTTTGCCTACTCCATAGTAACAAAGAATTTCTCATATATTTTCAAAACTGGAAGTTTAGCTTTTACATTTAGGTCAGAAATCCATCTCTAATCACTGTGTATTGTGTGATGTAGGGGAAATGGTCTTTTGTCCCCATATACTTAGTTGTTTTGGCATCATCTGTTGAAAAAACTTTTCTGCCCTCACTGAATTATTATGGCACTGTATGGAAAAGTAATTGATCAAATATGTGCATCTCATTATGGATGCCCTATTCTATAATGTTCATCTATTTGCCTAAATTTATGGCAACCCACTCAATATTCTTGCCTGGAAAATCTCATGGACAGAGGATCCTGGTAGCTACAAGTCCATGGGGTCACAGAGAGTTAGACACAACTGAGCAACTGAGCATGCATGCTACTACCCTATTAGAAAACACATCTCTATGGATCCTTTGCATCTCTGCATGGTTTGTAAACAGAGGTACTGATGGCCTTTGTTCTGGAATATCTTTTTAAGGGTAAGAGATAGTGTCTCCCTCTAGAATAAAAGGCAGACTTATTTATTGTCTATTACAGTAAATATAATAAAGGTAATGTCTCCTTCCTAGGCAAAGGCCAGGCAGGCTTACTGCCTTTTATAAAAAGATTTGGGTTCCCTAAGCTCAGGGTGATGCCATCCAGCCATCTTATCCTCTGTCATCCCCTTCTCCTCCTGCCTTAACTCAATGGACATGAGTTTGAGCAAGCTCCGGGAGTTGGTGATAGACTGGGAAGCCTGGTGTGCTATAGTCCATGGTGTCACAAAGAGTCGGACACGACTGAGTGACTGAGCTGAACTGAAACTCATGGTTCCTCTCCTGTAAATGCACTGTACTGTGAGTACAGTTATCAACTGACACTTTTAGTGATATCCTGTAGGACTCAGTCCCCAGAGAACTGACATTAACCACTGCTGATACTCTGGCTTTAGCTATTACCATGAATAATAAAATATTTTATCTCTGACCCTGGTCTTTTATGTCTTTTGCCAGCATCCTTGAAACAGTGGCAGACTATAAAATCCAGCATGTTCTCTGTCTTGGTGAATACTCCATGTTTATGTGTGATTCTCCCATTGTTGAATGTAGTATTCTATAAAACCAATTCGCTTAAGTTGGTAGCTGCTGCTGCTGCTAAGTCACTTCAGTCGTGTCCAACTCTGTGTGACCCCATAGACGGCAGCCCACCAGGCTCCCCCGTCCCTGGGATTCTCCAGGCAAGAACACTGGAGTGGGTTGCCATTTCCTTCTCTAATGCATGAAAGTGAAAAGTGAAACGAAGTTGCTCAGTCATGTCTGACTCTTTGCGACCCCATGGACTGCAGCCCACCAGGCTCCTCCATCCATGGGATTTTCCAGGCAAGAGTACTGGAGTGGGACACTATCCCCTTCTCCGAGTTGGTAGCTACTATTGCTCAAATCTTCCATGTAGTTACTACTCCCCCAGTATAGTTGTTCTATTAATGACTCAAAGAGTCATTAATATATTTTCACAATATTTCTTTTCCCATGCTTTTACTTTTAATGCTCTAGATCTATTTATTTCAATGACATTTCCTTTAAAAAGAATATATCAGTTCCGTTCAGTCACTCAGTCGTGTCCGATTCTTTGCAACCCCATGGACTGCAGCATGCCAGGCCTCCCTGTCCATCACCAACTCCCAGAGTTCACTCAGACTCACGTCCATCGAGTCAGTGATGCCATCCAGCCATCTTATCCTCGTTGTCCCCTTCTCCTCTTGCCCCCAATCCCTCCTAGCATCAGTCTTTTCCAATGAGTTAACTCTTCACATGAGGTAGCCAAAGTACTGGAGTTTCAGCTTGAGCATCATTCCTTCCAAAGAAATCCCAGGGCTGATCTCCTTTAGAATGGACTGGTTGGATCTCCTTGCAGTCCAAGGGACTCTCAAGAGTCTTCTCCAACACCACAGTTCAAAAGCTGTGAAATTCTTCGGCTCTCAGCCTTCTTCACAGTCCAACTCTCACATCCATACATGACCACAGGGGAAACCATAGCCTTGACTAGACGAACCTTTGTTGGCAAAGTAATGTCTCTGCTTTTGAATATGCTATCTAGGTTGGTCATAACTTTCCTTCCAAGGAGTAAGCGTCTTTTAATTTCATGGCTGCAGTCACCATCTGCAGTGATTTTGGAGCCCAGAAAAATAAAGTCTGACACTGTTTAGAGATCAAATTGCCAACATCCGCTGGATCATGGCCACGTTGAAGGTTAGGAGGTGAGGAGATAGCCCTCGTCCAAGGTAAGGAGCAATGGCTGCGCTTTGCTGGAGCAGCCGTGAAGAGATACCCCACGCCCAAGGTAAGAGAAACCCAAGTAAGACGGTAGGTGTTGCAAGAGGGCATCAGAGGGCAGACACACTGAAACCATAATCACAGAAAACTAGTCAATCTAATCACACTAGGACCACAGCCTTGTCTAATTCAATGAAACTAAGCCATGCCCGTGGGGCAACCCAAGATGGGCGGGTCATGGTGGAGAGATCTGACAAAATGTGGTCCACTGGAGAAGGGAATGGCAAACCACTTCAGTATTCTTGCCTTGAGATCCCCATGAACAGTATGAAAAGGCTAAATGATAGGATACTGAAAGAGAAACTCCCCAGATCAGTAGGTGCCCAATATGCTACTGGAGATCAGTGGAGAAATAACTCCAGAAAGAATGAAGGGATGGAGCCAAAGCAAAAACGATACCCAGCTGTGGATGTGACTGGTGATAGAAGCAAGGTCCGATGCTGTAAAGAGCAATATTGCATAGGAACCTGGAAGGTCAGGTCCATGAATCAAGGCAAATTGGAAGTGGTCAAACAAGAGATGGCAAGAGTGAATGTGGACATTTTAGGAATCAGCGAACTGAAATGGACTGGAATGGGTGAATTTAACTCAGATGACCATTATATCTACTAATGTGGGCAGGAATCCCTCAGAAGAAATGGAGTAGCCATCATGGTCAACAAAAGAGTCCAAAATGCAGTACTTGGATGCAATCTCAAAAACGACAGAATGATCTCTGTTCGTTTCCAAGGCAAACCATTCAATATCACAGTAATCCAAGTCTATGCCCCAACCAGTAACGCTGAAGAAGCTAAAGTTGAACAGTTCTATGAAGACCTGCAAGACCTTTTAGAACTAACACCCAAAAAAAGATGCAGTAATTTTGGAGCCCCCCAAAATAAAGTCTCTCACTGTTTTCACTGTTTCCCCATCTATTTGCCATGAAATGATTGGACCAGATGCCATGATCTTAGTTTTCTGAATGTTGAGTTTTAAGTTTTAAGAATACATATATTCTTTATATAACCACTGGATCACCAGGGGATTTGCTAAAAATAGTATATTTTGACTTTACTTTTTCACAGTGTTTGATGATCTCTGCTTTTTAATTTATATGTTCAGTACTAATGTATTTAATGTAACTCCTGATACTTTGGTATTTAAGTTTACCATTTACTTTTTCATTTCTTACTTGTCCTATTTGTTCTTTGTTCAGTTCCCTCCTTTTTTTTTTTTTGGATAACTTAGTATTTATAAGTATTCCATTGTATATCTTCTCTTGGCTTTTCACTATAACTCTTTCTTTGTGTGTGGTTTCCTAGGGTTTACTATATGCATCCTTAACTTACCACAGTCTACCTGGGACTAACATAATAATAGGATGCATAATTTAAGAATATTGGATATTATACTTACACATAACCCTTTCCAAATTATTGTGCAGTTTTCTGTTTTAACATTATATTTATGAGATTCTTCATGTTTGTTTTTATCACTTTTTCTTTTTAAAAGGTAAATTATCTTTTAAAGATATTAAGAAACAGAACAAAAATGTTATATATTTGCCTAAAGAGCTATCATTTCTAGTGCTCTTCATTCCTTGGTATAACTTTGAGTTTTTGTTCAGTCTTGTTTCATTTCAGCTTAAGGAACTTCCTTTATGATTTCTTACAGAACTAGGTTTGCTTATATAAAAAAAGTTCCTTAGCTTTTGTTTATTTGAAATGTGTTTTGTTTTCATTTCTGAAGAGTATTTTAGGAAAGCATGAGTTCAATTCTAGATTGACAGGTTTTTCTTTCAGTACTTTATAGATTCTGCTCCGGTGACCCTGGCTTGCACTAGTTCTAAGGAGATGTCAGTGATCATTCTTACTGCTATTCCTCTGTATGTCTTGTTTTCTAATTGCCTCTAACATTTCCTCTTTACATTTGTTTTCAGCATTTAGAATATTAATGTCTTATTGAGTTTCCTGGCTTTGTGGGTTGACTTTTAAAATTTAATTTGGAAAAATTTTAGTCATAATTTATTTAAATATATTTCTTCTCAGTCTTTTTATTCTTCTGAATTCTGCTTATACGCTAGACTTCTTGATAATCTTCTACAGGTCACAGGCTCCCCCCACCCCCCCACTCCCGTGTGCTATACTTTCTAGTGACCTGTGATCAAATTTATAGATTGTTTTTGGCTAAAGATTCCAATCTTCTCTAAGACCAGTTGGCAAATTTTCTCCCAATTACAAATATTATAATTTTGAGTATAAAATTAATTTCAGTATTTTTTGGAATTTCCATTTATCAGTTGAGATCTTCCATCTCTCCACTCATGATGTCCATATTCTCCTTTTAATCTTTGAACATATATTTATAACATTTTAAAATCCTTGTTTGGTCATTCTATCAATAACATTTTTGTAATTCCTTATTTTGTTTCTACTGCTTTTTTTTTTTTTTTAGGGAAGTGGGAGTGATGTCACACTTTCCTGTTGCCTCATATGTATTATAATTTTTGGTTGTGTGCTTGATGTTGTGAAAGATAATTGTGGAGAATCTGGACTATGTTGTCTTTCTTTAAAGAGGTTTGAACCTTTGAGAGGTGAATTAATTTACTGGCAATTTGCTTGATAAACATTTATTTTTATTTTAGACTTATTAGGATGGATTTAGAGCAATCCTTGCTTTAGAACTGGAAAAGCCCTCTTTGTAAACATGGCCTTTCTGAGACCTCAGAACGCCCAGAGTGTTTAGTAAGGTCTGTTGGTCTTGTCTGCAATATCTCTCAGCATTATATGGGGACATTTACATTCAGTTCATAGCTTCTCAGGCCTTCTTCTTTGCTAGGTTAATGTACTCTTTTTCTGTGCTTGTACAGTTTAGAATAGAGCCAAAGACTCTGCAAATTTTGGCAGCTCTCTCTATATATAGTTCCCTGCACTCTGGTTCCCTGACTGACCAGTTGCAGCCACCTCAGGATTGCTGAACTTAAATTTCTCTTCTCCCCATCAAGATACTTTCTCTCTATGTGGGCTCTACTAATCTGTATTGCAGTTTGTAAAGTGTTCTCAGCCAGAAACCTGGGGTGACTGTAGCTTATGTCATCTATTTCCTTTCTCTCTAGGATCACAGCTCTTCTCTCTTCCAATGCCAGAAAAAAATTCATACATTTTTTTCTAGTTTAATAGATGTTTACAATGGGGAATATATTCAACAGTCCTTAGTCTGTAAGTGCTGGGACCAAAATCAGTACTATTCTTAACTCCTGGATTCTACTCTTAATTTTTGGATTTATTCTCTCTCTCTCTCTCTTTTTTTTTTTTTAATACTTACAGCTGCTACCACACTTCCAGAGTCATCAGAACCCACATTACTAGGAATCTTGCAGTTGGCTCCTAATTTACTTTTTCATCATAGTTCTATTTTCCTTCTATGTATACTTCACATTTATACTGGAATATCCTTCCAAAACATGGGTTTGATAAATCTAAGTCTCCTTAAAGTCTCCAAGAATTTCTAGTAGCCTTCATGATAAATGTCAAACTCTTAATTATGGCATTCAAAATTCTTCATTATTTGGGTTACACTGACTTCTCTATCATTAAATATCTTACAATTCTGCCACTTGCACCCCATTATCATGCCAAACCAAAATCCTTTGAGCTCAAAGAATTCTTTGTTTCCTTTCCTCGTCTCTAGCTGGCTAATTTCTCTTTATTCTTTGGAAATCACCAATCTTGGGAAACTTCTCCTATCCCTTAGATCAAACAGTCCACTCCTACTTTAAATTAGGTCCTCCATTTCTGAGCTCCTACAGTACCTTGTGTTTATCTACAGCATAGTTATTGTAAAGTTACCTTATAACTTCTCTTGTCTATCTCCCATACTATGATGTAAATTAATCAAAAAAAGAAATTTCTGTTTTATCAGAGTACTCAATAACTGATTACTGAGAGAATAAATAGAGCATAATCCAGTAGTTTTCATAATGAAAATCATGGATCATTAAAAAGATTTAAAATTTTATTTCATATAATATATTTAAGAAGGCAGGAAATATATACAATGGCTTAAAAATGTTTCTGCCCCAAATAATTATTTTTTTAAAGGTTCAGGGAGGCAGGGACTTTATTTATTTATTTTATTTACTGACCACCCGTGGCATGTGGAATCTTAGTTCCCTGACCAAGGGTTGAATGCATGCCTCCTGCATTGGGAGCATGGAATCTTAATTACTGGATTGCCAGAGAAGTCCCAAAATAGTTAACATTTTAAACATGATTCATATCTTCAGAAAGGCAGAAAAACGTATTAACCAGAATAATGCAAGTTATGGTTTGCTATGATTTATTGTTAGCCTTGTAATTTTTAGCAGTAGTAAAGACAACAATTTTTAAAATAAAAAAAGAAAAACTTAGGTTTTCAGGCACAATTGCAAAATTGCTGTCTAAAATATAGAACAGAAGGGAACAGAACAGATTTCTCCTGAAGAGCTCTGTCAAAATTCTCTTCATCTCAATATGCCTTCTTCAAGACAGGCAGATATCTGCTTTCTTGACCAGGGATCAGAAAGTCTTGATCCATTAACTGCTAATTCCTGTTGTACAAATCAATAATAGTCTTCATTTGTTATTTGTCATGATATAGTGCCTTGGGGGCTTCCCAGGTGGTGCTAGTTATAAAGAACCTGCCAGGCAAAACAGGAGACATAAGAGATTATGGTTCCATCTGTGGGTTGGGAAGATCCCCTGGATGAGGGCATGGCAACCCACTCCAGTATTCTTTCCAGAGGAGCCTAGCAGGCTACAGTCCGTGGGGTCACAAAGAGTTGGATGAAACTGAAGTAACTTAGCATGCACACATGGTGCCAGTTACTTTTATCAACAAACTGAGAAGTGAAGCAATTTGCCTCACAATACCTGACTACCTGACCTGCCTCTTGAGAAACCTATATGCAGGTCAGGAAGCAACAATTAGAATTGGACATGGAACAGACTGGTTCCAAATAGGAAAAGGAGTATGTCAAGGCTGCATATTGTCACCCTGCTTATTTAACTTATATGCAGAGTACATCATGAGAAATGCTGGGCTGGAAGAAGCACAAGCTGGAATCAAGATTGCCGGGAGAAATAGCAATAACCTCAGATATGCAGATGACACCACCCTTATGGCAGAAAGTGAAGAGGAACTAAAAAGCCTCTTGTTGAAAGTGAAAGAGGAGAGTGAAAAAGTTGGCTTAAAGCTCAACATTCAGAAAACTAAGATCATGACATGTGGTCCCATCACTTCATGGGAAATAGATGGGGAAACAGTGGAAACAGTGTCAGACTTTTTTGGGGGGGCTCCAAAATCACTGCTGATGGTGATTGCAGCCATGAAATTGATGCATGATACTAGATGCTTGGGGCTGGTGCACTGGGACGACCCAGAGGGATGGTACCAGGAGGGAGGAGGGAAGGGGGGTTCAGGATAGGGAACACGTGTATACCTGTGGCGGATTCATGCTGATGTATGGCAAAACCAATACAATATTGTAAAGTAATTAACCTCCAATTAAAATAAATAAATCTATATTAAAAAAAAAAGGCAAAAACCAAAAGACGCTTACTCCTTGGAAGAAATGTTATGACCAACCTAGATAGCATATTCAAAAGCAGAGATGTTACTTTGCCAACAAAGGTTCATCTACTCAAGGCTATGGTTTTTCCAGTGGTCATGTATGGATGTGAGACTTGGACTGTGAAGAAAGCTGAGCGCCCAAAGAATTGATGCTTTTGAACTGTGGTGTTGGAGAAGACTCTTGAGAGTCCCTTGGACTGCAAGGAGATCCAACCAGTCCATCCTAAAAGAGATCAGTCCTGGGTGTTCATTGGAAGGACTGATGCTGAAGCTGAAACTCCAATACTTTGGCCATCTGATGAGAGCAGTTGACTCTGGAAAGACCCTGATGCTGGGAGGCATTGGGGGCAGGAGGAGAAGGGGAGGACAGAGGATGAGATGGCTGGGTGGCATCACAGACTCGATGGACATGAGTTTGAGTGAATTCTGGGAGTTGGTGATGGACAGGGAGGCCTGGCGTGCTCAATTCATGGGGTCAGAAAGAGTCGGACACAACTGAGTGACTGAACTGAACTGAACTGAAATAGCTTAGAGATAGTAGACCAATATTTAACTACAGGCCTGTGTGGCTAAAGCCTGCTAGTACCCATTAAATAGTCTGGAGTACCAGAATGCTTCCTATTTTCATGCTCTAAACAGCTGTTAACCTAGACCCTATGCTAATTATGATGATAACCATGGATCATAACCACAGAATCTAACGTAAGTATTGTTGCTACCTGTTTAGAACAAACCTCTCTTACAGATCAATAAAGTGAAAGTGAAGTGAAGTCGCTCAGTTGTGTCCGACCCTCAGCGACCCCATGGACTGCAGCCTACCAGGCTCCTCCGTCCATGGGATTTTCCAGGCAAGAGTACTAGAGTGGGGTGCCATCGCCTTCTCCAACACAATGTATAATGGTGCATAATTAGAAATAAATTTTAGGTCAAAAAACTTCACCTTTTAAAAGTATCTTTTGCTCCACTTTATAGGTTCCTGTGATTTGTATTTTCCCTAAAACACAACATTTGCTCTGTTCATTTATCTCATAAGGACTTGGTAGAAGTTCAAATATATACATATATAAAAGTGGCTAGCTTCGATATGACAGCCCAGAATTTAGTAATTGTATAGGCTTTATGGCTGTTTCACTTACATATAAAATGAATTTTAGAGGATAAACATATTTGGTATTTATTCTAATGAAAGCTTATTAATCACAACATGTTTTTTGAAGGTTAATTATTTTTAAAACCTTCATTTTTTAAAATTCAGATGATATCCAGGCTCAGCCTTTTTAAAGGAATGTTGGTTTGTTAGATTGGGCCATCTTTCTTTATTTCCCTTAACATTCAAGCATAAAATAAGGAGGAATGTAGGCCTATTAAACGATAAAATACTTGTAGCAACACTTTAAATTATTTGACCCTCAAAAACATTGCTTAAGAAATCAAGTTCAGCTTAGTTGTCAGTTCAGTTCAGCCACTCAGTCGTGTCCGACTCTTTGTGACCCCATGAACTGCAGCACGCCAGGCCTCCCTGTCCATCACCATCTCCTGGAGTTCACTCAGACTCATGTCCATCGAGTCGGTGATGCCATCCAGCCATCTCATCTTCTGTCGTCCCCTTCTCCTGCCCCCAGTCCCTCCCATCAGAGTCTTTTCCAATGAGTTAACTCTTCACATGAGGTGGCCAAAGTACTGGAGTTTCAGCTTTAGCAGCATTCCTTCCAAAGAAATCCCAGGGCTGATCCCCTTCAGAATAGACTGGTTGGATCTCCTTGAAGTCCAAGGGACTCTCAAGAGTCTTCTCCAACACCACAGTTCAAAAGCATCAACAGATTAATAAAAGCTTCATCAAATATTCTGCTTATCTGTAACATTTTTTGATAATTCTTCCTTATGGGAAGAATAAAATTCTTTGTAATAAAAATAATGTCCAATGTTTGTAAAATATAATAAGATATTTATAATTTTAAAAATTTCTTATAAACTCCTTTAAGCTGCTTGAAGAGATATATAATATGAAGGCAAGTTATTAGTGATTGAAATGTGTTTCCCACAAATCCCACCAGTTGTTTTAAATGCAATCTCTTGGTAACAGTTTGTTCAGCCAAGATTAACATAAGCCAATATACACATTTGTAGAAAAATTCAACCCAATTACTTTGAGAAACACTGACATATTTTAGATGAAAATGCCAAAAAATTCCAAGTTTCTTAATAATTTTAAAAATGACATATTTCAGAGAAAAACTGTCCTTAAAAACACCTCTATGCTCTTATGTTACATCTATTATGCCAGCTATGAAGTTACATAAATGAGCAAAAATAAGAAAAGCAACTAATCTCAATAATTACAGCTCATTTCTTTTTTTCCTAGTTGACATATGTGGCAAGTTGCCTTAAAGGTCATTAGCTACGTGTTCTGTAGATAAAGCTCACAACTGTTGCAGTTTAGCTTGGCAGGGCTATAAAATTTGGAAAGCTGTGATTGAAACTGAAATTCTGAAAGTTTCTATAAACGCCTAAAGTCTTAAAACTTGTAGCTATGACAGGACTGGTTCATGCATTTTATTTTGTAAAATCAAACAATAGCAACTTCTGGCTCTTTTATCTCCTCAGATTCAGATGCAAGTATCTCTTTCTTGGTCTAGAGAAACCTATCTATCTATACATATATATCCTATTAGAAATCAATGTGTATATGTGATTTTTATTGGCACTTTGGGAGATTGGGGAGAAAGTTATCAGAAATTTACCTATTATATTAAATACACCTATTATATATATTTTATGGTCAGAAGATTAAGGGAAAAAATTAAGAGACTATAAGGCTGGATGAGTAAGCTTAAAAAAAAAACATTTTAGAGATAAATACTAGGTGTGTGTACTCAGCCCCTCAGTCATGTTCAACTCTTTGCCACTCCATGGACTATAGCCTGCCAGACTCCTCTGTCACTGAAATTTTCCAGGCAAGAATACTGGCGTGGATTGCCATTTCCTACTCCATGGGATCTTCCTGACCCAGGGATTGAGCCCACGTCTCTTGTGTCACCTGTTTCAGCAGGTGGATTCTTTACCACTCTGCCACCTGGGAAGCCCCAAATACTAGGTGCAGACTAGCTAAAATTTATAATTTCAGATATCTGCATAAAAAAGTTAAACTACAGTATTACAGGAAGTCAATTAAAGCATTTTTGGAGTTATGCATGCTAATGAGTAGGAGAAGGAACTTTAGCTATAGATCAATAGATCAAATAAAAAACATACTGGAATTTGGAGTTCTTATTCCATTACAACTTGGTGCAGTTTTTCAGACACTTAGTTTTAGACTTCCCTGGGCCTGGGACATAGTTTTCCTTCTTCTTAACCACAGCCTGTTGATTCTTCAACATCAACATCAACATCAACATCATGGCTTTCATCTAAATAGACATGTTACTTATTATCTAAACCATTCATTTGTACTACACTGTGGATATTTCTGAACTATTACCTCAAAGTCAAATTTAATTCTTAAGATTTTTCAGGGCAGAAACCAAATCCTCTACTGCTTGTCTGCTCCTGTCTGCTTAGCATAGCGTAGGCACTTTAAGATTCACTGAAACCTGTCAGGTAAAATGGCTGATTAAACAAAAGTATTCATCTTTGCTCCCTCCCAAATTTCTAGCAAAATTACAGGAAGGAATAAAAAAGGCACTGATTAATATAAGACAAGACAGTGAGAATGGGAGAGAAGATAGCACTTGACAAGAAAGATTAAAAAATTGGGGGAAATACGACAAGTGGATAGAAGAAACACTTAATAGGGCAGGGGAAGATGAATCTTAAAAGCAAGCAGTGGGAGATAACAAAATGCAAACCTACATTTGTCAAACTATAGAAAGGCTCAGACATTAAAGGTACCAGTTAATCAGAAGAAAGGGGTCTGAATATGTGCTCCCATTAGACTCATCTGTTAAAATTCTAACCCCAAGGCGATGGTATCAGGACATGATATTTGGGAGGTGATCAGGTCATGATAGTGAAGTTCTCATGAATGGGATAAGTGCCCTAATAAAACAGGCCCCAGAGGGCTCCCTTGACTCTTCTATCATATGAAAATACATGAGAAATCTGCAACTTGGAAGAGGGCTCTCACCAGAATCCAATCACACTGGCACCCAGCCTCCAGAACTGTAAGCAATACTTTTGGCTCTTTATAAGCTAGCTACCCAAACCGTGGTATTTTGTTATATCAGCCTGAATGACAAGGGGTACAATGGGGAGTGAAAACAAATGCATGGGATCACAGGCATTTAGGTCCCCGGGCATGCCTGCTAAGTCACTTCAGTTGTGTCCGACTCTGTGCAACTTCATGAACTGCAGCCATCAGGCTCCTCTATCCATGGGATTCTCCAGGAAAGAATACTGGAATGGGTTGCCATTCTCTTCTCCAGGGGATCTTCCCGACCCAGGGATCGAATCCATGTCTCTTAGGTCTCCAGCATTGGCAGGTGGGTTCTTTACCACTAGCACCACCTGGGAATCCCATCTAGGTTCCCACCTCTCCCCTATGTAGCACATCCCCACCTTTCTGTCACCTCCAGAGGAAATAAAAGGTTTATGTTGAGAAGACATTTAGCCATAAGGACTCCAGACTTGTGCTTGTCAGTCACAAAGATGAACATGGGTAAAATGGCTACTTCAAGGCAGAGTAAATTAAATGAAGGTGTATATATACAATAAATGATGAGAACACACCCCTTTCTGCCTTTCCTGACCAAATTCCAGAAGATCAGCAGTCACATCCATCCTGAAGCAAGAATTGGGAGGGTCCTTCTCTGAGGAAATGGAAGAGACAGAGAAAATAACCACTGATAGTTACTTTTTTTGTATGACCTAGCAAGAAGGCTAGTGGGCCACCCAGTCCCCACAGTGAAGTGCTTACTCTCATGCATGGAACTTCCAATAAGTCTTAGTATAACAGTGTCGGACTTTATTTTTTTGGGCTCCAAAATCACTGCAGATGGTGACTTCAGCCACGAAATTAAAAGACACTTACTCCTTGGAAGGAAAGTTATGTCCAACCTAGACAGCATATTCAAAAGCAGAGATATTACTTTGCCAACAAAGGTCTGTCTAGTCAAGGCTATGGTTTTTCCTGTGGTCACGTATGGATGTGAGAGTTGGACTGTGAAGAAGGCTGAGAGCCGAAGAATTGATGCTTTTGAACTGTGGTGTTGGAGAAGACTCTTGATAGTCCTTTGGACTGCAAGGAGATCCAACCAGTCCATTCTGAAGGAGATCAGCCAGCCCTGGGATTTCTTCCTTTGGAAGGAATGATGCTAAAGCTGAAACTCCAGTCCTTTGGCCACCTCATGCGAAGAGTTGACTCGTTGGAAAAGACTCTGATGCTGGGAGGGATTGGGGGCAGGAGGAGAAGGGGATGACAGAGGATGAGATGGCTGGATGGCATCACCGACTTGATGGACGTGAGTCTCAGTGAACTCCGGGAGTTGGTGATGGACAGGAAGGCCTGGCGTGCTGCGATTCATGGGGTTGCAAAGAGTCGGACATGACTGAGCGACTGGACTGAACTGAACTGATGTACTATGTCTATGTACACGACTATGTACTTAGTCTATAGTAAATGACTTTCAAACATGAATGAGTCATCAAGGATCACCTGCCAGTTGGGAAATTCCTCCAACAGGAAAGAGCAAAACAAAGAAAAGGAACAAGGTAAGACGCATCAGAGTGACCTCCAGAAAATCATATAACTGATAGATATATATATATATTTTTTAAAAAGGGGGTTTGAATATGTGGAAAAATCCTTTTGGAAGTTTTGTGTGAAAAAGAAACAGATTATGAGGAGAACTCAAAATTGGGGGAAAAAAGCTAAGAAATTGTTAACTCTAGCATAAAATAAAATTTGATTAAGAAAATATGTAATATGATGTGATATGGTAGAAAACATTAGTGTAGACACTAAATACTGACTAACAATTTGATCTTTTTAATTTTGTGGGATGGAGAAAGAGAAAGCACAGTAAAACTGCTAATGTCTTAAATTATGAGGTAGTTAAAAATTAATATTTAAATTGATAAGATATAGCAGATAAGACATATTTTTCAATATGAAGTTAAGTGCCAGAAAAAACAGCCACAACATTGAATGTGACTATCTTTGGTAGCAGGATAGGTTGGATACAGAGGACTGTTGTTTCTGTTACAAATCTTTAAACTCTGCATATGTTTCTATGATTTAAAAAAAAAATTAACAATTATTTTTTGAATATTTGGTTTTAACTTATTTCCAATGAGAAAGCTCAATGTCTTATCTTGATGTTTAAAGTGTCTAATGTTTAAGGTGTTAAACATTATGTTAAACCTTGATGTTTAAGGTGCCTGTTACTCTAAAGGAAGAATGATAAAAGGAAGGCACCTTTTCTCCTTTCACACTGAAATGCTGCCTGGAGTATGAACTAGAGGCTTCCGTAGTACCTGCATACTTCGATCTCAAAGATCAGCCCAGAGGGTGCCCTCTTCCTCCAAATATTCTCTGTAAAGGCAGCGTCCATGTTACCAGAGGCAAGCCTGAGGCTCCCTATTGGGAGGAATCTTCATTTCGTGCTCCTCCAGTTTCCAAGACGTAGGTTGGCCTTTCTCTTAATGCTTAAGTTATTCTCTACCCATGTGTCCATTGGCTCCACCCTCAGCAAGGAGAGACTTCATCTTATTGGTGAATTTGAGGGAAAGGAGGAACAGGGTGTTCCGGACTGGTCCTTCCACTTCTCTTGGGAGCGTTCACTCCTAAATGTGAGCAAAGCAAGGCCAACTCCTTCCTGCTGTACCAGGTAGACTCTCTTTCACCAGGAAGGCTGTTGAATGGGGGAGCGTTGGTGTTATTCAGTGTTGCCAGTAATCGCATGGGGTTATTCTGTTGGTAATTAGGAAGTCCGTTGGTGTCCCTTACCTATACTCAAGCGCTCAGTAATGGTAAAGAGGATGTGTTGGTTCGGTCAGCCAGTTATTCTGTTATTATTTATCGGGCTGAATTGAATTCAACATTTACTCTATCAGGTATCTACCGGTAACGCCATTGGTTTTCTCAGGTCTGTGGAATTTTACCTGGTGGCAGTGTATAAATACCGTTTACATAAATACTAAATGTAATGACTTGACAAAATTCTTCCTTGAGTTAATTGTGTAATAAGTCAACTATATAATGAAGAAAAATGAAGAGACTAGGTTAAATCTCCTTGATTTGCAAGCATTGAAAAGGTAAATAAAAGTTGTTATCTGAGATGCACAACATTGCATGTTTCCAGGGGAAACATGGAAGTTAAAAATATGAGGATTCAGTAAAGTGAAAAGTAGATGAAAATGACATATACTTTCCCACTGGATCCCAAGAGAATGAGTTCAATTCACCTTAGGGAATCAATTTATACAGCAAATGTGCTATATAACATAAAATTAATCGAGTATCTGTGTGGCAGGAAATGCTTTAATGCTAGGGATACAGCAGTCAACAAAACAGACAAAAACTCCCACACTTGTGGAGATTACTATTTTTCACCTTTATTGAGGTATAATTACAAGTGAGATTATTTTCTAATGGGCAAGACAGAAAATGAATGTAAATATATAAAGTATATACTGTAGTATGTTAGAAGGCAATGAGTGTCATGGAGAAAAAAATAAAATCAGAAAAGTAAATATTGAGTGTTGAGATTGGGAATGAGAATGACAATTTTAAAATAGGGCATTATTTTAGTAAACACCTGGAGGAAATTGAGGCGACAACTCATATTTTCGTCATCTTTAAACATGTTATTTATGTTAATCACTAAGGGAGTGAATGAGATAGAGAAGAAGTTAAAGGACTGAACCTTGGGATACTTCAAAACTAAGTGTTGAGATGAAGTGAAGGGAGATGAAGAAACAGCAAAGCAGTTTGTAGGAACTGTTGTGGAAGTAACCATGAGAGACCCATTACCATCTGGGTATGCATAAAGAGACAGAGAGGCTAAGGAAGATTTAACTATGATTATTAACTGAACGAGGCATTAAACAGTAAGTAGCACATTGATGGGCAGATTATTTTATTTTTGTTTTTAATTGGAGGATGATTTCTTTACAATGTTATGTTGGTTTCTGCCATACAACAATGCAAATCAGTCATCTATATATACTTTTTAACCACCACTATTTCACAGAACCAGGAAGGAGCCCAAGCAAAGATTTATCAGCTGAACATGTACAAACCTTGGACATAGTGAAGAGAAGACCAACCTGCATATGCTTTTCTTTGGTATTTAATTTTTTTTTTCACTGTGTATTTATTAAGATTTTTCCATGTGCCAACTTTTGTGCTATGGTAAGCAAATCACAGTCTTTCTTCTAGGGGCAAAGAATAGATAAGGTAACTTTAGGTAAGAGAGATGATAGCAGCTAAGAATTTTGAACTTGTAAGACATAAGGAAGAAGTGGAAGATTCCAAACAGAAAGATACATCTGTTTTTAGTAAAGGGTGATGATGATGATGATCATGATCATGATTAAAAATTGTGTTTGTAGAAGCAAGAAGAATCAAAGCAGCACATTGACATTTAATACAGCTGCTTTTATGCTAATCAAAGATTTTTCGAGGTAATGTGAAGGAAATATATTTTTCTGCCTTTGTTTCCTTACCTTAGATAAGTGAAAGTTCTGGAATTAAGAGAGGAATGTGTGAAGACATTGACTTCTTCAATTTCACCTAGAGTTTTTCAACCCATGTGAATTCAGACATGTCTCAGATGTGTAACAAATCTCCTTTTAACACTTATAAGCCTCATTCACAAGCATGAAAAAAGCTTTTTTTTTTTTAAAGACAAGATGAATTATACAGTGAATAAAAGAAGAATCCCACCTAGCAAACAGTTATATCTATGCTTTTCCAAAATAAGACTTAAGAACATTATTTTCTTTCCTATGGCATTACTCCCCTATGAATTTAAAATGTTTTGCAAGGATTAATGGAGAGAGCCAGTTCATTTTTAATTTTAATTCTGCTCCTGTTTCCATAGTGCTTAGTGAGTCTGGAGAAAGTCACATGGCCATATTGTTTAGTCTCACTATTATTTGGTTTCTCTGAATGTAGTTAATGGCATATAGTTCTTCATTAATCCTTTATTCATCTGACTTCATTTAACATTTATCTCATTTGGCATTACAAATCTTTTTGCTCTGCCAGGCTTATATACTCATTCCTGATTGTTTAAGTGTGAGCTGACACAAATGACTAACTCTTAATGAAAGAAACTGTACATATTTATTATGAAGTTTCCAAACTTTATTTCCTTCTAAACTATCTTTGTGTTTTTATGCACCATCTACACTGTCTGAGATTTATTTATCTTTTCTTAGATCTTTATTTATCTTTTCTTAAATCTTTATTTTATTTTATCTTTTTACTTATCTTTATTTTATCTTTTTTGTATTAAAAAAAAAGTGTTTCTTTTCCTTTTCAAGATTGTACCTAGGACCCCATAACCTCCATCTTTTTTGGACCTTGTCTAAGCAAACAGTCTCTCTTGCATTTTTTAACCATCTTTTTTTTTTTTTTTGAGTTTACTTTATCCTAGATCTATACATTTTATTAAATTTCCCCATCCTAAAGTATAAACAAATACAAAGAACCACTAGCACAAAAATGTTCCCCTCAGTTGTATTATATTTTTGCTTTGTTTCATGGCTTAATCTTATTTTGAAGAACATGCTTTTCTGATTACAAAAGTAATATATGTACAGTTTAGAACGCTTGGAAAACAGAATTTAAAGTAAAAAATTCACCATTGAAGAATAATTATTAATATTTTAGAGTATGTGCTTAGTCGCTCAGTTGTGTCTGACTCTTTGTGACCCCATGGACTGTATGTAGCCCACCAGGCTCCTCTCTCCATGGGGATTCTCCAGGCAAGAATGCTGGAGTGGGTTGCCATGCCCTCCTCCAGGGAATCTTCCCAACTCAGGGATCGAACTCAGTCTCCTGCACTGCAGGTGGATTCTTAACCATCTGAGCTATCAGGGAAGCCCTTTCAGGGTATACTCTTACTTTATTCTTTTCATACTACGCTTTTCTTTTTGTGATACACATGGTACAATTCAGTTTATATATTAGGTTAGTGCAACAGTAATTGTGGTTTTGCATTGTTGAACTTTACCATTTGATATTGGAATACATTCTTAATTAAATAAATGTGGTTGTGAAAGTGAAATGTGGTTGTAAAAGTCATGTTCCACTCTTTGCGACCCCATGGACTATACAGTCCATGGACTTCTCCAAGCCAGAATACTGGAGTGGGTAGCCTTTCCCTTCTCCAGGGGATCTTCTCAACCCAGGGATTGAACCCAGGTCTCCCACATTGCAGATGGATTCTTTACTAGCTGAGCCATAAGGGAAGCCTTATGTGGTTCTATTATACATCATTTTAATGTGCAATTCTTGCTTTATGTTTATTTTCTAGTGACCTGTTACTTGCTGTTTACTTTATATATATATTTGTAGACTATGGAAATGATGTTAGACAGAAAGCAAATTTGAGGGATTTTTTTTTTTTTTTTTTTAGGCGATTTCAAGATGGGTCGTAAAGCAGCAGAGACAGCTCACAACATCAATAACATATTTGGCCTAGGAACTGCTAATGAACGTGTAGTACTGTGGTGGCTCAAGAAGTTGTGCAAAGGAAACCGGAACCTTGAAGATGGAGAGTGCAGAGGCCGACTGTCAGAAGCTGACAGCGATCAGTTGAGACCAATCAAAGCTGATCCTCTTACAACTACATGAGAAGCTGTGGGAGAACTCAAAAAGCTCGATAAGTGAATGCCTTATGAGCTGACGGCAAATCAAAAAAATCATCAATTTGAAGTGCTATTTGAAGTGTTATCTCTTTTTCTACGCAACAACCGCAAATCATTTCTTAATTGGGTTATGAAGTGCGACAAAAAGTGGATTTTGTGTGGCAGCCGGCAGCAACCAGCTCAGCTCAGTTCAGTTCAGTTCAGTTGCTCAGTCATGTCCGACTCTTTGCAACCCCATGAATCGCAGCACGCCAGGCCTCCCTGTTCATCACCAGCTCCCAGAGTTCACTCAGACTCACGTCCATCAAGTCAGCGATGCCATCCAGCCATCTCATCCTCTGTCATCCCCTTCTCCTCATGCCCCCAATCCCTCCCAGCATCAGAGTCTTTTCCAATGAGTCAACTCTTTGCATGAAGTGGCCAAAGTATTGGAGTTTCAGCTTCAGCATCATTCCTTCCAAAGAAAGCCCAGGGCTGATCTCCTTCAGAATGGACTGGTTGGATCTCCTTGCAGTCCAAGGGACTCTCAAGAGTCTTCTCCAACACCACAGTTCAAAAGCATCAATTCTTCGGCACTCAGCCTTCTTCACAGTCCAACTCTCACATCCATACATGACCACAGGAAAAACCATAGCCTTGACTAGACGGACCTTTTTTGGCAAAGTAATGTCTCTGCTTTTCAATATGCTATCTAGGTTGGTCATAACTTTCCTTCCAAGGAGCCAGCTCAGTAATTGGTCCAAAAAGCAGCTCTGAAGCACTTCCCAAGCCAAACTTGCACTCCCCAAAAAAGGTCATGGTCAGTGTTTGTGGTTTCCTGCTGGTCTGATCCACTACAGCTTTCTGAATCCTGGTAAAACCATTACATCTGAGATGTATGTTCAGCAAATTGATGAGATGCACCAAAAACTGCAATGCCTGCAACCAGCATTGGTCAACAGGACAGACTAATTCTCCATGACAATGCCTGACCGTATGTCATGCAACCAACACTTCGAAAGTTGAATGAATTGGGCTACAAAGTTTCGCCTCATCTGCCATATTCACCTAATTTCTTGCTAATCAACTGCCACTTCTTCAAGCATCTCAACAACATTTTGCAGGGAAAACACTTCCACAACCAATGGGGGGTAGAAAATGCTTATCAAGAGTTAGTTGGATCCTGAACCATGGATTTTTATGCTGCAGGAATAAACCAACTTATTTCTTGCTGGCAAAATGTATTGAGTGTAATGATTCCTATTTTGATTAATAATGATGTGTTTGAGCCTGGTTATAATGATTTAAAATTTGTGGTGTAAAACCACAGTTACTTTTGTACCTATCTAATACATGTCTTACTGGATGTTACAAATTCCAATACAGAGGAAATATCTTCCTACGTCAATTTCTATCCTGCAATTTGATTTTAGTGGCTACATAGCATGCCATTATATAAATGTACCAAATTTATACTGAAAATTATATCATATATTTACTGTTTTTTAAAATTATTGGTTTTCCCTACTATTATGGACATAGGGAGTTTGATTATCTTATTCCGCCCATTCAATGGCTAGAGCAGTTCTTGGTACATAGTATTCAATGAAAGGATATTTCTTTGTTATAAGAGTCAATATGTTGTTGTTCAGTTGCCCAGTTGTGTCTGATCCTTTGTGACCCCATGGACTGTAAGATGCCAGACCTCCTGGTCCCCTACCATCTCCCAAAGTTCATGTCCATTGCATCCATGATGCCATCCAGCCGTCTCATCCTCTGATACCCTCTTCTTCTTCTGCACTCAATCTTTCCCAGGACCAGGGACTTTTCCAACGAGTCTGCTGTTCACATCAGATGACCAAAATACTGGAGCTTCAGTGAGTATTCAGGGTTGATTTCCCTTAAGATTGACTGGTTTGATCTTGCAGTCCAAGGGGCTTTCAGGAGTCTTCTCTAGCACCACAGTTCGAAGGCATCAATTCTTTGGCCCTCTGCCTTCTTTACAGTCCAGTTCTCACAACTGTACATGACCTTTGGAAGACCATAGCCTTGACTATGCAGACCTTTGTCAGCATAGTAATGTCTCTGCTTTTCAACGCACTGTCTAGGTTTGTCATAGCTTTCCTGCCAAGAAAAGTTGTCTTCTGATTTCATGGCTATAGTCACCATCCATAGTGATTTTTGAGCCCCAGAAGAGGAAATCTGTCACTACTTTCCCCTTTTCCCCTTCTAGTTGCCATATAGCAATGGGGCTGGATGCCATGATCTTAGTTTTTTTAATATTTAGTTTTAAGCTGACTCTTCTACTCTCCTCCTTCATCCTCATCAAGAGGTTCTTTAGTTCTTCTTCACTTTCTGCCATTAGAGTGGTATCACCTGCATATCTAAAATTGTTGATGTTTCTCCCACCTATCTTGATTACAGCTTATAAATCATCCAGCCTGGCAAAATCATGATGTGCTCAATATCAATATATTGACATATATTTAAGCTACTTCTAGCTTTCAGTATTGTAATAATACCTCAAGACAATTCTTATACATACTTTCAGTCAGTTCAGTTCAGTCGCTCAGTCGTGTCTGACTCTTTGCGACCCTATGAATTGCAGCACACCAGGCCTCCCTTTAGGGGATATTTATTATGATTTATTTAGTATTAATTTTTCCAAGGTGAATTTCTAGGTCAAATTTTGCAAAACTTAAGGTTTTTTTATAAATTGTCTGATAAATTCTATTGATTGCACCAATGTACACTCCCATTAGCAGTGTGTATTCTAGCATTTTTTTCCAAAATTGTATTTTAGCATTTAAAAAGTTGTTTCCAAGTGAGTAGGTAGAAAGTATTATCTTTATCTTCCATTGTGTTTCTTTTGATTATATATGAGGTTTGAGGATCTAATTTGTACATTTTCAATTATTTTGTATTTGTAAAATTACTCAGAAGATGGCTTATCTTGTTGAATGTTTCACATGCTCTTGAAAATTTTGTATACTCTACTGTTATTTGGTAGTATAATGTATAAATATAAATGGAGTTAAATAAGGTTGATAGGTCTTCTGTATCTGTATTGATTTTTTGCCTAATTATTCTTTCAATTAATGAGAGAGGCATAAATTTCCAACTCTAATTGTGAACTATTTATTTCTCCTTTCATTTGTATTAGTTTTTGTCTTATGTATGTTAAACTGTGTTAAGTGCATAAACATTTTGGATTATTATTTGCCCCTGTAGATAATTATCCCCTTTCTTATTATTTAATGTTTCTTTTTATCCCTGGCAAAATTCTTTGTTCTCATGTATGCTTTATCTGGTATTAATATAAGTACTCTAGATTTCTGTCTTTAACATTTGCATGGTGCGTCTTTTTTTGCTTTACTTGTAATCTATTTATGGCTTTATATTTAAAGTGAGTATCTTGTAGATAGGATATAGTTGTATTGTGCTTTTAAATCTTAATTTGACAATTTGTCTTTTAAATGGATGTATTCGAACCCTTTACATTTAATGAAATTATTTACAAGGCTAGGCTAAAATCTATCATCTGGCCAGTTGTTTTCTCTTTATTACTTTAAATTTATATTTTACCTCTTTTTCTGCCTTCAGTTCAGTTCAGTTCAGTCGCTCAGTCATATCCGACTCTTTGCGAGGCCTTAGACTATTTTTAATTGTGCAACCATATTTATTATTTAAATTTTTGACCACACCCTGCAGAATGTGGAAGCTTTTTCCCTGACCAGGGATCAAACCCATGCCCCCTGCATTGGAAGGTAGAGTCTTAATCACAGGACTTCCAGGGAAATCCTTAGATTATTTTAATAAATTCATTAAAATTTTATAAATTCATTTATAAATTCATAAATTTGAAAAATCACTGATTTTTATAAAATCACTATTGGCTTATTAACTTTTTTCTTAAAGATAGTTTAACAGTTGCCCTAGCAGTTATAATATTCACTTTTAAATGGTTGGTCTAAATTGCAGCACTTTACATGTAGTGTCAGGACCTTATCAACTGTATACTCCTAATTTCTCCCTTTCACTGATGCTTTTGAACTGTGGTGTTGGAGAAGACTCTTGAAAGTCCCTTGGACTGCAAGGAGATCAAACCTGTCAATCCTAAAGGAAATCAGTCCTGAATATTCATTGGAAGGACTGATGCTAAAGCTGAAGCTCCAGTACTTTGGCCACCTGATGTGAAGAATTGACTCATTGGAATAGACCCTGATGCTGGGAAAGATTGAAGGTGGGAGGAGAAGGGGACAATAGAGGATGAGATGGTTGGATGGTATGCATCACTGACTCGATGGACATGAGTTTGAGCAAGCTCCAGGAGTTGGTGAAAGACAGGGAAGCCTGGTGTGCTGCAGTCCATGGGGTTGCAAAGAGTCAGACATGACTGAGTGACTGAACTGAACTGATGCTATAAGCATACAATAGATTGCTCCTATTTTTGCTTTAGGCAATCAGTTATCATTTAGATCTATTCAAGATAAGAAACAAATTTTGTATTTTCTTTTTTTTTTCTTACCCTGGGTAGGACACGAACCCACCAACTTTTGTATTTTTATTTGTTATTCAAATTCTGATGCTTTTCATTTATTTCTATAGATTCAGGATTAATATTTTGTTGGCATTTGGATATCTTGTGTAGGATAGCAGACTGTGGTAAATAATTTTTATGCCTTATGATTATGTAATACCTTTTTTCTGCTATGTGTTTAGTATAGGGAGAAGTTGAGTCAGTGAAGTCAGGAGTTGAGGTTCATTTGCATTTGTTGTTGCTATGATTACCTTCTGTACAACGCCAACTTTGAATCCTTTAGAATTACCTTCTGCTCACAGTAGAGGTTGGTTTGTCAGAAGGTTTCATCATGGTGTGTGTATGTGGGTGTGTTTGTCTGTGTGTGGTCATGATGGCATACTCTGTTGTTTCAATTAAGATTTAATTTTAGACAGGCACTGTGTCCTGCATCATAGGAGGAAGATCTTCTCATGACATTGCTGCTCACCTAACTGGAGAAGAGCTTCCATGGTTTTGGCCCAACACTTGTTCTTGCTTCTCCTCTAAAGGTAGAGAAGTTTTTTGTTTTTTTTTTTCCCCCCTTCTTTTCTGGTGCTTTAGCTACACTAGGTTTCAAGAGTAGCTTAAGGGAGGGGAGATAGGGCTTGTTTCCTTTCTTCAACAGTTGAAGGCCTTTGATCCTAGGCAAGATTGAGGAAAAGGATCTAAGTGTGGGTGTGCTTTTCCAGCAGGTTGTTCCCTCACCAGGACTACCTCTCAAGGGAAGCTTACTTTGTGTTCTTACCAGAGTCTTTGTAAACATTTGGCAAAGTCTTTGCAGAGTGGGTCTGCATATGGGGACAATTTCCCTTATGTCTGCAGCCCTTAGGAGTTCTGTATTCTCCAACACAGTCATCTTGTAACAATTCTTTAAATATTTTAGATGAATTCTTATTGTATGTGTACAGGAGCATCTACCCCAAGTCATCAAGTTCTTGCTTTCCATTTATCCTTGTAGTGCATTTTTTTTTTCTTAGATTAGATTTCAGGTTAGTTTATTGCTTTGCAACCTCAGCCAAATGATAGGTCCAAGTGTTGTAGATTTTCCAACATTTTATTGTGGCATATTCAGTGTAACAGTATATGGAACTTAAAAGTTGAACCATCACACTTTGAGTATAGAATTAAAGCAGGTATTGAAGGCGTAAGGACTTAAAGAGGATGTCCAATCTATACTGTTGTTCTATTCATAGCACTTGGCTATTGGAGTGCTCCTAAACTGAAAATTCTTGTTCCTTTTCTGGTAGAGAAGACACTTCTATTTAAGGCTCTGTATCTAAGATGTTGAAATAGTGATTCTTGACCTCTTTAGAGTAACAATAATGTAGTAAAAGAGTTGGAGTTTACAGTAATCCTCTTTTTCAAGTACTCTTGATAGGTGATTTTAAAAAAGGGCAGAAGAAAAAAAAAAAGAAAATGATAAAAAGACAACTGAGTTCAGAATAGTGCTAAACAGTCCTGGAAAACCTGCCAGCTATCTCAGCTCTCTCATATCATGGCATCCATTTACTGGCAGTCTTAAAGGATATTTGACCAATTTGACATTGATAATACTTGGTGAGACTGCTAACTGTCTGCTCTATACATGTGTATCATCTGTTTATACAGGCATGGAGAGGTCAGAGGATGGTACAGCTATTATTTATTACAAAATTTAGCCATCTGATTATATGTGAATGAAACTCAAATTGTCAGAGTATCAAGTACAATAAAAGCTTTATCTGCTTTTCTGTCCTTCCTGCCAAATCCACATGACAAACACACATTTCACTTTAGGAAAAGACTTAAAAGAACTCTGGGGTGAAACCTATTCAAAGGTCTCCAGTTTCTCTAGAAAGAACTCACAACAGCAAGGCAATTGCAGATCAGACTGATCTTCAAGGTAATAGAATACTCTTTAAATCCTTTGAACTATGTCTCTTTTATAAAACCCTACAGAACTGTTAGAGAAGAGAAAGGAGAACCCCATAGTACCTTTGAACCTTAAGCTTTAAAAAATACTTCATTTTATATTCATTTATTTAAAAAATACAGACTCTTAAATCCTAATCCATGGTTTTCTTGATGGGATTGTATTGCCAGTGAACACTGCCAATGACACTGCTTAAATAGTAGACTTTATTTTTTTTCTTATTTTATTTTTTAACTTTACACTATTGTATTGGTTTTGCCATATATCAACATGAATCCACCACAGGTATACACGTGTTCCCCATCCTGAACCCTCCTCCCTCCTCCCTCCCCATATCATCCTTCTGGGTTGTCCCAGTGCACCAGCCCCAACCATCCAGTATCGTGCATCGAACCTGGACTGGTGACTCGTTTCATATATGATATTATACATGTTTCAATGCCATTCTCCCAAATCATCCCAACTTCTCCCTCTCCCACAGAGTCCACAGAACTGTTCTATACATCAGTGTCTCTTTTGCTGTCTCATATACAGGGTTATTGTTACCATCTTTCTAAATTCCATATATATGCGTTAGTAACTGTATTGGTGTTTTTCTTTATGGCTTACTTCACTCTGTATAATAGGCTCCAGTTTCATCCACCTCGTTAGAACTGATTCAAATGTATTCTTTTTAATGGCTGAGTAATACTCCATTGTGTATATGTACCACTGCTTTCTTATCCATTCATCTGCTGATGGACATCTAGGTTGCTTCCATGTCTTGGCTATTATAAAAAGTGCTGTGATGAACATTGGAGTATACGTGTCTCTTTCAATTCTGGTTTCCTCAGTGTGTATGCCCAGCAGTGGGATTGCTGGGTCAAAAGGCAGTTCTGTTCTCAGTTTTTTAAGGAATCTCCACACTGTTCTCCCTAGTGGCTGTACTAGTTTGCATTCCCACCAACAGTGCAAGAGGGTTCCCTTTTCTCCACACCCTCTCCAGCATTTATTGCTTGTAGACTTTTGGATCACAGCCATTCTGACTGGTGTGAAATGGTACCTCATAGTGATTTTGATTTGCATTTCTCTGATAATGAGTGATGTTGAGCATCTTTTCATGTGTTTGCTAGCCATCTGTATGTCTTCTTTGGAGAAATGTCTATTTAGTCCTTTGGCCCATTTTTTGATTTAACAAGTAGTGCTGGGAAAACTGGTCAACCACTTGCAAAAGAATGAAACTAGAACACTTTCTAACACCATACACAAAAATAAACTTAAAATGGATGAAAGATCTAAAAGTAAGACCAGAAACTATAAAACTCCTAGAGGAGAACATAGGCAAAACACTCTCCAACATACATCACAGTAGACTTTATTTTACCTGCTCTCTCTCCCTTTTCTGACACACCAAGGCCCTTTCTTTGTGGTTTAAAAATTCTATACAAACTCATCGTTTTTATGCAACTTTCACAGATAGATGGCCACAGGACCTGGTATGTCAACAACAGCACAGACCTCTTGTCTGATTCTTTGTACAGCTGAAACTATAACTTTTAGTATATGCTTTCATATTCTCATATATTCATGTTTTTCCTGTAACAGAGTAAGTCATATGCTTTTCAAATACCTAAAACATATCTACTTCCCTCACACCTCTCTACAACATCTAGTATATTGCTCTGCTTTATAGTTTTCCTTTTAATTAGGAATCAGTTCAGTTCAGCTCAGTCACTCAGTCGTGTCCTACTCACTGCGACCCAATCAATCATAGCACGCCAGGCCTCCCTGTCCATCACGAACTCCCAAGTTCACTCAAACTCACATCCATCAATTTGATGATGCCATCCAGCCATCTCATCCTCTGTCGTCCCCTTCTCCTCCTGCCCCCCAATCCCTCCCAGCCTCAGAGTCTTTTCCAATGAGTCAACTCTTCACATGAGGTGGCCAGATTACTGGAGCTTCAGCTTTAGCATCATTCCTTCCAAAGAAATCCCAGGATTTATCTCCTTTAGAATGGACAGGTTGGATCTCCTTGCAGCCCAAGGGACTCTCAAGAGTCTTCTCCAACACCACACTTCAAAAGCATCAATTCTTCAGGGCTCAATTTCTTCACAGTCCAAGTCTCACATCATACATGACCACTGGAAAAACCATAGCCTTGACTAGATGGACATTTGTTGGCAAAGTAATGTCTCTGCTTTTGAATATGCTATCTAGGTTGGTCATAACTTTCCTTCCAAGGAGTAAGCGTCTTTTAATTTCATGGCTGCAATCACCATCTGCTGTGATTTTGGAGCCCAGAAAAATAAAGTCTGACACTGTTTCCACTTGTTTCCCCATCTATTTGCCATGAAGTGATGGGACCAGATGCCATGGTCTTAGTTTTCTGACTGTTGAGCTTTAAGCCAACATTTTCACTCTCCTCTTTCACTTTCATCAAGAGGCTGATTAGTTCCTCTTCACTTTCTGCCATAAGGGTGGTGTCATCTGCATATCTGAAGTTATTGATATTTCTCCTGGCAATCTTGATTCCAGCTTGTGCTTCTTCCAAACCAGCGTTTCACATGACGTACTCTGCATATAAGTTAAATAAGCAGGGTGACAATATGCAGCCTTAACGTACTCCTTTTCCTATTTGGAACCAGTCTGTTGTTCCGTGTCCAGTTCTAACTGTTGCTTCTTGACCTGCATACAGGTTTCTCAAGAGGCAGGTCAGGTGGTCTTGTATTCCCATCTCTTGAAGAATTTTCCACAGTTTATTGTGATCCACACAGTCAAAGGCTTTGGCATAGTCAATAAAGCAGAAATAGATATTTTTCTGGAATTTTCTTGCCTTTTTGATGAGCCAGCAGATGTTGGCAATTTGATCTCTGGTTCCTCTGCCTTTTCTAAAACCAGCTTGAACATCTGGAAGTTCATGGTTCACATATTGCTGAAGCCTGGCTTGGAGAATTTTGAGCATTACTTTAGTAGTGTGTGAGATGAGTGCAATTTTGTGGTAGTTTGAGGATTCTTTGGTATTGCCTTTCTTTGGGATTGGAATGAAAACTGACCTTTTCCAGTCCTGTGGCCACTGCTGAGTTTTCCAAATTTGCTGGCATATTGAGTGCAGCACTTTCACAGCATCATCTTTCAGGATTTAGAATCCAGGATGTCTGGCTCTAGGTCAGTTATCACACCATCGTGATTATCTGGGTTATGAAGATCTTTTTTGTACAGTTTTTCTGTGTATTCCTGCCACCTCTTCTTAATATCTTCTGCTGCTGTTAGGTCCATACCATTTCTGTCCTTTATCGAGCCCATCTTTGCATGAAATGTTCCCTTGGTATCTCTAATTTTCTTGAAAAGATCTCTAGTCTTTCCCATTCTGTTGTTTTCCTCTATTTCTTTGCATTAATCGCTGAGGAAGGCTTTCTTATCTTTTCTTACTATTCTTTGGAACTCTGCATTCAGATGCTTATATCTTTTCTTTTCTCCTTTGCTTTTTGCTTCTCTTCTTTTCACAGCTATTTGTAAGGCCTCCCCAGACAGCCATTTTGGCTTTTGCATTTCTTTTCCATGGGAATGGTCTTGATCCCTGTCTTCTGTACAATGTCATGAACCTCCATCCATAGTTAATCAGGTACTCTGTCAAATCTAGTCCCTTAAATCTATTTCTCACTTCCACTGTATAATCATAAGGGATTTGATTTAGGTCATACCTGAATGGTCTAGTGGCTTTCCCTACTTTCTTAAGTGTGAATTTGGCAATAAGGAGTTCATGATCTGAGCGACAGTCAGCTCCCAGTCTTGTTTTTGCTGATTATATAGAGCTTCTCCATCTTTGGCTGCAAAGAATATAATCATTGTGATTTCAGTGTTGACTATCTGTTGATGTCCATGTGTAGAGGCTTCTCTTGTGTTGTTGGAAGAGGGTGTTTGCTATGACCAGTGCTTTCTCTTGGGAAAACTCTATTAGTCTTTGCCCTGCTTCATTCCGTATTCCAAGGCCAAATTTGCCTATTACTCCAGGTGTTTCTTGACTTCCTACTTTTGCATTCCAGTCCCCTATAATGAAAAGGACATCTTTTCTGGGTGTTAGTTCTAAAGGGTCTTGTAGGTCTTCATAGAACTGTTCACCTTCAGCTTCTTCACTGTTACTGGTTGGGGCATAGACTTGGATTACTGTGAAATTGAATGGTTTGCCTTGGTAATGAACAGAGATCATTCTGTCATTTTTGAGATTGCATCCAAGTACTGCATTTCAGACTCTTTTGTTGAGCATGATGGCTACTTCATTTCTTTTTTTTTTTTTTTTTTTGCATTTTAAGCTTTTTATTATTTTATTTGTTTATTTTTCAGTGTGAGAATGCCTTGGATTATCATTTATTTATTTTATTTTTTATTTTTATATTTTTTTTAAATTTTATTTTATTTTTAAACTTTACATAACTGTATTAGTTTTGCCAAATATCAAAATGAATCCGCCACAGGTATACATGTGTTCCCCATCCTGAACCTTCCTCCCTCCTCCCTCCCCATTCCATCCCTCTGGGTCATCCCAGTGCACCAGCCCCAAGCATCCAGTATCGTGCATCGAACCTGGACTGGCAACTCGTTTCATACATGATATTTTACATGTTTCAATGCCATTCTCCCAAATCTTCCCACCCTCTCCCTCTCTCACAGAGTCCATAAGACTGTTCTATACATCAGTGTCTCTTTTGCTGTCTCGTACACAGGGTTATTGTTACCATCTTTCTAAATTCCATATATATGCGTTAGTATACTGTATTGGTGTTTTTCTTTCTGGCTTACTTCACTCTGTATAATAGGCTCCAGTTTCATCCACCTCATTAGAACTGATTCAAATGTATTCTTTTTAATGGCTGAGTAATACTCCATTGTGTATATGTACCACCACTTTCTTTTCCATTCATCTGCTGATGGGCATCTAGGTTGCTTCCATGTCCTGGCTATTATAAACAGTGCTGCGATGAACATTGGGGTACACGTGTCTCTTTCCCTTCTGGTTTCCTCAGTGTGTATGCCCAGTAGTGGGATTGCTGGATCATAAGGCAGGTCTATTTCCAGTTTTTTAAGGAATCTCCACACTGTTCTCCATAGTGGCTGTACTAGTTTGCATTCCCACCAACAGTGCAAGAGGGTTCCCTTTTCTCCACACCCTCTCCAGCATTTATTACTTGTAGACTTTTGGATCACAGCCATTCTGACTGGTGTGAAATGGTACCTCATAGTGGTTTTGATTTGCATTTCTCTGATAATGAGTGATGTTGAGCATCTTTTCATGTGTTTGCTAGCCATCTGTATGTCTTCTTTGGAGAAATATCTATTTAGTTCTTTGGCCCATTTTTTGATTGGGTCATTTATTTTTCTGGAGTTGAGCTGTAGGAGTTGCTTGTATATTCTCGAGATTAGTTGTTTGTCAGTTGCTTCATCTGCTATTATCTTCTCCCATTCTGAAGGCTGTCTTTTCACCTTGCTAATAGTTTCCTTTGATGTGCAGAAGCTTTTAAGGTTAATTAGGTCCCATTTGTTTATTTTTGCTTTTATTTCCAATATTCTGGGAGGTGGGTCATAGAGGATCCTGCTGTGATGTATGTCAGAGAGTGTTTTGCCTATGTTCTCCTCTAGGAGTTTTATAGTTTCTGGTCTTACGTTGAGATCTTTAATCCATTTTGAGTTTATTTTTGTGTATGGTGTTAGAAAGTGTTGTAGTTTCATTCTTTTACAATGGTTGACCAGATTTCCAAGCACCACTTGTTAAAGAGATTGTCTTTAATCCATTGTATATTCTTGCCTCCTTTGTCAAAGATAAGGTGTCCATATGTGCGTGGATTTATCTCTGGGCTTTCTATTTTGTTCCATTGATCTATATTTCTGTCTTTGTGCCAGTACCATACTGTCTTGATAACTGTGGCTTTGTAGTAGAGCCTGAAGTCAGGTAGGTTGATTCCTCCAGTTCCATTCTTCTTTCTCAAGATCGCTTTGGCTATTCGAGGTTTTTTGTATTTCCATACAAATTGTGAAATTATTTGTTCTAGCTCTGTGAAGAATGCTGTTGGTAGCTTGATAGGGATTGCATTGAATCTATAGATTGCTTTGGGTAGTATACTCATTTTCACTACATTGATTCTTCCAATCCATGAACATGGTATATTTCTCCATCTGTTAGTGTCCTCTTTGATTTCTTTCACCAGTGTTTTATAGTTTTCTATATATAGGTCTTTAGTTTCTTTAGGTAGATATATTCCTAAGTATTTTATTCTTTCCGTTGCAATGGTGAATGGAATTGTTTCCTTAATTTCTCTTTCTCTTTTCTCATTATTAGTGTATAGGAATGCAAGGGATTTCTGGGTGTTGATTTTATATCCTGCAACTTTACTATAGTCATTGATTAGTTCTAGTAATTTTCTGGTGGAGTCTTTAGGGTTTTCTATGTAGAGGATCATGTCATCTGCAAACAGTGAGAGCTTTACTTCTTCTTTTCCAATTTGGATTCCTTTTATTTCTTTTTCTGTTGTGATTGCTGTGGCCAAAACTTCCAAAACTATGTTGAATAGTAATGGTGAAAGTGGGCACCCTTGTCTTGTTCCTGACTTTATAGGAAATGCTTTCAATTTTTCACCATTGAGGATAATGTTTGCTGTGGGTTTGTCATATATAGCTTTGATTATGTTGAGGTATGTTCCTTCTATTCCTGCTTTCTGGAGAGTTTTTTATTTTCTTTTTTATTTAAAAAATTTTTTTGATTATGATAATGATACATTTACTGAAAGTACTTCATTTCTTCTAAGGGATTTCTGCCCACAGTAGTAGATATAATGGTCATCTGAGTTAAATTCACCCATTCCATCCATTTTAGTTCTCTGATTCCTAGAATGTTGACATTCACTCTTGCCATCTCCTGCTTGACCACTTCCAATTTGCCTTGATTCATGGACCTAACATTCCAGGTTCCTATGCAAAATGCTCTTTACAGCATCAGACCTTGCTTCTATCACCAGTCACATCCACAGCTGGGTATTGTTTTTGCTTTGGCTCCATCCCTTCATTCTTTCTGGAGTTATTTCTCCACTGATCTCCAGTAGCATATTGGGCACCTACCGACCTGGGGAGTTCCTCTTTCTGTATCCTATCATTTTGCCTTTTCAAACTGTTTGTGGGTTTCTCAAGGCAGGAATACTTAAGTGGTTTGCCATTCCCTTCTCCATATTCTGTCAGACCTCTCCACCATGACCCGCCCATCTTGGGTGGCCCTACACGGCATGGCTTAGTTTCATTGAGTTAGACAAGGCTGTGGTCCGTGTGATTAGATTGACTAGTTTTCTGTGAGTATGGTTTCAGTGTGTCTGCCCTCTGATGCCCTCTCGCAACCCCTACCATCTTACTTGGGTTTCTCTTTGGATGTGGGGTATCTCTTCATGGCTGCTCCAGCAAAGCTCAGCTGCTGCTCCTTACCTCAGACCAGGGGTATCTCATTACCGCCACCCCTCCTGACCTTGAACGTGGAGTAGCTCCTTTCAGCCCTCCTGCGCCGGCGCAGCCAAATGCTGCTGCTGCTGCTGCTAAGTCACTTCAGTCGTGTCTGACTCTGTGCGTCCCCATAGACAGCAGCCCACCAGGCTACCCCGTCCCTGGGATTCTCCAGGCAAGAACACTGGAGTGGGTTGCCATTTCCTTCTCCAATGCATAAAAGTGAAAAGTGAAAGTGAAGGCGCTCAGTCGTGTCCGATTCTTAGCGACCCGAATCTTAGCGACCCCATGGACTGTAGTGTACCAGGCTCTTCCGTCCATGGGATTTTCCAGGCAAAAGTACTGGAGTGGAGTGCCATTGCTTTCTCCGGTGCAGCCGAATAGGATGATATAAAATCAAGCTATGTTGGGAGAAGTATCAACAACCTCAGATATGCAGATAATACCATTCTAATGGCAGAAAGTGAAAAGGAGCTAAAGAGCCCCTTGATGAGGGTGAAAGAGGAGAGTGAAAAAGCTGCCTTGAAACTAAGTATTCAAAAAATTAAGATCATGGCATCTGGTCCCATCATTTCATGGCAAACAGAAGAGGAAAAAGTGGAAGCAGTAACATATTTTATTTTCTTGGGTTCCAAAATCATTTATGATGATGATTTCAATAGTGAAATTAAAAGATGCTTGCTCCTTGGAAGGAAAGCTGACACACCTAAACAGTGTATTAAAAAGCAGAGACATCACTTTGCCAGCAAAGGTCTGTATAGTCAAACCTATGGTTTTTCCAGTAGTCACTTATGGATGTGAGAGTTGGACCATAAAGAAGGCTGAGTGAGCGCTGAAGAATTGATGCCTTCAAATGGTAGTTCTGGAGAAGACTCTTGAAAGTTCCTTGGACTGCAAAGAGATCAAAACCATCAATCCAAAAGGAAATCAGTCCTGCATATTCACTGGAAGGACTGATGCTGGAGCTGCAATACTCTGGTCACCTAATGTGAAGAGCCAACTCACTGGAAAAGACCCTGTGCTGGGAAAGATTGAAGGCAAAAGGAGAAAGGGCTGGCAGAGAATGAGGTGGTTAGATAGCATCACCAACTCAATGGACATGAATGTGAGCAAACTCCGGGATATAGTGGAGGACATATGAGCCTGACATGCTACAGTCCATGGAGGTCAAAAAGAGTCAGACATGACTTAGCAACTGGACAACAACAATGAGAATCCTAACATTTGAAAAAAAGTCTTACTTGCCAATTATATTTGCAGACTGACTGGGGTATCAAATGCAAAGGAAATATGCTAATTTTTATTGAGCAAAGGGTTATATACAGGTCATGATTTAATATATATATTAAAATACTCTCTCTCTCTCTATATATATATATATGTATATATATATATGGTGCATGTGTATACATGCTGAATAATCCTAATTTTTATGGATAGTATGAAATGAGCTCATTAATTGGAGAATTTAAACATAGGAGTGTCTGCGTATTAAGCTAGTGCTGTAATCAACCACTGAATCTAACTGCCCATATTAACTCACCAGTGATTCTCTTGACATCCAGATGGGCTTCTTTGCACTGAATAGCCCACTGACTACCCCCAGGGTAAGACTTTGGCACTCTTAAGTACCAATTTTATAAGAGCCCATATTTTGATACCAATTATGGAACAATGTCCTATCGGTTTTATTATTAAGATCTGATGACTGAAAAAGTCCACCTCGATTTATCAGTGCTAAAGATACTACTTTTTTCCAAGACAGGCGACTTTTTATTGAGTATAGTTGATTTACAATGTTGTGTTAGTTTCAGTGATCTAGCACAGCAATTCAGTTTTATATGTATATTTTTATTTTCTTTTTCAGATATTTTCCATTCTAGGTTATTACAAGATATTGAGTATAGTAACCTGTGCCATATAGTAGGTCCATATTGTTTATCTACTTTATATACAGTAGTATGTATTTGTTAGTCCCAAACCTAATATTGGTTTGGCCCCAAATTTCATTCATGTTTTTCCATAAAAGCTTACAGAAAAACCTGAGCAAACTTTTTGGCCAATCCAATAGTTAATCCCTCCCATTCTTTCCTCTTTGGTAACCATCAATTTATTTACTGTATCTGAGTCTATTTCTGTTTTTTAGGTTCATTTGTATCATTTTTTAGATTACACATATAAGTGATATCTCCTCTGGAGAAGGAAATGGAAATCCACTCTTGTATTCTTGCCTGGAAAAATCCCAGGAACAGAGGTAGCCTGGCAGGCTACTAGTTCATTGGATTACAAAGAGTTGGACATGACTGAATGACTAAACATCAATAGCATAAGTGATATTACATGATACTTGTCTTTCTCTGACCTACTTCACTTAGTACAATAATCTCTAGGTCTATTCATGTTGCTGGAAATGGCATTATTTAATTCTTTTTTATAGCTGAGTAATATTCCATTGTTTATGTGTGTACACACACACACACACACACACACACATCTTATTTATCCATTCACCTATCAGCTGATGTTTATGTTGCTTCTACATCTTGGCTGTTGTAATAGTGCTGCTATGGGATAACATTGGAATGCATGGTATCTTTTCAAATTAGAATTTTTGTCTTTTCCAGTTGTATGCCTAGGAGTGGGATTGCTGGATCATATGGTAACTCTATTTTTAATTTTTTAAGGAATCTTCATATTGTTCTCCTTAGTGATTGCACAAATTTAAAGTCCCACCAACAGTGTAGGCAGGTTCCCTTTCTCTACACCCCTTCCAGCATTTATTATTTGTAGTCTTTTTTATGACGGCCAGTCTGACTTGTATAAGGTGATATCACAATACAGTTTTGATTTGCATTTCTCTAATGATTAGTGATGTTGATGAGCATCTTTTTATATACCTGTTTGCCATCTGTGGGCTTCCCTGATAACTCAGTTGGTAAAGAATCAGCCTGTAATGCAGGAGACCCCAGTTCAATTCTTGGGTTGGGAAGATCCGCTGGAGAAGGGATAGGCTACCCATTCTAGGATTCTTGGGCTTCCCTTGTGGCTCAGTTGGTAAGAATCCGCCTGCGATATGGGAGACCTGGGTTCTATCTCTGGGTTGGGAAGATCCCCTGGAGAATACCAGTATTCTTGCCTGGAGAATTCCATGGACTATATATTCCATGGGGTCTCAAAGAGTTGGACGTGACTGAGTGATTTTCACTTGTCATCTGTGTATCTTCTTTGGAGAAATTTCTATTTAGTTAAAGACATACTTAAAGGTGGGCTTCCCTGGTAGTTTAGTCGTAAAGAATCTGCCTGCAATGGAGGAGACCCGGGTGCCTGTAATGCAGGAGACCTGGGTTCGATCATCCCAAGATCCCCTGGAGGAAGGCATGGCAACCCACTCCAGTATTCTTGCCTGGGAAACTCCATGGAGAGAAGAGCCTGGTGGGCTATATACTCATGGGGTCATGCAGAGTCAGACACTACTGAAGTGCAGCTTACAGCAGCAGCAGATCCTTGAGGGTATTATTGTATTTGGTCTTTGCATATAAAAGTCCTAGTTAACAATAGCTAATACTGGTTTACTAAATAATTGTCCTATATACACACGCACAATATTCTTTAACTGGGATGGGAAAATGCTGTTTAAAATAAGAGCCTTATTTTAGAATATAGAAGCTTTTGCATTCAAGAGGAACAGCCAGATTCATATTGGAGAGATAGCTTTTGGTTTGGAAGTGAAAGAGGTGACAAATATAACAGACCTATTCTTCCTGCATTTATGGTCTGAAATAAGGGTATGGAAATAATTAGGAAACTAAAAATCCTGATGAGTGGGGCTAGGGCCCAGGCATCAGCTTTTGTTTTTGTTTTTTAAATTTTTCTTCTTTTTTTCTTTATTAAATTATGAAAGTATGATAACATACTTACAGGAGACTTGGAAAATACAGAAAAAAGTTACATGTAGTTCTACTATATATTACAATTATTTTTAAGTAGATAAATTATGATTTTTAGTTGGAGTTTCAATATCAAATTCTCAAAAATTAATTGAATATACAGGAAAGTAGAAGGATATAGTAGACCTGAAAAGTACCATAAACCAATTCAACATAATTAAGATTTATACAATTTTCACACAATGGTGGGATACAAAATCTAGTCAAATTCTCATAGATAAAAGAGGAGACCCTGGAACAGGCATCAGTTTTTAAAACTTCTCAGGTGATTTCAGTGTGCCACAAATTTGGAAATTACTGGTCTAGAGTCTTGCTATTCCAATTGTGGTTCAGTTCAGTTGCTCAGTTGTGTCCAACTCTTTGTGACTCATGGACAGCACACCAGGCTTCCCTGTCCATCACCAACTCCCGGAGCTTACTCAAACTCATGTCCATCGAGTTGGTGACGCCATCCAACCAACTCATCCTCTGTCATCCCCTTCTCCTCCCACCTTCAATCTTTCCTAGCATTAGGGTTTTTTTTTCCCAATGAGTCGGTTCTTCATATCAGGTGGTCAAAGTATTGGAGTTTCAGCCTCAGCATCAGTCCTTCCAATGAATATTCAGGACTGATTTCCTTTAGGATAGACTGGTTTGATCTCCTTGCAGTCCAAGGGACTCTCAAGAGTCTTCTCCAACACTGTAGTTCAAAAGCATCAATTCTTGGGCATTCAGCTTTCTTTATAGTTCAACTTTCACACCCATACATGACTACTGGAAAAATCATAGCTTTGACTAGAAGGAGCTTTGTTGGCAAAGTAATGTCTCTACTTTTTATTATCTAGGTTGGTAAGAGCTTTAATTACAAGGAGCAAGCTTCTTTTAATTTTACAACCAGTATGCAGAATCTTGGGCCTTCATTTCAGGTCTACTGATCAGAATCTGCATTTTAACAAGCTCACCCAATGGTTTCTATACACATTAAAGCTCAAGAAGCAATGGGCCAGGAAAATTTCTGACTCTGGCTGTATGCTAAAATCATGTGAGGAGATTTAAAAATGTAATTATATTCTGGTCTCACCCACAGAGACTTTAATTCATTTGGTATAGGATGGGACCTAGGATTTTTGGCATGCTGTATGGTTCTCAGGTGATTCCAATGTGCAGTCACTGTTGTGAAGTAGAAACTGAGTGCTCAAATAACTTTGCATAAAAGAGAATCTAGACATTACTCAGGTAGCTTGGGGGGATACAAGTTAGGGACAGTATGAAAGGTGAGATTTAAGGATGCTTATCCTGGTTGATGCAGCTATGTGTTAGGAAGCTAAGCTTTTTGAGAGGAAAGTTTTTCCAATGAGAAATTTCCATAGTGGTAGGGAAGGAAGAATAGAAGTTGGTTGAAGGACTTTAAAAATAAAGATGTGTAATATTTGATTTCAGGTTATTGACTTTGCTATGCAGCAGGATAAGAGGTGACCATGACAGCATTTGATCCTAATCATATTCAGAATTCTTACGAGATATGTAGAATCCTCTGATAATGAAGCCTTGATCTACTGAAAATATAAACCACAGAAAGTGTGACCCCAGATAATTGGAGAACTTAAAGATGGAGGCATCTTGTTATCAGATATTTGGGAAATAAACATATCATATAAGAGTGGTTTATACTTTGGCCACCAACTGCTTCTACAGGAATGAGTAGTATCTCTCTAAAATGAGTCTAGGTCAGGTTATCATTCTTGCTTTTTTATTATCTAACCTTCTTTTTGTTCACTCATGCTGCCTTCTTCCTGAGTTTCATGTGGTCCACTTAGTTGGAAGGACTTTCAGATTCTCACGTCTAGTTATCAAGGCAGTAAGACTTTTCATTCTATTATTTTTAATTGAAGTAAAATTGACTTAAATATTATATGAGTTTCAGGTGTACAACATAGTGATTTGATATTTTTATGCATCATGAAATGATCACCATGATGTCTAGTTACCATCTGTCACCATACAAAATTATTACAATATTATTGACTATATTTTCTGTGCCATACATCACATGTGATTTATTTATTTTATAATTGGAAGTTTGTACCTTTTAATCTGCTTTGCCTGTTTAGCTTATCCCTCCACACCATACCCTATAGCAACCATCAGTTTGATCTCTGTATCTATGAACCTATTTCTGTTTTATTATGTTTGTTCATTTGTTTTTTTTTTTCTAGATTCCATGTATAAGTAAGTCATATGATATTTGTCATTTCTTGACATATTTCACTTACTTTCTAGTCCATCTCTATGTGGTCCCTTTGTTGTTTGCTGTGTAGAATCTGTTCGGCCAGGCTTCAGTTCTTCTTTAGGAAGAACTGCTTTATGAGTAGGTGTAGATTCACCATATCTGTGGGAGGATGTGAGTTCAGGGTCTTCTATGCCTCCATTTTTAATTGGGAAAACCCAAGGCTTTTCCATTCTAACTCTTTATCTCTGATTCTTTGACATTAGATACAGTCACCTCTAAGCAGTAAAGAAACTTCTGATTGCTAAGTAAAGGGTACATCAGCTTAAAACAATGACACACACACACACACACACACACACACACAAAAGCCAAATGACAAACCTAGAACTTTTCTTTCCTTCTGAAATAAAGGGGATCATTTATCTACACTTACTAATTTCAGAGGCAGGTATCAACAATTCCCCTTGAGGCATCCAGGTCATTTGTATTAAGCTTGGGTACCCATTCATGCTTAGTGTAGCTGTATCTTGTATCTAAGACATTTAATCCAAAGGAAATATTAAGTATAGTTGCAAAGTTAAGATATTGAGCAAGCAGGTTCTCAAGGGAGGACATGCTTACTACATTTCATCTAACCTCTCTTACCTCCTTTCTAGAAGAAGGAACGATGGACAAAAAGGTAGTGACATGTTCCAAAAGATGCTATTTTTGTGTATATCTTATCTTCAAGCACATAATAGAGTGGGTATTCTTTGGGGCTTTTGCTCCTTCACAGAAGTGTCAATGTGAAAAACTGGCTAAATGCTGAGTGTGGAAAGTGTGCACAAGGGTGAGTGTAAGGCAAAAATCAGAGGAGAGAAGGCAAGGTGATAATAGCAAGGCACTCTCCCTCTATTTATCAAGTAGTATATAATTTGGGGATGAACTCATACAAGAGAAAGTAGCATTGACGTATATACAGTACCATGTGTAAAATAGGTAGCTAGTAGGAAGCTGCTATTGGAGAAGGCAATGGCACCCCACTCCAGTACTCTTGCCTGGAAAATCCCATGGATGGAGGAGCCTGGTAGGCTGCAGTCCTTGGGGTCGCTTAGAGTTGGACACGACTGAGTGACTTTACTTTCACTTTTCACTTTCATGCATTGGAGAAAGAAATGGCAGCCCACTCCAGTACTCTTGCCTGGAGAATCCGAGGGACGGGGGAGCCTGGTGGGCTGCCGTCTATGGGGTCGCACAGAGTCGGACACGACTGAAGCGACTTAGCAGCAGCAGGAAGCAGCTATATAACATAGGGAGCTCAACTCGGTGCTCTGTGATGACCTAGAGGGGTAGGATGGAGGAGAGGGATGGGAGACTCGGGAGGGAGTGGATATATATACACATATACCTGATTCACACTGTTATACAGCAGAAACTAACACATTGTAAAGCAACTATACGCGCATGCTCAGTGGTGTCTGACTCTTTATGACCCTACGGACTATATAGCCCGCCAGTCTCCTCTGTCCATGATATTTCCCAGGCAAGGATACTGGAATGGGTTGCCATTTCCTACTCCAAAAGCAGCTATATTCCAATTAAAAAAATAAAAATAAAATAAGCTGAACCTCAAAAATTTTAGCATACAGTTTCTCTTAATCAGTGTCAACCTATGCATGAATCTCATATGTTGTGCTCTTTTTCAAAGTATTTTTTCTTTGTGTGTCAGTGTGACATAAAATGACTAAAGCTAATTTCCCTCTGTCAATCTTTACTTCATATTAGGTTCCAACCAGAAAGTGAGCAAAGGATGTCTAGGAAGGCAGCTTAGGGATTAAGGAAGAAACTGCTTAAATAACTGGAGCAGCAGTCTGGGGATATTTAGCAAAATGCCCTCCATGTCATTGGACTTGCCACAGAGGAAGAAATGCTAAGAATTGGCATCTTGATGAGATTAGTAGGTGGGAGGAATTCAGTGATTCCATTCTGAAATCCAAAGTCCTCAATTGCCACACAACATCCCAAACTTCAGCAGAATGCTCGCGATAAGGATTCTGTGTTACCACATGAGGGTAAATCCTACTGTGTATGTTATTTGAGCAGGGAGGAGTCTTATGTATCAGTGAGATTGTCAACAAAAAGATTATATTGCTTGTAATCGGATGTAAGGGGTTAAGATTTCATTATTCTAAATATTCACTTACTTGGATGACCTACCCTCCATCTTCCTGGATACTAGTAACTTAGATGTCATGACATAAATATTTAGTTCTCTCTTGGTTACCAAATAGCATGCTTCTTCCTCATCTAATCTTCTGCTTTCATCTGTTCTTTTAACAGCGTATTTATATCACTATTGCAAGTTGATTTAAAATTGTATTTATTTGGTTGTTTATTAAAGTATGTTGGTATGAATTTCTCCATCCTTCCTTCCCTTTCCCAGGCACTTTAGCCCTCTCTCCCTCACACTTTTAAAATCTGACCGAACATAATTTGATCAGACTGTCCCCCACCTCCTCTTTAGTCTCTCTGTTCTGTTTCTCATCTTCTTTATTGACACTAGCACCTAGAAAGTTTGTTTCTCGGTTGTTGTCTTTGTTCACCTCCAATTTAGGCTCTTCAAATGGTATCACACTTCTCTCTCAACACATATGCAACTAATTCAGCTGTTTGACATGTTTACTCCTCACATTTATACAAAACACATTTAAACTTTCACTTTTTATTTGCATCTGCATTTCATCTTCTGTAGAAGAAAACTCACACTAGAGAAGCATCTGCCAGAGCTGCAGTTCTGTTTCACTTTCATTGTGCTTATTTATTTATTTTTTGTACTCATCTAGTAATGAGAGAAACTATACCGTGGCTGTGTAACAGTCGTCTCTTACCATCTCAAACAAGGTACTAATACCTCCTTAATAAATTTAGACCTATGTGAATATATTTGGGAGTGATATTTCTCCATGTGTATGTATTTCACATGGATGGATGCACATGGTCAGGCATATAACTGTTTATAATTAGGGTAGAAGATTGGCAAGTTAGCTTTCAATCTCTGCTAGGCAGGAAGCAGACCGTTCTCTTCTTTAGCACAAAACCACCAAAGAGTTAGTGCTGTCTGGCAGCCGCTTTCAGGTGAATGATCAATCGTTCCTTTGCTTCCAGTTCTACTAGTGAAATTTCTATCATGAACCAGAAGTATTCCAGAGCCACAGTTTACCTTTTCAGTATTTTCAGACTCTATCTCAGGCCACAGATTTTATCTTAAACATTCAGGATTTTTTTTTTCATTTAATTATATCCATATAATAATTTCTTGGTCTCTCCTTTAGAATTTGCTCAAGTATAATTAAGTAACTGCAGCAGCTGCTGCCGCTGCAGGCAGTACAGGGTACAGACAGGCTTGTGTGGTAGCTAAGCAACAGGCTAGACGTGATAATTTATAAAGATGCAGGGCTTTGTGACCCTCAGCTACTTTTTGCCTAGTTTCATTTTTGGTTAGTTGGGGCCAGTATGGGTTGATAGTGAGTACTGACATGGCTTATATTAAATAAATAGACAAAAATATTATGTACTTCTTAAATCACAGAATCTTCCTTTCTTCTAAACTTCAGTGACACTTTCTCAGATTATCTAGATTTTATGTTTGTGTGCCTGAAGGATTTCTAAAAGTCATTCTATATGTCATTGTTTTTATTTCTTCTGGTGTAGAGTTATCCATTGATTCCAACTGCTATTAACCTCATCATGTGTGGTCTCAGTAAATTCATTAACCTGTCCATGCCCTTAGGTTACTATAGCTCCTGTAAAATAAAATACACAAATCAATCTTTTTTTTCTGTATACTTGCTTCTGTTCATTTGTCTCTCAAAGTACCTCAGTTTCTCTTTTTCCCAGGTCTCTATGTATTCAGAGCCTGGGTAGCTTGTTGACTGGAAGCTTTAAATTCTGCTCCCCTTCATAAAATATGAAAAGCTTCTCTTGCTTCGTCAACATAGCCTATTAGTAAGAATCTGTGTTGCAAGTATCTATGAGACTCTATCTTGGTTTAGAAGAAACATTACCTTTTGGAAGTGCAGACACCTGGTGAACAAGAATTTTAGTGAGGGAATTTTAACATTTCACACCAATGGTATTAATAAAGGTAGGAAACACTACTTTAGCTAGAAGGGAATTAAAAGCCTTCCAATAAAGCTTGCTGCATTTTTCTCCTCAGGAAATTCTAAGGCTCCTAGTGTCTGTCAAACATTGGTAATGTGTCTGTAAATTTCAGTTGACAGAAAACACATCAGTTAATCAGCAACCTCAAAAAGTAAACAAAGCTGAGCCTCAGAAAGCAATTGCTAAGGAGCCAGAGTGGTTCTTAGAGGTGATGTTAGGAAAAGCAGACAGAGACTAGAAGGAACACTGAAGGTAATTCTCCTTATCCTGAGTAGAAACTGCCCTCCAGTCACTCCCAGACTCTGTGACATTAAATCCTTGCCTGTGTCACTTGGCTGGTAATTAGCTGGTAGACAGTGTACTTCCACGTTCTACACTTTGTCATCAAAACCCTGTCCATGGTTTTCTTCGTTCTTTTTCTGTTTTAAAAAATTACCCATACCATCATCACAATAAAACTGCAAAGATATCACAAATCCCCATGTAGCTGCCTGGAATTTAAAAATGGGACCATTTTCACATTTTGTTTTGAACTTAACGCAGATAAAATTGACTTTCTTTCCTCCACCCGACCAATTCCATTTTCCTCCCAACTTCCCTCATGGAGAGAACCATTTTATGAACTTGATATGATCTTTCCAGTCAGTTCTTTCAAGCTATTTATATAGCTCAGAAACAACATATACTTTTTTTGTGTATAAAAATGTACATAAATGTTAGCCTGCATGCTTCACCTAATTATTTTCCTGCTCTCTATCCTTGTTATACTTTCATTGCCCTATCTTTTTATTTTTTCTTGCATAGTCTTTCTCCTCATTTACACTTATATCTGTCTCATTCCATTCCCTCATTTTTTTCCCTTCCTTATTCTTGTGGTATTTTATTTCTAGCACACACACACACATGCACACACTCATGCACACACTCACATGATTATCTAAAGTGTACACTAACAAAACAAAACTGCATAGCAATTCCTGCCCATCTGCTTGCTGGTGGACCTTCCCATGTGTACCTTAGTGTGATGTGATCCTCACTAGCACAAAAAGAGCAGGAAATCTATACCACCAGAGGAGGTGAAGTGTAGGAGCATGAAGTCTTAAACCTCTTGACTAACTCAAGTCTCTAATAATCTTCTCATGCAAAATGACCCCTTCAAGAGAGATATATAAACCTTGGGAGGACTGACCATTGTAGTGACTCATGCATTAAAATTAATGTGGTTGCCTCAGTCTTACCTTAATTTGCTTCTTCCTTGGTTATGGAAGCAGCTGAGTTTCTGACTGCAACTTGCACAAGGTCATAAGGGATTTCACATCTAAAAGGAGTCCACTCTTTCCCTATTAGTTCTGTAACTAGATCTTAGAATTTCCCTAGAGAATGATCTCTGTATTCTGTATACCTCCTGTTGTAATTTTCTGGTCCATTTACCGAACTCCCACTAAGATCAAAGGACAATGTGTATTGACTTACTAAATTCTTGGCCAACTTTTTCACTCTCTGAGGTTATCTGATGTTTTTTCCATGTGTCTTCCTTACCACATGTTCCTATCCTCAGTCAAATACTGATACTCACTTGTGTTGCCTTGTGCAGTTTTGATATACCTCTTCCTCTTGTAGGAGAACCAAAGAGCGTGCTTATACTCAGATGAACGGCAAACCTCTTCCAAGGAGCTTGAGCCAATATGGATACCCTCCTCCTTATTTTCACAAAACTTTCATGTGCACAAGGGATCTTGGGGAGAGGAGGCAGAGAAGTGAGATATCTTCCCCCTACTTGTTTGATTTCTTTCCTATGTAGTTAGTCCATAGTTCAGTTTTGTCTACCCAAGTGGATTTCATGTCTTTGAGGGTAAGGCTCATGGCTATGTAATTCAATATATTTGTGTGAACAGGCCCTATCTAAGGAACCCTCTGTGCCATAGACATACTGAACTGTTTTTTAGTTTCTTGAATACAGTGTGAATATAGCATGGGCCTTTGAATACACATTTACCTGCACTTGGAACATCTCTAGGATAAACCTTTTCCCCACTCTGACTCCCACCCCAGTTCACCCCAAATTTTTGTCTAGGTAACATCCTCATACAGCATGTCTCAGCTTAGATGTTGCTTTTTTCCCCAGAAATCGTCCTAGATATTCCAAGTCTGAAAAATCACCTCATCACTTACTATCTTCTGTCCTTATTGCTGACTTACTTGTGTGCCTTCCTGATGAGACTGCAAGCTCTATATCTGTCATGTTCAGATTGTACCTTGAATGCCTGGCACAGAGTCTGATACATAGTGAAAATCTTCCAGTGACCTAGTGGTCTAGGTTGTGGAGGCTCTTATTTCACTCTGTCCAATGACCTTGTAAAAGCATTAACTTTTTCCCACCTCCTTATTTTTTCTTTTCCTAGACAGTTTTCTTGAACAAATTACAGAGGAAGGAAAGGTGTTTTGCTCTTAACCTGTCTATGAGTTAATGTGTTGCATCTCTGCCCATTTTAACTAAGGGAGGAAAACATCTTTACACAGTTTTAGCTACTTGTGTTTACCTGACTAAAACCTTGAGTTTAATCAGTATGAAAATTACTTTGCTGAAATCCTCATCTTAAAGAATATGAAGTACCTTCAGCAGAATTCATATTTCAGTTTAAGAAAACTCAAAGAATGCTGCTGATGACACATTCATCAACATAATATATAGCCTTTTTATCTTAGGATTTCACATCTTAGGATTTATCAACACCAGTTAACCAATGGAAACAAGGTCTCATGGTAGACCTTGTTTACCATGAGAGAGGTAAAGAGATGGCATCAATAGTTCCTTTTATCACTGTATACTAAGAAACCCCTGGATTCTTATCCACTAATGAGAAAATGCACATCAAAAGTTATATTAGTCCAGGGCTTTTCTTTATCCAGGAGGCTTTCCTGACCCTTGACAGTCTTTCCTATATAGACTATCCATGTAAAAATTATTTTGATACTTTTGAAATTTTGACCCTTGAGTGGGTAGCTGAACTGAGCAACTTCTTGAATGAGTTAATTATTTTTTCCATTTATTCCTGCAAGGTCCTTTGTATGTGAAAGGGAAAAATAATCTGGTAACTCATGTCAAACAAGTGAAGAAAAATGACCCTGAAATGTACAAAATGGCAGTAGACTGACTCCTCACATTTATACTTACTTTACAGCTTATTTTCATATAAATTCAAGCTGCTAAAAATTACTCCCACAGGCAGCTATGTAAAGATATTTTCTCCCCCCACACATTTCCTTGTAATAAATGAAGTCTTAGAGTAATTCCTTTAAATAGCTGTAGAAGAGAAAATGAAGATTGTGTGCCAACTTCCAAATTAGGAGACTTCACCTCAGTGCGGTGACAGTTTGCTGAAGAGGGACTCCGGAGAGCTGAGGCTCCTCTTCTTGGGAGATCCTTCTCCTATCCAGCACTAAGGCCCTGCCTCCTGCCAGGCCAGTCTCCTTACTATATAGGCCCCCTTGAGGGAGTCTGGCACAAAAGTAGGTTCTGGAATCAGAGAGTACTTGTTCAGATATTCTCTCTGCTGCCTTTTAGCTGGGTCAGTTTGGTGATTTATTTGTCACTTCTGCTTATCTCCCAGGCTTGCTGTGAGGGTCACATTAGATAATATAAAAGTGAGGTGTATGAAGAACTCTGATCAGCCCACAGTAGTTACTCAATAAATGTTAGTTCCTTCCTCTCTCTTCTGCTTATGACTTTGTACATTCTCTTTCTCTCCTGGTATATTCTATCTTCTTATCTTCAAGGAGCAGCACTTCTAACACTCACTCAGAATTTCTTTATGATTCCAGTCCACACTGAGTCACATCCTGCTTTAGGATGCTCTTAATGTTAGTTGGAGTCACTGGTTTATTATTGCATTTTTCTAGTTATATGTGTAAGCATATACTGAATAGGCAACAAAAATGTCTGCAGACTTGTGGCGTTTTATTTTTATATAGTTACCCTAACCCCTAACATAGGTGGGTAGGTAATTTCAAGGTTTCAAGCTATGTAATTGATTATCATTATCCAGGACCTAAGCAGATATATAAGGTGTCAAAAAGGCTAATCTCTAAAAATACAAATACAGTAGTTTACTCACTTTGAGGTTTTGGGCTTCTAGTTAATTAAACAGTCATCATTTTATTCTGTGGGATGACCTACTTTTTATGATAAACTATCTACTGGTTGAGTTTTTTCTCTGGATTTTTTTCTGTGAAGATCAAAACAAACCTCAAACTTCTCACTCTATTATTTCATTTGAATTTCAGTGACTTTGGATAGCTAAGCAATTATTGTACACTCTCATACCATGTTCATAAGGATTTAGACTAAGGGTTAGTCTAAAATTAAGGGTTCAATTTGGCGGTGTGAGAAACAAGATTCAGGGAAGATAGCCAGTAACATTCCTGCCAACTGTGATCAAATACACTGAGGCAAGACAACATAGAGAAGGTTCTTTGGGAGCTGCTAAGCAATATAAATTGAAAATGAGAATCAGGTTTAAATTCAGCTAAGTCTTTCTGTTTACAAGTGCATGAAAAAGTTCATAGCAAAAAGAGTTACAGACTGTTGAATAAACAGAGTGAAGTAAGTCAGAAAGAATAACACCAACACAGTATATAATGCATATATATAGAATTTAGAAAGATGGTAACGATGACCCTATATGTAAGATAGCAAAAGAGACACAGATGTAAAGACAGACTTTTGGACTCTGGGAGAAGGCGAGGGTGGGATGGTTTGAGAGAAGAGCACTGAAACATGTATATTATCATATGTGAAATAGATCACCAGTCAAGGTTTGATGCATGAGACAGGGTGTTCAAGGCTGGTGCACTGGGATGACCCTGATGGAGGGATGGGGAAGGAGGTGGGAGGGGGATTAAGGATGGGGAACTCATGTATATCCATGGCTGATTCATGTCAATATATGGCAAAAACCACCACAATATTGTAAAGTAATTAGCCTCCAATTATAATAAATAAATTTAAAAAAAGATTGTTGAATAAACTAAAATACCTCAACATTCATAAACAATTTCTTTCAGTTGTTTACTGTTCTAAAGAAATTATTATCCATCATTAAATACATAAAGCCCTCTGTGCCTCATCTAGAGCACTTTACGTGGAGTTGCTCATTTGACAAGCAACTCAAATGCAAAATAATACTTGTGATTCAAGAGCCTGATATTGTGATTTTTTCTTTTAGTTTTAAGGTAAATATTTTGTTACAGTTTGTTCAGGATAGTGCTGGTTTATGACTATGGTCTTGACATAATCATTCGTTGTACCCACTTTCACTATCAAATGAGGTTTTTTTGGACAGTAATTAAAAAAAAATTTATTTCTAGTGTGCTGATTGCTGCTTTGTTCGTATACTGTGTTCATAGCATCTTTTAGCCTGGGGCCTGTCTCCCTAGATGGGTATTTAGTATCTGGCCTAGGTGAAGTCTCCACGTATGTTGGCTAGTGGTTCCTGTTGTTTATTGAATTTTATCCCTCCAAAAGATATGTTAAAGTTCTAACCTCAGTACCTTATTTGGAAATTAGGTATTTACTGTTGTAATCAAGTTAAATTGGATTAGGGTGGGCCCTACATTCAGTGACTGGTGACTTTATGAGAGAGATTTGAAGACACAGAGGAGACTCAGAGTAAGAAGGCTGTATATGCTGAGGCAGAGATTGGAGTTGTGTTGCCACAAACCAAGGAATGTAGAGGACTGCCGGCAACCATCAAAAGCTAGAAGAGGCAAGGAAAGATTTCTCCCTAGTGCCTTTAGAGGGAGTGTGGCCCCACCAACACCCCGATTTCACACATTTAATCTCCAAACCTGTGAGAGGAAAAATTTCTGTTGTTTTAAGCAACTCAGATTGTAATAATTTGTTGCATGCATGCGTGCTCATTTGCTCAGTTGTGTCCAACTCTTTACGACCCCATAGACTGCAGCCAACCAGGTGCCTCTGTCCATGGGATTTCCCAGGCAAGAATACTGGAGTGGGTTGCCATTCCCTTCTCCAGGGGAGCTTCCCAACTGAGGGATCGAACTTGTGTGTCCTGTGTTTCCTGCATTGGCAGGCAGATTCTTTACCACTGAGCCACCTGAGAAGCTTACAGGAACCCTAGCAAACTACCAAATTTGTTCAATTCACCTCTGCTGGAAGATGACAGATAGGTTCTTTGGGGTTCACAAAGTGAAATTTTATACTCTATATAACCTAAGTCTTATGTCAGACCATCCTAATTTTGGCTACCTTAAAAAGTCTTCCAGATTGAATTTTGCATTTGACACAGAGTCAGTATTTTAAGTCAGATCATCCCAGTTATACCTTTCAAACTTGGTGAAAATTTCATATAATATGGCAACCCCAGGTAAACTGACAAATTCTCAGAAACTCTTTTTTTTTTTTTAATTTTATTTTATTTTTAAACTTTACAATATTGTATTAGTTTTGCCAAACATCGAAATGAATCCACCACAGGTATACCCGTGCTCCCCATCCTGAACCCTCCTCCCACCTCCCTCCCCATTCCATCCCTCTGGGTCGTCCCAGTGCACCAGCCCCAAGCATCCAATATCGTGCGTCGAACCAGGACTGGCGACTCATTTCATACATGATATTATATATGTTTCAATGCCATTCTCCCAAATCTCCCCACCCTCTCCCTCTCCCACAGAGTCCATAAGACTGATCTATACATCAGTGTCTCTTTTGCTGTCTCGTACACAGGGTTATTGTTACCATCTTTCTAAATTCCATATATATGTGTTAGTATACTGTATTGGTGTTTTTCTTTCTGGCTTACTTCACTCTGTATAATAGGTTCCAGTTTCATCCACCTCATTAGAACTGATTCAAATGCAAACTCTTTAAAAATGTTTGTATAAATAGATAACTACAGCACCCCACTCCAGTACTCTTGCCTGGAAAATCCCATGGATGGAGGAGCCTGGTAGGCTGAAGTCCATGGGGTTGCTAAGAATCGGACATGACTGAGCGACTTCACTTTCATGCATTGGAGAAGGAAATGGCAACCCACTCCAGTGTTCTTGCCTGGAGAATCCCAGGGACAGGGGAGCCTGATGGGGTGCCGTCTATGGGGTCGCACAGAGTCGGACATGACTGAAGCGACTTAGCAGCATTATGACTTTTAAACAGAGTATTTAGCTGTTTGAAAATTTTTTATGTTTCTGTATAGATGCAGGTATAGATATGGCTATCTATCTCTGTGTATCTATCTTTACTATGTCTATTGCTACTGCTGCTAAGTCGCTTCAGTTGTGTCCGATTCTGTGCGACCCCAGAGACGGCAGCCTACCAGGCTCCCCTGTCCCTGGGATTCTCTAGGCAAGAACACTGGAATGGGTTGCCATTCCTTCTCCAATGCATGAGAGTGAAAAGTGAAAGTGAAATCACTCAGTCGTGTCCGACTCTTAGTGACCCCATGGACTACAGCCCACCAGGCTCCTCCATCCATGGGATTTTCCAGGCAAGAGTACTGGAGTTGTGTGCCATTGCCTTCTCCAATCTCTATCTAAATGTGGTATTTTTCAAGCAATTTCCATCCATTAATCTGACATATGTATTTATCTGTCCATTGATAGATGGATCAATAGATATTGATAGATATTTTTATATAGATGCAAAAGTTATTATATATGCAGGAAATGCCATGAATAAAGCCAACTTTCAGAATATTTCACAACTGGACCTTGCTCATTTACATTATATAAAGTTATTGTACTGTTTTGAAACTGTCTTCCTTCTATTGCCAACGTCTATTCTATGAGAATAAAATCAACATGCTTTACTAATCTCCTGTTAGGATTTAGGGAAAATATTCAGGCCTGATGGCAGTAATGGTAGAGAGACCAGGAAGGGGTGGATGCTGTTGAAACCCTGCTGGGGAATAAGGAATGAGCCATCTGGACCTCCAGCTGAGGCCAATTGGATCCAGACAAGAGCTGCCAGCAGGAATGGTCTGGATCTGGATGAGGGCCATCCCTGCCTAAGGAAGTGGGTTGGCCCTGGAGCAGAAGGAAAGGGATGCTCTTCTCAGGAGAAAGGATTTGGAAGACAAGTTCTCTCAGAGGTCACAGTAGGGACAGACATGTTATAATTATTAACACTGACTGAAGGCCAGCAAGATGATGAGCACAGTTGAGAACATAGAAACATTCTTGATTTCTGTCCAGGGAATCATTTTAGCATCTTTTGCTAAAGAAGTCAACTCTTTGTCATTCTTGTCCCTTATGTTTTAACTCTGCAGAGGAGTCATTTTACCTGAACCAAAGAGACCAACTGTTTTTCTTCTGTCAATCCTATCACAGATGTTATATTTCCATTGAAAATTTCTGTCTTCTGGTACTACTGTTCTTATTCCTTTACTCTCAAATACTTTGGTATCAACTCTAGAAAAAAAGAAACATCCCCTGGTTCATCCATATCCTTTCTATTAGTATCTACAATATTTTGACGTGATATATTTTAGTAGAATTATTGCTTCACTTTTATAGATTAGTTACTAGATTTATATATACATCTCTTTGATTTTAGGGTAGGCAAAGAGTTAAGGTAGGCAAAAGCTACCCACTCCAATATTCTGGCCTGGAGAATTCCAGGGACTCTATAGTCCATGGGGTTGCAAAGAGTTGGACATGACTGAGCGACATTTACTTTCACAAAGAGTAACACATGAATGAATTCTTATTATGTACTGTAGTTTATTCATTGAGTTTAAAAATAAGCTCTTGGTGAAATCTTGTTTAATTGTGATTTTTGTGATTTTTTTTTTAGTCTAGTGTTGATAAGAGGTGATTCATGATGATTACTATACTCACTGAATTGGCCTATTCTTTTGCAGATTTAGTCTGTGATGTTAGACTCTTCTCTGTGCATTAGTATCATAAAAAGCATAGTAGTCATTGTTTCTATGAGCACCATGACAGAGGACCCAAAGGAAAAGTCCTGCCAATGAATGTAACTTTGATAAGCCATTTCATTCATTTTTTCCTCATTAAATTAATTGGTTTGAGTACTATCTGGACAATAAGTAAACCATGGTTAGTTATTTCCAGAAATGTATATCAAATCCCCTTAAGGAGTTTGATTGATTGTTTTTAAAATATTTGTGTCTAGGAGCTTTTGATTCATTTGTTCTAGGGTAGATACCAGCTATGTATTATTTTGTAGAATCATCTCAAGTGAATCTGATATGTACCCCTAAATAAGAGCCATTATTTTAAAGAACGTTTTGCTATGGATAATACACTCAGCAACCTAAAGGTTTCAGGACTCTCCTAGTTTTTGTCTCATTCTTTCTCAAATTTTAAGATTATGCCTTGTACGTATTGTCTCTCTACATGTGGGCCTGCAAACCCAAGCCCATCGAAATATCTGTTCCTGGAAGTCAAGTGTTTCCATAACAGTGAACACCAAAAACTTATTAACATGTGAGTCTTAACTTTGTCCCTAATTTGATCTACCGGCAATAGCAGGATGAACTAACCTAGATTTAGTCTTTCTTGTTTCCTCCTTTACCTGATACTGAGGAGTAAAGGGGCCAAGAGGAAGGCCAGCAGTAGTGAGCTGAAGCAAGGTTCCTCATCACTGAGATAATTAGTCATTGGACACCCATTTCCTGGGTAATGGGGAGTAGACTAAGAAAGGCTGACACAGATGCAGTAAAGTGAAAAGTCTGGTGACTAACACAGTCTGCCTCAGCTGTAAACACAAAACCAAATAAAAGAGCAACAAAGGATTAACAAAATAAGAAAGGATTAAATAGTATTATAATAGACTATATTTCATTTGAGACTGTTTCTACTGGAACATATCACAAGCCTAAATTGGAAATAAAGTCTATTAAGTTTCAGTCAACCCATGAAATTATTACTGCAAACGTTCATTATTTTTTGAAGCTGCCTATTGACAGCCCCTTGCCTGAAGAAAGAATTATATACCCATGTCACAGTATAACACAGCCACTGAGTTTTAGATTATAAATTCATCACTGTGCTCATAAGTCCATTCCATTGTTTCAAGTAATATTAAGGTAAAATATATGTACATCTTGTAACTTTTTTTTACACTTTTGGTGAGATATGTTGCCTGATAGAAAGCATAATGCTGAAAGTCAAAATGTGCTAGATTATGCACAGAAGCCAAAATTATAAATATTTTTTATATTAAAATACAATCATACCTTGGTGATAGTGTAGATTTGGTTCTAGATGACCACAATGAAGAAAATATTTCAATAAAAAGAGTCAAACACATATTTTAGTTTCCCAGTGCATATGAAAGTCATGTTTGTGAGGGGCAGAGAGAAAGGATAAACTAGAAGTTTGGGATTAACATATACATACTACTATATATAAAATAAGTAAGCAATAAGGACCTACTTTATAGCACAGAAAACTGTATTCAACATAATATTATATTATGTTGAATACAGTTTTAATATTATAATAACATAATTAGGAAGAATCTGAAAATTAATATATATGTATATACACATAACTGAATCACTTTGGTGTACAACTGAAACTAACATAATGTTGTAAATCAACTAAACCTAAATTTTAAAAAGTTATGTTTACACTGTACCATAGCCTATTGAATGGTCAATCATTATGTCTGAAAGTAATGTGCATACCTTAATCAAAATCACTTTGTGGTTGAAAAATGCTAACCACTGCTTGAACTTTCAGGGAGTTGTAATCTTTTTGCTGGGGCGGGTCTTGTGTCGATGTTGATAGCTGCTGACTGATGAAGATGGTGGTTGCTGAAGACTGGGGTGTCTGTGGCAATTACTAAAATAAGACAGCAATTAAGTTTATTTTTACATATGCTGTAAGCACACAATACATTGCTTTGGGGAGTCAGTTATCATTTAGAGCAATTAAAATAAGAAAAAGTTTTATTTATATATGGAATTTAGAAAGATGGTAACAATAACCCTGTGTACGAGACAGCAAAAGAGACACTGATGTATAGAACAGTCTTATGGACTCTGTGGGAGAGGGAGAGGGTGGGAAGATTTGGGAGAATGGCATTGAAACATGTAAATATCATGTATGAAATGAGTTGCCAGTCCAGGTTCGATGCACGATACTGGATGCTTGGGGCTGGTGCACTGGGACGACCCAGAGGGATGGAATGGGGAGGGAGGAGGGAGGAGGGTTCAGGATGGGGAACACATGTATACCTGTGGCGGATTCATTTTGATATTTGGCAAATCTAATACAGTTATGTAAAGTTTAAAAATAAAATAAAATTTAAAAAAAAAAAAAAAAAAAAAATAAAACCAAGAACGTCCCAAACAAAAAAAAAAAAAAAAAAAAAAGAAAAAGTTTTATTTTCATTCATTATTCAATTTTCAGTGCTCTTTATTTCTGTAGATCCAAGTTTCTGACTGGTATCATATACCTTCTGCTAGAGAAGTCTTGACCCCATCAAAAGCATTTATGAAGCTTAGAATCAACTTCTTTCAAACTCCCTGTTAATGTTATTTTGACCACTTCCCATGAGTCATAGGTGTTCATAATGACATCTAGAATGGAAACCTTCTAAAGTCAGTCTTTTCAGAAAGTTTTCACTTGACTTTGCCCATATCCATCAGAGGAATCACTATCTGTGGGAGTGATAGTGGAAGCCATAGCCTTAAAAATATATTTCTTTAATAATAAGACTTGAAAGTTAAAATTACTCTTTGATCCATGGACTGAAGAATGAATATTGTATTAGCAGGCATGAAAACAACGTGAATCTTATTGTACATCTTCATCAGAGCTCTTGGGTGACTGGTGCATTGTCAATGAGCAGTAATGTTTTGAAAGGAATCTTTTTACTGAGTAGTAGGTTTTAACAGTGGTCTTAAGATACTTAGTAAAACATATAAGCAGATGTGCTGTGATCCAGGCTTAGTTATTCCATTTATAGGGCGCAGGCAGTGTAGATTTAGCATAATTCTTAAGGGCTCTAGGATTTTCAGATGGTAAATGAGCATTGGTTTCAACTTAAAGTCATCAGTTGTTTAGCCCTTAATAAGAGAGTCCACCTGTCCTGTGAAGCTTTGAAGTCAGACACTGATTTCTCCTCTCTCACTATAAGTCCTAGATGGCAACTTCTTCCAAAATAGGTCTGTTTTGCCTACACTCGGTTCAGTTGAGTTCAGTTCAGTCGCTCAGTCGTGTCCAACTCTTTGCAACCCTATGAATCGCAGCACGCTAGGCTTCCCCGTCCATCACCAACTCTCGGAGTTCACCCAGACTCTCGTCCATCGAGTCGGTGATGCCATCCAGCCATCTCATCCTCTGTCGTCCCCTTCTCCTCCTGCCCCCAATCCCTCCCAGCATCAGAGTCTTCTCCAGTGAGTCAACTCTTTGCATGAGGTGGCCAAAGTACTGGAGTTTCAGCTTTAGCATCATTCCTGCCAAAGAAATCCCAGGGCTGATCTCCTTCAGAATGGACTGGTTGGATCTCCTTGCAGTCCAAGGGACTCTCAAGAGTCTTCTCCAACACCACAGTTCAAAAGCATCAATTCTTCGGCGCTCAGCCTTGTTCACAGTCCAACTCTCACATCCATACATTGCCTACACTGAAAACCTGCTATTTAGTGTAGCCACCTTCATGGCTACACTAGCTAGATCTTAGCTAGATTTTCTTAGCTAGATCTTCTGGAAAACTTGCTATAGCTTCTACATCATTACTTGCTACTTAACCTTGCACTTTGATGTTATGGAGATGACATCTTCCCTAAAGCCTCATGAGCCAATCTCTTGCTTGCTTTCAACTTTTCTTCTGTAACTTCCTTATCTCTGACAGCCTTCATAAAATTAAAGAGAATTAGGACCTTGCTCTAGATAAGACCTTGGCTTAAGGGACTACTGTAGTTTGATCTTCATACAGAATACTAAACCTTTCTCCATATCAGCAATATGACTATTTTGCTTTCTAATTCTTGTGTTCACTGGAGTAGCATTTTCAATTTTCTTTAAGAATTTTTCCCTGCATTCTCTATTTAATTAACTGGTCCAAGAGGCCTGTGTTTAGTCTTTCTCAGTGGCTTTTGACATGCCTTCCTCATTAAGATTTCTAGGTTTTGATTTAAAGTGAGACATGTGTAACTCTTCCTTTCACTGGAACACTGGAACCTTTGTAGGGTTATTGATTGGCCTAATTTCAATTGTTGTGTCTTGTGGAAGAAGGAGACCAGAGGAGAAGGAGAGAGATGGGGGACTGGTCGGTTGGTGGAATAGTCAGAACACACATGTCATTTAAGTTTTTGTCTTATATGGGCACAGTTTGTGATACCCCAAAAGAATTCTAAAAGTAACACCTAAGATTACTCATCACAGATCACCATAACAAATTTAAAAATAACGAAGATGTTTGAAATATTGTGAGAATTACCCAAATGTGACACAGAGATGTGAAGTAAGCAAATACTATTGGAAAAAATGGTGCTGATAGTCTTGCTCAATGCAAGGTTACCACAAGCCTTTTGTAAAAGAAAATGCATTGTCTGTTGAAGGGCTGTGAAGTTAAGCACAATAAAACGAGGCAGATCTGCATGGTTATAGGGAATAAATAGGGCCGAAGGTGCAGTTTTGGAGGTATGTGCAGAATGATATTCCTCTTATACAATTAAGTATTACTAATCTGTCAACTATTCAATCAAATAAACATGTTGGGGGCAGCTACTATGTCTCAGATACTGAGCGAGGCATTGGAAAAATAAAAGTTGAATAAGTAATGCTCCCAGTTCTTAAGGACAAGTAGGCATGTATGTCAAAGACTACAGGGTAGAGTAACTAATCACATCTTTAGAGTTGTAAGTAACGGGCTGTGAGAGCACAGAGGAGAGGACTTGGTAGTTAAAGCAGACTTACCATAGAGGTGATATTTGAGCTGTCTGGAAAGGACACCTTATTCCATATTATGCTTCCAGTGGAACAAAGGGCAAGAGGAAGTTAAAGAAAGTTATTTGGAAAGAACATTAAATGAAACGCAGATTCTTAACACTCTTTTAAGTCCTGTAGAAGGTCACACAGGCTTGACAGTTACTAATCTTGGAATTTGAGCATCTAGAATGCCTTTACATTCTTGCTCTTCTGGGCTACAAGATTTTAAAAATTTCATTTTGAAAGTTGTTTTCTTGTTTTGATTTCTGAGGAATATATTTTTGAGAGTGACAATTTCAACAAGTTATCTTTTTGTTATAATCTATCTTCAGAGAGATTTATCAGTATAGTAGGATTAAAAATTTCTATTTTCTTTATTCATTTTGAGTATAGTGGAGTACCTATGCTTCAGTCAAAGAAACCAGTGAATGGATGATTTTCCTGTGTAACAAGAACATTATTAAGTGATCTGATACATCAGTTCTGATTAGAACAAAGTAAACTTCAGTTTGATCTGAGATATCTATTTACACGAGGCTCCTATTTACTGGAGCAAGACAAATACTTTTTACAGGTCAGGGTACTTTCAGAATAGAATTGGATACATTTCCAGCATAAACAATGTTAAGAGCCTTTAGATTTCTGTCTTACATTTACTGGGTCAATAGAAACCCAATAAATTTTTGGATTTCTCTTTGACTTGGCAGGAAAAGATGGACAGCACTTTTGTTTGATATTTTATAAGAATAATGAAGCATATAAACAAGAACATCCATATTATGGGAGTAGGAAGGTCGTACTCAGAAAAAATATATTCATATTTAACTCTTTGAATAAAGAAACATAGTATTTGAAAAGAATATTGGACATATGCTAAGTTAATTTGATTATTATGCACAGAATAATCTTATCATGTAGTATGAATATAGTTTACTGCAGCAATCACATTATACATCTTGAAGACCACAGATTTGAAATAATTATAGACTGAGAATAAATTGAGTCATGAGATAAGTATTTTGAGAAGTCTAGGAATTAGGCTGAATTTAAAGGTTCAATATAAAGTTCAATTTCTAGCAGCAACCAAAGAGAGATTCATTTTCTAAATTTTTGGGTACAAATTATGTATGCCAAATGCCTTTCTTTCTCCTATCCCATTTTATAAAGCTTTGGTGATAGGTTTCCATGTGCCAGTGATAGACTTTCAAATGCCTTAAGGACTGTGTAAGTACCTGGTGGATTAAGAATAATCTGTGCATTTGAAGACTTGATTTTTCTAGGCTCTCCTTTTCCTATTTCTGATCTTCTTCCTCCCTTTCTCTTTCTTCGGGAAACATAATAAGTCAAACTTTAGAACACTGCATTCATTTCTCATCTGATTGTTAGAAGATTATTTTTTAAAAAGTCACAATTTTAGTCATATTGAGTATCTAACATGCATGCTGCTAATATAGTTGAATTTCCTTAAACTAAGAGGAAAAGGGAGAGATAGATAAGCAACTTGGGAGAGTGACCTATAATTTCTATTTTTTTAGGACTTGAACTTTTCCATTTGTCATTTTAAAATGTTTCCAATCTCATTTTCCATATCCACCCATATGTTGATGCTCTAACCTCATTAGATTTCTTGCAGTTCACCCAGTTTGCAGCACACTTTCCCTCCCCTGTGTCTTGACTCATGTTGGTCTCCCAGGCTCCTTCGCATCCCAGTGGATCAATGTAAGGGTCACTACCTAAGTGTGGTAGAAGGAGGTGGCAGGTATAAAGAGGCCTAGGCACGAGTTCTACCTCTTACAGCTTAGCTCCTTTGGGAGTTATTTGATCCCTGTGAATTTCAGTTTCCTCTTATGCACATTATGGATAATATACAAGTTATTATGTAAGGAAAGGTATTTTCCTTCTCCTTCCCAGCCTCTTTCTTTTGTGAAGCTTTTTCTGATGATGCTAACCAGTACCTCAGAGTCAGAGTCCTTTCTCCCTATGTGTTACCATACTTGTTGTGTTTCCAAATTGAAAGTACTCTCTTTTATTTCAATTAAGTGTTTATGTGTCCACTCTCTACAGCAAGCCAAAAGCTTCTTGAGGGCAGGGATATTATTTAGACTAGTGCATACGAAACATTCAGGAAGAATATGATGGCATTTAATAAGATGTGAATTATATGAATCTTCTGCCTCTTCTTCCCCCAGTTTTCTCTACTCAGAATTCTCTTTAGGTGTTGTCTAAGATCTGATGTTATAAATACATACGGCACTGAAGTTGTAACAGACAGCAGCATCACCTCAGCTCATTTTGTCTATTTGGTAGTTTGTTTTGTTTTTTTGTTTGTATCTTAGCATCAGAGAATTGACTCATTCCTAAATGGACATACTTTTGCATGCACGCGTGCTCAGTCATGTCCGACTCTTTGAGACCCTGTGGACGGTAGCCTGCCAGGCTATTCTGTTCATGGGATTTTCCTGGCAAGAATACTGGACTGGATTGCCATGCCCTCCTCCAGGGGATCTTCCCAACCCAGGAGTTGAACCCGTCTCCTGTGTTTCCTGCATTGCAGGCAGATTCTTTACTGGCTGAGCCATTGGGGAAGCTCCTAGAATGTTATTATACTACAGGATGCTTTGGTTTCCTGTTCCAGCTCAGTTTCTGTGCATGACTGCCTGCAGTCGCTAGGGCAATGATGAGATAAAAAGAATGACTGGCCTCTTCCCTGGGCCCCACTTTATGGGGAACTCTAGCACTGCACAACAATGAAGCATTCTTCCTCACTTTGCCTATGTAGCTCCCTTCCAGAAGTACAGTGTGGAAGAAAAGGTGTGGGTGAGAGGGCATGTGTATTACGTGTGTCTCAGAAAGAGAGAGAGACTGAGTGCACTGGTTGGTGACAAACATCTGGCACGCTTCTACATCTGTTGGGAAGAGCCAGCCAAGCCACCTGTATGTGTTTCAGTTCCCCAGCCCCAAGGGACCTGGCTACTTGCAGCAAAAGGTTTAAGATAGCACAAATCCACGAGAACAGAGAAGTTATAGGTCACCCAGTTCTGTACCCTGGGGATCCCCATCAGACCATTTTCAACTGTGGGCTCTTTGACACAATACAGAACATTTCTAAAACAGTGCACTCTTTGTCTAGCTGAATTTAAAACATTCTAAGGAACAAAGGTTTCACTCTTTCCTAAAGGAGATGAATCTGAAAATCCCATTGTTTACAAGGTTAAGAAATGTGTCCTTGACTGTCAGCCGACAGAGTTGCTTTCAGAACATCCTAGTATTCCCAACCTCATTCTTTTTGTACATTGGGCATTGAATGGGGAAGGTGCTGACTTATCTTGGCCCATAAAATACCCTGCAGGATGTTTTAGCACACGGAAGAAAGGTTTAATCTACTTTTGTTAAAACCTGGAGGAAACCTTTCACTCCTCTCTAGGAGCTACTAACCTGGGGGTGCCTTCTTTCTCTCTCTTTTTGTGTTACCCGTTCCACCTTTCTTACAGTCACTACACCCTACCTCATTTGGTTTATTTTTGAAATATTCCCTTTCTTTCTTTCTTTTGCTCTTCCCCTTCCCCCCTTCTCCTTCCTTTTCATAGTAAAATTTTACAATAAAAATATAAAAGCTGTTTTCCCAGTTGCCTAATTCAAAGCCTTTTTTAGTCAAACAGAAAATTCAGAGGTAAGCAGTTCCAGCTCCCTCATTTTATGACATAGGAAACTGGTAGAGTAAGGGAGTGACTTTCCGGGAAAAAATTAGGAAGAATTTCAGTCTCCCAAAGCCTGGCCCAGAACAGTACTGATAATGGGGCTTCCCAGCATGCAGACAGGATGACATTGTCTCACTCCCCCTCTGTCCAAATGAAAGGGATGAGAACTCCGCCAGTGTGCTGACCTCTGTGAGCACTTGTCGTGAGGTCTCAAAGACGGTGTGCCAGCAGCTGGAGGAGTTGCTAAGAATTCTGCACCTGCCTCTGCCGGTCTGGCTGGGTGTCAGGCTGCCTGCTGTGGCCTGTCCTTTTACCAGCTCTGGAGATCCCCTGGTTCATTTTAGAAAATGGGGTCCTGATCCCCACCTAGCTGGAGTAGATACTCAGCTCATGTTAAACAGCTGCACCAAATCTGGCCTTTGTTGGAATAAAAAAACCTTCATTTAGCTGCACAACAAGCCCTCCTGTGTACCTTAATGGTAACCCATCAGGCTCCAGGGGCTTCCTAGGTGGCACTAGCGGTAAAGAACCTGCCTGCCAATGCAGGAGACATAAGAGATGCGGATTTGATCCCTGGGTCAGGAAGATCCCCTGGAGGAGGGCACGGCAACCGACTCTAGCATTCTTGCCTGGAGAATCCCATGGACAGAGGAGCCTGGTGGGCTACAGTCCATGGGGTTGCAAAGAGTGAGAGATGACTTACCATACATGCACATCAGGTTCTGGAGCCTCCCAGCTTGGGTCTGAATCTCCAGGCTAATACTGATCAGCTTCTGGCCTTGGGACCAACTATTTAATTTCTTTAAGACTCAGGTTTCTCATCTATAAATTGAAGAAAATATTAGTGCCTGCTTCACAGAATTGACTTGAGGATAAATAAACTAGGAGGTCAAAAACACTAGTGTGCTTAAGTTACTCAGTAAACATTAACTGTATTTTTTTCTACGCGAGGAACCCTAAGTAAAAATGCAGTGACTTTGATAGTTTTACCATATTTCATTGGTTGTCACAGGTCATCGCTGGACTGTAGCCCTCTTAACAGTTTTACTGCTCCCGTTTAGGCATTTCTGAGAAGGCAATGAGGATGTGTCTCTCTTGTGCTAGTCTCAACAAGACTGAGTATTTATCATACGGTGCATTTTGCATGGAACTGCTGCACCAGGTCTCTTCTGCTGGAGACTGCCGCTGCCACTGACATGGAGGGTTATTCTGGAGTGGACTGGGGTGGGGACGATGCCTTTCTCCCATTTTTTTTTTTTTTATTCTCCTTTATTAGAATTTCTTTCAAAGTAGTAGTAACTTGCTCTCCAATGTCTTTCAGTTTTTACTCATAACTTTCTTCTCTAGATCTGAGTCCCTGGAGGGTTGGAATGACAGAAACCAAGCTGATTTTATCAGCTGAGCCTTTAGGTCTGACTCCGTCTTTTCCTAGAAAAAAATTATCTTCCAAGAGGTTCCAGAGTTTCTCTGGCAAATAAACTTTAGCAATCATGTCTCTAGTCTATAAGATTTCCCCAAGCTTGTTCAAATCTCATTTGTGGGACCCCTGCTAATGCTTTCTTAATCTGAAATGGCAGAATCCAAGTGACATTAAAGACGATGTTAACTTCAGAGGAGGGAGTAAGGCACAATGTATGTGAACAGCCATCACCTGAGTCATAGTTAAAACTTTTCCCCAGCATTAAAACCTGCCACGCAGGAAAGCTATGAGACTTAACTTTTTGATCTTAACAGCCAAATCTTATAACTGTCTCAGAATGGCTAATCTAAAAATCTGGTCTGCCTAAGGCCTGTCAGTATTTAAATGACCAGTTTTGGTTCTCATTTTTTGGCTTCAGCCTTCAGCATCTCTTAGAACTGCCACTTGCTAATGGACTAGGTGTGGCAGGTGCCAGGGATAACAAGGAGGTGATTTGTCAGCTTAAGGATTGTCATTGGTCATCAAAGAACCTTTTTTCTTTGGTATGAGCTGTAAAATCTATCTGAGTCATGAAGTCAAACGGGTGACACTTGGTACATTTACAGAAACTGAACATTTATGCCAATTACAGACTCTGCACATGAGGAAGAACAGAACTGATTTAGCCACTAGATAGGTAACTCACCTTAGGACTCTGAAAAAAAAAGAGCTTAATGTCAAGTAACAACCAAAATAGAAGCTAAATTTGAGCTGACTAGTTCTAGTCTGCTGCCATCAGTCTGTTTTATTTCTTTTAGTGTTATGAGGTGAATCCTCACAGAGTGGATTCCTCAAAATAAGTTAGCTAGAATTTTGTAAGGCAGAAATATGAATCCTTATATATAAGATATATAATATTATGAGTATAAATATATGTAACAAGAATTGCTACAAGATTATTAATACATATGATGTTAGTTACTACTTGCAACTTTTTAACTCTAGTTTGAATAAAGATATACACAGGGAGATGGAACTAGAAATTCTATGAAATAACTCATGGCAGATAAGTGGATGGCAGATGGTCCATCCTTAACACTTAGGATGGACTATTCCTTTTATTTGGGATGACCAGGAGGGTTTCTTACAGGAAATGAAATCTACACTGGTGTTTGAAAGATGGGAAAAATATGTAGGTTGATAGTAAGAAGAAAGGAGCTCTTTTGTTAGAGATATGAAGTACAAAAAAAAAAAAAAAAAAGTCAGGAAAATACCAGGTGTTTTGGGCAGCAGAGGGGAGGGACTGCAAGTAGAGTTTTTATGCTGGAGCATAGCAAAGAGTTGGACATGACTGAAGCGACTTAGCACACACAGCACAAAGGGATAGCAGAGCAGTGGGAGGAAAGCTGGAATGCAGATTGAAGCTATGTTCTGAGTGCCAGGCTAGGGATTTCATATGTTCTCAAACAGTTGAAAAGAACACTGTTGAAGCTGGATTATTCCATATTGGAGTTCTTTTTAGAACAATTGGTTTATGATGGCTTTGAAATGTACTTTCTTGGGTAATCTGTCTTGAAATTATGAAGGATGGATCAGGGAGGTGAGACAAATTAGGCAGGCCAGCTAAGAGAATTGGAATATTGTGTGAGGTGATCTTCGTTAGAATTTATAATGGCTACTGGTTGATTTAAGAAGAAAAAATCTCCTCAATAATAGAGGAATAAATAATTAAATGAATAAACATGTATGTAAAGGGTCATAGGTCTTGGTAACTTATTGACTCTAAAGATAAAGGAAGAGGGAGAAAAAGAGGTGACCTCGGGGTTTTAAGTTTGGATGATGTTGGGACCAATAACAGAAGTGGGAAAAGCAAGAAAAGAAAGGAAGTTTTACTTGGGTTATTGCTAAGTCTTCCTAAATGTCTTTTTTTTTTTTTTTTGAGAAATAACTCTTGCAACTTGCAAAACTTTAATTTCTGCTCACATTTCCAGTCTTGTCAAGGCCATCTGTTGAAAGCAATTAAGATTAGGTATATGAGATGAGAGTGGGTTGTACAGTGTAAAGCACTTAGGTAAAGTATTAAGTACATTGACATCATTGACTACCCTCAGAATTAGTTAGAAATTTTTCTCTGAAAATGTCACCTTTATATAGAATTGCATTCATTTTTCTCTAATAAAATCAGTACTGTCTCAGAGGATTTCTTTTAAAAGATTAAGTAGCTAACTCCTTAATGAACAGGGCTTCAGCTAATTATTATTTTCTTTACTAAGAGATTTTCATAATAGCATTTGAAATTTGAGATTGGTAATGCTAGCTGAATTCTATATTGCTAAACTATGGTTGAGTCAAATGGGACTGAGTTTGAATGCTTGCTTTCCACTTAATAACCTTACGATTTTTTGTCAAAGCAGGTCCCTTTGTAGAATAAGACATGGTGACGATTAAGTGAGTTAATATGTGTGAAGGTCTTGTTGCAATGTTTGACATAAGCTGGTAAGCTTTGAATAAGCGTTATGATGTATTTTTGTACAGATTCACCAGCAGTTATGAACCCAAGAACAAAATGAAGTCGTATTTCTTTAAGTGTCCTGCTCAGTATGACCTAGAGAAGTCATCTTGGCATTGTAAGGCAGGGCCCAGGAACCCAGAGGCTATCTTAGATGTTGTGCTTAATTTGGATTATAATCAAATATTATCAAGAGGAAATCAGTTGGCTGGTTGTCTGCATCCCTTGGCCTCACTGAATAGGTGTTCACTGTTGTATAGTAGTCCACCCTTATTTGTAGGGGGCTGCATTCCAAGACCCCAGTGGATGCCCAAACCCTTGAATAGTTCCAAACTCTATATTATAGTATGCTTGTTCCCATACATACATGCCTATGATAAAGTTTAATTTATAAATTAGGCACAGTAAAAGCATAACAAGAACAATTAATAGTAAAATAGAAAAACTATAACGATATAGTGTGCTGCTACTGCTAAGTCACTTCAGTCGTGTCCGACTCTGTGCAACCCCACAGACGGCAGCCCACCAGGCTCCCCCGTCCCTGGGATTCTCCAGGCAAGAACACTGGAGTGGGTTGCCATTGCCTTCTCCAATGCAGGAAAGTGAAAAGTGAAAGTGAAGTCGCTCAGTCGTGTCTGACTCTGTGCGACCCCATGGACTGCAGCCTACCAGGCTCCTCCATCCATGGGATTCTCCAGGCAAGAGTACTGGAGTGGGGTGCCATTGCCTTCTCCGAACGATATAGTGTAATAACAGTTAAATGAATATTCTCTCTCTCTCAAAATACCATTGTACAAGTCTGATGCCTTTTCCATCTTGACTAAGCACTTATCATGCACTGTGGCCACATCTTTTGTAACTTGAAGGTGCAACAGCACAAATTTCTTTCTCCTACTTCAAAATTTCATGGAAGGAAGATTCATTCTTACTGTAGATCTTAGCAACCTCAGCATACAATTTTTTTTTCTGGTGAGTCTGGAACTTTCACTCTTTCATTTAAAGTAATCACTTTATGGCTTTTCTTTGGCATATCAGAATTACCAGCGTCACTATTCTCGCATATGGGGGCCATTATGAGGTAAAGGAAGGGTTACTTTAGCATAAGCACTGCAGCACAGTGATAGTCAATGTGATAACCAAGACAGCTACTGAGTGACTAATGTGTGGGATGTGCCAGACAAAGGATGATGATTTAAGATTTCATCACGCTACTCAGAATGGCACACAGTTTTAAAATTTATGAATTGTTTATTTCTAGAATTTTCTATTTAATATTTTTGGGCTGTGGTTGACTGTGGGTAACTGAAACTGCCAAAAGCAAAACCACAGGTAAGAGGGGACTACTGTGTCACCTTTCCATGGTGCCCTGCTGAGGTGCTCAAGGGGCAGGTTTGCATAGGGAGAGGAGAGGAAGCCTTCGTAGCCAGGGTCATCCCAGTCATGATGGTCACCCAGTGCCATTAGATGACTGGACCTCCAACATCAGGCAGCTATAGGTTTGTGAACACACACACTCAAACTTGCTCACACAGCTTCCCCTCCACCCTCTCCTTCTATGGCAAACCCACTGTGTCAAGGTGGCCAGTTCAGACAAGTTTTCCACGGAAGCAATCCATATCTGAGACAGCCCAGGCCAAGCCTGGCTCTGTAGATCAGAATCTGCAGCAAGTTTTCTCTGAGCAACTAAACCACCAGCTAACCTCAGCTATGTCAGCCTTAGTCAGCTAGAGGTGTTTGAATACCTTGCAACCTCAAAGGGAACAAAGGTAAAGTTTTTCTCAGCAATTACCTTAGAAATTTGCACATTTCTATCCTAGCATTCTTAGAGATGCTTATTCCAAGGGATTTATGGTGGAGCAGCTTCAGTCATGGGGGAAAAAGAAAAAGGAAGCCTGTTATACTTTTACCCCATAACGATGGATGCCTATTTATTTTATGCCTCTTAATGAAAAACGGTTCTTCCCAGAGCTAATTGGGAACTAAGACTTCTACAAGTCTTCCCTTGTAGAAGCTGAAGGGATTGGCAGCTTTTTAAATACATATTCTCTCATTAGAAAATTTAAAGTTCTGCCCCACCAATCATCTCTCTGTACTATTATTTTTATTCTTATTATTGTTATTTCAGAATTGAGGAGCTAAAAAGCCCTTTGAGAAGGTAACTTGAGAGAAAGGCAAATCTGAGTTTTTAAAAATGCTGTACTCAAGTCAATGACCATTCTAGCTTTGATCTGTCATATACAAGAATATATCCTAGCCTTGTAATGAGGTTTTCTTGTATGATATATTGAATTTTTAGATCCCTATCAGATGAGCACAATTATAATATTTATCATTAAAAATTTCTCAGTAGTTTGTCCCTTTAAAAAAACCTTAGGAAATTCTCATTTGTCATAGTTCACATGAAAACCTGATAACCACCTCCTACCTGTGGCTTTAATAAAGAGAGAAAAAGCCTCATTGTTACAGTATTATCAGTATTAGTTTGACGTTCTCATCAAAAAAAATAGCTCTCCAAGCAAGGCTGTCCTTAAAGCCAGAGACAGATTTGTCAGTAATTCAGAGCCAGAAAGACTTGATTTTCAGAATGGTGATCAAACTGTCAGGGCAATGTTGCTTCCAAGGGAATCAAGATTAGCCCACCTGTCTGATCTTTTTTTCCCAGACATAGCTAAGAGCTCCAAAGATAAACCAACTAGCTGAGGGAAAGACATCAAACAATTGCATCACTATTTCCCTAAAGGGATTTACTCCTGAAGACTAAGAAAACTCTCTTAAATTAGCTCTAATTAAATGCTGTGAATCTACTGCTCCATCATTCAGAGAATGGAATGGATTGCTTCATTGTATATGTGTGTGTTTTCATGTTACTAGTGGTGTAGAAGAATTGAGATTTTTTAAAGGAAGATTAAAAATATGGAAGGGACAAAAGGAAGCTGGGTGAGAAAAAAAAGAAAGTAAGGACAAGGTTATTCTGGGTTCCCCGTGGACAAGTTGATGGTGGCCCTAGGTCATCATTCATTGCATGTTGACAGAATTGGTTTACGTGATCACTCAAGTGGTACACAAGCCATATTGATTATGGAGTGATATGTATAGATTATTAGGATGACTAATAGTGCCTCTCTCACTGGCTGATTGCATGTACAGACAAGATCAAGTTATTTTGTAGAGACTATTTCTTAGGGTGTGTGGTGGGGGAGATGGCAATAGGAGGATTCACCAGACACTGCTTTAAGTTATCCTTAAAAGAGGGTTATTTTCAGATTTACCATAAAGTGTTTCTGCACAAAGGAAATGTTCTGTGGAAAGAATTCATGACAACATGCAAGCATGTTTCTTTAATTGGAAACTGGATACACTCTACTAAACATTTTATTGGAATATTTATTTCACACTTTAGGAATGATCCTGAGAGAAATGCTTTGTGATTAACTGTGATTGCCCACATATGAAAAATGAGTAAAGAGACAAGAATGAATATGCAATTCGTAGGGCAAGCTTCCAATTTTTATTCATTTTCTAACATTTCTACCAATACCACTTCTCCCAAAGATAATAATATTAAGCACCCAAGCTATAGTCAGTTTGGCATCCTGAGCAAACTTATCTTTTATTGTTATTTCAATCTTTAAAACAGCTTAGCTATAAGCAGGAAGCTATAGATACCATTATAATCCTAAAAACAGTTTTATTTGAATAGTAAGAAAAATGAGATCTAAGACCTACTCTGTTTTCATGTTCTTAGATAACACTCATGACTTGCAGACTAGTGGCTTTTTTATTTCATTATAGCTTTCAATTTTTGAATGAATAGATCCTATACACCATTCAAGTGCAGTCCCTAGATGAACAGCATCACCTGGAGACTTGTAAGAAATGCAGATTCTCAGGTCAATCTCAGACCTACTGAATCAGAAACTCTACGGGTGGAGGAGGTTCAGCCATCTCTGTTCAACAAGCCCTCCAAGGTGCTTTTGAAGCCCATTAAAGTTTGGGAACCACTGAATTATGCTGTCCAACTCCTTCCTCTCTTTGCTTTGACCTCTAAGCATAGTGTGCAGCTATAACTTAGAGCAAAGTGTAGTTCACTGCCTTTCACTAGACCTGCTCGTTTTGTAGTTTAATAAGGACCATGCTCCAAATGATTGAGCTAAGCAGATGCTGATGAAGGAAATTTGTGAGCTTCAGCCCACTTTCCCTTTTTTGGAAGGAAGCACGATATTTAAGGGCTTCTTAGGTGGCTTAGAGGGTGTAGAATCTGCCCGCAATACAGGATACCTGGGATCAATCACTGGGTTTGGAAGATACTCTGGAGAAAGGAATGGCTACCCATTCCCGTATTCTTGCCTAGAGAATTCGATCAACAGAAGAGCCTGGTTGGCTACAGACCATGGGTTTGCTCAGACATGACTGAGCGACTAAGCGCAAGCACGTGGTATTTAAAGGCAGGTATATAAAGGTCTCATTTCAAGTTCTGATGTGTCTTAGTAGTTGTGAGGCTTGAAACTAGTTGCTTAACCCCTCTAACTCTTGTGTTCTTCAATTATAATCACATTCTTAATGGAGTTGTTTTGAGTATGAAATGAGATCTGTCAAACTCTAACGCCTACAGTGTCTTTATGTGAATTAGAAAAAGGGTGGTAATATTGTCCACGTGTCTTCCTGAATTTGGCAGGGAGAACCTGGGCTGGAGTTCAGCCCTGACTTCTGTCTGCTCATCTGGACTGAGTTGTTCAGGGCATTTGTGTATGTAGAGCTCTTGAATGAAATACTGTATGGAAAGCAACTGGCATGTAAGAGTTGATTTTTATACAGTATATTACATATATAACATACTACACATAAACATAATTTTCTTATATGTGTCTATTATGGTTCATGGAGAGGATAGTACTTGGTAGTCAGTGGATTGTCAGTGAAGATGCTTAAACTGACTAATAAAAGTAAGAAGAATCATCGTATTTCCCAATCAAAATAACAGGTTAGTGGAAAGCATTTAGTTTTACCTTTCATGTGGTGTAGACTTAGCCTCTCTGGACCATTTGCAAATGAGATCTGGAAAAAAAACCGGTTTCACATTTGCTATTCATATACCACCCTGACTTATTTATGGACTGATGAAATAATATAAAAAGGGGATTGACATAGCAAAATCATAAATATGACTTAGATACACATGTAATGTGGAGAGGATATTCCCTCACGTGGTATCATGTAGGTGCTGAAGACTGCTTTCAAATCCTTTTTTTAAGGGCAAAGTCAATAGGGAGAAAAGCCTGCAGTTCTGCGAATAAAAGGATGAAGAGGGAGATACAAAAAGGGCAAGAGTGAGGTTTTGGGCTTCTTCACAAGATTACCCAGGGTTGACCCTTCCTGGAGTTCTATATTTCAGAACTTGAGTGCTCTCATTCTAGGAAAGGTACACAACCTCCTGTCACGTTTGGTTGTCTTAGACTTTGGTGTTCCCTTTTAGCACAGCTCGTTATTACTCATTGTCAGTTCCCTGGTGGAAGGTGCTGGGATCCTGCCTAACACTCAGTATTACATATTAAATTAGCACAATGAAAATGATGGAACAAAGGACTGACTTTAAAAGCAACAAATTCTTTAAAGGCCACACTAAATCCTTGTCTATACATTACTTGTTTACAGTACTGATACCAAAATTAAATGCTGTAGAAGAAAATGTAACAAGATGTTATGAAGCCAAGGTAAGATGCTAACCTAAATAGCATCATTAAAATGTAACATAGGAAATAAAATTGGGAATCACTATTAGAATACTGCTCATGTTACAAGATGTCAGAATCATGCATAATGCAAGAGTGAAACTGCTTACAGAGACTTTACACAAGAGAATTTAAACTTGCTTCTATGGACATGAGGAGCTGCTCTTTGAAGCATGGGCTCTGATGAGATTCTGCCTGGTGCTAACGATGTTTCAAGGGAGTGTTGTCTTTGCATCTGATGCATATTTATTTATAGGGTGCCCGAAAGAAGAAATGTTCATACGGAACAGCAGATTGCACCTCCACCATATTTTTCATTAATCATCCTTTCTTTGGCATTTTCACCATTGCTTTATTATTGATCTGTTTTTTGAACCCTCTTTGTGAATAAACCTCCAATCACAAAATTACACATTGATCAATGTCAGCAAACACATTCCTGCAAACACAACCTTTAACTCCTTTTCTCCCTGAATCCTCATTCCATTTTATCTCTTGGGCAAAGGGCTGAAAAAACAGATGATCCCTGTATTACTCCCTGAAGGTCAACAAATCCAGATTTTGCTAGGCTTACAAGTCTGAACATAAAGCCCATCTCAAAGAGAATACTTTTCCTATGTTGCTCAGATTTAAGTCAAAAGTCTTTCATACAGATTCTAACATTTCCCTCTACTCTGTGTTAAAGACTATAGATCACATATTGATTTTTGTTGCCACATACAGAGAAATCACCATCTCTGAATACATGTATGCAATACAAACATTTATCCACATACTAACCTCTCTAATTTGGACATAATTAGAGAAAGGGCTATTTAATTAGTGAAAAGTCTTAAATTATAGATGGCTGATTACTTCTGAGTACATAAAGTAATGGCAGGAAATGACTAACAAAGTGATGCCAAGTACAAGACCTGCCAGGCCTGTTTTAATGAATAGCTAAAGACCACTGAAATTAGCACATTAATTGTATGCATGTAAATTGCTTCTGCTAAGTGCATTAAAATGTTGTTTTCTTTGTAATCATGTTGAAATTATTTATTTGGTTTGTACACCCTTTGCACAATTATTCATGAAAGACAAAACATGAATTTCAACATAATACCTGCCTAAATTAGAACACCACCAATTATATGCCTCCATGTTTTACCATTCACACCAAGGACTTGTGACTTAGTTAAAAAAAAATCCAAAATGTGCATAATAAGACTCCCTTCAAAGTACCCATTTCCTTGCTTCTTGTCTTTCTTTAGACTCTCATGGAGGGTAAGAATGGGCTCAGGGCCAGGTGGAACCCCCCAAGTGCGTATCCCGAGTTCTCTACCACTTCAGAGCTATGAAACTTTGGATGCATTGTTAACTAACTCTGAACCTTGGTTTCTCTTATGCCTTCTAGGATTGGGTAGATAATTAAATGGATAAAATAATACTTTGAAAGTGTTTCTCAAACTTCCATGATGATAAAAATCACCTGGGGGTACTTGTAAAACCAAAAGTTTCCCAGGCTCATCCTCTGAGGCCTCTGCACCTACTGATTCAGTGGGGGCCACCAGTCACTCCAGGAGAGTCTTATCATCTGGGAAGCACCATTTGGAGACACCTGGCTCATAGAAGCTGCTGTTCTGTCATACTCTGTGCACTATATGTTGTATTGGTGAGCCAGGAAAAACAAAGAAAAAATACACTGAAGATATAGAACCAAGAAAGTCATCACAGCATGTCTGGCAATTTTTCCTTCAATGCCTTCAGTAAGCAGGAGTTCTCCATCTTATAGGGAGAGCAGTTTTCTCCACAGTTGAACAGTTCCATTGGTTCAAAAAACAGATCTCTTACTGTGTTGGAATCTGTTTCTTTTGAAGTTCTGTCTGTTGTTCTTGCCTGCTATTTGGAGCAACATAGAATAAGCCTACTTACTCATCCATTTGGCAGACTTTTTAAACATTAAAAGAGCTCTCTTATATCCTCCTGATCGTCTCTTTCCAAGTTAAATATACCAAGTTCCTTCATCCATTATGGGTCATAGAACATGGCTTCTACAGTTCTCACAATCTTAGTCATCCTTTTCTGGATCCAACCTGAGACTACTGATTTTCTTCTTAAAGTGTGTTTTGTGACAGAACTGGATAGAATGCTGTTTCTGAGTAGGACAGAGTATAAACAAACCATATTTCTATTAAAAAATGCCCTTATCTGAAAAGAATGATGCTCTTAAAAGTTTCAAATGCCAGTTCACCAATTCTTTGACTTTTTACATGACCTTATAAGAGTCATTTAGCGTATCCAGATGCTCGAAGACTGATCTCTGAAACTGGGATAGCAATCTTCCTCTGTCTACCCACTCACCTCCTAGGGTTGTTTAGAGGTTAAAGTATAAAAGAAAGAATTTGAATGATTATGTGCTACTTTTATGACCAAATCAACATAGCTATGTAGCTGTGTTAAAATAATAGTAATTTAAATGTTGATATATTTTAAAATTAAAAAAAGAGATAAAATGGTTGATAACCTGAAAACTTCATATGCAAGTTATTAGGTTTTAAAAGTCTTTTTCTCTTGCTTTTATGGAAAAACATATCACATATCGGCTCATATCAATCTAATGTCAATTTAATACAAATCTCTGACTGTTTATTTATTTTTTTAATGTAGAGTTTTGCCAAGTCGGGTTTCCTTGAGTTTGCAAAGTAGAATTCTGAATTTTACTCTAAAAAATAACTTTCATGCTTCTAGAATGAGGGTCAATAGCCAGGAGACTGAACAACTACAAAATCTTAAAGACTTACCTGTTAGGTCTGAAGAGAATTGGAGACCATCCCTACCTCTCTTGAGTTTATTGGAATTCTTTTCAGAGAGGAAAGTGCAGTTGCAGCTGTGTTTTATTCCTCAGTTCATTCCAGAGATTTTGTAATCAGTACTTTCCTTTTCTTCTTTTCCTTTTGATGTGATCGTAAGGTCAAGTTTAGAGTAGATGAGAAGTAGGTCTCTCTCGCAAACGATTGGGACTTAGATTCATGGGAGAAATAACCTCTTTATAAACATAAAGATTAGCCTTGCTGATGTTTTCAAATAATATTTAATTAGATAAGGACATGTTTCTTTTGTCTGAGAGTCAAGAGAAAAATAAAGTACATCAGAGGGAAATAAACCAATATATAAAAGTGATTAGTTCTAATCAACGAGATTACAGGGGTTTTCTTCTCTTTGCTATACTTCCTTGTATTTTCTAAATTTTCTACTGCATGCATGTATTACTTTTATAATCAGAAACCTGTTAGCAGGAAAGTGAAAGAAAGCAATGTTCTTTAACTTTGCTACTAGGTGAAAAGTTGATGTTTAGGTTAGAAACAAAATTTTATGAAATCTTTTTTTTTCTTAGTGCCAACTCCGGAAGGTGGGGAAAGGACCTTCTTTTATTCTTCTTTCCATGTAATTTCATCTGACATGTAGGAGCCTCTTTTAATGATTAGAGTTCAATGAGGGAAAAGCGCCTGGGGCAACAATCAAGGGTGATTGCATTACACCGCGACAAAATCTTTAGAAACGCTTTTCTGGGCCATACAGACTGCAACAGGTGTAACTCCTTTCATTTTTTAAAAGTAATTTTCAGGCAGACTTCCTACACATTGAGGTACACATTGATTATTATTATTTTTTTAATCTAACTTATTTCCAAATAGTATTATGATTCTCACTTCCACACTAGTTTTCTGGTCTTTTATCTAAATTTAGGAGGTCAGAGCAGTGGTACTGACCACTAGACTGAAAGCTCTATGAAAGTAGGAATGATATTTTTCTGTCTGTTCTTAATTCATCTCTGGATCCTCAGCATCCGGCCTAAGGCTTGACGTTTGGTAAAGTGCCAACAGAACAGGGTAGAAACAAGCCCTTATGCCAGATGTCTAGGATATAGAACAGAGCTCCCTTCCCTTCTCCCTGGGGAAGGTGCCTGCATAAAGGACAGAAAAACCCTAAGAGACCTGGCGAAATGGACTGAGTAGTCTCTATCAGGATATGGACAATTTGGGGAGGAGTTGGTAGAGGGGGGCTAGGGAGTCCTGCTGGAATCTCTTCCATGTTGTTACTCAACTGTGGAGGCTTTGTACTTTGGACAATGAATAGCAAAGACCATTATTAAAGCTCTTTGGCTTGTTGTATTTGGCAGAGGGTGGGGAAGGGACAGGGTGGATTACAGATAGCTGTAAATTCACTCTGAAATGTTTGAGAAAGGGTTGGGACAGGGCCTGGGCTGACAAAGTGACAAATATCTATGTCAGTAGGTCCCATTTCCGCCAGAAATAGAGACAAGGACTTTGGCATATACTGAATTACCAGAACAGGTGAGCAACTCGAGGAGGGGCCAGGCCTTGGGAACAAGAGGCTCATTGTGCCTTCAGATAAACTCCTCTGTTATTGGACTTAAACTCTGTAACCTCATAACAGAGCTTTGGAATGAGCTTTGGATTTGGGGTGTGAGGAAGGGCAAATAGGAGTAAAGTAGCTAGAGCTCTTGGGACATTTGTTCTGGGGAGACTGAGGAAAGAGGTGGATGGTGTGTGCTGGGTGCTCAGAGGCCTTGGCTACCTGGCCTGAAATAGTAAAGCAGGGAAGATCCTTTGAAGGCAAGCTGGAGAAGACAGACAACTCAGTAACCGCTACATACTTGCAATTTGCTGATGTGCATGTAACTTGTGTTCCAAAATTCCTCTCCATGTAGTAAAGCTGCAGAGATTCTTATGTCTTAAATTACTGGCTGGAATGTGTGAGGATCCAAATGACTCACTATGAAAGACAGCATTGGAGGATCTGCCTTCCCAAAGCTGGAGTTCAAGAGAAAAACCACTCTGTCTCTTGGTGGCAACAGAGGAATGAGTTTCTAATTGAAGTGCCCAGTGATACACACTAACTTCAACAGAGCCTAGAGAGTCAGCAATTTGACCCAAAGTAGTGACTCACGCTGGAAACTGAAGTACTGTGAAAACCTTGAGAGAAAGATGAATCAGGGCCTCTGAAGCTCTCATATCTGGACAATCTGGACAGCTCCATATTAAGGCTAGATGTGATTTCCAAGGGATTACTTATCCCTAGAGAGATTTGGACAGAGCATTGCTAAATTAACCCATTTAAGATTCCATCCTGTGTACCAGGAACCCTTGTGAACTACAGTCAGCAAATAGCCAATTTGCTAGTCAAGTCAATTCTGTGCTAGTTAGGTCAATTCTTTGAAATCCAAGTCCTCTTACCTGGACCACTGCCTTTCCTGGGCCTGGCTGTAAATCTGTCAGCCTCCTCCTGGCTGATCCTCTGAACACTTTCTAAATTAACTTTCTCCCAAACACTGCTTCCATCGTGTTTTCCCTTTGTGTAGTAAGCTTTGGTGCACTAAACCCATGGAGCATTGGATCTCAAGATATGCCTTTGAATTGGCGACATCAGCATTACCTGGAAAGTTGTGAGAAATGTACATTTGGCGGCCCCATCTCAGTTGTACTGAGCCAGAAACTCTGGTAGTGGGGTCCACTGATGTGTTTTAAGAAACCCTGATGCATGCTGGGGTTTGCCATTGAGACAACCTGCCATTCACAGCACTCTCTCCTCTACAGTCTTCTAATGCTTGCCTCATATTTTGTGCTCCTTGATCCTGCCTTGCATTATGTTAGTGTGATCTGATTTCATATTCAGAATTGTAAACTCCATGAGGTCCAGGTCTATGTGTTTTCTAGATTTATTCACTTGTGAAATCATAAAGCTGGAAAGGATTTGGAAAAATATTATCCAGTGTCTTCATTTGCAAACCTTTGAAGGTTTGCAAAGGTTTGCGAAAGTCCCATGTGCATAGTGGACATTCAATTAACAATTGCTAAATGAAATAACATGCCCTCAGGGGCCACAGAGGTGAATTAAGACTGCTGAGACCTCAGTGTCATCGCCTTAATTTAGGTTGACCATTCTGGCACCCTCTAAGGGTTCATGAATGCCTGGGGAAAGCCTTGGATGTCTTTGCCAGCTTTTCCCTCATGGTCCTTTGCATGGACTCTGGAATTTGCTTGCTGAACACAAGGCAACATGATGTTTTGAGATACAAATAGCAGAGCAGCTGTATTAAGAAAATCAAAACAATAAACAAAATTGATGTTGTTTTCTTATTGCTGCTTTGAGACTTGACATGAAGTATGAATCTGTCATAACCAAGAACTAATATCTTGCCTGTATATCTAAGGCATAAATAAAAATTAATTGCAGCACACAGCTGTTAATTATCAGGTTTTGGAGCATTCCAGGGGCAGTTGCTTATGAATACCTATTTAGCTAAAGATCCCTCGTTCATTAGGTCATGCTGACATAGACTATGGGGACATTAGCCAGTTGTTGATCAGCTGCATCTGCATAGTCTAGTGGTCCAGGTTGCCGGAGGTCATTGCACTGTTAAGGGATAGGCTGCCACAGCTGAAATAGGGTACGCTTTGCTTATGAAACAACTCTTTCCTCATTTCACAAATGTTCACACCTAAAAAAGGAGATTATTGACTTCCAAGGATGGCTTGTGGTGATTCTTCTTCTCAATGCATTGGGCCATGGATGTGACAGACATTTGTGTGTGTGTGACTTTGTAGGAGGCAGTAGATCGCAGTGATGTGCTAAATACATAAATAATATTTATATTGCATTTTTGTTATCAGAGTTTAATGCTTTAGGGCCATCAGAATCTGTTTCTCTCAAAAGAATGGCCAAGACCTGAAAAATCTCTTTATTGTTCTTTAGAGGGAGGACAAGGACAGAAAATCATTTGTATCTCAGAGATGAGAAGAAATTCAAAAGGTACTTGATTCTTATAGATTAAATTCACATACTAATGAAAAGGAGGGAAAATAGGAAAAAATATGCTTTTCTGTTTTCTGCCGGCAGGGCAGCTGCCCCTAAATTTAAAAAGCCTATCATTTTACTCTAGGTCAAGTTCATTAAAACAAACTCACTTGGACTTTCCTCATTTTGTGTGTGTGTGTGTGTGTGTGGTTGTAAAGTACTGCTACTTGTCTAGAAGTCAGGGTAATTATATTGACTGTAATCTCAAAACTGTGGGCCTGGTTTTTCTGATTTGGTTATTGTCAAGTCCCTCCTATCTATGCTTCAGTTTCTGCCAGCCTCTTCTCACCATGACTAAGCCTTCTAAGCTCGCTGTGGCCAGACTTGATGTGGGAGAGGAGGCATTTAAGGAAATTTCAACAATTTTGCTCCTCATCATCCCGTTGGTTTGGCTTCTAGTCTGCCTTTGGTTTTTGCCATATTTGTAGAACCAGCCTTGTCTCTTGTTCCTTGGATTCAGTATCTACCTTGCATTCTAGTTTTTGTGCCTGGGTTTTTGTCTCGTTATCAAGTACTGAGGTCCCGTCTTAGGAATTTGCCAGGTGTGCCCATGTCCTCTAGGGACACAGAAGACTCAACCTTACTCCTCCCCTTTCTGAGCCCCAGGGTCCAGCTCCTGCGCCACATGCTGACTGAGGCTCCACACTTTCAGAGGAGGCTCTCTGATGCTGCCTGCCTGAATGTTGGAGCACTTTTTGCTTCTGGATTCCATGGCACCATGCTGTGATTTCACATTGAGTAAATTTCCATTGTTTCACGGCTGCCTCCTGATTCCAGGTTCCTGGCTGCATTAGCAGCTCTATGTATTGCCATATCCTCAGCTACTGTGTTCTGCCTGCCAGACTGGTCATCTTCCCAGTACCTGCAGCTGGACTGTCCTCCCTGGCTGCAGGTCTGGTTCCGGGTCCCAGCTTCTTCCACTATGACCTGCCCAGGCCTGGCTTAACACAGTCAACAAATGTAAAAGATGTCCTTCAAGATCTTTATGTTTCAAATACTGTTGTTCAAGCATTTTTAATTACAATTCTCCAATTAGGTTGTGTTACGCTTAAATAATTCTTTTCACTCTTTTTTATTATGATATGTGGATTGTAAAAATGGTAGCCTTTACCTTTTGGCAGGTCTTTTAAATAATAAACTATGAATGAATCTTGCTTTTAATGGACATTCTGAACAAAATTCTTCCAAATATATCACTCTTTATATTTAAGAGTGATATAATATAATGAAATGGTGCCTATTTCTGTCGTGATGTCCATGGTAGGAACCCTGGGCCTAAGTACTGTGCTTACCTATTGCCCTCAGCCTTAAGCTAAACATGAAAAGCCAAAAAATAGGCAAAAGCAAAGGAAATCTCTTAGTGCACAAGTATGAATGTGTGTGTATATGCACACACATGTGCATACCTCAGGATAGTGAATGGTGAGAAAGGGCAGGTCAAAGTGACCCTGTTCATTTGACAGATTTTAAAAAGGGATTCTTATTAATATAATAATTATCAATGATGACCCAGATGGTAAAGAATCTGCCTACAATATGGGAGACCCTGGTTCGATCCCTGGGTTGGGAAGATCCCCTGGAGATGGGAATGGCTACCCACTCCAGTATTCTTGCCTGGAAAAATCCCTTGGAGAGAGGAGCCTGGTGGGCTACAGTCCATGGAGTTGCAAAGTCAGACATGACTGAGCAACTAACACATTATTTTTTTTTTATATTTTTTTAAATTAATTTTATTTATTTATTTTTTTTTACTTTACAATATTGTATTGGTTTTGCCATACATCAACATGCATCCGCCAAGGGTAATTATGTGAATACTTGTATCATATCAGGCAGTATGATAGACACTTAAATTACCTTATTAAAGCCTCCTTAATTTGTCACTAATTTTGTTTCCACTTCACATGAGAGAAAACTGAGGTTTAGAGAGGTTAATTACCCTACTCAAGTCCCCACACAAAATGATTGCTGGGATCGAGAGATGCTTCCCTGTCCACCTTTGTATCTTCTGCGCCATCCTCTGCTTTCCTGTTCTTCAGTATGATGTCTCCAAGTTGTTTTTGTATAAGCAAGGAAGTAGTAGAGAATGTGGGAGGAAAATAACTAATATATACTAGTTTTAATTTTCTGATAATTTTTACATAGGCTATCTATTTAGTCCTCAGAAAAAGAATGTGTTTTTGTTGTCTCCATTTAAGAGGGTGAAACACAGGCTTGGAAACAGTCAATGACTCCATGTTGTTGTAGGTGCTATGGCTCCTTTACCTGACTGTTGTTTACTATTTCATTGTGAGACTCTACCACAGTATCCTAACAATGGACATGTTGATTTTTTTTCCAAGCTTTTTATATTGTAAATAGTTCCTCTGTGAACATTCATATGTATATTTCTAATGCACATTTTGCATAGCTTTTTATTAGGTATATACCTGAGAGTATATATGTTTGGAACAAGGATGAGAGTGTGTCATGAATTATTTAATTTTGATTGAATAATTCTTTGCATCTGAGGTTAAAAGAGAATTCTATAAACTTGAGGTCTCACCTTTCTCCCCTAAATCACCTAACTTAGTGACTATCTAGGGCAACAGAGTGGGGGAAGCTTGGACTGAACCTAAGTTCTGTAATTCCAGACAGTTCCCAGGCCTGTCCTGCTTTAACGCATGAGCATCTTTCTCACCATTCTACTTGGGTGGCCTGAGAACTGCAAATTTTACAGGTTTAAAGGAGGATTATACACCACTGAGTTGTGAGTCTGTTTCTGCAGAAGAGATTGGATTTTGAGAAATTACTCAGGAGAGTTTATATTGCTTCACCCATGGGTCTATGTGTTGCTCCACTTGAAATGAAAAGAATGGCTTCGTGATTTAGCTTTATGAGGGAACCAGAGCCATAGAGTTATGATCCAGTGCATGTACCATTGAAGGATAACAATTTAAAGTCCAATAATTCTTGTTATCTATCTTCACCAGAGGATCTCAAAGAGTTTTATGAGAAATTATAGACTAAGAATCTGAAGGAGTTATGTGCAATTTATGGTTAGAAAAGAAAGTGCTAAAGTTTTCCAGAATGCTCCAAGGCTGTCATTAGAGAAGACGTGAAGGGAGCCCAGGATCATCGATCCTTTGGCTAGGGACCCTGGCAGGACTAAATGTGACCAAATGACTCAGATTAGGAGTGGCTTCAACTTGCTTTGTGTGGCACCGTTCCTTTTCCAGGGGTCCTGCTGCTTGAAGGAAGACAAAGAAGAGCCAACATGAATTGGTTGCCCAAACCTTTAAGAAACTGTCATTGTGGTGGTCATATTAATACTGCTTTTGAAATGTACTCTCCTTCTGACTAGTGTTTCTCCCTCTTTTATTGGAATTTTAAGTACAATGACGGAGAAGGCAATGGCATCCCACTCCAGTACTCTTGCCTGGAAAATCCCATGGACAGAGGAGCCTGGTGGGCTGCAATCCATGGGGTCACTAAGAGTCAGGCATGACTGAGTGACTTCCCTTTCCCTTTCAAGTACAATGATGTGAGCCAGCTGAAGTTTTTAAACAGCACAAATATAAAAGTTATCCTAAATTATATTAGGGAGAAACTCTACTTGAGGTATTTAGGTTAATAAATAAGGACACCAAATGCATATGGGCTTAATATGTTTTAAGACTAAAAATGTGATTCTATAAAACTTTGGTGATCTTTATGCTTTCTGTTGGCTTGCCATAGGATTTTTAATTGAATTACTACAGAAAATTCAGCATAAAATATTATCAGATTTAACCACCCACTGAGTGTGTTATTTGTTACTGTTTTATTAGGCTAAATCATAGGTCACACATCTCTTTTCCTGTACTGATTTTCAGCCCAGAGGGCTAAAGTTTTAAAATGAGATGATGAAATTTTAGAAAAGAGCAAGAACTTAATAAAATGATAATACTCAATTAGTTTCTATAGAAAAATAAAGCTTCCTTGACTATATGTGCATTCCTAGCTTTTTAAAGTTTGCTTCTTTGATGTTCACGTTCTAAGCTTGTAACTAATCTGAGATTGAAACTAGAAGGAAAGTTGTAGGTGCTCATGGAGAAAAGACCTGTTGGCAACCCAGTGTCAATATTATCCACACTTCAAGCATAGTGCCTTCTGTCCATATCTTCCAAAAGTTCAAAATGTGGGTGAGAAAGCAACATGCCTAGAGGATTCAGCCCAGAAGATAACCATTTCAGAGTCTATACATCTTCATTTGGTCATAATAAGTGGCTAGGAATGACCCCCATTTTTTAAAAGGCTATTACAAGTCATTGTGTCTCATTTTTAAACCTGAGAGTATTTAATTCAGTTGTTCTCAAAGTGCAGGCTCCAGACCACCAGCATCACCTGGGAACTTGTTAGAAATATATATTTTCATTTGTTCATCCAGTCCTGCTGAATCAGAACCACTGGGGAGGGGGCCCAGTAATCTGTTTTAAAAATGCTTCATGTGATTGTCATGACCGCTAAAGTTAGAAAACAACCAATTTATGTTGATCAGTGTATGCTTTTTGTTAAGCACATTGAAGAGTAACTTAGCCAATGTCTGATTCATAGTAGGCTCTCAGTAAACATTACCCTGAAAATGAAAATATACTTAAATTGTAATGAAACATTCTGCAATGCTTACTATCATATTTTAGTCCCTTTGTAACTGTATACTCAGGAATGAGTAGTTGCCCTCACAGATTATTCATTTTCTTTTCCTTTAAGATTAGCTCTTCAGCTTTTTAATTTAATATGAAAGGTTATCTTCAAAGAAAAGTGTTGTCTGATGCTTCAGTTATTTAATTCTCTGGAGAGTCACTGAGAAGCAAAGTTGGCTCATGCCAGTCATTTCTTTCCCATTTTTAAAGAGGAAGAGTCACTTCACTGTCAATAATAATTAGTGAGTTTTTTTCCTAGTCTCTTCTACAGGGCCAGGCAGAAGTTCAGTGGGCATGAATTTGTTGTTTTAAGACTTCTAAGTTGGCTTTGAGTCTGCTTTGGCAGCAAATTCACCTAAGGGCTTTAATACCCTCAGCTTTGCTTCAGTAATATATGAAAATGGGGAAAAATCAATCATGAAGAATTTCGAAGTGCAATAGATTTATGGAGACAAATGGGCTCATATTGTGACATGTGAATTTATATATATTATACTTCCAAATAATTTCCAGTGTATGAAATCCTGAGTAATCAGGGACTCCAGATTTAGTGGCATTCTTGTGGTACAAATCTCATTTGCATCTTGTCAGGCACTTGCCCTCTGAGGTTGAATAGCATCCCTGCATATGAGCACACCCAGCTCTTGTGGAGGGTTCCTCACATTGGGGCATCAAAGGGAGAGTCAGGATCTGGAATTGAGTATGTGTCCCATGGGTATGTGTCATGGCAAATCCTTGTAGTCCAGGGATGACGGAAGTTTTGGGGAGACCTTGCATGAGGCAGGGTGGGGAGGTGGGGATGGCCAGGGGGGTGCTGACACTTTATCAGGAAGATGAAAAAGTGTGGTGGGATGAGAGGGAAGTGGGCCTGAGGGAGCCAGGAACCTGAATAACTGAAGGCTTCCCTGGCTAGCATTCCTTGTGATTCTAGTAGGGAAGTGGGTGGGAGATGCTACTCATGTAGAATTGCACTGAATAATGCTAACCACCACCCTAGTAGCTCCATTCCCTTCTTTTTTTTTTTTTTTTTTTTTTTTCCTGAGTGAATCCAGCTACTGACATCACAAACTCTGGATTGGTATCTGGATTTATAGTTGACCACTGGCCAGCATTGTTAAGTTTTGCCCCCTAAATTTCAGTTTGTTCATTCAAAGAGAGGGGAGAATTGAGCATAGAGCCCAGGGTTTGGAGGGCAGCCTGTAAAGACCTGCATTTTGAAGTCCAAAATACTGAACACCTTCCAGATGTCAAGAAGCATGGAGGATGAAGTGACAAGCAGGACTTTCTGCCTTCAGGGAGTGCCGAGCCTAGTGAAGGAAACAGATCTCTAAACAGGTTATTATAATCCAGTGGGATGAACTTTGTAGGTACAGAATATTACCCAAATCAAATCATGGTCCTGGTGGACAGTTCTGACAAAACATGGTCCGCTGGAAAAGGGAATGGCAAACCACTTCAGTATTCTTGCCTTAAGAACCACATGGACTGCATGAAAAGGCAAAAAGTTAGGACACTGAAAGATGAACTCCCCACATTGGTAGGTGCCCAGTAGGCTACTGGAGAAGAGTGGAGAAATAACTCCCAAAAGAACGAAGAGATGGAGCCAAAGCAAAAACAACACCCAGTTGCGGATGTGACTGATGATGGATGATTGATGACTGATGCTGTAAGGAGGAATATTGCATGGGAACCTGGAATGTCAGGTCCATGAATCAAGGCAAATTGGAAGTGGCCAAACAGGAGATGGCAAGAGTGAATACTGACATCAAAGAATTGAAATGGACTGGAATTTAATTCAGATGACCATTATATCTACTACTGTGGACAAGAATCCCCTAGAAGAAATGGAGTAGCCCTCATAGTCAACAAAAGAGTCCAAAATTCAGTTCCTGGGTGCAATCTCAAAAATGACAGAATGATCTCTGTTTGTTTCCAAGACAAACCATTCAATATCACAGTAATCCAAGTCTATGCCCCAACCAGTAAAGCTGAAGAAGCTGAAGTTGAATGGTTCTATGAAGACCTACAAGACATTCTAGAACTAAAACCCCCAAATTATGTCCTTTTCATTATAGGGGACTGGAATGCAAAGAAGGAAGTCAAGAGATACCTGGAGTAACAGGCAAATTTGGCCTTGGAGTACAGAATGAAGCAGGTCAATGACTAACAGCATTTTACCAAGAAAACGCACTGGTCATAGCAAACACTTTCTTCCAACAACATAAGAGAAGACTCTACACATGGCCATCACCAGATGGTCAATACTGAAATCAGATTGATTATGTTCTTTGCAGGCAAAGATGGAGAAACTCTATACAGTCAGCAGAAACAAGCCTGTGAACTGACTGTGGCTCAGACCATGAACTCCTTATTGCCAAATTCAGACTTAAATTGAAGAAAGTAGGGAAAACCACTAGACCATTCAGATATGACCTAAATCAAACCCATTGGAATTATACAGTGGAAGTGACAAATAGATTTAAGGGATTATATCTGATAGACAGAGTGCCTGATGAACTATGGATGGAGGTTCATTACATTGTACAGGAGGTAGTGATCAAGACCATCCCCAAGAAAAAAAAATGCAAAAAGGCAAAATGGTTGTCTGAGGAGGCCCTACAAATAGCTGTGAAAAGGAGAGAAGCTAAAGGCAAAGAAGAAAAGGAAACATACCCATTTGAATGCAGAGTTCCAAAGAATAGCAAGGAGAGATAAGAAAGCCTTCCTCAGTGATCAATGCAAAGAAACAGAGCTAAACAATAGAATGAAAAAGACTAGAGATCTCTTTAAGATAAGTAGAGATATCAAGGGAACATTTCTTGTAAAGATGGGCGCAATAATGGACAGAAACAGTATGGACCTAACAGAAGCAGAAGATATTAAGAAGAAGTGGCAAGAATACACAGAGGAACTATACAGAAAAGATCCAGATAATGTTGGTGTGATCACTCACCTAGAGCCAGACATCCTGGAATGCAAAGTCCAGTGGGCCTTAGGAAGCATCACTACGAACAAATCTAGTGGAGGTGATGGAATTCCAGCTGAGCTATGCAAATCTGAAAAGATGATGCTGTGAAAGTGCTGCACTCAATATGCCAGCACATTTGGAAAACTCAGCAGTGGCCACAGGACTGGAAAAGGTCAGTTTTCATTCCAATCCCAAAGAAAGGCAATGCCAAAGAATGCTCAAACTACCGCACAATTGCACTCATCTCACATGCTAGTAAAGTAATGCTCAGATTTCTCCAAGCCAGGCTTCACAGTACATGAACCGAAAACATCAAGATATGAAAGCTGGATTGAGAAAAGGCAGAGGAACCAGAGATCTAATTGCCAACATTTGTTGCATCATGGAAAAAGCAAGAGAGTTCCAGAAAAACATCTATTTCTGCTTTATTGACTATGCCAAAGACTTTGACTATGTGGATCACAACAAACTGGAAAATTCTTCAAGAGATGGGAATACCAGACCACCTGACCTGCCTCCTAAGAAATCTGTATGCAGGTCAAGAAGCAACAGTTAGAACTGGACATGGAACAGCAGACTGGTTCCAAATCGGGAAAGGAGTACGTCAAGGTCGTATATTGTCACCCTGCTTATTTAACTTATATGCAGAGTACATCATGTGATATGCTGGCCTGGATAAATCACAAGCTGGAATGAAAATTGCCAGAGGAAATGTCAGTAACCTCAGATATGCAGATGACACCACCCTTATGGCAGATAGTGTAGAAGAACTAAAGAGCCTCTTGATGAAAGTGGAAGAGGGGAGTGAAAAAGTTGCCTGAAAACTCAACATTCAGAAAACTAAGATCATGGCATCTGGTCCCATCACTGCATGGCAAATAGATGGGGAAACAGCATAAACAGTGAGAGACTTTATTTTTTTGGGGTCCAAAGTCACTACAGTTGGTGACTACAACCTTGAAATTAAAAGATGCTTACTCCTTGGAAGAAAAGTTATGACCAACCAAGGCTGCTTATTAAAAAACAAAGACATTACTTTGCCAACAAAGGTCCATCTAGTCAAATCTATGCTTTTTCCAGTAGTTAGGTATGGGTGTGAGAGTTGGACTATAAAGAAAGCTGAGCGACAAAGAATTGATGCTTTTGAACTGTGGTGTTGGAGAAGACTCTTGAGAGTCCCCTGGACAACAAGGATATCCAACCAGCCCATCCTAAAGGAAATCAGTCCTGAATATTCATTGGAAGGACTGATGCTGAAGCTGAAACTCCAATACTTTGGCCACCTGAAACTGACTCATTTGAAAATACCCTGGTGCTGGGAAAGATTGAAGGTGGGAGGAGAAGGGGCTGGGCAACAGAGGATTGGATGGTTGGATGACATCACCAACTCAATGGATGTGAATTTGAGTAAACTCTGGGATTTGGTGATGGACAGAGAGGCCTGGTTTGCTGCAGTCCATGGGGTCACAAAGGGTCAGACATGATCGAGCCACTGAAGTGAACTGAACTGAATGATAAGAAATGTTCAATGTATTCCTCTCACTTTCCAAAAGATGCATCTGTTTGAAAATTGACCATTTTCAGAATTTTTCTACTAGTTGTTTGTGTAAATGATTGTGGGTCATAAGAGACTATGTTAGAAGTACTATATTCCCAGACATATTTTAATCTTTTCCTACTTTAAAGTCTCTCTTTTAAGTGAAGTGTACTTTCTGGGAGTTAGGTGCCTTGATTTCTAATCCCAGCTCTGATGCCTAGTAGCTGTATGACTTTAGGCCAAGGTTTGGCAGGCTATAGCCTGCTGCCTAATCTGGCCTATCACCTGTTTTGTAAACACAGTTTTATTGGAACACAGCCATGATTACTTATTTACTTATTGACTGTGGGTGCTTTTGTTTTACAGCAGATGAATATTTGTAAGAGGACCATAGGATCTACAGAGCCTAAAATATTTTCTATTAGGTCCTTTAACAGACTTGCTAAGCTCAGCATTAAGCAGGTCATTATCTTACTTGAGTCTTAGCTTCCCTATCTGTAAATTTAGGGAATTAGATTATGTTTTTCCTTAGGGTCTATGTTCTTTGCATTCTCGATAGCTCTTCCTACAGAAAAGCCTCATCTAATACAATCACTGTATGCTGGAATATAAACCTACTCATATTTTTATTCACTTATTCTATTTATTAGGGTTTCCCTGGAAGCTCAGTGGTAAAGAATCTGCCTGCCAATACAGGACACACGGGTTCAATCCCAGGTATGGAAGGTCCTCTGAATGGCAATTCACTCTAGTATTCTTGCCTGGAGAATTCCATGGACAGAGGAGCCTGGCAGGCGACTGTGGGGTTGCAAAGAGTCAGGCATGATTTAGCTACTGAACAACAATAACAAATTCTATTTAATAGGCACCTGGCAAGCCACTGTGGAAAACTGACAACTTTAAAAGATTCCCTGACCTTGAGAAGCTTATAATCTGGTTAGAGACATAGTTACAATGTTCAGAAGTTAAATTATAATAGAAGATAATAAAGGATAACATTCCAAATTTAGTTATTATGATTAAAGATGTTCAGAAAAGAGAAATAAGGATAGGCTGAGATGATTAGAGTAAACCTAGAGGGAAAAGTCGGAGAAGGCAATGGCACCCCACTCCAGTACTCTTGCCTGGAAAACCCCATGGACAGAGGAGCCTGGTGGGCTGCAGTCCATGGGATCGCAAAGAGTCAGACACGACTGAGCGACTTCACTTTCACTTTTCACTTTCATGCATTGGAGGAGGAAATGGCAACCCACTCCAGTGTTCTTGCCTGGAGAATCTCAGGGACGGAGGAGCCTGGTGGTCTGCCGTCTATGGGGTCACACAGAGTCGCACATGACTAAAGTGCCTTAGCAGCAGCAGCAGCAGCAGAGGGCAAAGTGGGATGTTTTGAAGGGCACTTATCTCTATAACACCATAGAATACTGGATTCAAAGTCCCTCTAAGGTAATAGTTTTTAACTTTAGAATGCATGAAAATCACTTAAGTTACTGGGGAAAAAATAAAAATTCCTAGAACCCAGCTTTAGAGATTCTGACTGTAGCTATGGGGTATGTCCCAGAAATCTGCTTTTCAAAAAATACCCCAGGTGATTCTGATATACATGGAGAATACTGCTCTGGAAATGTGGCAGGTTAATGCCCAGGAATTTATCCTAGGTTTGGCTAAGTCTTATTAAACCACAGATTTTGTGTGACCAGGAGGAACTCCACTGTCATGGAACACTTATTTCAGTGAGTTTATCTCTCTTTTTAGGGAAGCTGAGAACTTCCAGGCCAAGAATAACAACCTGAGGACTCTCTATTTCCAAAGGCCCTTAAACTCCTTTAGATAAATCCAGAGGGGAAATCTGAGACCAGTGCTGCTGTTTCCCTATGATACTACTACTACTAAGTTGCTTCAGTTGTGTCCGACTCTGTGCGACCCCATAGACGGCAGCCCACCAGGCTCCCCCATCCCTGGGATTCTCCAGGCAAGAACACTGGAGTGGGTTGCCATTTCCTTCTCCAATGCATGAAAGTGAAAAGTGAAAGGGAAGTCGATCAGTTGTGTCCAGCTCTTCGCGACCCCATGGACTGCAGCCCACCAGGCTCCTCTGTCCATGGGATTTTCCAGGCAAGAGTACTGGAGTAGGGTGCCATTGCCTTCTCTGTTGCTTATGATAGCAGAGAGTAAATCATTGGAGTGAGGGGACTACTTCCATTAGCATTTGACTTTTGGTCCTTTTGTTTTAAGCTCCTTGTTTCTGCAAAGGTGGGTGGGGTCAGGATAGTGAGTCAAAAAACAAAAAACAAAAAACCCTCAGTGAGAGAAGTTGGGAATCTTCAGTCTCCATTCCAAACCATGTTGCTGATGACTTGAAGATATCACCAGATACTCATGATACAGAGGATAGATTCTACCCATGGGAGAACGATTCTCTGAAGAAAAGTTTAGAATCATCTTCAGAGCCACTGGAGGGGACATCTGAGAGTCCTGTGGGTGATGTTACACACGATCTTGCCATGCTTCCAGTCCAGAAAAGAAAGCTAGATCCATCTCCAAAAATGCACAGATATCTGAGGAAGGTTGTGAGGACAAAGAGAATGAGAAAGAGCAAGAGGAAGGTGAAAGTGAAGACCCGCTGCCCTGGCATTCTTCCAACACCTTTTGTACCACCACAGAGTGAAGAAGAGGAGGTGGTAAATAAAAAGCTGACCTTGCTCAATGCCAAGGAACATTATCTTGACCTTCCCAAAGAGGTAGGGATTAGGCATGGGGTTGCAAAATTCTGGGCTCGACACACATATACAACAAACATATATCCAAATGTATAATGGCTCAACACACTAAAAATGTGTTTCTTTCCCAAATATCAATTCTAAGTGGTTCCAGGATGGAGGCTGAAGGAAGAGGACATGGGTACCACAAAGCCATTCAGTGATCCAGGCTGATGGTGCCTCTGCCAACTTTAACATGCAGTTTCCATAGGGGATCCCGGGTTACTCCAGAAGGGAATATAATGACAGCTTTTCATCTGGAATGGGCAGAGGGGGGATATGGAACTTGAGAAGCAAACTAGGATCCTTGGGCCCAGATGGAGTATGAAAGAAATGGCTGAGAAGGGCAAGTCCTTTCTGTACTTATGTGTTCACATTGATGGCTTTTAACTTTTTTCTTCTACTTGCAGGATGGATTACAGAGTTGGAAGGATGAAGGTGCCTGTGTAATGCATCAGGAATGTCAGATCCAACCCCATGAGCTCTCAGTGTCCCCAGAGCTCGGGTCCTCCTCTCTTGCAGTGACATCCTTGGCATCACCACCGCTCTGCTTCAGTTGTTTTTTAAGCTGTTTCTGCCAGACCTTCTCAAGGTCTAGGAGAAGGAAATCTCTTGGAAGAGAGGGCACCATGCAGGCTGAGGCAGGGAGTGATGCTAAGGCTCTGAGACCTGGTCTGCTGAGGGTTCTGCGTAAAAGCAAAATGCAGCCTCACTGAAGTCTGTAGTAAGTTGAAATTGATTTAGGTTTCCCTTGTGTTTAGTTTTACAGCTTTCTCTATGTCATTGTTCCTGTTCATTGAGTTCTTGTCTGTCGAAGACAGAGCTGCTTTTAAACTCACTCTCAAGCTGAAAAAGGTAGTAAAATCAAAGTAACTTTGAGGGTTTTAATACTGTGCCCAGTAGTGGGATTGCTTCTTACTTCCTCCCATTAGACTGAAGTGGGATTCTTGGTGGAGCCATGGTTCCTAAAATTCATGCATACTTCATGCATGTATTTAGTTGGCTTACTTTTCACTAACTTCTCTGAGGATGGAAGCCATACAGGTTCATCATTTTGAGTAATACCTCCTGGTATGGACCATCAGGTGGAGATTTCTCATGTTCAAGTCCTCTCATTTTTCCTCTTTTACCTTTGACTAGAGATTCACTTTCCTGTATTCATTTCTGGTACTTTGTTGAAATCATGCCACTTTCTACTTGATTTGGCAGTGCTTTGGGGGCAGAGGTAGGGTGGTTGTTACTGTTCTTGAACATGATGCCACAATTACTCTCCCATTTCTAATTGTTGTTTGTTTTTCTTTTTGTTACTTCTTAGTAAGATACCTAGCTTCTGAAGTGTGCCTTTTTAGCCAGACCCTCACAGAATCTTGCCACTCCAGTGTTCTTGCCTGGAGAATCCCAGGGACGGGGGATCCTGGTAGTCTGCCATCTATGGGGTCACACAGGGTTGGACACAACTGAAGCAACTTAGCAGCAGCAGCAGCACAGAATCTTGAGTCCTTCTGTGATCCTAAATACAATAAGTACTTTAAAAAAAGTTCTAGATCATTTCTTTTCTCCCTTGTTCTGGCATGCTAGATTGATCCCTTTCTTAGGATAGAAAATAAGACTTTAAATTAATTTTATACCTTCCTATGGGGAAGGAATGGGTTTAAGAAGAGTTTGAGAGTTTTTCTGTAGCTTTAATTACTTGCTATTTCCTACTTGTCTCAGTTTCCCAACTCATTTAAGATTAATAAATAAAAGTAGAAATATCAATAAATGCATGAAGTATCTTTATAAGGAGGAAGTTGTAAGGTTTATTTTCTTGCTTCCTTAAGACTTATCCTGATGGTTAGTATATTGGAATAAGATAAGATGATCAGTATGTTTGTTTTGTTCCTTTCTCATCTGGAACAGGGCTTTGTACCTTTAAGAAAATGTAGTTGGGAACAGAATAGAATGAGTTGCAAGAGCAGTGGCAAAGATCCTTAAGACTGCCTTGGAGGTAATTGGTGAAAATTGACCTTGAAGAAGTTTTTATGGTGTGTGTGTGTTGAGGATCTCAAATTATCGGATTGGCCAAAAAGTTTGTTACAGAAACATTTCATGGAAAAACCTGAATGAACTTTTTGGCCAACCCAGTAGAATTAGAAATTTTGCAAAATGTCATATTCAGTGCTTGGAGTAAAATAGGGCCTTTTCAAGCTTTGGTATTTTTTGTTGTTTAAAAAGTCGTTGATTTCTTATTTTAGAGAGTATAGAATTTTAATAGAGCTAATAGACCATTATAAAATGAGCTTAAGCTATTACATGAAATTTCAAATTATCCAAATTATGTTTATATACATACTTTTTCAACTTAGTACAAAAAAAGTACTTCTATGCAAGGCATAATGTAGCTAAAGTCTTCAGTTATAGAGCTTATTATTAAAGACTCAAAGAAAGATAGATATAAGTGTTGCTATTAATACTTTATTATTGTTATTGTTTCTTTTCATAAGATGTTTCAGGATGAGCTGTTTTCTCATAGAAAACACGTATTAGTTGGAGCCAAGTTAGCCATATCTAGCTAACCCTATCCCCCATACTGATTTCCATATAAAGTTTATTTACTCCAAATTTGGAGGACAGATTTCAGATAAGGAAAGATCTGTAGAAGCACTTAGTTTTGAAATTCTCTTCAACCCTTGCTCACAAACAGGAGAAAGGGTGTCTACCTCTCTTCTGATCCTTTTGCAAATGAAGAAGTATATGTTCTCTGGTTTCAAATTTTGTGTTGCTGTCTTTATGGTTTGAAATACTAAACATGGTTTATGGCTTAATGAAGTTGTTTTGTAAAATATATTTAGAAAGTTTAGTATAACTGTATCAAAGTAAAAACAATTAAAAAAATAAAACCTACTACTGTTGATGATAGATAAAGCTTTGGGGTCATTTTAAAAATTGATTTCTGGCAAGATTGATAACATTTCTGTTGTACACAGAAATAATTTACAAGTAAAAATATGAGTCTATTTAGTGTATTTAGTTCCTTTTTTTCCCATGGAAATTCTAACTAGGTAGATGGCAGGTGTACTCATTGCTATAAGTTGATTAAGTTGAGATTAAATGGGTCGATTAAATTTTTTCAGTGATTTTTCTAAGACCACTCATTAAATCTGATAGGGAATCATAATACAAGTTTTTTAAACAGATTATTTAACCATGAACCACGTGATTACTTTTGCTCTGAAGTATTTCCATACTGAAACACTTCCTGTTAACCATTTTGTTTTTGTCAACTTGTCCTCAAATTACTGTCTAAATTTCAACTAATGTCCTCTTTACCCACCTGGAAAATTTTAACATGAAAAAACTCTAGCTGATGTAAAGTTATTCAAAGAACCAACAGAGATTGTAAGTAATTGATTTACTTATAAGTTTTGACAGAAAAGGTAGAAATTATCTAGTCCACCCTTCTGTTTCTCCAAGGAAACTGAAACACAAGTAGCTCTCTCAAGATGACATAGTTAAAACAAGTAATACCTAACAAATTAAATATTGTGCTTTTTATATCATCTGTAATCTTCAAATAATCTGTGTATGGTTGATATCAATATTTTCATTTTAAAGATGAGATAACTTAAGTTCAGAAAAGTCCCAGGACTTGATATGTCTGATGCTGAATCCAAACTGAGGTTTAATAGTCTCCGAAGACTACACTCATTACATTCTACCTCTCAGTATTGTAATATTATAAAATCTCTTTGTTTCTGGTCTAACTCTGTACTGTCAAGAATAGACTTCTCTTATTTGACAAAATTTAGATTTTAGCCTTAGTACATCTACACTAAAAATAGTTCAATAAAAAATGCAACTAATAAGAATATTTCTTCTACAGAAATTTTCTATATTAGGTAATAAATAATAAAGTAGTTAACCAAGTATCACTGGTAAAAGAAAACTGCAGGGTAATATAAACAAAATTTTAGTCATTGCAAGCAATTAAGCTTAGACAATCATTTAACTGAAAAATGATCAAGTGAAAAAGGGATAGTATGTAATCCTAGCAGGACCCTCCACTTGACAGGGTCACAAGACAAAGCACAGCAAAGATGAATTAGGCCTCATTGAAAGCTAATAGACTTGAGAGTGTTTCTAAACCATTTTCAGGTGAATGACTTGGGACATGGGTAGCAGAGAGGCAGGCTCTTCTGTGTAACCCAGTGACCCTTGAAATAAGTAAATATACTCCTGCTAATGAACTCTAGGCTTTAAATAGGAAATTTTAATTTTCTCACGCCTTAAAACATTCTTTTCATTCTGATTTGACAAGGCTTCTTTCAAGAAAAAAAGCAAAGAACAATAAAACTGGAAGATTCTAGTCATTGGACTGTGTGGCCAAGGAATGTTGTTCTTGGTGTTTTCAAACTCAAGTCATGAGGACAATTGTACATGGGAGATCAGATTGGCACAGATTTCTTGAGCTATATTCTATCAACTACAAAGAATTGCAGCACTGCTTCCATCATGGACTTTCCAGGTGGCACAATGGTAAAGAATCTGCAAGAGATGCAAGAGACATGGGTTCCATCCCTGGGTCAGAAGATTCTCCTGGAGAAGAAAATAGCAACACACCCCATTATTCTTGTCTGGGAAATTTCATAGACAGAGGAGTCTGACGAGCTACAATCCATGGGATCACAAGGAGCTGGACATGACTGAGTGACGGAGCATACTACCATCATGGAGGCTCTGTGATGGACTGTCACACAGTTATCACCCTCCTGGTCCACACTGCTGGAGGAAGTAAGAATTTGACTTTGATATTTGTTCTCCTTTTCCCCCTCTGACCCCTGCACCTTAGAATGAGTACTGCATTGGATAAGAGACCCAAGAAAGGCTAATTTAACAGAGGAAGGCTCTTGTTGTAGATGTTTGTAGTCTTCATGAAAATAAAATTTCAGAGCAGATTAAAAGAATCTTTAAATTACATAATTTCTAATGAATTCAGAATTCTGGGATTCTATTAAGAATGATTTCTAATGTGAACTTCTCTCCTAGTTGCAATCACCGTTCTGGTTCTTGGATGCTGTGAAAATACACAGTGCTGGATCATTACTGTGGTAGCCCTTCTGGTAAGCAGGACAATAGATCCATTCACCGAGAGTGATGAAATAGTAACTGGGATTTGAAATAACTGCTGTGAGAATTATCTCCTTAATATCTGTCCCTTTACTTGAAAGAATGCAGAATTATCATATTATAAAAATAATAAAAAGAATATATCCCTGTCAGCATTTAGTATCAAATCTTCTACTTGGCCCATGATGCTCAATAAGAATCTCTGGATAAAATTTATGTATAGAAGATAATGGACTTCCCTGGTGGCTCAAATGGTTAAGAATCTGCCTGCCAAGCAGGAGATGCAGGTTCGATCCCTCCATTGGGAAGATTCCCTGAAGAAGGGAGTGGCTATCCACTCCAGTGTTCTTGCCTGGAGAATTCCATGGACAAAGGAGCCTGGTGGGCTATAGTCCATAGGGTCACAAAAGGCAAACATGATTGAGTGACTAACACACATAGAAGATGATGAAAAATAAAGCAGTGATCTCATAACCCTTTCTTTAAAAGCTACTGTTTATTTTACTTTAAAATTTGATTTCATTTTAAAACTAAAATTATGAAGCAAAGGTCTATATCTAACCCTATTAAGCTGTCTAATTTCTACCTGTCAAGTAATTACATACATAATAATTAGTTGGGAAATACCTTCCTGAGTCTGGATTTAAAAGTTAAAAAAAACACTGAATCCTTGTTTTGCCATTTGCTGTTGTTTAAGTTTGGCTACTTATTTAAACTCATTAATCTTTGGTCTCTTCATCTAAAAAAAGAGGATAGTAATAATACCCCAGAGATGGTTTTCAGGACTTTATGAGATAATATCTCTGAAAAAGTCTAGTGGCTGTTTTGTAGTAGAGGGTTTTTGACATTATAATGTTTATTTTATTCTTAGAAAATAAAACAAAACATTAACTTTGTGAGTACTATACAAGGGTAAGCAACTCATGGCAGTCTTTACTTCACAGAGAACTAATTTCATTTCTAGGGGGATTACATGGAGCAAATAGTTTTCATATTTCTTTATTCCTAATTTGAATGTCTCTAGAGAAAATTTTTATCTCAGAATTTTTCAAAACCCCTTTATTGTTACAACCTGTGAAATCAGTTTTAGTTGTGTCTTTATTTGTAGGACTGAACAATACTCATCTAGTCATAAACTGCTTTAATGTAACACCTTTTTTATAAGTCATTAGCATTTTCTAAGAAACTTAGAAACTTAACTTTTTCTACTTAAACCCTCATGAATGATAGGAGATATCCTATCAATAATAGTACTTCATTATGGTGATGATTATTGAATATTTAATGAAATGATGATAGAGGTACTTATTGTATTTATTAGAATTCTGGATAAATTTTCATAGGGAAAACCTCTTTTCCCCTATATTCTAAAAACCTCCTTTATCATTTCATTTATGTGTTGAATATTATGCAAAGACTGACTATGTAAAGGACCACTAGATTCCAGCATTTGTGATCTGGAATTTTATTTTGTTCTACTCCGTAAGTGTATATGGAACATTTGTGCCTAAACTGAAGCTGTTTTATCTCACAGTAAGACAAAAGAAACATACATAAAAGGTAGACGAACCTGTATGTTCTAACAAATAATTTGCAGACTGTTCAGAGAAAATAAGACAAGCACTCACACTGTGACTGCTGCACAATATTAAAAGCATCCAGATGAGCACAGAATAGTGTTTGACAATGTTTAAGTAAGCACTGATAGGATGCCTTGTATTAGAAGGACGGTTGCAAGGTGGAATATAGGAGATACCTTCTCTGAATAGGTAAAATTTGAGGAACAATATGGTCTAGATTTTATCCAATCCCACAGCCAAACAAGTTAGAATGACTTTGCTGGATGGAGTCCTGGAGGCTGAATGGAGCTAGAGGACAGGTGTGACCAGATCCAGTAGAAAGCTGGCAGAAATGGTGAAGCCAATACAGACGAGTTTGTTCAAGAGCAGGCAGTTTAAATGATGGGTCAGCAACAGAAGACAGTGCTACAAAGTTAGGCCTGAGAAAGGCAGAAATGATACATAGGCAGTCACAGAACAGGGGGCCTAAAACTTCTATTTGAATAGTAGAAATACAATGAGGAATTGCATTTTAGGGGGAAGGTCCCCTCCAAAGGAAAACAGGGTGGATGGCACTGAATGACTTGAAAGTGGAGGATATGATGAAGAAAGGTACACATGTGGCAATAGTAGCTCACATATGGGAGACATGGTGTAGCTTAGAAATGTGTGGTAAAAAGTAGTGAGAAATAAGATGGGGCCATTTGAACCCCATTATTGTATTCAATACTTGGCTTTGATTCCTAGTTGAGAGCGAGCTGTTGTAAATTCTTGATCTTCACTAACATGGCCCAAGTTAGCAAACCTAAGAAGGGGCAAGTGTGGGAGTAGAAATGTGCAAGGGCATTAACCTAGATTCAGCAATAATCTCTGAGAATATGTTGTTTGGTTAGCTTCTGTCTGCTTCACAACTGGGGTAGATGATTCCCTCTTTTTTCAACACTTGCTTACCAATAACATATTTTTGCAAGAATAGTGGATAATTTAAAGGAATGATTATAAAGGAACCCGTATGTGAAAATGCATAGTATGTAGTATTTTGTTTTATGAAGAATGTAGAAAATTATGATCTGACTATGGTTTCACATTCTACATTCAGTTCAGTTCAGTTCAATTCAGTTGCTCAGTCGTGTCTCACTCTTTGCGACCCCATGGACTGAAGCACACCAGGCTTCCCTGTCCTTCACCAACTCCTGGAGCCTACTCAAACTCATGTCCATTGAGTCGGTGATCCCATCAAACCGTCTCATCCTCTGTCGTCCCCTTCTTCTCCCACCTTCAATATTTCCCAGCATCAGGGTCTTTTCAAATCAGTCAGTTCTTCGCATCAGGTGGCCAAAGTTTTGGAGTTTCAGCTTCAGCATCAGTCCTTCCAATGAATATACAGGACTGATTTCCTTTAGGATGGACTGGTTGGATCTCCTTGCTGTCCAAGTGACTCTCTTGAGTCTTCTCCAACATCACACTTCAAAAGCATCAATTCTTCCGTGTTCAGCTTTCTTTATAATCCAACTCGCACATTCTACATTAGTCAAATTAAATGCAATACATTTGGTAGGAACTTCTAAATGCATATTCATAAGGTAAAGTTACCAACCCTCCTGAGTTGGTCTCCAAGAAGGGTCCTTTTGTCCAATGTCGCTGGCGCTAGTAGATGAAGACGGAATTCGGTTCTGAAGGACAAGAAAGTGTTCTTCTTTCATCAGAGTGAAGGGGTGCGAGCTCTCTTGACCGGGCGTGTGCAGGGCAGAGCTATTTGGATCTTATTGGGTGCAGTTGTGCTGTTCCCGGTCCAGATTGCAGGGCGTGCACAGCTGTCACTGCACACAGCCCACTGCCGCCATCTTGAATTGCAGTATCAGGAGCAGCGCTTCTGCACACGGAGGGTGAGCTGTCCACAGAGCTGTTTCTCACAAGCAACTCTGGGCTGAAGGACAAGCTGCAAGGTTTCTTCAAGCGGCATTCTATAAGCAAGCCAAACTGGACTAAAGCACAAAGGGAAAAAAGGTTCGACTTTATTTTATTATCTAATTTCTAATTTTATTTCCCAGGAATTAGTAATGGGCTTTGCAGGTGACAGTAACAGAATGGTACAAGCTGGTATTTTCACTGCAAACAGGGTCAGGGTTCAATTCATGGCTTACAACTTAGTAGCTATGTACCTCAAACAAAAAAAAAATTTTTTTTTTTGATGCCTTGATTTGCTCCTCTGAAAAGTAAGAATAAGTATACCTTCATCATAGAGCTTTGGTGAGAATTGAATGAGATGACACATTTAAAGAACTTAAAACGTAGCACACAAAGTACAAGCTCAACAAATATGCATCTGTTATCATCAGATGGGTAGGATCCTTTTTTTAAAAAAAATACTGATTTGTGAGGGAAGCAATGATAAGGTCTCGAAGAGGGAGGATTGTGTGAGGTCCCTGAGGAGTCTGACCCTAATCATAGGGACTTTCGGCCTCAACAAACATCCCAAGCATGGCTCATCCCCACACCTAAAGAGGTTCTCTGTGTTAAGGCACAGTTATTACATGACTGTAGGGTGTATTTCTTAGCATCTAATTGTGAAGGAGTCTAATTCATGTTTTATTTCCAGTGCCAAGCACAGTAAGCACATGATAACTTCTTAGTAAATGTCTGTCAAGGAAATGAGTAAACAATTCACTGAAGAATAGAATTTCAGTATATGCAAATTTAAATGTGCCATTCACACAAACAGTATTTTGTTTCCCTCTCAGATAGCTTTTAATGTTTGGCACTGAAGAAATCTCTCAGATCATGGCACATGGTGGGAGAGGCCCCCAAAGGAACTGAGTATAAAGCTTTCATCAATTACATGGGATAGAGCACGGGATCAGCTTTGTTGTTGTTGTTTAGTTGCTCAGTCGTATCTGACTCTTTTATGACCCTGTGAACTGTTGCCCACCAGGCTACTCTGTCCTTGGGATTTCCCAGACAGGAATACTGGAGTGGATTGCCATTTTCTTCTCCAGAGTATCTTCCCCACCCAGGATCAAACCCACATTTCCTGCATTGGCAAGTGGATTCTTTACCACTGAGCCACCAGGGAAGCTGGGCTCTGCTTCAGTTCAGTTCAGTTCAGTCGCTCAGTCGTGTGTGACTCTTTGTGACCCCATGAATCGCAGCACGCCAGGCCTCCCTGTCCATCACCAACTCCCGGAGTTCACTCAGACTCACGTCCATCAAGTCAGTGATGCCATCCAGCCATCTCATCCTCTGTCGTCCCCTTCTCCTCCTGCCCCCAATCCCTCCCAGCATCAGAGTCTTTTCCAATGAGTCAACTCCTCACATGAGGTGGCCAAAGTACTGGAGTTTCAGCTTTAGCATCATTCCTTCTAAAGAGATCCCAGGGCTGATCTCCTTCAGAATGGACTGGTTGGATCTCCTTGCAGTCCAAGGGACTCTCAAGAGTCTTCTCCAATACCACAGTTCAAAAGCATCAATTCTTCAGCACTCAGCTTTCTTTACAGTCCAACTCTTACATCCATACATGACCACTGGAAAAACCATAGCCTTGACTAGACAGACCTTTGTTGGCAAAGTAATGTCTCTGCTTTTCAATATGCTGTCTAGGTTGGTCATAACTTTTCTTCCAAGGAGCAAGCATCTTTTAATTTCATGGCTGCCGTCACCATCTGCAGTGATTTTGGAGCCCCCCAAAATAAAGTCTGACACTGTTTCCACTGTTTCCCCATCTATTTCCCATGAAGTGATGGGACCAGATGCCATGATCTTAGGTTTCTGAATGTTGAGCTTTAAGCCAAATTTTTCACTCTCCTTTTTCACCTTCATCAACCAACAGCATTCTTCACAGAGCTAGAACAAATAATTTCACAATTTGTATGGAAATACAAAAAACCTCGAATAGCCAAAGCGATCTTGAGAAAGAAGAATGGAACTGGAGGAATCAACCTACCTGACTTCAGGCTCTACTACAAAGCCACAGTTATCAAGACAATATGGTACTGACACAAAGACAGAAATATAGATCAATGGAACAAAATAGAAAGCCCAGAGATAAATCCACGCACATATGGACACCTTATCTTTGACAAAGGAGGCAAGAATACAATGGATTAAAGACAATCTCTTTAACAAGTGGTGCTGGGAAATCTGGTCAACCACTTGTAAAAGAATGAAACTACAACACTTTCTAACACCATACACAAAAATAAACTCAAAATGGATTAAAGATCTCAACGTAAGACCAGAAACTATAAAACTCCGAGAGGAGAACATAGGCAAAACACTCTCTGACATACATCACAGCAGGATCCTCTATGACCCACCTCCCAGAATATTGGAAATAAAAGCAAAAATAAACAAATGGGACCTAATTAACCTTAAAAGCTTCTGCACATCAAAGGAAACTATTAGCAAGGTGAAAAGACAGCCTTCAGAATGGGAGAAGATAATAGCAAATGAAGCAACTGACAAACAACTAACCTGGAGAATATACAAGCAACTCCTACAGCTCAACTCCAGAAAAATAAATGACCCAATCAAAAAATGGGCCAAAGAACTAAATAGACATTTCTCCAAAGAAGACATACAGATGGCTAACAAACACATGAAAAGGTGCTCAACATCACTCATTATCAGAGAAATGCAAATCAAAACCACTATGAGGTACCATTTCACGCCAGTCAGAATGGCTGTGATCCAAAAGTCTACAAGCAATAAATGCTGGAGAGGGTGTGGAGAAAAGGGAACCCTCTTGCACTGTTGGTGGGAATGCAAACTAGTACAGCCACTAGGGAGAACAGTGTGGAGATTCCTTAAAACACTGGAAATAGAACTGCCTTATGATCCAGCAATCCCACTGCTGGGCATACACACTGAGGAAACCAGAAGGGAAAGAGACACGTGTACCCTAATGTTCGTCGCAGCACTGTTTATAATAGCCAGGACATGGAAGCAACCTAGATGTCCATCAGCAGATGAATGGATAAGAAAGCAGTGGTACATATACACAATGGAGTATTACTCAGCCATTAAGAAGAATACATTTGAATCAGTTCTAATGAGGTGGATGAAACTGGAGCCTATTATACAGAGTGAAGTAAGCCAGAAAGAAAAACACCAATACAGTATACTAATGCATATATATGGAATTTAGAAAGATGGTAACAATAACCCTGTGTACGAGACATCAAAAGAGACACTGATGTATAGAACAGTCTTATGGACTCTGTGAGAGAGGGAGAGGGTGGGAAGATTTGGGAGAATGGCATTGAAACATGTAAAACATCATGTATGAAACGAGTTGCCAGTCCAGGTTCGATGCACGATACTGGATGCTTGGGGCTGGTGCACTGGGACGACCCAGAGGGATGGAATGGGGAGGGAGGAGGGAGGAGGGTTCAGGATGGGGAACACATGTATACCTGTGGCGGATTCATTTTGATATTTGGCAAAACTAATACAATTATGTAAAGTTTAAAAATAAAATAAAATTAAAAAAAAAAGAAAAAAAAAAAGAGGCTTTTTAGTTCCTCTTCACTTTCTGCCATAAGGGTGGTGTCATCTGCATATCTGAGGTTATTGATATTTTTCCCGGCAATCTGAATTCCAGCTTGTGCTTCTTCCAGCGCAGGGTTTCTCATGATGTACTCTGCATAGAAGTTAAAAAAACAGAGTGACAATATACAGCCTTGACGAACTCCTTTGCCTATTTGGAACCAGTCTGTTGTTCCATGTCCAGTTCTAACTGTTGCTTCCTGACCTGCATACAAATTTCTCAAGAAGCAGGTCAGGTGGTCTGGTATTCCCATCTCTTGAAGAATTTTCCACAGTTTGTGATCCACACAGTCAAAGGCTTTGGCATAGTCAATAAAGCAGAAATAGATATTTTTCTAGAACTCTCTTGCTTTCTCCATGATCCAACGGATGTTGGCAATTTGGTCTCTGGTTCCTTTGCCTTTTCTAAAACCAGCTTGAACAACTGGAAGTTCACGGTTCAGGTATTGCTGAAGCCTGGCTTGGAGAATTTTGAGCATTACTTTACTAGCGTGTGAGATGAGTGCAATTGTTTGGTAGTTTGAGCATTCTTTGGCATTGCCTTTCTTTGGGATTGGAATAAAACCTGATCTTTTCCAGTCCTGTGGCCACTGCTGAGTTTTCCAAATGTGCTGGCATATTGAGTGCAGCACTTTCACAGCATCATCTTTCAGGATTTGAAAGAGCTCAACTGAAATTCTATCACCTCCACTAGCTTTGCTTGTAGTGATGCTCTCTAAGGCCCACCTGACTTCACATTCCAGGATGTCTGGCTCTAGGTCAGTGACCACACCATTGTGATCATCTGGGTTGTGAAGATCTTTTTTGTATAGATCTTCTGTGTATTCTTGCACCTCTTCTTAATATCTTTTGCTTCTGTTAGGTCCATACCATTTCTGTCCTTTATCGAGCCCATCTTTGCATGAAATGTTCCCTTGGTATCTCTAATTTTCCTTAAGAGATCTCTAGAAAACCATTCTGTTGTTTTCCTCTATTTCTTTGTATTGATCACTGAGGAAGACTTTCTTATCTCTTCTTGCTATTCTTTGGAACTCTGCATTCAGATGCTTATATCTTTCCTTTTCTCCTTTGCTTTTTGCTTCTCTTCTTTTCACAGCTATTTGTAAGGCCTCCCCAGACAGTCATTTTGCTTGTTTGCATTTCTTTTTCTTGAGGATGGTCTTGATCCCTGTCTTCTGTACAATGTCACGAACCTCCATCTATAGTTCATCAGGCACTCTATCAGATCTAGTCCCTTAAATCTATTTCTCACTTTAACTGTATAATCATAAGGGATTTGATTTAGGTCATACCTGAATGGTGTAGTGGGTTTCCCTACTTTCTTCAATTTAAGACTGAATTTGGCAATAAGGGGTTCATGATCTGAGCCACAGTCAGCTCCCAGTCTTGTTTTTGCTGCCTGTATAGAGCTTCTCCATCTTTGGCTGCAAAGAATATGATCAGTCTGATTTCAGTGTTGGCCATCTGGTGATGTCCAAGTGTAGAGTCTTCTCTTGTGTTGTTGGAAGAGGGTGTTTGCTATGACCAGTGCATTTTCTTGGCAGAACTCTATTAGTCTTTGCCCTGCTTCATTCCGTATTCCAAGGCCAAATTTCCCTGTTACTCCAGGTGTTTCTTGACTTCCTACTTCTGCATTCCAGTCCCCTATAATGAAAAGGACATCTTTTTTGGGTGTTAGTTCTAAAAGGTCTTGTAGGTCTTCATAGAACCGTTCATCTTCAGCTTCTTCAGCATTACTGGTTGGGGCATAGACTTGGATTACTGTGATATTGAATGGTTTGCCTTGGAAACAAGCAGAGATCATTCTGTCGTTTTTGAGATTGCATCCAAGTACTGCATTTCAGACTCTTTTGTTGACCATGTTGGCTACTCCATTTCTTCTGAGGTATTCCTGCCCGCAGTAGTAGATATAATGGTCATCTAAGTTAAATTCACCCCTTCCAGTCCATTTTAGTTTGCTTATTCCTAGAATGTCGACGTTAACTCTTGCCATCTCTTGTTTGACCACTTCCAATTTGCCTTGATTCATGGACCTGACCTTCCAGGTTCCTATGCAATATTGCTCTTTACAGCATTGGACCTTGCTTCTATCACCAGTCACATCCACAGCTGGGTATTGTTTTTGCTTTGGCTCCATCCCTTCATTCTTTCTGGAGTTATTTCTCCACTGATCTCCAGTAGCATATTGGGCACCTACTGACCTGGGGAGTTCCCCTTTCGGTATCCTATCATTTTGCCTTTTCATACTGTTCATGGGGTTCTCAAGGCAAGAATACTGAAGTGGTTTGCCATTCTCTTCTCCTGTGGGCCACATTCTGTCAGATCTCTCTACCATGACCCACCCATCTTGGGTGGCCCCACAGGCATGGCTTAGTTTCATTGAGTTAGACAAGGCTGTGGTCCTAGTGTGATTAGATTGACTAGTTTTCTGTGAGTATGGTTTCAGTGTGTCTGCCCTCTGATGCCCTCTTGCAACACCTACCATCTTACTTGGGTTTCTCTTACCTTGGACTTGGGGTCTCTTCACAGCTGCTCCAGCAAAGTGCAGCCGCCACTCCTTACCTTGGACGAGGGGTATCTCCTCACTGCGGCCCCTTCTGACCTTGAATATGGAATAGCTCCTCTAGGCCCTCCTGCACCAGCACAGACACTGCTCCTTGGACGTGGGGTTTCTCCTCCCAGCTGCCACCCCTCGCCTCGGATGTAGGGTAGCTCCTATCAGCCGCTGCCCCTAACTTCGGACGCGGGGTAGCTCCTCTTGGCGGCTGCCCCTGACCTCAGACATAGGGTAGCTCCTCTTGGCTTTTGCCACACCTCTCAGACATGGGGTCCTCCCAGCTTCTGTCTCTGAAGCCGGTATCTGCTTCAGGCTGATTCAAAAAATAGATTCAGAGCTGCTATATTCAGTGATTAAGAAGAAGAAGTGCCCTCCTCTTTTCAACAGTCTCAGTACTTTGCTTTAAAATGCACATGTGCAGACACTTGCATGGGCACAAATATACAAATACATCACAGTTACAATATCCATTTATTAATTTTGGTTAAGTGTTGCATAATAAGCTGTCTCAGAACTTACCAATTTAAAACAATGACATGCATTTAATTCATAAATCTGTAAGTCGGTCAGGATTTGACAGTGAAATCTCTTGTGTTCTGTTCAGCATAGCTGGGGCAGCTTTGTTTTTGACTGAAGGTTTCCTATCCACGGTGGTACACTCACATAATTACATAATTGGCGATTTAATGCTGGTTGTCATTTGCTTGCTTAGTCTTGCTGTATGCCAGGGGCCTAAGTTACTTTCCAAGTGTGGTCTATTCATAGACTGTCATCCATTACACCGTGGTGGCTGTTTCAAGAGTTTCCCAAGAGAACCAGGTAGATGCTACATTTTATGATCTAGTCTCAGCAGGTAATGTCAATTGTATTATAGGCAACCAGATTCAAAGAAATAAACACAACTCTTACCATCCCCTATCCCAAGCACCACCCACCACCCCGCCCCAAGCTCCAGAGGAGGAGTATCAATGTCACATTGTAAGATGAGTGTGTGGAATGGGAGATCTTTTGGTGATCTTCTTGGAAAAGGACAGTCAGTACTTAGAGAAATGCTAATTCAAATTTTGAAAGTCCCAAAGTGACAAGACTCCTTCTTGGATCATAGCCTTGTCATGGTGAAAGGGCTTGCATAACTCAATGAAGCTATAAGTTAAGCTATGTAGGGTTACCCAAGATGGATAGATCATAGCAGAGTGTTCTGACAAAACGTGGTGCACTGGAGAAGGGAATAGCAAACTACTCCAGTATTCTTGCTGCAAGAACTCCATGAACAGTATGAAAAGGCAAAAAGATATGACACGAAGATGAGCCCCACAGGTTGGAAGGTGTCCAATATGCTACTGGGGAAGAGCAGAGGGCATTTACATGAATCTGAGCAAACTCAGGGAGATAGTGAAGGACAGGACAGTCTGGTGTGCTGCAGTCCATAGCAATGCAAAGTGTCAGACACAACTGAGCATCTGAACAACAATAACAGAGTGACAAGAATATTCTGGTATGTAGGAAATAATTTCTGGAATCAGATCAGATCAGATCAGTCGCTCAGTCGTGTCCAACTCTTTGCGACCCCATGAATTGCAGCATGCCAGCCCTCCCTGTCCATCACCAACTCCCGGAGCTCACTCAGACTCACGGCCATCAAGTCAGTGATGCCATCCAGCCATCTCATCCTCTGTCGTCCCCTTCTCCTCCTGCCCCCAATCCCTCCCAGCATCAGAGTCTTTTCTAATGAGTCAACTCTTCGCATGAGGTGGTCAAAGTACTGGAGTTTCAGCTTTTTTTTTTTTTTTTGGAGTTTCAGCTTTAGCATCATTCCTTCCAAAGAAATCCCAGGGCTGATCTCCTTCAGAATGGACTGGTTGGATCTCCTTGCAGTCCAAGGGACTCTCAAAATGGAGAAGATATTTTTCGTTGGAAATGATGGTTTCAGTTACATATAAGTTGTGCCATTATACCTATCTTTGAAGAAAGTTCCCAACAATATCAATAGGACAAAGGCCTTAGCTGGCTTAGGTTATTTAGCATGAAGAGCTGAGTGTCAAAAATTAACAGAATAGTTAGGAATCCTCAACTTGTCCTGTTGATGCCATTGGAAGAGGATATTCTTTTTTATTGGAATATAGTTGATAATATTATATTAGCTTCTGGTGTACTATATAGTGATTGGACATTTGCATAAGTTATGAAATGATTACTGTAAGTCTAGTTACCATCTGTCTTCATGCCAAGTTATTATAATATTATTGATGACCACATTCTTTATGCTGTATATCACATCCGTGTGACTATTTATTGTATAACTGGAGGTTTGTGTCTCTTAATACCAGAAGAGGATATACTGAATAATCAAGGACCTTCAGCTATGACCACTTTGATATAGCAGAGTGTGCATGCATAGCTAAGCCTAATTTTTTTCTATCTGTGACAGAATAAAATTTTCCATCATGACTAAAGGCTCAAAAATCTTACCCACTAAATTGAAAATAGACATTAAAATTGTAGGAAAATCTGTATCTGAAGTATATATCAACATTCTTTTGTCAGTAAATATTTATTTAAAACTCACAGGTGAAATATAAATAATGACTGCATGTTTCCTTCAAGGCAGATTAGAGTTTAGCTGAGAGCAGTATTCAGCAAATCAAATGCCAGCAGTTTTGACCTCTCTGCCAGAGGAAAGGCATTTAAATGGTTTTAAAAATTATCTGTTTTAGGACTTTGCATCGAAACCCAGCAAAATCAGTTTGCTAAAATCTATACCAGCTGGCCTGGATGACTTTTCATAGTCTCTGCCTGCATCTACTTTATTCACAACGGAACTGGTATTGATTTGTATAATGAAGTAACAGCATACGAGTGATAACTTCCCCGAAAGCTATATCCTTTCTCTGTCTAGCATTTGGGGTGAAAACAGAAACCAATAAGAATTCATTTTCTTCCTCAAAATATATTTGTTGCCTTCAATTGGCTTCCTTCCACCCAAAGACGACTGTGAAAGACAAGTTATGATTCAACATGGGAGTTCTTTTCTCCTTATGAATTGTTGATCTGTCAGACCAGAATCTGCTCGGGCAAAGGAGAGGATAATCATGGTTGATCTCTTACTTTACTAACCTCTGAAAAGTCCTCCATTAATCATTTTTCACAATTAAATTATTTTAACTTATCCCATATGTTCCATAATTTTCTTTTGTTTAATAATTTAGTCCCTAGAAGAATCAGGAGTAGATAAATGATGATTCCTTTGTGACAACTATGTATACTTTATGTCTGACCACTGTTGTCAGGATGGGAATAGTTTGAGTAGAATGGAAAGTGTTAGACCTAAAGAACTGGGAATGTGCAATGAAAGTAAGATTTTTATTTCCTTACCTGGGTACTTCTATGTATGAATGGAGCTGTGGACTCATGTACCTAAGGAGTTGAGGCAGAGTCCTAGGAGTAGGATCATATGACTGCCAGTATCATTTAAGCCATCTTGCTATACACTGATTAGAATCTGCTAATTTATTGAGTCTAGGCAACTTCATATGCATGATTAAAGGCATTGTTTTGATCACAGCATCTAAATTTCAATACCTTCTGCCAGGGCATAGAAATTGTGCAGTTGGGGTTACTCTCCCTGACACTAGGCAGAGATTGAAAACAAATTTCAGTATGTAGTGATGGCAGTCCATGAAGTTGAAATTGTACATTTTCTGTGAATTCCACAAGTTCTTTAACCTCTAACCTGGAACTGATTGAATGCACTTAATATTGTGTTTGGAAGCATGCTCCAAAAAGAGTTATTTTGAAGTTCAGTGCACTGTCTTTCTTCTTCATGTTTAATTATCTTTATATTTTAAATTCTATTTCTGTTTTTGAGTGACTACCAGTACTTTCAGAAAATTCACAGTAACATGTCTTAAGATACTAATATGACATACCATATAAACAATTTGATTTTTCATTGTGCATGCTCTTCTTCCTGAAGAAATGTTAAATGAACCTGCTACATTTTACTTTAAGGAGTTAAACTTAGACAAACCCTTCAAACAGCATGACTTCTTTAGACAGGTGGTAATTTATTGTTAGGCATTCTGAAATGGTTTGCCTGGCAGAAATAAACATACAATAAAATTATCCAAAAAGCATTCAGGTGACTGTTTTGATTTAACAAATGACAAGAAAGTTTGAAATTGGAATATTTTGTGAATTATAGTAGCAACTTTAGCAATTGATGGTCTATGAAGACAAATCAAATGGAAAGGAATTTTGATTTTAATATGAAAAATGTGCAGTTATGTAGAAGAAACTAAAGGGACTAGAAAAAGATTTCAACAAGTAACTGGAAATTATTCTTAAATAATCAAGAAGATCAAGAACACATGCTGATTGACAAGTATTAATAGAGCTATTAAAGATGTTTTTGAACCAAATGCACATGACATATTTCAGTATTTATTCAATGATTTCAGTGCAATCTTTTGTTGTTATTAGCTGGTTGAGTTTTAGCAGATGATATATAAAAAGCTACAAGTCTACAAGTTAAGAAAAGCTTTTTAATTGTCTAGATGCCAATCTTTTTAAATGCCTGTATATTCATATATATATATATATACACATATATATTTATAAAATAAATTGAAAAGAAAGATCATAAATCACAAATAAATAAACAAAATGAAGTATTACATTTGTCTGTCAGTTAGAACCAGATTCTTCTTTAAGTTCTAAATATGTTTTTATATACTATTTTGTTCTAGAAAGAACTGTGAGAAAACACTATTTTTATTGGAGAACCTACTATATGTTCCCCAAAGAGATATTAAGCTGTAGAAAATTGGGAAAGACGTCAACACAAAGGTCAATATGAATAAGAGGTTAATGTTGGAGTAGGAATGTTACAAAGATTAATTAATTTAAATTTCACCTATCCCTGAATCTTTCAGTCTTGAAAATCAAGTATATATCAGTGCTTCTCAAATTTTATGGGTTTCAGAATCACTGGAGAATTCCTCTTCGCTTTCTGCCATAAAGGTGGTGTCATCTTCATATCTGAGGTTGTTGATATTTTTTCCCAGCAATCTTGATTCTAGCTTGTGCTTCATCCAGCTCGGCACTTTGCAGGATGTACTTAGCGTAGAAGTTAAATAAGCAGGGTGACAATATACAGTCTTGCTGTACTCCTTTCCCAATTTTGAACCACTCCTTTGTTCCACATCCAGTTCTAACTGTTGCTTCTTGACCTGCATACAGATTTCTCAGGAGGCAGGTCAGGTGGTCTGGTATTCCCATCTCTTGAAGAAGTTTCCACAGTCAAAGGCTTTAGCGTAGTCAGTGAAGAAGAAGTAGGTGTTTTTCTGGTATTCTCTTGCTTTTTCTATGATCCAGCGGATGTTAGAAGTTTGATCTCTGGTTCCTCTACCTTCTCTAAATGCAGCTTTTACATCTGAAAGTTCTCAGTTCATGTAATGTTGAAGCCTGGCTTGGAGAATTTTGAGCATTACTTTGCTAGCGTGTAGGATGGGTGCAATTGTACAGTAGTTTGAGCATTCTTTGGCATTGCCTTTCTTTGGGATTTGAATGAAAGCTGACCTTTTCCAGTCCTGTGGCCACTGCTGAGTTTTCCAAATTTGCTGGCATATTGAGTGCAACACTTTAACGCATCATCTTTTAGGATTTGAAAGAGCTCAACTGGAATTCCATCACCTCCACTAGCTTTGTTCATCATGATGCTTCCCTTAGGCCCACTTGACTTCAAATTCCAGGATGTCTGGCTCTAGGTGAATGATCACACCATCGTGATTATCTGGGTCATGAAGATCTTTTTTTGTATAGTTCTTTCTGTGTATTCTTGCCACTTGTTCTTAATATCTTCTGCTTCTGTTAGGAAGCAGATGACAAAAATCAGTTTTCTGTAATGACACACAAAATTTATAAGTAGTTAGTATTTAAGTCAAGAGAAATGATACTGTGAAATTTAAGGCCTTATATTATAGTGCTCCAGTAGCTCTACTATTGTATCATTCCTGTATGCTTTATCATTCCTGTCCAACTTTCTATTTGCTCTCAATTCCCTGCACCCATTGCTTAAAACTGGTAAGACCCAAAGAATCAAATGACTTTTAATAGCCCTGCAGCAGAGCTGGTAACGGTGGGTGGGAGGGAGGTTGATCCTTTGAAATGGAGACTAAGAATTTGTGGAGGGAGTGTTGGCTGTGCTCGTATAGCCCTGATGGCTAGAAGAATGGGGAGGAATGATGCAGTTAATGGGGTGAGACTAGGTCCCAAGGTGTGCTAATGTTGCAGAACATAAAGGAAAGGGAGGTGGGGTTGTTGACTGTAAGCCTAGGGCTGGGCCACACATGAATAAGATGTTGAAGAGGGCTTTCTAGAGTCTGCCTTCATAGATGGTCTGGTGTGTTCAGTATCTGTCCAGACTTCAGGGCCACATTCTCATTGTTTGAAATCACAAATCTGTCACTTGCTAGCTATAAGACCATTCTGATCATCTATTATCACTGATCATCACTTCTTTATTTGTTAAAAAAAAAAAAAAAAAGACAGTAATGGTACCTGCCTCACAAGAGGTCTGTGTACATTAAATGAGTTGGAAACTGTTTTAATTGGGATATAGGAAATACTAGATATTCCCATATGTCTTCAATCTGTTGAGGAAGTAGGAACTATCTGAGATGGAAATTAAAGTAAGAATGTAGTTCTTATGAATGGTACATTTAACATTATGTATAGTGGGATTCTTTTACTCATTGAATCAGTTGTTTTTCTAATAGCACTTATTCAGCATTTACTATGTGTTCATTGGACTTGGCAATGTGCTAAGCACTAGGGATAAAAAGGTGAATTAGATTTCTTCAAAATGGAACATTAAGGAACCTGTTCTATAGTCACATAATAACTGTACCCTGTTATTCAAAGGGAAAGTTATTTCAATAATTTAATTTTATTAGTGTATGTCAGTGTTTTTAAGAAGTTTACCCTCATTTTTCCTCACTGGAGTACCAAGCTAATAAATAAGATGAGTGCATAAATCAAATGGAGACCAGAATATCCAATGTAATTCACTGAAATGGAACAATTTGACTTATACCTGTAAGTTTCCCAACACTGAATTCCAGAATTAGTGAAACCAACTCAGTGAGGCACAATGTTACACTGTTGCACACCTGCCCCATAGGGACAAGGTATTTGCCACCAGGTTTATCATATAACTTGGAGAAATTAAGAACAGAAGCTTTCCGTGGACTAGAGGAAGTGCATGCCCTGCTTTTCCTTCTAAACTCACCATGATTTCAACTCACTTCTGACTCCTGTGGGAGTAGTGGGTAAGGAGGAAGGAAGAGAGAAGCCAGATGTGTTACATGGGAGGACACAACAGGAGAGGAAGAAAGTGCCTTACCCTGTCCTGTAATGCATTACTCTATTTTTAGCACTGTAGCTTGCCAAACATATTCTATCATTTATTCTGTTTGCTATACAAATGCCCACAAAGTAAGTTTCCTCTTCCCTCTATTATTCACATCTGAGAACTTTTTTTAAATGGGACTTTTAATTCTAGACATAATGGAACACACACACTACATCCTATCTCTTTCACTATTATTGTTCAGTCACTCAGTTGTGTCCAACTCTTTGGAAGCCCATAGACTGGAGCACACCAGGCTTGCCTGTCCTTTATCTCCCAGAGCTTGCTCAAACTCATGTCCACTGAGTTGGTGATGTCATCCAACTATCTCATTCCCTGTCATCCCTTCTCCTCCTGCCTTCAACCTGTCCCAACATCAGTCTTTTCAAATGAGTTGGCTGTTCACATCAGGTGGCCAGAGTATTGGAGCTTCAACTTCAGCATGAGTTCTTCCAATGAATATTCAGGACTGATTTCCTTTAGGATAGACTGGTTGGATCTCCTTGTAGTCCAAGGGACTCTCAAGAGTCTTCTTCAATACCACACTTCAAAAGCATCAACTCTTTGGTGCTCAGCCTTTTTTATGGTCCAACTCTCACATCCATACATGACTACTGGAAAAACCAAAGCTTTGACTCTATGGACCTTTGTTAGCAAAGTAACGTCTTTGCTTTTTAATACGCTATCTAGGTTGGTCATAGCTTTTCTTCCAAGGAGCAAGAGGCTTTTAATTTCATGGCTGCAGTCACCATCTTCAGTGATTTTGGAGCCCAAGAAAATAATGTATGTTACTCTTTTCTTTGTTTCCCCATCTATTGGCCATGAAATGATGGGACCAGGTGCCATGATCTTAGTTTTTTGAATGTTGAGTTTAAGCCAGCTTTTTCACTCTCCTCTTTCACTTTCATCAAGAGGCTCCTTAGTTACTCTTCACTTTCTGCCATAAGGGTGGTGTTATCTGTGTATCTGAAGTTATTGATATTTCTCCCAGCAATCTTGATTCCAGCTTGTGCTTCATCCAGTCCAGAATTTCTCATGAAACTCTTCATATAAGTTAACTCTTCATATAAGTTAAATAATCAGGGTGACAATATACAGCCTGGACATACTCCTTTCCAAATTTGGAACTAGTCTGTTGTTCCATGTCTGGTTCTAACTGTTGCTTCATACAGGTTTCTCAGGAGGCAGGTAAGGTGGTCTGCTATTTCCATCTCCTGAAGAATTTTCCACAGTGTGTTTTGATCCATACAGTCAAAGGCTTTAGCATAGTCAACGAACCAGGAGTAGATGTTTAGATGGAATACTAATCACCAATAGTATCTATTCACCAGTACTAATCACCAATAAAAAGGAATGAACTATTGGTATATGCCAGAACTTGGATGAATATCCAGAATATTATGCTAAGTCAAAGAAGTTAGACTCACAAGGCCATATACTGTGTCATTCCATTGACATGACATTCTGGAAATGTCCCCTACCCCCTAAAGGGGAATAGAGAATAGATCAATGCTTGCTAGATCTTAGAAGTGAGAAGGGCCTGAATACAGGTGACAGCCTGAGGGATTTTGGTTGCTAGAACTCTTCTGCATTCTTTGGCAGTATGATTAGAGAATGTATGCATGTTAAAACATAACAGAACTATACATCAAAAAAAATGAATTTTACTGTTTGTGAATAAAATAAAATAGAAATTCATTTGGATCATCAGCACTGCTTAAGGCAGACTTGAAATAATGTATTCTCAGCTCTATCTATAATCTGTAGTAATACAATATATGAAGGGATTCAACATTTTGTTCTTTTATTAATAAATTTTAATATTCAGCTAGGAACTTAATAGATGGCCCAAAGGATAATCTGAAAACTAATAGCTTTAAATTTTGATGTTTTCAAGGATCTTAAGCCTCCAGTGTTTCCTCTTCATATACTAAATTCTCCAGTCTGCATTTTAATTAACATGGTAATTTCTATAAAATATTTAATCTTTTATCTTTAGTAATGCTTCTTAATAAACAGAATCAGATGAAAATCTGCTATTTGCCTTCAATGCCCATTTATATATCTTCCTCAATTTATTCTGACATATAAACTATTGTTTTTATCAGAGGAGACTTGAGATATAAGCTTTATTTAAATTGAATGACTGTGTTAAGGTTGTTTTGAAAAATATAGTGTAGTGGAATGTTGCATCCCCCAAAGCAATGCTTTTTCAAAACTAGAAATCAGTGTAGTGTATATTTTCATGAACTTCTAGTATGAGGCCTCAAGATCAGTTAGATATCATAAACTGCAAATGGCCTAAAATTTTACTCCACTTGCAAGCTAACAAAGTAGCCTGCCACAGTTTCATAGATGCCCTTTGCCAGCGGCTCCAACCAATCACCGAGAATTGTGGTGGTTTGAAGAGGTGGTTGTTTCTTGGGAACCTCAGAAGTAAAGAATGTGTCCTACCTTGATGTTGGTTGGTCTCCATTCAAAGGATATTTATTTACAGGTTAGCAGACAGAAGGGCCAAGTGAGATACATTGTCTACAATGTTCAAAGAGCATAATAAAGTATGAGCCTTCTTTTGGTGGAGAGATAGGACAGGCACAGAGACAATAGTTTTTCCTTGACTGCCTGAGAGATTGAGTGTTATGAATTTGCCCACATAGTGTCCTAAGAGTGTTTACCTGATGAATAAGCCCCTGATTTCATTGAGGTTTATCAGCTACCCTTATTGGTAGAGCTATGATAACAATGTAGTCAGGGCTATTTAGACTGAAACTTCTACTTTGCCAGCCCCAGGACATCAATAATAGAGTGAAAACTTTGGACATCATAAGGTAGAGGCACTTGTGCTAAATCCTGACTCATTCTTTGGTGGCATATTGCAGCAGAGTAGCCTTGGCAAATATATCCTGGAAGCCTAGCCACATGATGTGATGCCAGTGGCTAGAAAGTAAGGCATTGGCAGTGTCCTAGGCAGCACATCAAGTGCCCTTAGTCTATGCAGTAGATTCAGTTCCAGTCACAGTGTCTTAAACAGCCAAGGCTATGGGAGCAACTACTGAATTCATTGATGTGAAGCTCCTCTTAAGCTCCAGGTCATGCTGACTCTCTGTATTAGCCATTCAGGAACATAGCATTCTGCACTACCCCTGCTGCCTTAAGTCCTCAGTCAGGGCTGTAATTCCTCTTTTTCTCCTGAGATTCTATTGTTTCTGCTTGACCACTTGGGATGGAACACTGAAGAATGACTTACATGTTTCTGCATGCAGTATTTCTTGAATAGAAGAATCCCTGTTTGTGCTTATAAGCATTCACAGTACAGGCATGTAAAATATCAATAACAATTATACATTCTGTAGAGCAAGGCACAGTGACAGTACATTGAATCATTCCAAAGGGCCCCCCCTACAAGGTCTGATTAGTTTCCCTTCCTCTCCATGAATGTTACCCAGACCCCTTGATCTGAATCCAGGCATTTCCTCCCCACTGGGGAAAGGGTGACAGGGTGACTTGTTCTGTGTATGCAACAAAGCATACAACTTTGAATCCTTCTCTCTCTGCTGTCCCTCAGCTTACTTGGGCTGGTTCAGAAGGCCTTTGGTGCCCTTGGGGAGAGGGAGACTTTCACTTTACCCCTCATCAGTTTTCTCTTTAAAGCAGATGAGTTTGGATTAGAGGAGGAGAGAGAATGAAGGGTCTTACAGGGGAGAGAATGACTCAGCTCTAGTGAACAAGTCATATGTACTTTCCATTTTGAGTGGTGGAGCAGCTACACATAACCAAATGAACCTCCAATGGTTTCGATTCAATCAAAATCCATTACCAAGCAGCAAGGTCATCATAATCAACAACATCAATATCAGCTTTGGAAACCCTTTAACTCACCTACTACAGAAACATAGATTCCTAATTGTGGTCTTGGGGTTTATTTTTATTGCCCAGGTTGGTCTTTATTCTCACTGAGATAATTTTTATAAAGATGTCTACCTTAATGTAGTATGCACTGTCACATCATCAAACTTTCTTAAGATCTCACTCAGTTTCAACATAGGACTAGGGGAGTTTTTCAAGGCAGCAAGGCTGATAGCAAACATTTATCCAGATTTCTTTGGGCTAATTTCTCATTGTCTAGTGATTTTCCTTTATCAACATTATAAACCCACCCCAGGGCACTAAGAGCCTGAATACTAGCCAATGCCTCATTCATGGCTTCCTACAAATGTTTGCCTGTTCCAGAGAAATCTTCCTAAGAAGACACTCCTTTTGGCAGCCAGGATCCACTAGAAAAGTCCCTCAGACTTACTCCATGGGCTTTGAATGGATTGAAGATTGCCACACCAGACTGCTGGAGGGGCTGAGTTGTATACTGCCCAGATGTTGCCAACCTTTTTTAATAAGCACTGTATGGTTCCCTCCCTCATACTCCACTTGATCCAGCCAAAGTTGTAAAGATTTACTTGCTTTCTCTCTACAGTGGTCACGGACTTCCCTCCTTTCACACTCTGTGTGAGCGCACTTCTCTATAACTTGTTTAAGTGGGGACACCATCTCGTGCTTACCTAATGTAAAAGTGAAAGTTACTCAGTTGTGTCTGACTCTTTGCCACTTCATGGACTGTAGTCCATGGAATTCTCCAGGCCAGAATACTGGAGTGGGTAGCTGTTCCCTTCTCCAGGGGATCTTTCCAACCCAGGGACTGAACCCAGCTCTCTCACATTGCAGTCAGACTCTTTACCAGCTAAACCATCAGGGAAGCCCATTATAGTTATTACAATGGGAATAAGCCTGAGGCTGTTAGAATGATGAACAAGTCTCCCTCCTCCTCTATGAGCATCTGTCTTTGAACCTACTTTCTGGTATTCAATCTGCAACTGTCTCTTCAATCTCTCCTCATTAACAGGCAGAAAAGTGGAGGACCATTTAGTGCCTAATTGGCCATACAATTTGGTCAGATGTTCGATATTGATCAGTTAGAATTTTTCTATTTCAACTATCTTTACCTCTGGGTTAATAAGGAGATTATTGATTCTGTTCTTCTGTTAAATCACCCAGACTTCTATTTAAAATGACCAGTGGAATGAAGTCATAGGTTTACATTTTCAGAAGAGAGAAATTACAATTTAATAAAAAAGAAGAATGAGATATTAAACTCATGTAATTCTGAAAATAAAGGGGGGTGGTGTTGGAGAACAAGGTGTTGAAGCTTGAGAGAGTCTTAATGGTCTCTAATTCATCCTGAAATATCTAGTTGAGTTCTGATTAAATTTTCCACAGGCATAAGCATCAATGGAAGAAAACAAGATAAGACATTGAACAAGCTACAGAGAATGGGCATTATCCCTTTTCCACGCATTTTCCCAGTACACACATTTGAAATACTAGTGGATAGTTTCAACATGCTAATGTGGCATAGAGCCCGTAGTTTGAGAGCCAGAGTTGGAAACTTGACATACCAAGTGATAAGTTCCAAAACATACCACTTCTCATATAGTTTTAAACACATTTCTCAACATTTTTTCACCAAAATTTCTTTCATTATCTGTGCTGTGACAATAATATATAATTTATATGGTTGTTAAGATTAAAAGATGAGATAATATATGATTTGTGCAGTGCTTAGCACATAGACTCCTGTGTAAATACCCAGATATTATTATTAAAATCAATGAAGACCATAACAGCCTTTCTTTGGTGTTACTGAAGTAGATAATAGTAGAACAAGATTAACTAGTATGAAGAATTGATAATTTTCTACATAGCAAAAATTCAGAAACCAAGAATTCTCCTCCAAACAGCTCTTAATTGGTAAGACTGATTCCTGGAATTCTATTAATAGATTTTTATCACATTGAATTTAATGTGCTTAAAATATAAGATAGTTGATGGATGATAGATGTCACTTTTTTAAGTCATTTTCATTGTGGGCAACCTGGTTTGATTCCATCATTTCCTGAGAATAAAAGAGAAAAGAGGACAAGTGGGAAACATTAGGAAGTTTTAGAGAAGGGTTGCCTCAAGAAGGACAATGTGGAGAATAAGGAGGTGAAGTTTATTTGAAGACAAATTTTACCACCTTCATAATTTCACCAAAGTTCAACCCTATTTCAAAAGAATTAATATTATACACAAATATGCCATTTAGCCAGAGGATTCAAGAGTTAATAAAATTTCATCATTGTTCAATTAGTGCTTAAATCTTTTAATTTCATGTAAGTAAATAGAGATTTTGAATGAAATTCTGAACTTTCACATTTTGAAGTAATACCAGTTAATTATGTCCTTTGTAACAATGTATTGCTATGATTTTCCTTCATGCATGCAAATCAGCCATGGAATTGTATTATCTTTTGTGGCCTGTCTTGGATGACCAGTCACACACACTGGAAAATTTCTAATCTTCCTTTCCTGCATTAGGTTATCTCTCTGCTTTGGTCTGAGTGTAGACTGTTTACTAGTGTGTGAGATTCTTGATATTACAATACCAATAAGATCATTTGTTTTCACGATAATAGCCACTTGCAAATTAAAATCTTCAGAGTTTTTGTAGCTATATATATAATTCCATGGTCATTGTAGAAAACACCACTGTACCCATGAATGGTATCCAGAGAGCTCTGATGAGGTTGCCTCCCCTGTTGTTGAGTAGCTCTGGTGGTTGGTTTCTTATATTGAGTCTGAATCTGCATCTTGATCACAATTCTGCTTTGTGGAACAGGAGGGAATAAACCTTTCACTCTGCCATTTGCTGGCCCTTTAAGTAAGTTTATGATGCCCCTCTTTTGCCTGCATTGTACACAAATGCGCATACACAGCTTTGGACTATCAAGTTTATTTCCACCTGAATGTCTTCAGTGTGCTGATATGATTTCCAGAATTCCAGGCCTTTCACTGACTGATTTTTCTCCTCTAAAAGGTAATGTATCTAAGGTGACCTCGTGGCCTGGATTTCCAGGGACAGTACTGTTGTCCAGGTGTAAATAGTAACAATGCTCTCTTTCACCCTTTCCATGTTCTTGTTTCAGTGATAAATTATAATGTCTCTTGTGCAAATAAAGATGAATTTCAAATCGGCAGTCACATAAGGCCTACCGGAGTAGCATTCTGGAAAATTCACTGGTAAAATTCAGATGTGTGGGCTGTGCTTTCCCACACCCATTCTTTTTGGGACAGTGCACAAAAATCTATCAGGATTCTTCATCACACTCCATCAGAGGTATCCCTGCCCTTTGCACTGTGGGCTTTTAAACACACAATTAGTGAAGTATCAGCTCTTCTGAGTTCAGTCACTCAGTCGTGTCTGACTCTCTGGTGTGTTCAGAGGCTGAGATACAAAAGCTACATGACATGGCAGCACATTGACTAGAGCCTTATCCTGTCACATCTCTGAGCTTCAGCTTGGGTGTAGTGTCAGTTCCTTCCATGAATAGTTGGACCCAAACAAGTCATTGCAGTTGACAGTGGTTGATGGCCTTAATCACTGGAAAGTGGCCAGTTTCTATGGAAATTTGCAAGAGATCCACTCTTTTTATGTGAGACTAGCATTCAGAGAACCTGTCAAGTTAACCTTTTACTCAGTCCTTCCCTCTTTTCCAAACCAAGAAGTGATGGTTTGGCATCATAACCTATCATTCTAAGCCATGAGAGTTGTGTGGCTAGTCACAGGATCACTGCGTTTGATACTGGAGGACAGATGGGAATGGTTGAATAACAGCTGAAAAGCACAGTTCATGTCTGCCTAAGGCAGAGTGGAAATGGCCATTGAATAGCACTGGAGGTGTCTAGTTGGAGAGTGTAATAGGGCCATTGTCCGTACTTCCATGTGGAGGTTGAGGACAAGCTAACCACGATCAGCAGCATAGCTTCCTGGCCTCTTCCAAGGAGCAGGGATCCTTTGTCTTTATAGTACCATTATATTCTAGCTCTTGATCACACCTGGGAGGGATTGACATGTCCATAGTCATGCAGTTAATGTTTCATAATCTAGGGCTCCAGTCACTATCCCAGAAAAAGTAATTATTGCCTTTGTGATTTTTTCCTGATAAATGCTACCCCAGAAATCTGTTTTAGTTGAAGTATAGTTGCTTACTTCAACTAAAAGTAAGTGGTGGCTGCGTGGGCGCAGGAGGACCTAGAGGAGCTATCCCACGTTGAAGGTCAGGAAGGGCGGTGGTGAGGAGATACCCTTCGTCCAAGGTAAGGAGCAGCGGCTGCGCTTTGCTGGAGCAGCTGTGAAGAGATACCCCATGCCCAAGGTAAGAGAAACCCAAGTAAGATGGTAGGTGTTGCAAGAGGGCATCAGAGGGCAGACACACTGAAACCATACTCACAGAAAATTAGTCAATCTAATCACACTAGGACCACAGCCTTGTCTAACTCAATGAAACTAAGTCATGCCTGTGGGGCCACCCAAGATGGGCGGGTCATGGTAGAGAGATCTGACAGAATGTGGTCCACTGGAGAAGGGAATGGCAAACCACTTCAGTATTCTTGCCTTGAGAACCTCATGGACAGTATGAAAAGGCAAAATGATAGGATACTGAAAGAGGAACTCCCCAGGTCAGTAGGTGCCCAATATGCTACTGGAGATCAGTGGAGAAATAACTCCAGAAAGAATGAAGGGATGGAGCCAAAGCAAAAACAATACCCAGCTGTGGATGTGACTGGTGATAGAAGCAAGGTCCGATGCTGTAAAGAGCAATATTGCATAGGAACCTGGAATGTCAGGTCCATGAATCAAGGCAAATTGGAAGTGGTCAAACAGGACATGGCAAGAGTGAACGTGGACATTCTAGGAATCAGTGAACTAAAACAGACTGGAATGGGTGAATTTAACTCAGATGACCATTATATCTACTACTGTGGGCAGGAATCCCTTAGAAGAAATGGAGTAGCCATCATGGTCAACAAAAGAGTCCGAAATGAAATACTTGGATGCAATCTCAAAAACGACAGAATGATCTCTGTTCGTTTCCAAGGCAAACCATTCAATATCACAGTAATCCAAGTCTGTGCCCCAACCAGTAACGCCAAAGAAGCTGAAGTTGAACGGTTCTATGAAGACCTACAAGACCTTTTAGAACTAACACCCAAAAAAGATGTCCTTTTCATTATAGGGGACTGGAATGCAAAAGTAGGAAGTCAAGAAACACCTGGATGAACAGACAAATTTGGCCTTGGAATATGGAATGAAGCAGAGCAAAGACTAATAGAATTTTGCCAAGAAAATGCACTGGTCATAGCAAACACCCTCTTCCAACAACACAAGAGAAGACTCCACACATGGACATCACCAGATGGTCAACACCGAAATCAGATTGATTATGTTCTTTGCAGCCAAAGATGGAGAAGCTCTATACAGTCAGCAAAAACAAGACCAGGAGCTGACTGTGGCTCAGATCATAAACTCCTTATTGCCAAATTCAGACTGAAATTAAAGAAAGTAGGGAAAACCACCAGACGATTCAGGTATGACCTAAATCAAATCCCTTATGATTATACAGTGGAAGTGAGAAAAAGATTTAAGGGACTAGATCTGATAGATAGAGTGCCTGATGAACTATGGACTGGGATTCGTGACATTGTACAGGAGACAGGGATCAAGACCATCCCCATGGAAAAGAAATGCAAAAAAGCAAAATGGCAGTCTGGGGAGGCCTTACAAATAGCTGTGAAAAGAAGAGAAGCAAAAAGCAAAGGAGAAAAGGAAAGATATAAGCATCTGAATGCAGAGTTCTAAAGAATAGCAAGAAAAGATAAGAAAGCCTTCCTCAGTGATCAATGTAAAGAAATAGAGGAAAACAACAGAATGGGAAAGACTAGAGATCTCTTCAAGAAAATTAGAGATACCAAGGGAATATTTCATGCAAAGATGGGCTCGATAAAGGACAGAAATGGTATGGACCTAACAGAAGCAGAAGATATTAAGAAGACGTGGCAAGAATAGACAGGAGAACTGTACAAAAAAGATTTTCACGACCCAGATAATCACGATGGTGTGATCACTCACCTAGAGCCAGACATCCTGGAATGTGAAGTCAAGTGGTCCTTAGAAAGCATCACTACGAATAAAGCTAGTGTAGGTGATGGAATTCCAGTGCAGCTATTTCAAATCCTGAAAGATGATGCTGTGAAAGTCCTGCACTCAATGTGCCAGCAAATTTGGAAAACTCAGCAGTGGCCACAGGACTGGAAAAGGTCAGTTTTCATTCCAATCCCAAAGAAAGGCAGTGCCAAAGAATGCTCAAACTACCACACAATTGCACTCATCTCACATGCTAGTAAAGTAATGCTCAAAATTCTCCAAGCCAGGCTTCAGCAATACGTGAACAGTGAACTTCCTGATGTTCAAGCTGGTTTTAGAAAAGGCAGAGGAACCAGAGACCAAATTGCCAACATCTGCTGGATCATGGAAAAAGCAGGAGAGTTCTAGAAAAACATCTATTTCTGCTTTATTGACTATGCCAAAGCCTTTGACTGTGTGAATCACAAGAAACTGTGGAAAATTCTTCAAGAGATGGGAATACCAGACCACCTGACCTGCCTCTTGAGAAATCTGCATGCAGGTCAGGAAGCAACAGTTAGAACTGGACATGGAGCAACAGACTGGTTCCAAATAGGAAAAGGAGTTCGTCAAGGCTGTATATTGTCACCCTGCTTATTTAACTTCTATGGAGAGTACATCATGAGAAACGCTGGGCTGAAGAAGCACAAGCTGGTATCCAGATTGCCGGGAGAAATATCAATAACCTCAGATATGCAGATGACAACACCCTTATGGCAGAAAATGAAGAGGAACTAAAAAGCCTCTTGATGAAAGTGAAAGCGAAAAAGTTGGCTTAAATTTCAACATTCAGAGAACGAAGATCATGGCATCATGGGAAATAGATGGGGAAACAGTGTCAGACTTTGTTTTTTGGGCTCCAAAATCACTGCGGATGGTGACTTCAGCCATGAAATTAAAAGACACTTACTCCTTGGAAGGAAAGTTATGACCAACCTAGATAGCATATTCAAAAGCAGAGACATTACTTGGCCAACAAAGGTCCGTCTAGTCAAGGCTATAGTTTTCCCTGTGGTCATGTAAGGATGTGAGAGTTGGACTGTGAAGAAGGCTGAGTGCCGAAGAATTGATGCTTTTGAAGTGTGGTGTTGGAGAAGACTCTTGAGAGTCCCTTGGACTGCAAGGAGATGCAACCAGTCCATTCTGAAGGAGATCAGCCCTGGGATTTCTTTGGAAGGAATGATGCTAAAGCTGAAACTCCAGTTCTTTGGCCACCTCATGCGAAGTGTTGACTCATTGGAAAAGAGTCTGATGCTGGGAGGGATTGGGGGCAGGAGGAGAAGGGGACGACAGAGGATGAGATGGCTGGATGGCATCACCGACTCGATGGGCTTGTGTTTGAGTGAACTCCTGGAGTTGGTGATGGTGTGCTGCAATTCATGGGGTCGCAAAGAGTCAGACATGACTGAGCGACTGACTGAACTGATTGACTGATAGTTGACTTAATTACCTGAACACAGTCCCACCTATCAACAGAAATTGGATTAAAGGTTTACTGAGCAGGGCCCCGCCCATCAGAACAAGACCCAGTTTCCTCCTCAGTCAGTGTCTCCCATCAGCAAGCTTCCATAAGCCTCTAGCCTTATCCATCAGAAGGCAGACAGAATGAAAACCACAATCACAGAAAAACCAACCAAACTGATCAGATGGACCACAGCCTTGTCTAATTAATGAAACTATGAGCCATGCCATGTAGGGCCACCCCAGATGAACGGGTCATGGTGGAGAGTGCTGACAAAACATGGCCCACTGGAGAAGGGAATGACAAACTACTTCAGTATTCATGCTTTGAGACCACATGAAGTATGAAAAGGCAAAAAGATAGGACACTGAAAGATGAACTCCTCAGGTCGGTAGGTATGCAATATGCTACTGAAGATCAGTGAAGAAATAACTCCAGAAAAATGAGGAGACAGAGCCAAAGCAAAAACAACACCCAGTTATGTATGTGACTGGTGATGGAAGCAAGGTCTGATGCTGTAAAGAGCAATATTGCATAGGAACCTGGAATGTTAGGTCCATGAATCAAGGCAAATTGGAAGTGGTCAAACAGGAGATGGCAAGAGTGAATGTCGACATTTTAGGAATCAGTGAACTAAAATGGGCTGGAATGGCTGAATTTAACTTAAATGTATATCTACTACTGCGGGCAAGAATCCCTTAGAAGAAATGGAGTCACCATAATAATCAATAAAAGAGTCCAAAATGCAGTACTTGGATGCAGTCTTGAAAATGACAGAATGATCTCTGTTCATTTCCAAGGCAAACCATTGAATATCACAGTAATCCAAGTCTATTCCCCGACCAGTAATGCTGAAGAAGCTAAAGTTGCACGGTTCTATGAAGACCTACAAGACCTTCTAGAACTAACACCCCCAAATTATGTCCTTTTCATTATAGGGGACTGGGATGCAAAAGTAGGAATTCAAGAAACACCTGGAGTAACAGGCAAATTTGGCCTTGGAGTACAAAATGAAACAAAGGGCAAAGGCTAATAGAATTTTGCCAACAAAATGCACTGGTCATAGCAAAAACCCTCTTTCAACAACACAAGGGAAGACTCTACACATGGACATCACCAGATGGTCAATACTGAAATTAGATTGATTATGTTCTTTGCAGGCAAATGTGGAGAAACTCTATACAGTCAGCAAAAACAAACCCAGGAAATGACTGTGGCTCAGATCATTAACTCCTTATTGCCAAATTCAGACTTAAATTGAAGAAAGTAGGGAAAACCACTAGACAATTCAGTCAGTCAGTTCAGTCGCTCAGTCATGTCTGTCTCTTTGTGACCCCATGGACTGCAGCACACCAGGCCTCCCTGTCCATCACCAGCTCCCAGAGTTTACTCAAACTCATGTGCATTGAATTGGTGAGGCCATGCAAGCTTCTCATCCTCTGCCATCCCCTTCTTCTCCCACCTTCAATCTTTCCCAGCATCAGGGTCTTTTCCAATGAGTCAGTTCTTTGCATCAGTTGGCCAAAGTATTGGAGTTTCAGCTTCAGCATCAGTCCTTCCAATAAATATTCAGGACTGATTTCCTTTAGGATGGACTGATTGAATCTCCTTGCAGTCCAAGGGACTCTCAAGAGTCTTCTCCAACACCACAGTTTAAAAACATCAATTCTTTGGTGCTCAGCTTTCTTTATAGTCCATACATGGGTGTATAGTCCATACATGACTACTGGAAAAACCACAGCATTGGCTAGATGGACCTTTGTTGGCAAAGTAATGTGTCTGCTTTTTAATATGCTGTCTTGGTTGGTCATAACTTTCTTTCCAAGGAGGAAATGTCTTTTAATTTCATGGCTGCAGTCACCATCTTCAGTGATTTTGGAGCCCCCAAAATAAGGTCTCTCACTGTTTCCACTGTTTCCCCATCTATTTGCCATGAAGTGACTGGACCAAATGCCATGATTTTAGTTTTCTGAATGTTGAGTTTTAAGCCAACTTTTTCACTCTCCTCTTTCACTTTCAACAAGAAGCTCTTTAATTCTTCCTCACTTTCTGCCATAAGGGTGGTGTCATCTGCATATTTAAGGTTATTGATATTTCTCCCGGCAACCTTGATTCCAGCTTGTGCTTCCTCCAGCCCAGCATTTCTCATGATGTACTCTGCATAGAAGTTAAATAAGCATGGTGACAATATAAAGCCTTGACATACTCCTTTCCCTATTTGGATCCAGTTGTTGTTCCATATCCAGTTCTAGCTTTTGCTTCCTGACCTGCATACAGATTTCTCAGGGGGTGGGTCAGGTAGTCTGGTATTCCCATTTTTAAAGAATTTTCCAGAGTTTGTTGTGGTCCACAGGGAGGACTGGCGTGCTGCAGTCCATGGGATCACAAAGTGTCAGACACGACTGAGTGACTGAACTGAACTAAACCATAAGTTGTTTTCTGTGTTACCCTAGCAATCTTGTGTGAGTGCTGCTTGGCCATTTTCAATTATGCACCAGTCACTCTAATCATACTTTATTCTACAAATATGGGAGAGATGAGCAGATAAGCTGGAGGAGACCATTACTTTTCTTCTCTCTCTTCTCACCTATGCAATAGTTATGTGAAATAGTAGGGATTTACTTGTACTCTAGGTTTGGTCTCGTCACTTTCATTCAATTGTTTTGGAATGAAAAATTGATCAAGGTCTGGTTCTCCAGTTCTTTATCTATAAAACTGAGAAGTATGGTATCCATAACTCCATGACCTTAGTTTCCTGAGATTGAACACATGTCTTATTTCTCTACATATAGCCCATAAAACATAATCTGTGTTATGCTCCATAAATATTTGTTAGATAAATAAATGAATAATGAGTATCTCTTACATTTCTTCTTGCTGGTTCTTATATATTGCTCCAATCCATTTAAATCATTCTGAATATGATTCTAGCTTTCATCATAAAATCTAACTTTCTCTTCCAGGTATCATCTGCAGGTTGAATATGGCTATCTTGTACATATTTATCTTACTCACTGATACAAAGGTTTATAGGATACATCACTATCTGCTTTTTTTCTTTGTATTATAGGATAGACAAGAAAGAACAAATGTGAAAATTGTCTCCTTCATATCCTCCTAAGTCGTCATATGTTTTAAGAGCACCTATGAAGAAACAGAACATTCAATATTTTGAACTCACTGAACTACAAAATTATCAAGAACTAGCTGTAAGATTGGCTACTCATATGTAAATGTACTAAACATTTATTTGGTTCTTGAATTTTAAGTGTTTTGGTTAATTCTGACTCTTAAGGTTGAGGGGTGGGGAGGAGGCTGTTGCTATTCCTTAATCTTCCAGTATCTTGATCCTGTAGACATACAGGACCATTTTTAAAGAAGGAAATAAGAAAGGAGGGTAATACTAATTTTCTGTTGGGTTAAGTTTGCCTCATAATATATAAAATGATATTAGAATGTTAGTAAATATTGCAACAGAAAAACAGAATAGCAGCACTGATCAATGCTGCAGGAGTGAAATATTAGATAATTTTAAAAACCTGTATAAAGTATAAAGAATAAAATTAATAGGTCTGAAAATTTGCAAGAGAGTTTTCAGAATTTGAATCCTGGATAGTATATTTCATTTAAAAAGTAACAAATATCTTTTATTACCTGAGTTTAAGCAATAGCTTGTATTACCAGTGAGTGTGAATGTTATACACACAGTGCAATAAATAAAGAGAAAGTTTTCTAGTGTACTTAAGTAATGCAGAATCATCACATTTTTAGATTTGGAGGGACTTTTACAGTCATCAGTGTAAGCAAGGATATCATAAGAATTGTGACACTTCCATATCATAGTTATCTTTCTTCTTTTTAAAGTTTTAAAATTTTATGCTGTTATTCATATGATTATAAAATAATTGGACATTGCACAATGACAGATTTTATTTCTGGAGCTCTAAAATCACTGCAGATGGTGACTGCAGCCACTAAATTAAAGGATGCTTGCTCCTTGGAAGAAAAGCTTTGACAAACCTAGACAGCATATTAAAAAGCAGAGACATCACTTTGCTGACAAAGGTCCATATTATGGTCAAAACTATGTCTTTTCCAGTAGACATGCACAGATGTGAGAGTTGGAGCATAAAGAAGGCTATGAGAGTGGAGGAACTGATGCATTCAGACTGTAGTGCTGGACTCTTGAGAGTCCCTTGGCTGCAAGGAAATCAAACTAGTCCATCCTAAAGGAAATCCACACTGAATATCCATTGGAAAGAGTGATGTTGAAGCTGAAGCTCCAATACTTTGGCCATCTGGTAGGAAGAGCTGACTCACTGAAAAGACCCTGATGCCAGGAAATATTGAGGGTGGGAGAAGAAGGGGGTGACAGAGAATGAGATGATTATGGTCACTTATTCAATGGACGTGAATTTGAGCACACTCCAGGAGATAGCGAAGGACAGAGAAGCCTAACATGTTTCAGTCCATAGGTCACGAAGAGTCAAACATGACTTAGAAACTGAACAACTGCTAAAATCTCAGAATAGGAAAGGGACTTAAACTGTCCCCTAGTTAACTCACTATCTTGTACAACTAAAAGATTGTTCAGAAATTAAAGATAAACTAGGGCTCCAAACAAAGAGTTGTTTTGCTTCTTCCTGTTAAAAAGTACAGAGATCACTGGACTTGGTATCAGAATAGTTAGATTTATAACCCTGCTTTTTTATTTCAGCTATGTGTTCTTGGGCAAAGGACTTAGCCTTTTGAATCTAACTTCCCTTAGTGAGGTTAAACATGTCTTGCAGAGAATCAAATGAGACCTAATAACAAAACAATAATGATGCCACTTGTGACCATGCTAACAACTAATTATTTAGCCTTTCCATGGCTAGATTCTGTGCTAAGTTTTAAAAATATGTTTTAAAATTAATTCTTGTAGATTCTTGCATGTTTGGTGTTTTTTCCATATATGCAAAAGAATTTTAGAAATTCAAAGAGCTATAGTGATGTGAGTCATTATTATTAGTGTCATATTTCATCTAAATCAAAGGACTGTGTTTTTATGATAGGAATCTCCCCAACTTCTTTGTGTCTTGAGGTTGGTAAGCCAGGATTCATTGGGTAAACAAATATCATGCTAATTAGAAGCTATATAAGGAAAATCAGAATGCGGTATCTTATCTTAGAATAAAGTTGGTGTAAAATAAAGTATATTTACCTGTTTTTTTCTTCATGAATAAAGGAGACGTTCTTAGAGGTCACTGGATATCCATATGATTCCCTGTATTTTCCACCCTGGCAATTAGGACAGGAATGTGTAGTTAATTTTGGCCAATGAAATTAGAGCAGAATTACTGTGCATCACTTCTGAGTCAAGCAGTCAAGAACCAGTGTATATCTTGGATCTGTCTTTTCTCTTGCTGCCATCATCTTGGATGCCACACATTCCAGATGGAGGAGGGTATCTCAAATTATATCGATATGAGTTAGATTAAGCCCCTGAGATTTTGGTATTTGTTACCACAGCATAACCTTACCTATTTTGACCAATAGAATACACTGTGTCTTACTCATAACTGTATCATCATATCATCCCAAGAATCTAGCAGAATATAATGAAAGAAAAGACTATTTCATCTTTCTGCAGCTAATGGATATGTTAGATTTAATTGCTTCAAGAATTAAATATCAAGTCCTTTGCAGTTTCTTCACATCACTACTGCTGCTGCTACTGCTAAGTTGCTTCAGTCGTGCCCGACTCTGTGCGACCCCATAGACAGCAGCCCACCAGGGTTCCCCGTCCCTGGGATTCTCCAGGCAAGAACACTGGAGTGGGTTGCCATTTCCTTCTCCAATGCATGAAAGTGAAAAGTGAAAGTGAAGTCGCTCAGTCATGTCCAACTCTAGCGACCCCATGGACTGCAGCCTGCCAGGCTCCTCCGTCCATGGGATTTTCCAGGCAAGAGTACTGGAGTGGGTGCCATTCCTTCTCCATCACATCGCCACACTAATAGGTAAATGTTTGTTTGGCATCCTTGGATAAAGAATCACGTTTGCTTGGACAACTGGCCCAGGAGTTCAAGCTGCTTCATGTCCTACCCAGGCATGCTAGGGCCTAAAGGATCAACAGCTTCACTCTTTTATTCCATCTTGTTTGGGAAAATCTAGCCTAAAATTACTACTAATTAGTAGTTTCAAAATTAGAATCTAAGTGGCCTAACATACTATTTTACCACACTAGTTCTAAAAAGCTAATTGAGACGATTTTAGATTCCAGAAACTGTTTTGTTCCTGATTTAGCTACACTAATTGAATTGGGTAAATTTTGCATCCTCAGTCTCTTCATCTTTAAAATAAAGAGTTAATGTCTAAGTTCCCTCTAGCACAAAAATTATGTAATTCTTTGTGAACAAGGTAATATCCTGTGTATGTAGTATATCTATTTGATCTAGTGCAAATTGAAATTACTATTTTATCATTATACAATAAATCTGATCAATGCAGACAGCCAAATTAGGTAATTCAATCCCTGAAGTGAATTTTATTCAGTGAGAAATCAATCTGCACTCAAGTTGAGATTCTGAATGGATTGGTCCACATTCATGTGGATCATACACAGCTAATACTTATGTATGTGAAAGTGGTCGGTATAGTAAGCTCATAAAAAACCACCAAGTGATGGGAAAATTTGATTCAGATTCAAAATGATAAAGGAAAATAACATAAAACATATTTAATATTAAGTTTAAAAAGTTACTACACCATTTTGGGGCTTGGCAAAACTTCTTTTCATGAATAGTATTTTTTATTGACTTAACAACTTCTGAAGTAGCACAATGTTTTAATAAATAAATTTGTAATCATTTTAAATGTCCATTCAGGATTTTTGCTGCACATGAGAAGGAAGGGATAAAATTATTTTTCATCTGCCATCTCAGATTCATTGGCTGGGCCCTGAAATTAGACTGGAAATAAACCCACAGCAGATTAACAAGAGAAAAACAGAAGTTTAATAGCAGATGGATTGCACATAAACATAGAATTCAGTGATGAATAACTCAAAAGGGTGGTTAGGACTTGAACTTACATAACGTCTTAGTGAAGAAAAATAATTTTTGTAGAGAGGTGACAAGACAAAGGAAAGGATTTTGAGTTTCTAGGGGTGGCAAATTTGGGGGTTGCAAATATGGGAAAACTAATTAACCTTTGGCCACCTGATGCGAAAGACTGACTCATTTGAAAAGACCCTGATGCTGGGAAAGATTGAGGGCAGGAGGCGAAGGGGACGACAGAGGATGGGATGGTTGGATGGCATCACAGACTCAATGGACATGAGTTTGGGTAAACTCCGGGAGTTGGTGATGGACAGGGAGGCCTGGCATGCTGCAGTTCATGGGGTCGCAAAGAGTCAGACACGACTGAGCAACTGAACTGAACTGAATTATACCTAATTGGAACATAAAAAAGACTGAGTGCTGAAGAATTGATGCTTTCAAACTGTGGTGCTGGAGAAGAATCTTGAGAGTCCCTAGGACAGCAAGGAGATCAAACCAGTCAGTCCTAAAGAAAATCAATCCTGAATATTCATTGGAAGGACTGATGTTGAAGCTGTAGCTCCAATACTTTGGCCACCTGATGAGAAAAGCCAACTCATTGGAAAAGACTGATGCTGGGAAAGGTTGAGGACAGGAGGAGAAGAGGGTGATAGAGGATAAGATGGTTGGATGGCATCACTGACACAATGGACATGAGCTTGAGCAAACTCAGAGAGATCGCGGAGGACAAGGAAGCCTGGCATGCTGTGATCCATGAGGTCACAAAGAATCGGACAGGATTTAGCCTCTGAACAGCAACAGTTGTAGCTAGAAGCTAGTTTTATCAGGGTTTGTTAGGCAGATTCTTCTGGGTGGATAAGAATCTAGAGTTGTCTCCTCCGGTTAAATTCTCTACTTCCTTGTAGAGAAGAGAGGGGGAATGTCTTTACAAATTTAAATTCTGCTTTTAAGCAAAAAGATGAAGAGCAGAGAGCTTTCCTTGTATCTACTTCTTCTCAGTTATCTTCAGCTAAAACTAATTCAGATGCCAATGTAGCATGGTATATTCTACTGTCCTTCAATTCTATGTACCAGCTTGTAGATACTTCATCCTTGTTTAAACCCTGCATATATCATTTTGTACATTTTTCCTAAATGCTGTCCATAACTCCATTACAATTGTTAGGGCAAATAGACTGGGAGAATATCCCATGTTTGTAGGATTTAATTAAAATACTTCTTTTGCTTTGAGGGATAGTCAAGATGGATAATGTTTCTCTTAATGAAATAAATGGCATATCACCAGCAGATTTTATGATATCTAATTGAAAAATACGAATTTAACATGCTTCTTTTCTATCCTGACAAGCACATACCACATGTCATTCTGAACTGTCATCCCTTTTCTCTTTCCGTTCTCTGTTTCCGCTCTCTCTCTCTCTCTCTCCATTCAATGACATAAGCATCCCTCACAGATGGAACTGTGCTGGTGCACTGAGAGTTAACCCAATTAAGACAGCATAACTAAATAATAGAGAAATGCTTGCTGCATATGGAGGGAAAATGACATTTGAGAACTCATTTATTAGATTGATGAACTGAGACATCTAATGCAGTGTTTTCCTGACATGCCTGGCTGGTGGGATGGGGGACAAGGAGGGTACTCAATTTCAGAATCAGTTGACAGACTCTGCCCTGCCTCATTAAGGCAGACTTAACACTGACTACATCTGGGAGAGCCTTGTATTTTTTGTTTTAAGTTTAGTGAGAAGAATGTAATGTGATTATGAAGTTTCTTCTGAATATTCTTCCTGAATATTCAAATAAGTGGGCATGAAGTAAGTTTCACACCTAGGTCTCATGGAGCTGAGGCAAGCTTTATTTCAGTAATGTGCCTGCTTTCATCTTTTATTTCTTCATACAAGGTTTATCTTTTTGACTACCCTGCACCCACCCTACACTGTAGGCACATTGATCCCACCCAATGCCTGCCCCCCTCCCCCCCGCCCAATGCTTCCCCCGCCCCCCCCACCCCCGCCCACTGCCTGATGAACACCTACTCATTCCTGACTAAGCTTAATCTGTGATGGTAGCCACAGTGGTGATGGCAGTGGCGGTGACTGGAGGAGGCCTGAAAAGCACCAGTACTACCCTGGTGCCATGAGATCAATTACCCAAACTGCTATTTAGCTTTTCACCTGTTTTGCAGTTTCTCCATTTGGCTTCTATTGACTTTATCTTTTTCGTCTGCCTTTATCATCCCCACTCTTCAGACAAGTCCATCCATCTTTTCCCCTGAAGATTTAACTGTTCGATACCCAAGATATTGTTTACAGCCTGGTCGAGCTCTAGTGCCCCACTGATGAACTTTGCTTTGCCATTTCACTGCCCAGGACTGGGTTTCTGCTTGGGTTCCTGATGGGTGATACCTGTTCCCTTCAGTTTCATTGGATGAGGTCACTCCCAGACAGATTTCTGTCTAAGTGAACTCCTGCTTCATGAACTCATGGGTTCTTCCCCATCTCTCATTCTGTGCTGTCTGGTATTTCAGGCTGATGGAGGCAAATGTTGCCTCAAAGGCGTGTTTCCTATGCAACTGCCTTTGAAAGAGAAAATAGTCAGAAATTTCTCTTTCCTGCAGTATGGATTTTTAACCAAAATAGCTCTGGTACACTAACAAGATACAATTGAGTTAGAGATAGAGACGTGAAGTAAATGTTAAGGGTACATGTAAGGGATCATCCATGGTGGCCTCCAAGGTGGCTTGGGGTAAACCCTATCCAAAGAGTGTACAATAGGGAGTGATGGTAAACCATCCTAATGACATTTTATACATTCTTATAACTTCTGAGAGAGTTCCAGTACTTAGGATGTCTTATCACAGATGCTGAGCACATTTTCTAGGTTTCTATGGATTTCCTGATTGACCTATACATTTGAATCACAGCATAATGCTTAGGCTGGTAGGATAACTTGTGTGTGACTTTGTGTTCTTATATTCTGGGATAAGCCTCCATCACTGAAGGCAAACTGAATGTTTCTGCCTTGGACTTCCTAGGAGGAAAAGTGCATACTTCTTGGAACTTCCAGCCTTCTCTTGGCAGTAAAGTGCTCACCATTGCCTGAAGCATGGTTGATCTTGTCAAGCTCTGTGAACATCAGGCTGTCATGTCCAAGCTTCATACTTTGTCTTCTTGTCTTTGCTGCTCTCAGGAAAGAAATATTTTAGTTCTTTGAGAGTCTGAAATTGTGTCTGAAGCTCCCACTTCATGTAAGACATAATTTACAGATTTTTCAATAATATTGGTTGACTGATCTAGAGTCATTTTGATGTAGTTGCTCTCCAAGATAATCCTCAAACAAAAGTGAGTTTGTCATCCACAAATGCATATATATGTTTGTGCTCATGTCCCTATGTGTGTGTATATGTGTATATTTTTATATACAAAATTTACATTATGAACTCTATGCACACACGCATATTCAAAACTTCTGTAGTAATATACTGGTTGCCTTGGTTAGCCAGCAAGTCAAACTCGGCCTCTTTATCAGAATTTTCAGCAAAAGCCAACCAAATTCCTTGTTATTCAAAGTTTCTTCTAGGAAGCTTTTCCATCCCTGATATATGTAGTCATAGTGTTGCTAAGTATAGAGGCCACTCCTTGTCCCTCCAAAGGATTTGTTGTGTTTTCTGGTGTCATGGTACCTCAGCCAAGCACTGCTCAAGCATTACAAATGTAGCTACAGTTGTTGAGAAGTTTCATTACAATAGTTTTAATAATACTCCCAAGGGATAAAATTCTTCTGAAGAAATATTTAAAAAAATAAATAGGCTTCTATATATATAATCTCAGATGAAAGGTGATCCTTGATGTAGTTTTGCCTCAGAAGTGTGAAATACTCTCTTTGTGAGGTAGGGAGATTTGACCTTAAGGAAAGAATATCAAATAATTCCTCCACAGCTGCCTTCTGTTTTTTACTACGGAATGATTCAGTGTCCATCTGACACAGTTTCTACTCCAGCAAAACAAATGTGCTTCTTTTATACATCTCAGATAACTGACTCCTAGTTTGCACTGTTTTATTATCACTGATGGGAATGTCTAAACTCCTTCCTGCTTTTCAATCTTCCTTAAGAATTTGGCTCAAAACTCCCCTCCTTCTTGTTATCTTTCTGGATTAAAGTCATCCAAATATGATTACTCCAGTCACCCCTGCATACTCTTAAAATATACCAGCTACATGTCTTACGATTTCTTCAGTTTCTGCCATCTGGCTATGACTTTGAGGCCTACACAGTGGCATCTCAGCAATTTGAGTTTATGAGTAGGGTGGGGACACTGGAGTGCTAATGGTTTAGCTCAATTGAGAGGCTATGAAGTATTGAGGGTTGGGTGCTTTGTGAGCTTAAGGAAAAAGTACCCTTGGAATTCCCTTTGGTGGTTCCTGGCAGAAGTGGCAGTGGTAAGCTGGCCCCCTCAAGGGTCTTATCAAGCCATTATCATCAATATGGAGGTTGTAGAGAAAAGACAGGAGTGGATGATTTATGAACACACATGTGAGACCTTCACAGAGAATTTTCTCTTTTAACTGACATAGGTAAAGGCAAGTTCCAGCAAAACATGGGTGATTAGGTTGAGTATGAAGGTCACAGTAGTCTTCACAGATCTACTACACCTCATTTCATCAAAATTACCTCACAGATCATATGGCAACTCTATTTTTAGTGTTTTAGGAACTTCCATTCTGTTCTCCATAGTGGCTATATGAATTTACATTCTCACCAATGGTGTAGGTGGGTTCCTTTTCCTCCATACCCTCTCCAGCATTTATTATTTGTAGATTTTTTAATGATGGCCATTCTGACCCGTGTGAGGTGATACCTCATGGTAATTTTAATTTGTATTTCTCTAATAATTAGCGATTTTGAGCATCTTTTCATATGCCTTTTCTCCATCTTCTTTGGAGAAATGTCTGATTAGGTTTTCTGCCCATTTTTTCTTGATTGAGATTTTTGGTCTTTCTTTTTTTCTTAATATTAAGCTGTATGAGCTTAATTCAATTCATCTCCTGGACATATATTTAGAGAAAACTCTTAATTTCAAATGATATATATATACACCCCAGTATTCACAGAAGCCCTGTTTATAATAGCCAAGACATGGACGCAAACTAAATATCCCTTAACAGATGAATGGATAAAGAATATGTGGTATATATATATACAAGGGGATATTAGTAAACCATGAAGAAGGAATGAATTAATGCCATCTGCAGCAACATGTTTGGACCTAGAGATTAGCATATTAAGTGAAGTAAGTCAGAGAAAAACAAATATAATATGATATTGCTTATATGTGGAATCTAAATAAAATTAAAGAAATGAACTTGTTTACAAAGCAGAAAAAGACTCAAAGATATAGAACACAAAATTATGGTTACTAAAGGGGAATACAGGGGAGGGATAGATTAAGAGTTTGAACTGAACATACTTCAGTTCAGTTCAGTCACTCAGTCGTATCCAACTCTTTGCAACCCCATGGAATGCAGCAAGCCAGACTTCCCTGTCCATCACAGGCTCCCAGAGTTTACCCAAACTCATGTCCATTGAGTTGTTGATGCCATCCAACCATCTCATCCTCTGTTGTCCCCTTCTCCTCCTGCCCTCAATCTTTCCCAGCATCAGGGTCTTTTCAAATGAGTCAGCTCTTCACATCAGGTGGCCAAAGTATTGGAGTTTCAGCTTCAGCATCAATCCTTCCAATGAATTTTCAAGACTGATTTCGTTTAGGATGGACAGGTTGGATGTTGTTGCTATCCAAGGGACTCTCAAGAGTCTTCTGCAACACCACAGTCCAAAGCATCAATTCTTCAGTGCTCAGCTTTTTTTATGGTCCAACTCTCACATCCATACATGACTACTGGAAAAACCACAGCATTGACTACATGGACCTTTGTTGGCAAAGTAATGTGTCTGCTTTTTAATATGCTGTCTAGGTTGGTCATAGGTTTTCTTCCAAGAAGCAAGTGTTCTTTAATTTCATGGCTGCAGTCACCATCTGCAGTGATTTTGGAGCCCCCAAAATAAAGTCTCTCACTATTTCCCCATCTGTTTGCCATGAAGTGATAGGATCAGATGCCATGATCTTAGTTTTTTGAATGTTGAGCTTTAAGCCAACTTTTTCACTCTTCTCTTTCACTTTCAAAAAGAGGCTCTTTAGTTCTTCTTTGCTTTCTGCCATAAGGGTGGTGTCATCTGCATATCTGAGGTTATTGATATGTCTCCCAGCAATCTTGATTCCAGCTTGTGCTTCTTCCAGCCCAATCATTTCTCATGATATACTCTGCATATAAATTAAATAAGCATGGTGACAATATACAGCCTTGAAGTACTCTTTCCCTATTTGGAACCAGTCTGTTGTTCCATGTCCAGTTTTAAATGTTGCTTCCTGACCTGCATACAGGTTTCTCAAGAGGCAGGTCAAGTGGTCTGGTATTCCTGTCTCTTTTAGAATTTTCCACAGTTTATTGTGGTCCACACCATCAGAGGCTTTGGCATAGTCAATATAGCAGAAATAGATGTTTTCCTGGAACTCTCTTGCTTTTTCCATGATCCAGTGGATGTTGGCAATTTGATCTCTGGTTCCTCTGCCTTTTCTAAAATCAGCTTGAACATCTGAAAGTTCATGATTCACATATTGTTGAAGCCTTGCTTGGAGAATTTTGAGCATTATTTTGCTAGCATGTGAGATGAGTTCAATTGTGCGGTAGTTTGAGTGTTCTTTGGCATTGCCTTTTTTTGGGATTGGAATGGAAACTGACCTTTTCCAGTTCTGTGGCCATTGCTGAGATTTCCAAATTTCCTGGCATATTGAATGCAACACTTTCATGGCATCATCTTTTAGGATTTGAGATAGCTCAACTGGAATTCCATCACCTCCACTAGCTTTGTTCATAGTGATGCTTCTTAAGGCCCACTTGACTTCACATTCCAGGATGTCTGGCTCTAGGTAAGTGATCACACCATCGCGATTATTTGGGTCATGAAAATCTCTTTTGTACAGTTCTTCTGTGTATTCTTGCCACCTTTTCTTACCATCTTCTGCTTCTGTTAGATCCATAAATTTCTGTCCTTTATTGAGTCCATCTTTGCATGAAATGTTCCCTTGGTATCTTTAATTTTCTTGAAGAGATCTCTAGTCTTTACCATTCTATTGTTTTTCTTTATTTCTTTGCACTGATCAGTGAGGAAGACTTTTTTATCTCTCCTTGTTATCCTTTATAATTCTGCATTCAAATGGGTGTATCTTTCCTTTTCTTCTTTGCTTTTTATTTCTCTTCTTTTCTCAGCTATTTGTAAGGCCTTGTCAGATAGCCATTTTAGTTTTTTGCATTTTTTTTTCCTTGGGGATGGTCTTGATCCCTGTCTCCTGTACAACGTCATGAACCTCCATCCATAGTACATCAGGCACTCTTGTCTATCCAATCTAGTCCCTTAAATCTATGTCTCACTTGCACTGCATAATCATAAGGGATTTGATTTAGCTCATACCTGAATGGTCTAGTAGTTTTCCCTAACTTTCTTCAATTTCAGTCTGAATTTGGCAATAAGGAGTTCATGATCTGGGCCACAGTCAGCTCCTGATCTTGTTTTTGCTGACTGTATAGAGCTTCTCCCATCTTTGGCTGCAAAGAATATAATCAATCTGATTTTGGTGTTTACCATCTAGTGGTGTCCATGTGTAGAGTCTTCTCTTGTGTTGTTGGAAGAGGGTTTTTGCTATGACCAGTGTGTTCTCTTGGCAAAATTCTATTAGCCTTTGCCCTTTGTTTCATTTTGTACTCCAAGGCCAAATTTGCCTGTTACTCCACGTGTTTCTTGACTTACTACTTTTGCATTCCAGTCCCCTATAATGTAAAGGACATCTTTTTTGGGGTGTTAGTTCTAGAAGGTCTTGTAGGTCTTCATAGAACCATACAACTTCAGGTCTTCAGCATTACTGGTTGGGGCATAGACTTGGATTGCCATGATATTGAATGGTTTGCCTTACAAATGAACAGAGATCATTCTGTCATTTTTGAGACATATCATATTTTGCATCCAAGTACTGCATTTCGGACTCTTTTGTTGACTATTATTGCTATTCCATTTCTTCTAAGGGTTTCTTGCCCACGGTAGTAGATATTATGTTCATCTGAGTTAAATTCACTCATCAGTCCACTTTAGTTCACTGATTCCTAAAATATCAACATTTATTCTTGCCATCTCCTGTTTGATCACTTCCAATTTGTCTTGATTCATGGGCCTGACATTCCAGAATGCTATGCAATTTTGCTCTTTACAGCATTGAGCCTTGTTTCCATCAACAATCACATCCACAAATGGGTGTTGTTTTTGCTTTGACTCCATCTCTTCATTCTTTCTGGAGTTATTTCTCCACTGATCTCCAGTAGCATATTGGGCACCTACCTACCTGGGGAATTCCTCTTTCAGTATCCTATCTTTTTGATTTTCCATACTGTTCATGGGGTTCTCAAGACAAGAATACTGAAGTGGTTTGCCATTCCCTTCTCCAGTGGACCACATTTTGTCAGCACAGAGAACCCTGTTCAGTATTCTATAATAACCTGTATGGAATAGAATGTGAAAATAAAGTTGATGTATGTGTATATATAAGTGACTCACTTTGCTGTACAGCAGAAACTAACACAAACTGTAGATTAACTATACTCCAATAAAAAAATGAAATATAAAATAAAATACTGATGTGCTCCAGGAGTAAGAAGCAAGTATTATTGCTGGAGGAGAAGGAGCAAGGAAAATTAACAGAGATTCTTTAAATTAATTTTCAAGTTCAGAAATAAATAAATGCTTAAGTATTAAAATAAGTCTTTAATTTGATGAAATAAAAGAAAACAAGTGCGTAAAATATGTTTTGAAAACATATTTTAGCAAATTAAAAAGAATTCTATCAACTTGTTTTGAATTTAAAGCTAACTAAATGTGCATTTAAAAATATTTCACATCTTAAAGACCTGAGTCAGGATTTTTAGTCATCTTTTCCCTATGTGAAATCTAACATATTTATATTAGTCATGTCAATATAAACATGTGGGTATTCTTACATATATGTATGTCATCTCAGTCCATGTGAAATGTGGTCATCACATATGAGCATGCAGACTGTCTAAAGATGCTAGTTTCTTACATAATGGCTGAGGTTATCTAATTTGTTTGAATGCAGAGATCTGAAGTGAATAAAATTCACTACAGGGATTAAATTACCTAGTGTGCTGTCTGCTTTGATTAGATCAACACAGTCATTGCAAAATAGTCACTTCATTTGGTCTCCTTCAATACAGTGTCAGCACTTGACAGAGCAGAGTAAATTCTTTTGTTAATAAAAATTTTAAATATTAGAGCTGGAAGGGTTTTTACAGATTGTTTATACCTCTTTTAGTTTATAGGTTAAGAAACTGAGGTTCACATATATGACAGTTCAATCAATGCAATTAATTCTAACTCAAACCACTTTCTAGTATCTGAGTATTTTGATGTATTGTTCAATCAGTGTGAAAGAGGAAAATATGACAGAGTATATAAGCCTGGTGCCAGAACACCTAGCTTAGGCCACTGCAAATGCTTTGACACTTCTGCTGAAGAAAATCAGGAGCCTGCAATGGCTCCTGAATCATGAGTTAGAGGATCAATACCATGTGAAATATATTGTAAGAGGTTCATACTGGCTGCTGTGTTGAGTGAACTGAGGGGGTTAAGGGTAAAAGCAGGAAGATCAGTTAGTGCAGGAATCTAAGGGAGAGAGATAATAGCTCGGATCAAGGTGACAGCAGTGGAAATAGTAGCAGAAAAATGTGTTTTGAAGGTGGAGCCAACTGGATTTTTTTGAAGATTGACTATGAAGTATGAGAGACAGGAGTCAAGTATGATATCTTAGCTCAAGGTGCTATGACAAAATACCATGGACTGGGTGGCTTAAACAGAAATTTATTGTTTTACAGTTCCAGAGACTGGAAGCCCAAGATCAAGGTGTGATCAAGGTTGGTTCCTTCAAATCTTGTGAGGGAGAATCCATTCCATGCCTCTCTTCTAGCTTTTGGTGTTTGCCGGAAGTTTTTGGTATTCCTTGGCTTGCAGACTCATTATCCTGATCTCTGTGTTCATGTTCACCTGACAGTCTCCCTGTGTATGTGTCTAGGTCCAAATTCTTCCTCTTCATAAGGGAATCTGTCATGTTGGATTAGGAGCCCACCTTATTCCAGTATTACCTCATCTTAACTGGTTACATCTATGACAACCCTGTTTCCAAATAAAGTCAGGTTCTGAGGCACTGGGATTGGGACTTCAACATGAATTTTTAAAAAATTATTTTGTATTGGACTATAGCCAATTAACAATGTTGTAATAGTTTCAGAAGGACAGCAAAGGGACTCAGCCATTCATTGCATGTATCCCTTCTCCCCCAGTCTCTCCTCCAGGGAGATTATCCAGGCTGCCACGTAACACCGAGCAGTTTCCTGTGCTATCTAGTAGGACCTCAACATGAATTTTAGAGGGACATGGTTCAACCCATAATAGGAATCAAGCGTATTTTATTTTATTTTTTTTTAAGAAAAGAGGTTCAAGGATTAGGAAAGAAGATTATAAACAAGTAATCAGTGAGGTAGGGGAAAACAACTAAGAAGGTTTTATACTGAAATCAAGGAAGAAAAGGGAGCTTATATTCACTTATTATGGTTAATTGGCCAATATAAGTTTACTTCTACTAAACCATAAGCTTCATGAGTATACGGATCAACTCTTTCATAACTGTTTTAGAGCCACAGAAGATATGTAATATTTAGTGAGAAAATTAATCAGTGAATGAATCATCTACCCCCATGATTTACAGTTTGCTGCAGAGAATGCCTCATTGCTCTGGGGTTCCTAGCTTTATATCCTCCATGAGAGTGTAAGCTCTTTGAAGACAGAGATTGGCCCTTCTGTGTCTCAGTAGTACTCAGTACATATGCTGGACATTAGGCACAGAGTAGGTGTGCAACAGATACTGGTTAATTGATTTCTATTATACGAATCTGTGTTTTTTAATACATTAGTTCATAGTATTTTTAGTTTTGATAAATGTATTATTTCTGTCATAAAAGACTTTACTCACAATTTGAAAAGAGGCTAAAAACATCAATTATATTCTAATACTGAAAAACAAATTCTTCTAGAATTTTAATCTATTTTTCTAGTTAAAATATTTTTTATTCTTGATTTTATACATAGTTTTTTTTTGGTCTCTCTTCCTTGTATGTATTTGCATGTGTCTTGTCTCCATTAATAGATTTTGAGACTTTTAAGGCTAAGAATCATGTCTTTCTTGTCTTTTTGTCCCTTAGTAGAATTATATAGTTCAGTAACTCTTGCCCGCCTCCTCCCCCTACTACCCCATTCCCAACTCACATACTTTGGATTTGCAATAATCATCCAACAATGAATTAGCAGCCTGATTCCCACACTCATTTCAGAGGAGATTTCCAGACTCATTCCTAACCCTTGATTGTCCCCATCACTATAATCCTCTCTTGTGATTTCAGCGACAAATCAACACTTTGCTTAAATCAGGTAAACTCCAGGATGACATCTTCAGGGCCTTGTTTATAAATAATGGTCAGAGAAGCACTCTCCTGATTTAGATCATGTAGTGACTCTGTAATGCATCAGAAACACTGGGGCTTTGGTCTTGTTTATATGCATCTTATTTGGGCCCTGTGATTGACAGTCAAATGAGAAATAGAAAAGAGAATTATGCAGCAAGCCTGGATCACTATTACAACAACAAGGAACAAAAAGTTCTTTCATAAGAACCAATTTGGGAGAATGAAAGGAGGTGGTTGAGGGTAGGAAGTAAATATTTTTCTTTTTAAAGAATATTGTTTTAGTTATCAGAATGTGCTCACTAAACATATTTTGAGGTTTTTGCAACTATAATAATAGATTACAAATTAATGGCTATTTCAAATCCTGGCAAAGTAAATATCATTGAATGCAGTTGTGTAACTAATTGAACCATATTTTGGATAGAATACCCAATACAGAAATGTCTTTCAATTTGCTATGTGAAGCATTCTTCAAATCTGTGGCAACAAGGTTTCACATATTTGCCAAAATTCTCACACTAGACTTTAATTTAGTTCATTGTTGGCAGAGAGAGATAATTATCTTCTTCCAAAAGCAGCTATAAATTTTTCTAGGTGTTTTTCTTAGAAGTCTTTCCTCCATACCACCGTGGAAAATACGGAATGTTTTGCTGTTGAGATAGATTGTTAAACCTGACATATATGTGGAAAAATTTTTAATGAGAACTTATGGGAAATAATAATATAAAATGATGCAATAGGAGAACAGGATTATCATCGACTACAACAAAAAGGAACAGAGCCTCAGTGACCTATTGAACATATTTCTATTGAACATCAGAAAGTACAAAGGGTGTGAAATTGGGGTCCCAGAAGGGAAAGAGTGAACAAGAGACAGACAAATATTTAAAGAAATAGTGGTCAAACTTTCCCCAGATTTGATAATAACATTGACCTACAAACGTAAGAAACTCAGCAAACTCCAAATAGGACACATAAAAAGAAAGCCACACCAGTGCACAACACAATCAAACTGCTGAAAACAGAGAGTTTCAAAAACCTTTGAAATCATAAAAAATAGCCAGAGGGGAAAAAGCACATACAGAGGAATAATAACAACACTCTTAAAGTGCTAAAAAAAAAAAAAATATCATCAACTCAGTTTATGTTGTCACTGAAAAAACATTCACACAAATGAGGGTAAAATAAATTTATGTTTTTTTTAGTAAAGAAAAACCAGCAGAATTTGTTGTCAGCAGACCTGCACAAGAAGGAAAATAATAGCAGGTAGAGTTCAGGTTTATAGGCAGGAATAATGTGTTTGTGAAATGGCGCCTATATGAAATGACTGTCTTTTTCTTTTTATGATTTCTTTAATGATAAAGCTATATACAGGTCAAGAAACAACAGTTAGAACTGGACATGGAACAACAGACTGGTTCCAAATAGGAAAAGGAGTATGTCAAGGCTGCATATTGTCACCCTGCTTATTTAACTTATATGCAGAGTACATCATGAGAAACGCTGGGCTGGAGGAAGCACAAGCTGGAATCAAGATTGCCGGGAGAAATATCAATAACCTCAGATATGCAGATAACACCACCCTTATGGCAGAAAGTGAAGAGGAACTCAAAAGCCTCTTGATGAAAGTGAAAGAGGAGAGTGAACAAGTTGGCTTAAAGCGCAACATTCAGAGAACTCAGATCATGGCATCTGGTCCTATCACTTCATGGGAAATAGATGGGGAAACAGTGGAAATAGTGTCAGACTTTATTTTTGAGGGCTCCAAAATCACTGCAAATGGTGATTGCGGCCATGAAATTAAAAGACACTTACTCCTTGGAAGGAAAGTTATGACCAACCTAGATAGCATATTCAAAAGCAGAGACATTACTTTGCCAAAAAATTGGTCATGTGTGGATGTGAGAGTTGGACTGTGAAGAAAGCTGAGCGCTGAAGAATTGATGCTTTTGAACTGTGGTGTTGGAGAAGACTCTTGAGAGTCTCTTGGACTGCAAGAATTTCCAACCAGTCCATCCTAAAGGAGATCAGTCCTGGGTGTTCATTGGAAGGACTGATGTTGAAGCTGACACTCCAGTACTTTGGCTACCTCATGCGAAGAGTTGACTCATTGGAAAAGACCCTGATGCTGGGAGGGATTGGGGGCAGGAGGAGAAGGGGATGACAGAGGATGAGATGGCTGGATGGCATCACCGACTTGATTGACATGAGTTTGGGTGAACTCCAGGAGTTGGTGATGGACAGGGAGGCCTGGCATGCTGTGATTCATAGGGTTGCAAAGATTCGGACATGACTGAGTGACTGAACTGAACTGAACTGAATTGAATGTACAACTGATGGCTTAAAATGAAAATAAAATAATTTCTTATGGCATTTACAATGTAAATACAGGTAAAATATATGATGTCAATAGTATAAAGGAATTGATACAGCTCAGCTGGAATTCTATCACCTCCACTAGTTCTGTTCATAGTGATGCATCCTATGGCCCACTTGACTTAGCACTCCAGGATGTCTGACTCTAGGTGAATGATCATACCATTGTGGTTATCTGGGTCATTAAGATCTTTTTTGTATAGTTCTTCTGGGTATTCTTGCCACCTCTTAATATCTTCTACTTCTGTTAGGTCTATATCATTTCTGTCCTTTATTTTGCCCATCTTTGCATGAAATGTTCCCTTGGTATCTCCAATTTTCTTGAAGAGATCTCTAGTCTTTCTCATTCTATTCTTTTCCTCTATTTCTTTGCATTGTTCATTTAGGAAGGATTTCTTTATCCCTCCTTACTATTCTTTGGAACTCTGCATTCAAATGGGTATATCTTTCCTTTTCTCCTTTGCCTTTCTTTTCTCAGCTATTTGTAAGGCCTCCTCAAACAACCATTTTGCCCTTTTGCATTTCTTTATCTTGGGAATGGTTTTGATCATCACCTCCTGTACAATGTTATGAACCTGGATCTATAGTTCTTTAGATACTCTGTCGATCAGATCTAATCCTTTGAATCACTGTATAATTGTAAGGGATTTGATTTAGGTCATACCTGAATTGGGCTTCCCTGTGGCTCAGCTGGAAAAGAATCTGCCTGCAGTGCGGGAGACCTGTGTTTGATCCCTGGATTGGGAAGATCCCCTGGAGAAGGGAAAGGATACCCATGCCAATATTCTGGCCTGGAGAATTCAATGGACTGTATAGTCCATGTGGTCGCAAAGAGTCAGACACGACTGAGCAACTCTCACTTTCATACCTGAATGGTCTAGTGGTCTACCCTACTTTCTACAATTTGAGTCTGAATTTTGCAGTAAGGAATTCATGATCTGAACCACAGTAGCTCCCGGTCTTGTTTTTGCTGATTGTATAGAGCTTCTCCATCTTCAGCTGCAAAGAATGTAGTCAATCTGATTTCAGTATTGACCATCTGGTGATGTCTATGTGTAGAATCGTCTCTTGTGTTGTTGGGAGAGCGTATTTGCTATGACCAGTATGTTCTCTTGGCAAAAATCTGTTAGCCTTTGCCCTGCTTCATTTTGTACTCCAAGGCCAAACTTCTCTGTTATTCCAGGTATCTACTGACTTCCTACTTTTGCATTCCAGTCCTCTGTGATGAAAAGGACATCTTTTTTTGGGTGTTAGTTCTAGAATGTCTTGTAGGTCTTCACAGAACCTTTCAACTTCAGGTTCTTCAGCATTAGTGGTTGGGGCATAGACTTGGATTACTGTGATATTGAATGGTTTGCCTTGGAAACAAACAGAGATCATTCTGTAGTTTTGGAGATTGTACCCAAGAACTGAATTTCAGACTCTTTTGTTGACAATGAGGGCTACTCCATTTCTTATAAGGGATTCTAGCCTACAGTAGTAGATATAATGGTCATCTGAATTAAATTCACCTATTTCAGTCCATTTTAGTTCACTGATTCCTAAAATGTCAACGTTCAAATCTTCTGTTTGAGCACTTCCAATTTACCTTGATTCATGGACCTAACATTCCAGGTCCCTATGCAGTACTATTCTTTATAGCATGGGACTTTACTTTCACCACCAGACACACCCAGACACTGGGCATTTTCATTCCTTCTGGAGCTATTTCTCTGTTCTTCTCCAGTAGTATATTGGACACCTACCAACCTGGGGAGTTCATCTTTCACTGTCATATCTTTTTGCCTTTTCAAACTGTTCATGGGGTTCTCAAGGCAAGAATGCTGAAGTGGTTTTCCATTCCCTTCACCAGTGGATAATGTTTTGTCTGAACTCTCCATCATGACCCATCAGACTTCAGTGGCCCGACATGGCAGGGCTCATAGTGAAAGGTTGTTGTTGAATCACACGAATACACCGGGATTCTTGGCCCCCGGAGGAGAAGAATTCAATCCGGGGCCAGAGATGAGGCTTGATCGCTCAGAGCTTTTGTGTAATAAAGTTTTATTAAAGTATAAAGGAGATAGAGAAAGCTTCTGACATAGGCATCAGAAGGGGGCAAAAAGAGTACCCGCTTGCTAGTGTTAACAATGAGGTTATATAATCCAAAGAATGTCTGGAGGTTGTAAAGACCTCATCAGACCTACTCCCATAATTTACATTTTAAAATAACACTCCTCAGGCAACATACATCCTTGTAAAGACCAGGTCTACTCCCATAATTAACATTTTAAGATAACAGAAGGTTGAATCCAAAGACTGTCCTTAGGCAGGATACATTACTGTTATATAATCCTAAGGAATGTGGAGAAAGAAAATAAGTTTGTTCTTTCTTCCTCCTTGAGAATCCCAGACCCCTCTCTCCTTGGGGACCCCTAGACTCCCTATCAACCTGCCTAGGAAATGACTCTCTCAATAGTTTCATTGAGTTAGATAAGGCTATGATCTATGTGGATCCCATGATCTCAGTGATCTATGATCACTATGAACAAAGCTAGTGGAGGTGATGGAATTCCAGCTGAGCTGTTTCAAATTCTAAAAGATGATGCTGTTAAAGTGCTGCACTCTATATGCCAGCAAATTTGCAAAACTCAGCAGTGGTCACGAGACTGGAAAGGGTCAATTTTCATTCCAATTCCAAAGAAGGGCAATGCCAAAGAATGTTCAAACTACCACACAGTTTGAAGCTAGCAAGGTAAATCTCAAAATCCTCCAAGCTAGGCTAAAAGAGATTGTGAACTGAGAACATCCAGATATACAAGTTGGATTTGAAAAGGCAGAGATCAAATTGCCAATATCCATTGGATCATAGAAAAAGCAAGAGAGTTCCAGAAAAACATCTACTTCTGCTTCATTGACTATGCTAAAGCCTTTGACTTTGTGAATCACAAACAAAATATGGAAAATTCTTAGAGTTGGGAATACCAAGCTACCTTACCTGCCTTCCTAGAAACCTGTATTCAGGTCAAGAAGCAACAGTTAGAACCAGAACAATGGACTGGTTCCAAATTGGAAAAGGAGTATGTCAAGGCTGTTTATTGTCACCTTGTTTATTTAACTTATATGCAGTGTACATTATGTGAAATGCCGGACTGGATGAAGCATAATCTGGAATCAAGATTCCTGGGAGAAATATCAGTAACCTCAGATATGCAGATGACACCACCCTCATGGCAGAAAGTAAAGAGGAACTAAAGAAATTCTTGATGAAAGTGAAAGAGGAAAGTGAAAAAGCTGGCTGAAAACTCAACATTCAAAAAACTAAGATCATGGCATCTGGTCCTATCACTTCATGGCAAATAGATAGGGAAACAACGGAAGCAGTGACAGACTTTATTTTCTTGGGCTCCAAAATCACAGCAGATGGTGACTGCAGCCATGAAATTAAAAGACACTTACTCCTTGGAAGGAAAGCTATGACCAACATAGACAGCATATTAAAAGGCAGAGATATTACTTTGCTCACAAAAGTCTGTATAGTCAAAGCTATGGATTTTCTAGTAGTCATGTATGGATGTGAGAGTTGGATGACAAAGAAGGCTGAGTGTTGAAGAACTGATACTTTTGAATTGTGGTGTTGGAGAAGACTCTTGAGAGTCCCTTGGACTTCAAGGGGATTAACCCAGTCAATCTTAAAGGAAATCAACCTTGAATGTTCATTGAAAATACTGAAACTGAAGCTGAAGCTCCAGTAGTTTGGCCACCTGATGTGAACAGCCGACTCATTGGAAAAGACCCTGATGCTAGGAAAGATTGAAGGCAGGAGGAGAAGGGGATGACAGAGTGTGAGATGGCTGGATGGCATCACTGACTCAGTGTACATAAGTTTGAGCAAGTTCTGGGAGATGGTGAAGGACAGGGAGGCCTGTCGTGCTGCAATCTTTGAGTTGCAGAGTTGGACACTCCTGAGAGATTGAACATCAACAAAATGTAAAGGACTGGAATAAATGGACTTGTACTGTTGAAAGGTTTTAACAATTCCTGTGAAGTGATACAATAGTAATTCTAAATACACTATGATAAATAAAGAGTGCATATTTATTTAATTCCTAAAGAAATGAATAAAATAGCAATTAATACAAAGAAATCACGCAAAATAAAAGCCAAAAGAGAAAATAAAATGGAACACTAAAAGTTGACAAGCAAAAACAATTCTGATTTCATCTATAGTTTTCCTTTCTCTAACACCTCCTATCCAGTTGTTCAAGCAATCCTGCTGTCTCTAACATCAAACTATGTTCAGAATCTATTTTTTGCCACCTCCTCTACTCTAAGCCTGGTCTGACCCTTTCTCCTCTCTCAGAAAAAGCCATCTTAACTGGGGTCCCAGCTTCTATCCTTCCCTCAATGAGCCATTCTTAACACAGCAGCCGGAGTGATTCCATTAAATACTAAATTCACTACAGTAGCCTGAAAGACATGACATGTCTGGCCTCAAGGTTGTGTCTACCTGCATTGCCTATATTTATCCTCTTTGTTTCCTCTGTTCCAGTCACAGGCCTGTTTAAAGTTCCCACAGCACGCTAGACACTCTTGTCTAGAGACCTTTACTCTGGCTCTTCTGTCTAAATAGTTTCCCCAGGTATTTGCAAGGCTAACTCCTTACCTCCTGCCACTTCTTGCTCAAATGTTAACCACTCTACAATACTTACCTTGATCAACCTATTAAAAACAAGAACACAGTCTCAACTATCCTGATCACCTACTCTGCTCTATTGTTTCTTTTTTGTTGTTGCTGCATCTAACACCTTCTAATAGGTCACGTAGTTTATTAATTATATTTGTTGTTTCTTTTCGCCTAATAAGACAAAGTTCCACAAGTATTCACATTTCATCTTTATCTATTTGTTTTAATTTATATATATATATAGAGCACATAGAGCAGATGCTCAGTATATAATTGTTGATCAAATAAAAAGCTGGATAAGAAAGAGCTAGCTGTCTAATTTGTTGAGAGTATATATATGAGCTCTCATCATAAACAGAATTTTCTGACAACTACTCTCAGATTTCTAGCCTCCAGAACTGTGAGAAAATAACGTTCTGTTTTCTGTTGTCTAAGTTACCCAGTCTGTGGAATTTTGTTGTGGCAGCCCAATCTAAGACAAGAAGATAGCAAGCTTGCTAGTAGAGGTGAAAGGGGCATGCCAAGAAGCAAGGGTGTTGTCACAGAAACTGAGGGCAAAAGGAATTTCCACAAGGAAGGAGGAGTTGACAGTTTCAAATGTAGCTGAGAGGTCAAGTATTAAGAGGACTATAACATCCATGAATTGTCCATGAATTCAATGATTTGGATGACTTGCTGTCTTATAGACTGATAGAACTGGATGTCTGGGTGGAAATGAGACAACAAATATAGACAACTGCTTCTAGAAGTTGGCTTTCAAGAATCTAGAAGGGCTGGAGGGAAAGAAAAGGGGAAAGGGAAGAAAACATTGGGGAAGACACAGAGGTATGTTTATCCAACAGAAGGTAAGTAGTCAGACCAGTCTGATCAGTCAGGGAAACCTAGTTAAGAGTTGATAGTCACATGTTAGGTCTGATAGGGCCAGATTAACTGACCCAAAATTCAAATGGAGAGAATTTTATTTGATGTAGAGAGAAATGGATAGACTGAGAAGGTCTTTGATAACTTAATGTAATGTACATTCATCAACCACTTGTTAGCTGATAACTACTAATGGTACATAAATGAATGAATGAGACATAAGTGAATATGCAAAGAATACAAAAATGTACATTTTTATACAATTGAGATAGTACTCATTTTTTTGGTAATTTGATTTCAAGTTATTTTCTAAAGATGACAAAGAATGTACTCAAATTAGCTAACATAAGGAAGCATGTGTCTCAGGGATTCCTGTGCAGTCATAAAAGGGTAGACTCTCCCAGAAATAGAACAGGAAACAGTTCCTATAAGCCAAATAAATGCTCTGGACTGGGTCATTCAATCCCTTTTTCATTGTACTTCTAGAAAAGAAGCTAGAAATATAAAAAATTCACTCTATACTTTTCTTGCAGCCAACTAGCTCGAATTCTGGATTAGAAGTGGGTCCCACCAATTAGATTTACTTACAGATGTTTTGGGAGGCAGAAGTGAAGCAGATGCTATCTTTGGCAGCTCTGTTAAATAGGAGGGTTTTTCATGCATCAGCTTTCCAGTGTCTGTTCCTCAGCTTTCTATTTCTGGGCAGATAGAGTGTGGGCAGAATTGCTTTATTTCTTCTGGCAAAACTCTAGCTGTGGTCTCAGAGGCAGTAGCTTCCTAAGTTGGTAGGTTCTGAATCTTGGGACCATTCCAGAAAGCATAGCCTAAATAAGATAGGAAAACGTCTATAAAGAACAAAGAGCAAATATTTTAGGCTTTGTAGACCATAAAATCTCTGTTGCAGTTACTCAACTGGGCTCTACCTTGAAAATAGAAATATACAATATATTAATAAATTGGCATGACTGTGTTCCAATAAAACTTTATTTATAAAAACAAGTGCCAGGGATGGTTTTGTCTTGAAGACCATAGTTTGGCACTCTTTGGCCTAAATGCTTCTCTTTAAAGCCTTCCAGTGATTTTGTAACACCTTATTCACTTTACTAATAATGTTTGTGCTAAAATAATATGTAGAGTGTTTTCTGGTTCTTGCACTGAACTCTGGCTCATAAGGCTGTATATCAGTCGTGACGGGTTAGATTACACTGTATTAACAGCTGTCCCCAAATCTCAGTGATTTTACTTAACTCCGTAAAAGATGATTTCTCATTCACATTAAACATCTAAAGCAGGTCAGCAAGACATATTGTTCCATATCTCCTTACTTAGCGTCCTAGGACCTCTATGTAAACCTTTAATGGTCTCAATGACATTGAAAAAGAGGAGAGCATGTCTAATTACACACTGACTCTTAAAACTTCTGTTTAGAAATGACATAAGTCATTTATGCTCCTATTTGACTAAAAGAAGTCACATGGCTGTGCCTAACTTCAAGGAGCAGAGAAAGGCAATCCTATCCTGTGAGAAGAAAGAGAAAAATCAGAGTATTCTATGAATTTTAATGACTCCTACAAGTTGAATTTCCAGGGAGTGTGGTAAGAGGGAAATACTGGATTCAACTCAGCCCAAAGGTGTTTCTAGAACATTACACTGTGTTTTGCTATCACTGAGATATAGCTACATTATAGCTGTTCACCCCATTCATTATATTTGTGTGAATAAGGGACAGGAAGCCTTGGCTTAATCAACTGAATAATGAGAATAATAACACCTACCTTCTTCTTGCCTTGAAAGTGACTTTCCCCAGTGTTCTGGGTAATATGAAGTACTTCTGGAAAGTGCACAGTTCTTTGATGCCACTTGCTACAGAGATTGACTGACTTGAATTCATGGAGCTCTCAAAAATGCTTTGTTTATAGGAGGAAAGTAGTTTAGAGGCTGAGAAAATAGAATTTGATTTCCGCAGAATTCTTTCTGTAGTGATTCTCTGTCATCATATTTTTATCATTGTCTTGCAAGCATAGCAATAATAATGCATTTGATTTGGGGATCTCAAGCCAGTGTGACTCAGTTTGAATTCTGTCCAAACTTACAGAGTGTCATCAGGTGTATTAGGTAACCCCCTCACCTCCACTTCCCTTCTACAAAGTGGGTTTAATGACAGTTGCTACTTCATTAGTGAACACTTAGTAGAGCACTAGGCAGAGTGAACACTTAGTGAACTTGGTGAACATTAGTGAACACTTAGTAGAGCACTTAGAACAGAACTGTCAGTAACAGCTGACTGATGTTTCTCCTTCTCCTCATCCTCACTTCATGGCATTACAATGATGATTACAAGCTAAAGGGTGTATAAAAACATTCTGTTAGCTCTAAAGCACTTCACGAATGCTATTAAGGAACATATTCTCACTTCCTCCTTAACTCTATCCCACCCTCCATAGGACCTCAGATCCTTCCAAATGACTGCATTGCTAGGAAATATTTGTGTCCTCCTCTTCTGCTTAAAAAAAAAAAAAAAGATGTCCTTTTCATTATAGGGGACTGGAATGCAAAAGTAGGAAGTCAAGAAACACCTGGAGTAACAGACAAATTTGGCCTTGGAATACGGATTGAAGCAGGGCAAAGACTAATAGAGTTTTGCCAAGAAAATGCACTGGTCATAGCAAACACCCTCTTCCAACAACACAAGAGAAGACTCTACACATGGACATCACCAGATGGTCAACACCGAAATCAGATTGATTATGTTCTTTGCAGCCAAAGATTGAGAAGCTCTATACAGTCAACAAAAACAAGACCGGGAGCTGACTGTGGCTCAGATCATGAACTCCTTATTACCAAATTCAGACTGAAATTGAAGAAAGTAGGGAAAACCACAAGACCATTCAGGTATGACCTAAATAAAATCCCTTATGATTATACAGTGGAAGTGAGAAATAGATTTAAGGGCCTAGATCTGATAGATAGAGTGCCTGATGAACTATGGAATGAGGTTTGTGACATTGTACAGGAGACAGGGATCAAGACCATCCCCATGGAAAAGAAATGCAAAAAAGCAAAATGGCTGTCTGGGGAGGCGTTACACATAGCTGTGAAAAGAAGAGAAGTGAAAAGCAAAGGACAAAAGGAAAGATATAAGCATCTGAATGCAGAGTTCCAAAGAATAGCAAGAAAAGATAAGAAAGCCTTCCTCAGTGATCAATGCAAAAAATAGAGGAAAACAACAGAATGGGAAAGACTAGGGATCTCTTCAAGAAAATTAGAGATACCAAGGGAACATTTCATGCAAAGATGGGCTCGATAAAGGACAGAAATGGTATGGCCCTAACAGAAGCAGAAGATATTAAGAAGAGGTGGCAAGAATATACAGAAGAACTGTACAAAAGAGATTTTCATGACCTAAATAATCACGATGGTGTGATCACTCACCTAGAGCCAGACATCCTGGAATGTGAAGTCAAGTGGGCCTTAGAAAGCATCACTACGAACAAAGCTAGTGGAGGTGATGGAATTCCAGTTGAGCTATTTCAAATCCTGAAAGATGATGCTGTGAAAGTGCTGCACTCAATATGCCAGCAAATTTGGAAAACTCAGCAGTGGCCACAGGACTGGAAAAGGTCAGTTTTCATTCCAATCCCAAAGAAAAGCAATGTCAAAGAATGCTCAAACTACCACACAATTGCACTCATCTCACACGCTAGTAAAGTAATGCTCAAAATTCTCCAAGCCAGGCTTCAGCCATAAGTGAACCGTGAACTTCCTGATGTTCAAGCTGGTTTTAGAAAGGGCAGAGGAACCAGAGATCAAATTGCCAACATCCGCTGGATCATGGAAAAAGCAGGAGAGTTCCAGAAAAACATCTATTTCTGCTTTATTGACTATGCCAAAGCCTTTGACTGTGTGGATCACAATAAACTGTGGAAAATTCTGAAAGACATGGGAATACCAGACCACCTGACCTGCCTCTTGAGAAATTTGTATGCAGGTCAGGAAGCAACAGTTAGAACTGGACATGGAACAACAGACTGGTTCCAAATAGGAAAAGGAGTACATCAAGGCTGCATATTGTCACCCTGCTTATTTAACTCATATGCAGAGTACATCATGAGAAATGCTGGGCTGGAAGAAGCACAAGCTGGAATCAAGATTGCCGGGAGAAATGTCAATAACCTCAGATATGCAGATGACACCACCCTTATGGCAGAAAGTGAAGAGGAACTCAAAAGCCTCTTGATGAAAGTGAAAGTGGACAATGAAAAAGTTGATTAAAGCTCAACATTCAGAAAACGAAGATCATGGCATCTGTTCCCATCACTTCATAGGAAATAGATGGGGAAACAGTGGAAATAGTGTCAGACTTTATTTTTTGGGGCTCCAAAATCACTGCAGATGGTGACTGCAGCTGTGAAATTAAAAGACACTTACTCTTTGGAAGGAAAGTTATTACCAACCTAGATAGCATATTGAAAAGCATAGACATTATTTTGCCAACAAAGGTCCATCTAGTCAAGGCTATGGTTTTTCCTGTGGTCATGTATGGATGTGAGAGTTGGACTGTGAAGAAAACTGAGCACCAAAGAGTTGATGCTTTTGAACTGTGGTGTTGAAGAAGACTCTTGAGAGTCCCTTGGACTGCAAGGACATCCAGCCAGTCCATTTTAAAGGAGATCAGCCTTGGGATTTCTTTGGAAGGACTGATGTTGAAGATGAATCTTCAGTACTTTGGCCACCTCATGTGAAGAGTTGACTCACTGGAAAAGACTCTGATGCTGGGAGGGATTTGGGGCAGGAGGAGAAGGGGACGACAGAGGATGAGATGGCTGGATGGCATCACTGACTCAATGGACGTGAGTTTGAGTGAATTCCAGGAGTTGGTGATGGACAGGCCTGGCGTGCTGCGATTCATGGGGTCGCAAAGAGTCGGACACGGCTGAGCGACTGAACTGAACTGAACTTCTGCTTTGTATTGAAATGTTTTTATTTAGCTCATTTTCATGTTTTCTCTTCTCTGTGACCTTTTCCTTAGTTGTCCTGCTCCATCTCCCAGGAGAAACGGTCAGTTCTGATAATGCTAGGCTAACTCCTGAGACATGTGTATCCTCCCTTCCCATAGCTTTTGTGGATGCATTCAACCGGGAGGAGAGATGCATAGATTCCTGGGAAGAACTGGCCCTATTGTGGACAGCATATGAGAAAGCACATTTCAACTCTGAGCTGACCAACTCTCATGCCTGGGGCCTCTGTCCAGAGGAGAAGCCGCACAGAACCTCTGCAGTAGAACCCAAATACCTTTGAAGTTGCTTACTCTCCAGAAGACTGTCTGAGGCCAGAGAACTGGGAAGGGTGGCTTTTCAGCAGTGTGACAGCATTCCCAGCCCTAATGCCACATCATCTGAGCTTTAGACCATAAAAAATAATAGAGCTTAAAAAATAATAAAGCTGCTCTCCACATCTGGACCCTGCCCTCCAAGACGCATGACTGACTCCATGGCTAGTGCCACAGCACCATAGGGCATCTCACACTTAAGTACTTACAACCTGAAAGAGATTTGTGACATTCATTTTCATCCCACCCTGAATACTTGGGCATAGAAGGACAAGCAAAATCAATATTTGTCTAAAAGAAGAGGATGGAATCTGTGGGTGTTCTGTAATTTCAAGAGGTGGTACAAAGGTGCTCAGAAGATGAATTGCAAATAAAAGAGCAGAAAAGAATTTCCTGAGTGTCATTTTAAAAAGCTTCATGCTAATAAGAGCCCAATTCACCCTTTGATATTTCCAAGCTTGCTGAGTAAATAACTCATAAATTTCCTGTAATGATTATATGCATGCTACTGGTGTGCCTCAGAGTCTGACCTATTTTGCGGGTCGACAGCAGAGTCAGAAAAAGCTGTGTCAGAGAGCTTGCATCCCAGCTAGCTCCTAGGCTCTGTACACTACCCACGCCCCACACCACATGGAGGGGCTGGGGTGGTGTCTATTTCTGGAGACTCAGCTAATATCCTACCTGAAATCTACTTTACTGGTATTACTTATCTAATTTTTACCTCCTTTAAATTTATATCTTTTGTTTTCCTCTAGCCAAATGAAAGGAAAGACAACATGTATCATATAATATTCTTGAATATTATCACCTCTCACAAAATATCTTGAAGGTGGGGAATAGAAAAACTTTTATTTAGTGTTTTTAAGCTCACGATCTTGAAGTGTAAGATGTGGCAGGCAGATAACAAATAAGCAGGACGTTAAGGGTGTAAGTGTAATTACAGGGTGGACTTTCATACTCACGCAATCCTTTTTGACTACTGACTGTGTATATTGAGTTGTGTGATTATTCAGTGCTAACCGGGATCAATGCATGGATGAGGAGACAGGGGAGGTGGGCCTACCGAACAGAGGTCATAATGATGCCAGTATCAGTGACAATACTTAAAGTGTACCTGCTTTTGTTTTTTTGGTGGGAGAGTTTATGTATTCAAAGTGACTGTACAGTTTTCACTGTGACATTTCCTCAAAGTAGCATTTCATGTGAAGCTCATTAAATGCTTTCTCATAGCAGAAATGTGATGAATGTACTTACAGGTCTCAGTCTTACTTTCTACATAGATAATAAAACACTGATACTAAACTATGATAAAAGAAGGTGATGGAACTAAAATAACCATTTAATGATAATATGGCCAAGGCCATGGAAAACAATAATTTCACAGATGGAAGGTCAAATTAGTTTAAACCAAATGCTTCAATGAAAAGTGGAAGTCTGAAATGAACAGGTCATAATATATTTTTAGAGAATGCTTGTTTTTTATTTTCAATTTCACAGACATAGTGTCCTGTTTTATGGTAACCAAGCTAGTGATGTGAGCTTTTGGAAAATATCAACTGCATTAGTCCTGGTCTGGGGTTCTTCCTGGTTATACAGCAAGGCTAAATTTTCTTTGTTTATTTTCTAGAGTCTCTTGTTTATATTTAAAATTTGGGACCGTGTTATTTAGAAAGGGCTTCCCTCATATCTCAGTTGGTAAAGAGTCCGCCTGCAATGTGGGAGATCCTGGTTTGATTCCTGGGTTGGGAAGATCTGCTGGAGAAGGGATAGGCTATCCACTCTAGTATTCTGGCCTGGAAAATTCCATGGACCATATAGTCCATGGGGTTGCAAAGGGTTGGACATGAATGAGCAAATTTCACTTCCCTATTTAGAAAAGAAATTTTTTCCTCATTTGAAGCTATATTGGAAAGGATGAAATCTTTACCTTTTTAAAATATCCAACATAGGGTCTTCAATCGTGAATATGAAGCTTTGTACACAAATAGGGAGATACGTGGAAATGGTGGGCCTGCAAGGCAGTTCACGAAGAGGAAAAGCCCAGCTTTTGAGTGACAATTCTTCTGTTCTCTGTAGCTTCCATTTACCTCATCTTTGAACTGCCTCAAAGAAAGTCGTGTCATCTTTTTAATCCTCAAATCATATTTGTATCTAAATTCGACTTTTCTCTCCTATTTGATCCCTCAACCTTGAATCATGGAGCTCTTACTTCAGATTTCTGCCTCCATATACTTTTGTTTCTGCTTTCTCATTATCATTGTGCTTCTTGCCCATCTCTTCTCTTACTTTGGAATTAAATTTGTGGACAAAGTCCCTAAATTGAAAATGACTTCAGCTTGGGAAAGCCTTTTAGAATTTAATAAGTAGCATTCAGTTCAGTTCAGTTCAGTCGCTCAGTCGTTTCCGACTCTTTGTGACCCCATTAATTGCAGCATGCCAGGCTTCCCTGTCCATCACCAACTCCCGGAGTTCACTCAAATTCATGTCCATGGAGTCAGTGATGCCATCCAGCCATCTCATCCTCTTTCGTCCCCTTCTCCTCCTGCCCCCAATCTCTCCCAGCATCAGAGTCTTTTCTAATGTGTTAACTCTTCGCATGAGGTGGCCAAAGTACTGGAGTTTCAACTTTAGCATTATTCCGTTCAAAGAGCAACCAGGACTGATCTCCTTTAGGATGGACTGGTTGGATCTCCTTGTAATCCAAGGGACTCTCAAGAGTCTTCTCCAACACCACATTTCAAAAGCATCAATTCTTTGGTGCTCAGCTTTCTTCATAGTCCAACTCTCACATCCATACATGACCACTGGAAAAACCATAGCCTTGACTAGACGGGCCTTTGTTGGCAAAGTAATGTCTCTACTTTTGAATATGCTATCTAGGTTGGTCATAACTTTCCTTCCAAGGAGTAAGCGTCTTTTAATTTCATGGCTTCTATCACCATCTGCAGTGATTTTGGAGCCCCCCAAAATAAAGTCTGACACTGTTTCCATTGTTTCCCTATCTATTTCCCATGAGGTGATGGGACCAGATGCCATGATCTTAGTTTTCTGAATGTTGAGCTTTAAGCCAACTTTTTCACTCTCCACTTTAACTTTCATCAAGAGGCTTGTTAGTCCCTTTTCACCTTCTGCCATAAGGGTGGTGTCATCTGCATATCTGAGGTTATTGATATTTCTCCCGGCAATCTTGATTCCAGCTTGTGCTTCCTCCAGCCCAGCGTTTCTCATGATCTACTCTGCATATAAGTTAAATAAGCAGGGTGACAATATACAGCCTTGTACGTACTCCTTTTCCTATTTGGAACCAGTCTGTTGTTCTATGTCCAGTTCTGTTGCTTCCTGACTTGCATATAGGTTTCTCAAGAGGCAGGTCAGGTGGTCTGGTATTCCCATCTCTTGAAGAATTTTCCACCGTTTATTGTGATCCACACAGTCAAAGGCTTTGGCATAGTCAAGAAAGCAGAAATAGCATTAACATAGGCATTATAGCAATTCCTCCTTTCGCAGTGACTGTTTGGTTTTTAAATTATTATTTCCCCTTTACAGATGATAAAAAAAAATCAGGCTGAGTAACTTATTAAAAGTAAGTCAGTTTGTAAGTGATGAAGACTGAATTTATATACTTGGTATATGACTGTAGAATCTGTGCTTTCTCCACAAATCTACTAGCTTCTAAAGGTTGTGGAAAATACCAGTACTTAAAATCTATCTCATAAAATTATGTAAAATGTCCAACATTCTCCTTTATCAAGCCACTGCTTTCCAGATATTCTTACCCCCAAACACTAGGTACTTTCTCTAAAGCTCTTATGTCCAGCCACAAACCTCATAATCCACAATGTATTATTTCTGAAGATTCACCAGTAGACTTAACCTAAAGACCATCTTGGAGTTTCAAAAAATATCAGTGCCTGGGTCCTGCACCAGTTCATTCAGAGTTGATTAGTTTTGCAGTTTTTCAATATCTCCCTGGTGATTCTGATTCAGAGTCAGAGTGATAAGCATGGCTGTAGAATATTCAGGTAGCAATATCAGTGTCCTGTCATCTACAAGCCTATAGAAGTTATCCCTGTTTTCCTCATCTGCAAATCCTGGAGTCTCCCAGCATTATTATCCTCCCAGTGCTTTAACATATGTAACTTTTGGAAACTTGAACTATCTTCAAAAGAGCAGTATTATAAACTCTTCACAAATATCTCCCCATTTCGGAGGCTAAAGGAAAGCTCAAGAGGAGCCGTTGGGCCTCAGACCGGACGTCCCTGGAGAGCCAGTGCCAGCCTCCGTCAGAGGATCAGATTTCAGTTCTTGCCTGGTTGAAACTCTTTCCCCAGGCTCTTATTTATCTATCTAAGGGGCCTTCAGGGCTCACATCCATCCTCCCTCCATTAATGTTTCTCAAGGACCCAGGACCTAACACTAGAATGCATCCATGACTAACTGAAACCGCTTTCATTTGTAACTCTTTCCATCTGCTTTTTATCTTGTTCTTTCTCTTTAATTCTTATTTCAGTAATCAATAGCTTTTAAGTGTCTTCTGTCTGCTAAGCTCTAGGTACACATTGATGGTCCAAACCAAAGTGGTCTTTTTTTTTTTAAGGAGACCACTGTTACTACCTGTAAATAATTCACATTCAGTGTGTGCTACAGCTCTCGCATCAAGGCTGTACACGCATGCTCAGTCGCGTCAGTCATGTCAGACACTTTGCAAGCCATGGACTATATATAGTCCACCAGGATCCTCTGTCCATGGAATTCTCCAAGCAAGAATACTGGAGTGGGTTGCTATGCTCTCCTTCGGGGGGTCTTTCCAATCCAGGGATCGAACCCAGGTCTCCCTTGTTGCAGGTGGATTCTTTATGTCTGAGCCACCAAGGAAGCCCCAAAAGACAAATACTGTTTAATTAACATGTATAAGGTATCTAAAATACTCAGATTCATGGGAGCAAAAAGTAGAATGGTGATTACCAAGAGTTGAGGGTGGGGTGGAGTAAGGAGTTGCTTAATGAGTATAGAGTTTCAAATTTTCTTTTCTGAAAAAATTCTAGTGATATATTTCACAACATTGTGAATATACTTAACATTATTGAACTGTACACTTAAAATGGTTAATAGTATTTAAAGAAACAAAAGCTGAAACAAAATTTAAAAAGAGCAGGAAAGATTGTTAGGCAAAGCTGTATATAGTCTCATGATCTCTAAATAAATCTGAGTATGTATCTGTTATGTATGGCCAATATATGTATTACACTATTTTTATATTTTATTTTATTCTGATTTTAATACATATATTGCTATTGTATAATATACTGAGGCAGGGTTGTATTTTAACATAGAATTTCACTTCCTTGTGTATATTTCCTTTTTCCTTTTCTCTCGCCACTTGTACCTACAGGGCCATATTTTCTCCTCCAAACATCATGAAAGTGGAAGAAATTATTCAAAGAAACTATAGATTCAAGTACTTATAAACATGCCTGTTGGATTTTTATAGATATTTCATAAGGTTCATTGTAGGTTTTATACAAGGCCTGGAGCTAGGGTAGTGGGGTACAACTAATGATGATTGACATGTGAGAGTAAATACTGTTTGAGGGGGGAAAAGACCAAGTGGGCTTTATCTCATGAATGCAAGTTGGATCGAACATTTAAAAATAGATCAATGTAATTCACATAATTATCTAAGTGAGAAAGAAAAACTATATGATCATTCAGTAGGTGCAGGAAAGGCCTTTAACAAAATTAGCATCCACTCATGATGAAGACTCTCAAGAACCTAGGTAAAAAATGGAAATTTCTCAACTTGATAAAGGGTTTCCTGAAAAATTTACAACTAATACATATTATGATGAAAGACTGAACGCTTTCTCCTTAGGTTGCTGCTGCTGCTGCTAAGTCGCTTCAGTAGTGTCCGACTCTATGCAACCCCACAGATGGCAGCCCACCAGGCTCCCCCGTCCCTGGGATTCTCCAGGCAAGCACACTGGAGTCGGTTGCCATTTCCTTCTCCAGTGCATGAAAGTGAAAAGATAAAGTGAAGTCGCTCAGTCATATCTGACTGTTTGTGACCCCATGGAACGCAGCCTACCAGGCTCCTCTGTCCATGGGATTTTCCAGGCGAGAGTACCGGAGTGGGGTGCCATTGCCCCTTAAGTTAGGAATAAGAATAGTTTGTTCATTTCTATTTCTTCTATTTAATATTTTACTATAGGTCATAGCCATTTCAATCAGACAGGAAGAAAAATAAAAAAAACATAGAGATTGTACAGAAAGAAAAAAGCCATCTTTATTCACACAAAGTATTATCATCTATGTAGAAAATCCCAAAAACCTACAAGTAAGGTTTTTAAGACAAATAGATCAGTTTAGCAATATTGCAGAATGCAATGTCTACATACATTATTGTTTAGTCACTAAATTGTGTCTGAATCTTTGTGACCCCCATGGACTATATCCAGCCAGGCTCTTCTATCCATGGGATATCCCAGTAAAGAATACTGGAGTAGGTGGCCATTTCTTTCTCCAGGGGATCTTTCTGACCTAGGGATAGAACCTGGGTCTCCTACACTGCAGGCAGATACTTTACCACTGAGCAATCTGGGAAGCCCCATCTATATATATTCAGTTCAGTTCAGTCTCTCAGTCGTGTCCGACTCTTTGCGACCCCATGAATTGCAGCACACCAGGCCTCTCTGTCCATCACCAACTCCCGGAGTTCACTCAAACTCATGCCCATTGAGTCAGTGATGCCATCCAGCCATCTCATCCTCTGGCGTCCCCTTCTCCTCTTGCCCCCAATCCCTCCCAGCATCAGACTCTTTTCCAATGAGTCAACTCTTCACATGAGGTGGCCAAAATACTGGAGTTTCAGCTTTAGCATCGTTCCTTCCAAAGAAATCTTAGGGCTGATCTCCTTTAGGATGGACTGGTTGGATCTCCTTGCAGCCCAAGGGACCACACTTCAAAAACATCAGTTCTTTGGTGCTCAGCTTTCTTCACAGTCCAACTCTCACATCCATACATGACTACTGGAAAAACCATAGCCTTGACTAGACGGACTTTTGTTGGCAAAGTAATGTCTCTGCTTTTGAATATGCTATCTAGGTTGGTCATAACTTTCCTTCCAAGGAGTAAGCGTCTTTTAATTTCATGGCCGCAGTCACAATCTGCAGTGATGTTGGAGCCCCCAAAAATAAAGTCTGACACTGTTTCCACTGTTTCCCCATCTATTTCCCATGAAGTGATGGGATCAGATACCATGAACTTCGTTTTCTGAATGTTGAGTTTTAAGCCAACTTTTTCACTCTCCTCTTCCACTGTCATCAAGAGGCTTTTTACTTCCTCTTCACATTCTAACAAGGGTGGTGTCTTCTGCATATCTGAGGTTATTGAGATTTCTCCCAGCAGTCTTGATTCTAGCTTGTGTTTCTTCCAGTACAGCGTTTCTCATGGTGTACTCTGCATAGAAGTTAAATAAGCAGGGTGACAATATACAGCCTTGACGTACTCCTTTTCCTATTTGGAACCAGTCTGTTGTTCCATGTCCAATTCTAACTGTTGCTTCCTGACCTGCATCCAGATTTCTCAAGAGGCAGGTCAGGTGGTCTGGTATTCCCATGTCTTTCAGAATTTTCCACAGTTTATTGTGATCCACACAGTCAAAGGCTTTGACATAGTCAATAAAGCAGAAATAGATGTTTTTCTGGAACTCTCTTGCTTTTTTGATGATCCAGCATATGTTGGCAATTTGCTCTCTGATTCCTCTGCCTTTTCTAAAACCAGCTTGAACATCTGGAAGTTCACAGTTCACGTATTGCTGAAGCCTGGCTTGGAGAATTTTGAGCATTACTTTACTAGCGTGTGAGATGAGTGCAATTGTGCAGTAGTTTGAGCATTCTTTGGTATTGCCTTTCTTTGGGATTGGAATGAAAACTGACCTTTTCCAGTCCTGTGGCCACTGCTGAGCTTTCCAAATGTGCTGGCATATTGAGTGCAGCACTTTCACAGCATCATCTTTCAGGATTTGAAATAGCTCAACTGGAATTCCATCACCTCCACTAGCTTTGTTCGTAGTGATGCTTTCCAAGGCCCACTTGACTTCACATTCCAGGATGTCTGGCTCTAGGTCAGTGATCACACCATCGTGATTATCTGGGTCAGGAAGATCTTTTTTGTACAGATCTTCTGTGTATTCTTGCCACCTCTTCTTAATACTTCTGCTTCTGTTAGGTCCATACCATTTGTGTCCTTTATTGAGCCCATCTTTGCATGAAATGTTCCCTTGGTATCTCTAATTTTCTTGAAGAGATCCCTAGTCTTTCCCATTCTGTTGTTTTCCTCTATTTCTTTGCATTGATCACTGAGGAAGGCTTTCTTATCTTTTCTTGCTATTCTTTGGAACTCTGTATTCAGATGCCTATACCTTTCCTTTCTCCTTTGCTTTTTGCTGCTCCTCTTTTCACAGCTATTTGTATAGTAAATAAAAATCAGAAAATGAAAGGTCAATGCAATTATGTTAACATAAAATATGGAATTCAAAGTTATAAATTTGATAAAGCAACTTTCTATCACCTATGCACTGAAAGCTACAAAATATTGCTGAGAGAAATAAATTAAGATCTAATAAACAGACAGAATCCTCTGTCCAGAGATCAGAAGACTCAACATTGTTAAGATGACAATTCTCTGCAGTTGATAGTCTTCATCTGTCAGATTCAACAGTCTCCATCAAAATTCTAAAAGGCCTTTTTTGTAAGAGCTGACAAGCTATTTCTCAAATTTATATGGAAGTGTGAGAGGTAGAGACTAGACAAAACAATTTTAAAGAACAGTATTGGAGGACTTACACCATTATGAGTCTTCAGCAAATACAGTGTGGTTTAACAAAAAGATAGATGCATAAATCAATAGAGTAGAATAAAGTCCAGAAATACACACGTATAAGTGCATGGCTTTTTGACAAAGGGCTTGAAGCAACTCAGTGGGAGGGAGGATGGATTACGGTTTACAGAAACTTTTGAGGTGATGGAAACCTCCATTAACTAGATTGTGATGATAGTTTTATAGTGTGTACAGATGTCAAAATGCTCATCAAATACATACTTTAATATGTGTGTTATGCTAAGTGTAAATTCTACTTCATGAAGATATATACATATATATGTATGCACATCATGCTTAGTCACTCAGTTGTGTCCAACTCTTTGCGACCTCACGGACTGTAGTCTTCCAGACTCCTCTTTCCATGGGATTCTCCAGGCAAGAATATTGGAGTGGGTTGCCATTTCCTTCCCCAGGGGATCTTCTTGACCCAGGGATCAAACGTGGGCCTCCTGCATTGCAGGTGAACTCTCTACCATCTGAGCCACCAGGGAAGGCCTTGTATGTACATATATACACTTAAATATGAGGGTAATCCCTTTATGGAAAGCCAATCTCCACCTTGGTATGTACTGTAATGTGAAAAAGAAATAAGGTTTTATTCTTATAACTCGCTGAGAATTTGAAATTTCTTGTCATAGAAGTTAGCTTTCCTTGACTGATACAGATATAAGAAAGTCAGAATATAAAGGAATAAGCTTAGCATAATATATATATATATTATATTCGCGCCTGGCACATTACAACAAGCGCTCGACTATCACATTCAGGGAGATCCAGACCACCGTGCGCTTGCTGCTACCTGGGGAGCTGGCCAAGCACGCCGTGTCTGAGGGCACTAAGGCTGTCATCAAGTATACCAGCTCCAAGTAAATATAATATGCCTAGCCGCTGTTAATGGAGAAGGCAATGGCACCCCACTCCAGTACTCTTGCCTGGAAAATCCCATGGACTGAAGGCCTGGTGGGCTGTAGTCCATGGGGTCGCTAAGAGTTGGACATGACTGAGCAACTTCACTTCCACTAATATATACATATTATTAGTAGTATGTTATCAATAACCTCAGATATTCAGATTACACAACCCTTATGGCAAAAAGTGAAGAGGAACTAAAAAGCCTCTTGATGAAAGTGAAAGTGAAGAGTGAAAAAGTTGGCTTAAAGCTCAGCATTCAGAAAACAAAGATCATGGCATCTGGTCCCATCACTTCATGGGAAATAGATGGGGAAACAGTGGAAACAGTGTCAGACTTTATTTCGGGGGGCTCCAAAATCACTACAGATGGTGACTGCAGCCATGAAATTAAATGATGCTTACTCCTTGGAAGGAAAGTTATGACCAACCTAGATAGCACATTCAAAAGCAGAGACATTACTTTGCCAACAAAGGTTCGTCTAGTCAAGGCTATGGTTTTTCCTGTGGTCATGTATGGATGTGAGAGTTGGACTGTGAAGAAGGCTGAGCGCCAAAGAATTGATGCTTTTGAAGTGTGGTGTTGGAGAAGACTCTTGAGAGTCCCTTGGGCTGCAAGAAGATCCAACCAGTCCATTCTAAAGGAGATCAGTCCTGGGTGTTCATTGGAAGGACTGATGTTGAAGCTGAAACTCCAATATTTTGGCCATGTGATGCAAAGAGTTGACTCATTTGAAAAGACCCTGATGCTGGGAAAAGATTGAAGGCAGGAGGAGCAGGGGATGACAGAGGATGAGATGGCTGGATGGCATCACTGACTCAATGGACGTGAGTCTCAGTGAACTCCGGGAGTTGGTGATGGACAGGGAGGCCTGGTGTGGCAGGCCAGGTTCATGGGGTTGCAAAGAGTCGGACACGACTGAGTGACTGAACTGAACTGAAGTTCAAAAAATTCATATTGATACTAAACAACTTATAATGGAGATAATCTAATAACAGAGAGAAACTTATATCCAGATAAATCAATAAATATAAAGTCCATGAAAAGGATTTATTTTTAACAGTAAATGTGGTTGGTGAAATCAGTAATGGGAAAGGGTGCCAATAGAGTTAAACAGCTTGATAGCTATTTGAAAAAAAACCTGGAATTTCTATTTTATTCTTTGCAAGAAAATAGTTTAAATTAGCAAAAATTTAAAAATTAAGCTGTAGAGTTTTACCAAAGAGATGAAAAATTGCATGTTTGAGGAGGACTTGCAGAGAAGTCCTAAAAACTCAAAACCCATAAGTGGAAAGTATTTTAAAAATTTGAAAATATTACATAAATATTTAGAACTTCTATATGTCATAAATAACTCAAAGTTAGACAAAAGACAAATAAAATTGTGAAAAAAGTAGCAAAAATATGACATAAACCAAATACTTTATGCTAGTTATCCCATACATATTTAAAAGGTCAAATATATGAATAGCTAATGAAAGAAAATAAAAATACATGGCTGATAAAATACAAAATATGACCAAGCTTCCTCATAATCAAATAAATGAAAACCAAAATGAAAGATACTTTTTCTCTCAGATTGGTAAATGTTAATTTTCTTATGCTGGTGGAAGTATGGCAAAATTTATGCTTTCCTATACTACTAGGGGTAGTGATAATTTTGCAAATTTTTAGAGTGAGATTTGAAATATTTATTTTAAAATATTCATACCCTGTGGTCCAGAAAACCTGTTCTAGGAAGTTGGCTCCCAAAATAAAATATCATAAGGTTTTATTCTTATAACTCGCTGAGAATTTGAAATTTCTTGTCATAGAAGTTAGCTTTCCTTGACTGATACAGATATAAGAAAGTCAGAATATAAAGGAATAAGCTTAGCATAATATATATATATTATATTCGCGCCTGGCACATTACAACAAGCGCTCGACTATCACATTCAGGGAGATCCAGACCACCGTGCGCTTGCTGCTACCTGGGGAGCTGGCCAAGCACGCCGTGTCTGAGGGCACTAAGGCTGTCATCAAGTATACCAGCTCCAAGTAAATATAATATGCCTAGCCGCTGTTAATGGAGAAGGCAATGGCACCCCACTCCAGTACTCTTGCCTGGAAAATCCCATGGACTGAAGGCCTGGTGGGCTGTAGTCCATGGGGTCGCTAAGAGTTGGACATGACTGAGCAACTTTACTTCCACTAATATATATACATATTATTAGTAGTATGTTATCAATAACCTATACCTCTACAAGAAGACATTTACCCAAGGGTGGAGAGGGAACACCTGAAAGGCAATAAGCTTAATAATTCTTGGAGTTAGTATGGGAATGAGTAGAGTTTGTGATTTCAGCAGCAAAGTGGAAAGATCTTTTAATATGCGGGGGACTTGGCAGATTTTTCCTACTTCATTCATGACATACTGTTCATGACATGGTACAGGAGGCAGTGATCAAGACCATCCCTAAGATAAAGAAATGCAAAAAGGCAAAATGGTTGTATGAGGAGGCCTTACAAATAGGTGTGAAAAGAAGGAAGCTAAAGGAAAAAGAGAAAAGGAAGGATATACCCATTTGAATGCAGAGTTCCAAGGAATAGCAAAGAGAGTGATCAAAGTGATCACTTCCTCAGTGACCAATGCAGAGATACAGGAAAACAATAGAATGGGAAAGACTAGAGATCTCTTCAAGAAAATTAGAGACACCAAGGGAACATTTTAATGAAAAGATGGGCATGATAAAGGACAGAAATTGTATGGACCTAACAGAAGCAGAAGATATTAAGAAGAGGTGGCAAGAATACACAGGAGAACTGTATAAAAAAAGATCTTCATGACCATATAACCATGATGGTGTGGTCACTCACCTAGAACCAGACATCTTGGAATGTGAAGTCAAGTGGGCCTTAGGAAGCCTCACTACAAACAAAGCTAGTGGAGGTGATGGAATTCTAGTTGAGCTATTTCAAATCCTGAAAGATGATGCTGTGAAAGTGCTGCACTCAATATACCAGCACATTTGGAAAACTCAGCAGTGGCCACAGGACTGGAAAAGGTCCATTTTCATTCCAATCCCAAAGAAAGGCAATGCCAAAGAATACTCAAACTACTGCACAATTATACTCATCTCACACGCTAGTAAAGTAATGCTCAAAATTCTCCAAGCCAGGTTTCAACAGTATATGAACTGTGAACTTCCAGATAGATGTTCAAGCTGGATTTAGAAAAGGCAGAGAAAGCAGAGATCAAATTGCCAACACCCATTGGATCGTCGAAAAAGCAAGAGAGTTCTAGAAAAACATTTACTTCTGCTTTATTGACTATGCCAAGACCTTTGACTGTGTGGATCACAATAAACTGTGGAAAATTCTGAAAGACATGGAAATACCAGACCACCTTACCTGCCTTCTGAGAAATCTGTGTGCAGGTCAAGAAGCAACAGTTAGAACTGGACATAGAACAACAGACTGGTTCCAGATTGGGAAAGGAGTACATCAAGGCTGTATATTGTGATCTTGTTTATTTAACTTATATGCAGAGTACATCATGAGAAACGATGGGCTGGATGAAGCACAGGCTGGAATCAAAATTGCTGGGAGACATATCAATAACCTCAGATATGCAGATGACACCACCCTTATGGCAGAAAGTGAATAAAAACTAAAGGTCCTCTTGTTGAAAGTGAAAGAGGAGAGTGAAAAGTTGGCTTAAGACTCCAACATTCAGAAAACGAAGATCATGGCATCTGGTCCCATCACTTCATGGCAAGTAGAAGGGGAAACAGTGGAAACAGTGAAAGACTTTATTTTTTGGGCTCCAAAATCACTGAATATGGTGATTGCAGTCATGAAATTAAAAGACCCTTGCTACTTGGAAGAAAAGCTATGACCAACCTAGACAGCATATTAAAAAGCAGACACATTACTTTGCCAACAAAAGTCCATCTAGTCAAAGCTATGGTTTTTCCAGTAGTCATGTACGGATGTGAGAGTTGGACTATAAAGAAAGCTGAGCACCAAAGAATTGATGCTTTTGAACTGCAGTGTTGGAGAAGACTCTTGAGAGTCCCTTGGACTGTAAGGAGATCCAACCAGTCCATTCTAAAGGAAATCAGTCCTGAATATTCATTGGAAGGACTGATGCTGAAGGTGAAACTCCAATACTTTGGCCACCTGATATGCAGTGCTGACTCATTTGAAAAGACCCTGATGCTGGGAAAGACTTAAGGTGGAAGGAGAAGGGAACGACAGAGGATGAGGTGGTTGTATGGCATCACCGACTCAATGGACTTGAGTTTGAGTAGGCTGTGAGAGTTGGTGATGGACAGGGAAGCCTGGCATGCTGTTGTCCTTGCGGTTACAAAGAATCGGACATGACTGAGCAAGTGAACTGAACTGATACTTCATACTTGGGCTGAAATATCCTAGACTATGAGCTGCTCTGGACCTGACCAAACCTTATAAACAAATGTCAAGGTGGGTACAAATGACTCTAAATAAGTTAAAAACATGCAATCACAAAGCCAAGCATGATTGGAATATAACAACACCTAAGAAAATGAAACATTAACATTCAAAATATATATTGTCCAGTGCAAAGTTACCAGATATGCAAAGAAGCAGGAAAATATGACCTGTAATGAAAGAAATCAAGCAATGGCTACAGATCCAGAAATAACACAGATGACAGAATTAGGAGGCAAGGGCATTATACAGATATAACTATGTTCCACATATTTAAGAACAGAGAAGAAAGTTGGAACAGGATGAGGAAAGAAATGGAATATTTGTAACACCTCAGTAGAACATCTACAGATAAAGAATACTATACTTGAAATGAAAAAAATAGATTAGATGGTATATTACTTTGCTAAGCCTACTGTAAAAAGTGACCTAAACAAGAGAAATTTATTTAGAAGAGGTTAGAGGTCCAAGATCAAGGTGTTGGCAAAGTTGGTTTTATTGTGAGGCCTCGCTCTCTTTGCCTTACTGATAACAAATTTCTTCTGGTGTCTTCACATAGTCTTTCCTCTGTGTCTTAGTTTTCTCTTAAAAGGACACCAGTTATATTGGTGTAGGCCCTCTCTCAATGACCGCATTTAACTTATGTTTCTTCTTCAAAGACCTTTTCTCCCATTACAGTCACAATCTGAGGTTCTAGGGGTTAGGATTTAAATATATAATTTTGGGTGGGGCCTAAGTCAGTCCAGGCTTCCCTGGTGGCTCATGTTAAAGAGCCTGCCTGCCAATGGAGGAGATGCGAGGTAGATCCCTGGGTCAGGAAGATCCCCTAAAGAAGGAAATGGCAACACATCTAGCATTCTTGCTGGGAAATTCCAAGGGCAGAGGAGTCTAGCAGGCTACAGTCCACAGGGTTGCAGAGTCAGACACGCCTGAGCAGGCATGCATCTAAATCAGTCCATTACAGATGGGATTAACAAGAATTCAGACACTGTGGGAGGAAAGATCAATGAATTTGAAGACATACCAATAAAAACTATTTAAAATGAAACACAAAGAGGAAAATGATTGAATAAAATGGACCCAACATAGGTGAGCAGTAGAATGAGGTGAAGTAGTTCAACTTATGTGTAACTGGGTGGGGATATAGATTATACAGAGTGAAGTAAGCCACAAAGAAAAACACCAATACAGTATACTAACGCATATATATGGAATTTAGAAAGATGGTAACAATAACCCTGTGTATGAGACAGCAAAAGAGACACTGATGTATAGAACAGTCTTATGGTCTCTGTGGGAGAGGGAGAGGGTGAGAAGATTTGGGAGAATGGCATTGAAACATGTAAAATATCATGTATGAAACGAGTTGCCAGTCTAGGTTCGATGCATGATACTGGATGCTTGGGGCTAGTGCACTGGGACGACCCAGAGGGATGGTATGGGGAGGGAGGAGGGAGGAGGGTTCAGGGTGGGGAACACATGTATACCTGTGGCGGATTCATTTTGATATTTGGCAAAACTAATACAATTATGTAAAGTTTAAAAATAAAATAAAATTAAAAAAAAAAAGAAAAATGTCTGAAAAATAATGGTTAAAAATGTGAAAACTACAAATCCACATATTAAACACACTCAATGAATCTGAGCAGGAGATCAGATCAGATCAGACCGGTCGCTCAGTCATGTCCGACTCTTTGCGACCCCATGCCAGGCCTCCCTGTCCATCACCAACTCCCGGAGTTCACTGAGACTCATGTCCATTGAGTCAGTGATGCCATCCAGCCATCTCATCCTCTGTCGTCCCCTTCTCCTCTTGCCCCCAATCCCTCCCAGCATCAGAGTCTTTTCCAATGAGTCAACTCTTCGCATTAGGTGGCCAAAGTACTGGAGTTTTAGCTTTAGCATCATTCCTTCCAAAGAAATCCCAGGGCTGATCTCCTTCAGAATGGACTGGTTGGATCTCCTTACAGTCCAAGGGACTCTCAAGAGTCTTCTCCAACACCACAGTTCAAAAGCATCAATTCTTTGGCGCTCAGCCTTCTTCACAGTGCAACTCTCACATCCATACATGACCACAGGAAAAACCATAGCCTTGACTAGATGGACCTTTGTTGGCAAAGTAATGTCTCTGCTTTTGAATATGCTGTCTAGGTTGGTCACAACTTTCCTTCCAAGGAGTAAGCGTCTTTTAATTTCATGGCTGCAGTCACCATCTGCAGTGATTTTGGAGCCCCCAAAAATAAAGTCTGACACTGTTTCCACTGTTTCCCCATCTATTTCCCATGAAGTGATGGGAGCAGGAGAAAACCACACCAAACATTATAATCAAATTGCTGAAAACAAATAACAAAGAGAAAATTTTGAAAGAGCTAGAGGAAAAGATTCATTGCATTCAGATGAACAAACTACAAATGATTTCTTGACAGAAATTTTGCAAGACAGAGGACAAAGTAGTAACATCATTAAAATTCTGAGTGAAAAAGATCTGTCAGCATAGCATTTTGTACCTGGCAAAAGTATCTTTCAAATATTAAGGAAGAAGAAATACGTTTTTAGGCAAATAAAAGCTGAGAGAATTAATGGTAAATTTGTACTGCTTTTAACTTCAGGTTAAAAAAATTATACCAGGTGGAAATTTGGATTGATTTAATAGAATGAAAAACACTGAAAGAATGTGGGCACATATTATGGACATTTTTCTCATTTTTAATTTCTTTGACAGTTGATTATTTTAAAAGAAGATAATAAAATTTTATAACATGTGAAGAAATGTATGACAAGAATAAAAAGGACAGGATGGGAGAAATATACATGATATGGCCTAGTATTATTTGGTGTAGACTGTGATACATGAAAGTTATAAACTAGAACCACTAGAAACATAAAGTAAAGAAGTATATTAATAAGCCAAATGGTAGAGATAAAAATATTAAAGTGCAATAGAGTGCATATTTCTTTTAAAGAAATATTATTTTGAGAATATCAGAAAATATTAACTGTGATTATATTTTGAGTAATAAACTGTAGGTGGAGAAAGAAGTATTTTTTACATTTCATTATATACTTTTTATTGTATTTGAACATTCTTCAATAATGAATGTATTAGTTTTAAATTTATTTATTTATTATAGTTGTTTGCTGGACTTATAAGCCATTTTGTTTTCTTTATGCTTTTATGTCTTCAAAACTAATAATTGTCATTATTTAAAAAATACACATTAAAATAATCCACAGCCTACATTTTACCATAATATTATGACAATGGCATAATTATAAGCCTACTTCACAAGTTAAAATTCTGTGCCAGAATAAATTCACTTGAATTAATCTTCACTCTATATGCATATATTGATCTTCTCCTTATTACTTTTCTTTTTGTTAAATACACAAAAGAGACTATAATAGAAAAGATTACATGTAAAATTTAACTGGATAACAAAATATTATTTGTTGATAAAACACAATAAGATTGAATTAAACAAAGTCTACTGCATTACATATGAGATTTTCACTTACCATTGTGAAGCCACTACTTCTTGGGAAAGCACATGTTTTGAGATGACTATCACAAAGTCTTCCAAGAATTGTGTAATAAAGAAGAATCTCTTTTATTCCAGGTTTAGCATTCAGTAAGGGAAAAGCCACAGTGGGGATTCTGGAATCTAAATTCCATTCTAATGGGAAGAATATTGACTTGGGCGTATTTCATGCCTTGAAACCACATCTAATTTTGATAAGCACTTATCTTTTGTATCTACATCTACAGTGAAGTCTAAACATATAATACAAAGAAACAGGATTTGATTTATTATAATACGTTACAATAACAAAGTTTTTATGATGATCTCATTGGATCACATGACTGCAAATGGACATAAGTATGTGAAATGCTATTTTAATAGACCAAAGTATAAATGCCACATCATTATAAGTAGAATGCCTTCTCCATTATAAAGCACATAGCCACCTTAATTTTTCCCTTTACACAGAAAATACATTTTTGTCGTTCTTTAGTTTCATCATGAGAGTGCTTAGAGAGGTATGAATGTTGACAGTGGACAATTGATATGTAAATCTGTTTCTGGATCTCCTTTCCCATAAAGTCCTGAGGGGAGAAAGCTGAAAAGAACAGAGTGTAGCTAAGTACTGAGCTGACTGATTTTCCTGAGAACAGAACCTCTTCTGGCAGAAATTTCATATTGTGGTCTCAACTCCTTCCTGAAACAAAAGAGAAGCTTGTACATTGAGGGGTGGGTAAAGAAAATAGGGCTGTGGTCTCAACTCCTTCCTGAAACAAAAGAGAAGCTTGTACATTGAGGGGTGGGTAAAGAGAATAGGGCTGAAGAGACCAAAACAAGTCTTCTATCATGTGTGTGCATGCTCACAAGAGCCAACACTCTTGTGCCCTCTGGACTGTAGCCTGCCAGGCTCCTCTGTCCATGGAATTTTCCAGGCAAGAATATTGGAGTGGGTTGCCATTTCCTACTTCAGGAGGTCTTCCCCACCCAGAGATCAAACCCATGTTTCCTGCATCTCCTGGATTGGCAGGCAGATTCTTTACTACTGTGCCACCTGGGAAGCCAGTTTGTATCATATCTTCTGCAAATACATCTTCCAAGTATAATATGTTCGATTTGCCCATTCATTTATTAATTTAATTATGATATTAGTGACATATTTAATGTAATTAAGTACTTTGTACATCACATTAGGAAGTTTGAACTTCATTTCACAGGTAATAGGTAGCTACCAGTATGTTTTAAGAAGAAGAACTATATGGTCAAATTTGTTTTCTACAAAGATTCCTCTAATAGCAGAATGGAGGTTGAATTGGCAAAAGGTCACTTTAAACAAAGAGGAATGCAATAGGAGAATGTTGCAGTGTTCTAGTGAAAAATATTTAGCCAAGGGCAGTATGAGTAGAGGTGGTAATAAGTGAATTCAGGGATAATTGGAGGCTAAAGCAACAGGAAATTTGGACAGTATGTAGAATAGGGAGGGGAGATATAAAATAGGGAGGGCCTGGCACGATTGAAGTGACTTAGCAGCAGCAGCAGCAGCAGTGCTCAGTTTTAGTCTGGGGAAATGGGAGACTGGATGGACAATGAGCCTTTCCTGAGACAGCAAAGACAAATAGAAGAGAAGATTTGGGGACAGAGAGAGGATTGATTTAGCTTTATGAGTATATATTTGAAAAACCTATAGGATTATTTATACAGAAAAATCTAACGTATAGTAATGAGCCATGACCATTCACTTTGAATAGCATTGGTTAGTTTTCTCTGATTTTCAAAGCAATATATGTTCTTTGTAGATAGTTTGGGAAAAAATAAGAAGAAAAGAGAAAAAAAAACATTCATCCATAAATTGTCCATCCTGACATGATACCTCTGTTTTGAAGTATTTTTTTTTCTATTGATTTTCTTTCTTCACACAATTGGGAAATACTTTTTTTTCTTGATTTTAAATGAAAACTTCCCATTTAATTAAAGATTCTTCCAAACACGTTATTTTAAAATATTTTATTAATTATATACAATAAAAATCACTCATTCTGACGCTCAGTTCTTTGAGCTTTGATAAATACATAGAGATGTGCAACCACTACCATAATCAAAATAGAGAGAAGTTCCCTCACTACCCCCAGGAAATTCCCTATGCCTCTCCTTTGAGGTTAATCTTTCCATCAGCCCCCAAATTGGCAATCACTAATTTATCACCAGCCAGTAATTATCACTTTGTCCTGGTCCATAATATCATATAATGGCATCATCTTAGAGTTACCCATGTTGCTGCCTTTTTATCACTGATTAGCATTAGATTAAATGAATGCACCAGAGATGGCTCATCCATATACGAAATGAAGCACATCTGAGTTGCTTCCAGCTTTCAGCAGTTATGAACAAAGATGCTAAAACATTTATATAGGTTTTTGTGTGAACATAAGTTTCATTTCCCTTGGATAAATATCTAGGCGTGGGATTGCTGGATCATTAATATTTAGATATATGGCAAACTGGCAAGCTGTTTTCCAAAGTGGCTGTGCTCTTTTTCACTCTCAAAAGCAAGGTATGAGTGTTTGGGTTGCTCTCTATCCTCATCAGCACTTGACAGTATTTTAAAACCATTTTAATAGGCATGTAATGTATGGTTGTAGTTTTACTATGCCTATCCTGGATGAGTAATGATGTTGAGTGTTTTATTATGTGCTTATTTGGATCCATATTCTACTTGGGTGAAGTGTCTATTTAAGTTTCTATCCCAGTTTTTAAATGGGATTTTCTGTTTTCTTATTATCAAGTTTTCAGAATTCTTTAGCTATTCTGGGTCAAGTCCTTCATCAAATATGTGACTGGCAAATATTTTCTCCCAGTATGTGGCTTGTTTTTCATTCTCTTAACAGGGCAAAGTTTATATTTTGATAAGGTCAATTTATAACTTTTCTTTTATGGATTGTACGTTCGGTGTATCTAAAATTCCTTTGTCTAATGCACAGGATAAAGTTTTTCTCTAGCATTTTCTTCTGTGTTTTATAATTTTAGCTTATATATATAGGTCTCTGTATTAATTTGAGTGATTTTTTTGTCCAAGGTGTGAGGAATGTATTGAGTTCAGTATTTCGCATATGTAGATATGCTTGTTCTACCACCATATGTACAATAGGCTCTCATTTCTCCATCACATCAGCTTTGCACTTCCGTCAAAGTCATTGGACCTTAGGCAGATGGACCTATTTCTTCACTCTGTATTCTGTTCCATTGACCTGTGTCTCTATCTGTCCCCCAATACTACACTGTGTTTATCACTGTGACTTTTAAAATAAATCTTGAGATCAAATCATATGTTAACTTTAATGTTTTTCTTTTTTTTAAACAAACTTGTTCTTCTAGTTCCTTTGCTTATTCCTATAAATTTTATAAACAGCTTGTCAGTATCTGCAAAATATCCTGCTGTGAATTTGACTGAATTTGTAATTATCTTATTGATCAGTCTGGGGAGAATTAACATCCTAATGATATTGAGTTCTCCAATCCATGACGAACATGATTTATCTCTCCATTGTTCAATCTTTGATGCTTTCTTTAGTGTTTTTAGTTTTGAGGGTGCTAATCCTAGGCATTTTTGACTTTGTATTCTGTGACTATACTAAACATGCTGCTGCTGCTGCGTCGCTTCAGTCATGTCCGACTCTGTGCGACCCCATAGACGGCAGCCCACCAGGCTTCCCCTCCCTGGGATTCTTCAGGCAAGAACACTGGAGTGGGTTGCCATTTCCTTCTCCAATGCATGAAAGTGAAAAGTAAAAGTGAAGTCGCTCAGTCGTGTCCGACTCTTAGCGACCCCATGAACTGCAGCCCACCAGGCTCCTCCGTCCATAGGATTTTCTAGGCAAAAGTACTGGGCTTAAACTGTGTTTAGACTGTGACTAAACTAATACTTGTTAGTGACAAGTGCTGTTTGGTCAATTCCTTGATATTTTTATGTAGAAAATCATGTGTGAAAATAAGGTTTTATTTCTTCTTCTCCAACCTGTACTCTCTTTAATTCTTTGTATTAGTTTATTGCATTACCTGGGACTTCCAGTATGATTTTGAATAGGAGTGGTGAGAGTGGACATCGCCTAGTTCCTGATCTTAAAAGCAAGACATTCGAACTTCACCACTGAGTGTTATGTCAGCCATAATTTTGCATATATGTATGTATGTATTTTGGTAGATGATTGTATTAGTTAGAGTTCTTCCAGGAAATAGAAGCAATAGGAGATATAGATATATATCTCACATATATATGGGCTTCCCTTGTGGCTCAGCTGGTAAAGAATCCACCTGCAATGTGGGAGACCTGGATTCGATCCCTGGGTTGGGAAGATCCCCTGGAGAAGGGAAAGACTACCCACTCCAGTATTCTGGTGTGGAGAATTCCATGGACTGTATAATCATGGGGTTAAAAAGAGTCAGACACAACTGAACGACTTTCACTTCATATTTCTTCCACTTCGTATATATATACTTGTTTATATATTTGGAGGAATTAGCTTATGCAATTATAGAGGCTGAAAAAAATTCCATGATCTTCTGTTTGCAAGCTGGAGGCCCAGCACAGTTAGTGCTGTAATTCCAGTCCCAGTCTAAAGGCCTCAGAACCGGGGGAGCCAGTAGTGTAAAACCCAGTTCAAGGGCGGGAAGAGACTGATGTCTCAGCTCAAGAAAACAGGCAGGAAGCAAAAAGCATAAATTCTTCCTCTTCCACGTTTTTACCCTATTCAGGCACTCAGTGGATGGGATGATGCCTACCACATTGGGAGGGAAGCAAACTACTTCACTGAGTCCACTAATTCAAATGCTAATCTTATCTAGAAACACCCTCACATCAAACCCAGAATGATATTTAATCTGGACATCCCTTGACCCAGTCAATGTGACATGCATAATTAACCATCACAATGTCCTTTATCAAACTAGGACATTTTTTTTTTGTAATCCTTACTTACTGAAATCATGAAAGTATGTTGAAAATTTTAAAAGGCTTTTCTAGCATTTATGGAGATGATAATATATTTCTTAATCCTTAGAATGTGGATATGTTTTGGTTCAGTTCAATTCAGCCGCTCAGTCGTGTTCAACCCTTTGAGACCCCATGAACTGCAGCATCCCAGGCCTCCCTGTCCATCACCAATTCCTGGAGTCTACCCAAACCCATATCCATCGAGTTGGTGATGCCATCCAACCATCTCATCCTCTGTCGTCCCCTTCTGCTCCAGCCCTCAATCTTTCCCAGCATCAGGGAATTTTCAAATGAGTCAGCTCTTTAAATCAGGTAGACAAAATATTGGAGTTTCAGCTTCAACATCAGGCATTCTAATGAACACCCAGGACTGATTTCCCTTAGAATGGACTGGTTGGATCTCCTTGCAGTTCAAGGGACTCTCAAGAGTCGTCTCCAATACCACAGTTCAAAAGCATCAATTCTTCGGCACTCAGCTTTCTTTATAGTCCAACTCTCACATCCATACATGACCACAGGAAAATCCATAGCTTTGATGAGACAGACCTTTGTTGGCAAAGTAATGTCTCTGCTTTTTAATATGCTGTCTAGGTTGGTCATAACTTTCCTTCCAAGGAATAACTGTCTTTCAATTTCATGGCTGCAATCACCGTCTGCAGTGATTTTGGAGCCCAGAAAAATAAAAACTGACACTGTTTCCACTGTTTCACTATCTATTTGCCATGAAGTGATGGGACCGGATGCCATGATCTTAGTTTTCTGAATGTTGAGCTTTTAGCCAACTTTTTCACTCTCCTCTTTCACTTTCATCAAGAGGCTTTTTAGTTCCTCTTCACTTCTGCCATAAGGGTGGTGTCATCTGCATATCTGAGGTTATTGATATTTCTCCCAGCAATCTTGATTCCAGCTTGTGCTCCATCCAATCCAGCGTTTCTCATGATGTACTCTGCATAGAAGTTAAATAAGCAGGGTGACAATATACAGCCTTGTACTCCTTTCCCGATCTGGAACTAGTCTGTTGTTCCATGTCCAGTTCTAACTGTTGCTTCCTGACGTGCATACAGGTTTCTCAAGAGGCAGGTCAGTTGGTATGGTATTCCCATGTGTTTCAGAATTTTCCACAGTTTATTGTGATCCACACAGTCAAAGGCTTTGGCATAGTCAATAAAGCAGAAATAGATGTTTTTCTAGAACTCTCCTGCTTTTTCCATGATCCAGCAGATGTTGGCAATTTGATCTCTGGTTCCTCTGCCTTTTCTAAAACCAGCTTGAACATTTGGAAGTTCATGGTTCACGTATTGCTGAAGCCTGGCTTGGAGAATCTTGAGCATTACTTTACTAGCGAGTGAGATGAGTGCAATGGTGCAGTAGTTTGAGCATTCTTTGGCATTGCCTTTCTTTGGGATTGGAATGAAAACTGACTTTTTCCAGTCCTGTGGCCACTGCTGAGTTTTCCAAATTTGCTGGCATATTGAGTGTAGCACTTTTACAGCATCATCTTTCAGGATTTGAAATAGCTCAACTGGAATTCCATCACCTCCACTAGCTTTGTTCGTAGTGATGCTTCCTAAGGCCCATTTGAATTCACATTCCAGAATGTCTGGCTCTAGTTGATTGTGAGTGATCACACCATCATGATTATTTGGGTCATGAAGATCATACACAATTCTTCTGTGTATTCTTGCCACCTCTTCTTAATATCTTCTGCTTCTGTTAGGTCCATACCATTTCTGTCCTTTATTTTGCCCATTTTTGCATTAAATGTTCCCTTGGTATCTCCAACTTTCTTGAAGAGATCTCTAGTCTTTCCATTTTATTGTTTTCCTCTATTTCTTTGCACTGATTGCTGAGGAAGGCTTTCTTATCTCTCCATCCTATTCTTTGGAACTCTGCATTCAAATGGGTATACCTTTTCTTTTCTCCTTTACTGTTTACTTCTCTTCTTTTCACAGCTGTTTGTAAGGTCTCCTCAGACAGCCATTTTTTCTTTTTGCATTTCTTTTTCTTGGGGATGGTCTTGATTGCTGTCTCCTGTTCGGTGTCATGAAGGTTGGTCCATAGTTCGTCAGGCACTCTGTCTATCAGATCTAGTCCCTTAAATCTATTTCTCACTTCCACTGTAGAGTCATAAGGGATGTGATTTAGGTCATACTGAATGGTCTAGTGGTTTTCCCTACTTTCTTCAATTTCAGTCTGAATTTGGCAGTAAGGAGTTCATGATCTGAGCCACAGTCAGCTCCTGGTCTTGTTTTTGCTGACTGTATAGAGCTTCTCCATCTTTGGCTGCTAAGAATATAATCAATCTGATTTCAGTGTTGACCATCTGGTGATGTCCATGTGTAGAGTCTTGTCTTGTGTTGTTGCAAGAGGGTGTTTGCTATGACCAGTGCTTTCTCTTGGCAAAACCCTATTAACCTTTGCCCTGCTTCATTCTGTACTCCAAGGCCAAATTTACCTGTTACTCTAGGTGTTTCTTGACTTCCTACTTTTGCATTCCAGTCCCCTATAATGAAAAGGGCATCTTTTTTTTGGTGTTAGTTCTAGATGGTCTTGTAGGTTTTCATAGAACTGTTCAAGTTCAGCTTCTTCAGTGTTACTGGTCAGGGCACAGACTTGGATTACAGTGATATTGAATGATTTGTCTTGGTAACAAACAGAGATCATTCTGTTGTTCTTGAGATTATAAATTATACTAATAGATTTTCAGATGTTTGTCCAGCCTTGCATCAAGACGGATACCACTGGGTTATGATGTATTATCTTCTTCATATATTTCTGGATTCAATTTGATATTATTTTGTTTAGAATTTCTGTATCTATGTTTGTGAGGAATATTGGTCTGTAACTTTCTTTAATTATTATTGTCTGATTTTGATATATGGGTAAACATACTTTTTAATACTTTTGTTATAATCCACCTTACAAATATTCTAAAATTTAGAATTGTTTTTCTATTTGGGAACATTTTGTTTGATTTCATTTTGGGGGAGTTTCATCTAAAAACATTACAGAGAACATTATTGAAAACAAACATTTCTCTACATATCTGGTTATTTAAGAATAAGTTCCTTTAATTTTATTCACTAAGTTGAAACATATAAGCATTTTTACTGCTTATATGTTTTTACATTTTGATTTCATCTGGCAAATGATGGGACACATGTGCTATAGTGACTTTAGCTGTTTTGTGCTTTATTCAAAAAACTCTGGTGGTCCTATGAGGAATGGGCTGAATGGGAAGGAGCTGCAGGTAGGGGGATCATTGAAGGGTCAATTACAATGTTTTGAGTGAGAAACTCTTAAGTGCATGAACTATGGCAGGTGAAGAGGAGATGGCCTCTGAAGTTATTTTCAAAACAGAATTTTGGTGACAGAGAAGATAGAAACTTAAAATTAGTCAAGAATGACCTGGGCTTTAGATGACTCAGTGAGCCAGGGAACAGAAAGCAAGAAGAATAAAATGTGCTTACTTGGAACATTGTTGAGGGAAGTGGTAGTGCTCCAAGAAATCCAGGTTTCAGTAGCGATGAGGCCATAAATGAAATATTCAGTGGAAAAATTTCAGGGAACTATCAAGAAAATCTGTTTAGAATACCAGGGCATGGTGGTAAGGAATAAGATAAACATCTTTAAGAAGAAAGCAAAAAGCAAAAGGAAGATCTAAACTGAACAGAAATGAGGCTATGAGGGGAGGTGAGTGACTAGAGAATGAAGTTTGGAGATAGAAATAAGATAGCAAAATCTGAAAAATCTCCACTACTCGGTAGATCTGTGGTCAGAGGCATTTCCGGTGATTGCCACTTTGTTCCTCAGATGACTATGAAGGCATTAATCCCTCAGCAGGGAGTCTGCCTCAGCTTTGTGGTTAGGTCACTGGCAGTCTGCTGCTGCTGCTAAGTCGCTTCAGTCGTGTCCAACTCCATGCAACCCCATAGACAGCAGCCCACCAGGCTCCTCCGTCCCTGGGATTCTCCAGCAAGAACACTGGAGTGGGTTGCCATTTCCTTCTCCAATGCATGAAAGTGAAAAGTCAAAGCAAAGTCGCTCAGTCGTGTCTGACTCTGCGCGACCCCATGGACTGCAGCCTACCAGGCTCCTCCATCCATGGGATTTTCCAGGCAAGAGTACTGGAGTGGGGCACTGGCAGTTTATTTGTCTCTAAAAATCCTACCTGGTAACCAGCTGGTGACTACTTCTGGTTCCTGAACTTGTCTCCCAAATTCTGTAACCTCCATCCTCATCCATATGCTGAGACTTCTGTCACCGGCAAGATGTTTTTTTGGCACTTAGAGAACTTAAACACCGCACCTGGCAGGTTGTGTGACTTGAGCACATTGCTCAGCTTCCCCCAGGCGCAGCTTCCTCAGCTGTAAAATGAAGAGGCTGGGCTAGATGATCTCAAAGTTTCCTTGTGGCTCATTCTTTAATTATATCCTTAGCATAATCATGTGTGTGAATCTGTTTTATATACATTTGGAGAATATAAATAACACAAGCTGTTTAGTCAATTACGCATCCAGTCCTTGATCATAAAACCACTTCATATGCACTTCATATGCATTATTACCAGACTCAGCAAGAGCTTGCAGACTGAAGTATGAATATTAGACAGATGTCTCTCATGGACAAATGGTGGGTGAGGAGTTGTGGATGGGGAGGTAGAAGCTGTGCTAAATCTTTCCAACCCAAGTTATGTTCACCAAACTGATGCCTTAAGCCCTGGCAGCTAATAGCACTTGTTTTGCAACTGACTAGTAAAACTGTAGTAGAGGCAGGGTGCATGAAATACTGAACCTTTAATGCCTAATATAAGGGCAAATCAAACACAGGGAGCATTTAGGGAGTGATTATAATAAATGAGTAGGAAATAAAAATCGACATACTGATATGGAAGTAACGCAGTTATTTGGGTTTTAACAAAGACCCTCTAGAGGTTCTCATGAAATATTTCTCATATCTACACCAGGAATGACATTTAGGTGTGGCTCAACTAGATTTAGAAATATTGAGATACTTTCAGGTCTCCTGAGAGCTCTCCCAATATCCTGGTTGCCTGGGCCCCCTATTGGGATTTTCTGAACCTCCTTATGACTGAGCAGCTAAAGGTGTAATGCCTGGAGTACTCTGCTCCCGTGCTGTGTGTGACACTGACATCTGTCTGTCTGGATTATGTAGGTGATTGATGGTGTAGAGTCACTAAATTGTGTCTGACACTTGTGACCCTGTGGACTACAGCCCACCAGGCTTCTATGTCTGTGGAATTCTCCAGGCAAGTATACTGGAGTGGGTGGTTGGTGTTCAGTTGCTCAGTTGTATGTGACTCTTTGCAACCCCAAGGACTGCAGCACGCCAGGCTTCCCTGTCCTTTACCAACTCCTGGAGCTTTCTCAAACTCATGTCCATTGAATCAGTGATGCTGTCCAACCATCTCATCCTCTGTTATCCCCTTCTCCTCCTGACTTAGATCTCTCCCAGCATCAGGGTCTTTTTAAATGAGTCAGCTTTTCACATCAGGTGGCCAAAGTATTGGACCTTCAACTTCAGCATCAGTCCTTCCAATGAGTATTCAGGATTTATTTCCTTTAGGATGGACTGGTTTGATCTCCTTGCAGTGCAAGGGACTCTCAAGAGTCTTGTCCAAGACCAAGTTCAAAAGCATCAATACTTTGCCGCTCAGCCTTCTTTGTGGTCCAACTCTCACATCCATACATGACTACTGGAAAAACCATAGCCTTGACTAGATGGACATTTGTTGGCAAAGTAATGTCTCGGCTTTTTAATATGCTGTCTACGTTGGTCATAGCTTTTCTTCCAAGGAGCAAGCATCTTTTAATTTCATGGCTGCAGTCACCATCTTCAGTGATTTTGGAGCCCAAGTAAACAAAGTCTGTCACTGTTTCCATTGTTTCCACATCTTTTTGCCATGAAGTGATGGGATCGGATGCCATGATCTTAGTTTTTTGAATGTTGAGTTTTAAGGCAGCTTTTACACTCTTCTCTTTCACCTTCCTCAAGAGGCTCTTAAGTTCCTCCTCATTTTCTGCCATAAGGGTGATGTCATCTGCATATCTGAGGTTATTGGTATTTCTCCAGGCAATCTTGATTCTGGATTGTGCTTCATCTAGCCCAGTATTTCACATGATGTACTCTGCACATAAGTTAAATAAACAGGGTGACAATATAAACTTGACGTACTTCTTTCCCAATTTGGAACCAATCCATTGTTCCGTGTCCAGTTCTAACTTTTGCTACTTAACCTGCATACCGTTTTCCCAGGAGGCAGGTAAAGTTGTTTGGTGGTCCATCTCCTGAAGATTTTTCCACAGTTTGTTGTGATCCACATAGTCAAAGGCTTTAGTGTAGTCAGTGAAGCAGAAGTAAATGTTTTTCTGAAATTCTCTTGCTTTTTCTATGATCCAGCAGATGGATAGCCATTGCCTTCTCCAGAGGATCTTCTTGACCCAGGGATTGAACCTATGTCTCTTGCATTGTAGGTGGATTCTTTACCACAAGACACCAGGGAAGCCCTTGTAGGTGATTACATATTCCAATTTTAACTCCTGCCCATACTTAGAAGTGTTTTGTTTTAAAACTTTTAAATGATTTGCCAACATTAACACATTAGGATATTTCACATAAAATTAGGATTTTCTATTTTTCTTGATAAATCAGAAGATCTGTTAAGATTAGATCTAAAATCCAACATGCCAATAATTAGAGGAAAGTACATAGTTACTGCAGTCTCCAGATCAATAGAGCATTCCCAAACCCCACCCCTAGAAAAAACAGACATACTTGTGCTTTATTTATTTATGCTATCTGCTTTTCTCCTAAGCGAATGTGACCACATGTCCTGGTTTGCCTGCATAGTCTTAGCTTATCCCTGTCAATATTTAATTCATTAATATTATCTGCTTTGCTATAAAAAATGCCCTGGTGTGGAAGATATGGTCATGTTATTTAGAGGGATCTGAATCTGTGTTCTCCGATATAAGAAAGTGACAGAGTTAACTATCGGGAATTTGTATGCATAAATAATATTACTTCTTATTTTGGATATAATCTTTTATATACAAATGTTATTAAACGCCTACTGATTGTAAGCCGCTGTGCTAGAAGCTGGGGATAGAGTAAGATCAAGAAGAGACAGGTTTTCTTTTCTCATAATATATGCACTGTATTGGAAAACCTAGAGACTTACCTAAGAATTAAAATAAAGTCTGATGAGTAACTTAGAAGAAATACAGGGGACTATAGAGAACCTAAACTTGTCTACACAACAAGGAGAGGCTTCCAGAAATCTGAAGGATGTTAAGGATTTCTTAGGTTGGAAGACAGAATGCGAGAAGGTTTTATTAAAGAGTGGAAACGACATACATTGTCTCACCATGAGAATGTGTCAGGTCAAAGAACAAGAAAAAAAGTATCTCTGTCACTCTAGGCTTGTCTAGAAGGTAGAGATAAGGAAGGAAGCTGGAGATAAAGGTGGGGGGAACTTGCAAGCCATGTTTAAACAATTGATCAAAGCAGTGGGTAAGGATTTTGGCAGTAGAGTGAAAGGAAAGATAATTCTAAAGCAAGTTAAGTAGAAAGGAGAGTTAGGTAGCTGTTGCAGTAGATCAGGGAAATAGTTGTGATATAGCCTAGAATAGAGAGAGTGAGATGGAGAAAAATGGGTATCCTACTCAATATTTAGGGCCTCCCCAGTGTCTCAGCAGTAAAGAATCCTCCTGCAATGCAGGAACCACAGGAGACATAGGTTCAATCCCTGAATCAGAAAGATCCCCTGGAGGAGGGCATGGCAACCCACTCAAGTATACTTGCCTGGAGAATCCCATGGAGAGAGGAGCCCGGTGGGTTACAGTCTGTAGGGTTGCAAAGAGTCCCACACAGCTGAAGCGACTTAGCAGCAACAGTAGTGGTTAACTACTAAGTGTGGGGATAAATAAAAGATAACTCCTAGGTTTCTGGATTAAAAATGAGGTGGGTGGAGCTGTCTTTCACTGAGATAGGGAAGACTCGAGGAAAGAAGTAAATTTGGGGTGGGGATGATGAGTTAGTTTTGGACAAGTTGAGTGTGGAGTGCTATGAGGCAACTAATAAAGATATCCAATATGTAGTTGGAGACACCTTGGATTGGATTATAGGACAAAAGGACAGACTGGGACTATAGATTTATGAACCACATATGGATGAAAACAGATACATCATATAGACGAAAACAATCATAATGTAATGTGATAAGGGTTAAATAGAAGAATGCATCAAGTAGTAGCAGGACATTATTTCATAAGATAAATACATATTATTTGCCATGTATAAAACACAGAGAAAATGTTTTCAAGGAAAGTTAGCTATGAAAGGTAAATTTGGACAATCAGTAGAGGAGGTTGTGAGATTGAGAGGGCTTTATTTGCTTATTTGTTTTGAACAAACAATACACTGATCATGTTTAAATGTTGATGGAAAGACACCAATTAAAAAAACAAAAAAAGGTGAAGATCCTGGTGAGAAAGCAGAGAGAAGAACCAGGTAAAAGATGGATGAGAGGAGTTGAGAAAGTAGAATCAACAACTCTACATATTGAGTTAAAATTCTTTTCTTGATCCAGAGGGACTATCTCCTGTTAATTGTGAATTATGTGATCAGCTTTTTTAAGTAATATAACAAATGCAAACAAATCTAGTGCACTTAAAATCCATTTACAAACAACCCATTCCCCTGTCAAAAAGACATTTTTTCATCTGAGCTTGTCTTCTGGGTCACCACATTGATGACATCTTCAAAGCTTTATAAAGTTAAATCCATCCATTTGGAATATAGATGGCTTCATTAACAGCTATTTTTCCCAGCTCCCCCTCTTTACCTCCTATATTCTTGAAAGGTAGCTCTCAAATTTTGTCAGGACAACCTCTCTAATGCTCACATCACCTGCTCTTACCACTATTTTCTGAATTCTTATTAAGTTAATCTGACAATGCATACATATTCAACTTATGGAAATGAAATCAAAGCACCTTTCTTTTTTTCCGGGAAGCCAGGAGGTAGAACTTAAATCATTAACTGACCTCTATTTTTATTTAGGCATTGAAGGGTGGCTTAATTCTTCTGGAGATGAACAGAATCAAGTCCCAGTCAGCTTAAGCAAGACATCAAGTTAAAGGAAGGAAAACAGAGTAGCATAACTTTTATACTTAGCTTTTATTTTTCCTCCAAGGAACTCAAGGGGCATCACATGCATACACCCATTAACATCTCAGAATTTTCTTAGCCTGTGGAAAGTATTTTATAGTTACAGCAAGAACCTATTTGAGTAGTCTTAGGAAAGTTTACCAGAATAATCCAAAGTAGAACAATAATTCTTAACTTCTTTGGTTTTTTTTTTTTTTTTTTTAACTGAAACATCATTGAGTCATGAAGAATAAACTACATTTTTGCAATTTTCTAAGAATCTCCTGCTACCAGCATACAAATAGTTTCTGTTTTTTGGAACAATCTGCTCTCATCAGATCCCTCTTTTCCTCTGCAGAAGGGGATGGAGGCAGGTTCTGGAATCAGAGACAGGATTCCATTCCCAGGTCGGTAACCACAGGATCTTGAATGTTTTATTTAATTCTAGTTCTTTAATTTGTAAAATGGGAAAAAATATATTCTCTCATATGGTTGCCATGAACATTAAATAAATTATGATAGGGCTTGACACAGGTAGAAACTTCATATTGATATGTTTCCTCCTTCTTCCCAATGGAAACTAAATGTTCAGACTAATGCACTCTCTCCTCTCCCTGCATCCTCCCATCCTATTATGCCCCAGATAATCACTATTCTTTATACATTCCCAAACCCATATTCTCTACTCCACCTCTAACTCTTTCATCTTTCATAAAAGCATCTGAGTAAAGAAGAGTAGGGAATGTTACCTTTAGGAAGCCAAAGCCCGATTTATAGAAACTGGTATCTTTCATGTTTCTAAAAGTATTTTCAGCAATAGAAGGACAGGCCGCACCAAGTTACACCAGGTCAACAAATTAAAGAGAAAATTTTGGTTCAGAATTTGAAATTTTTACAAAAACATTATATAATACTGTATTTGTTATGTTAATCTGGCAATTATTTTAAAATCTGGCAAGTAAAATACATACATAATAATTCAAAGATGAACTTTTAAATTGTTCATTTTTCTCTAGTTTTTTTTTCCCTATTGGACAGTGGAAAATTTATACCAAAAAAAAAATCCCTTTCTGAGTAATTCCAAATTTCTAGAATGATTGCTTTCATAGTTTTTTCCTAACTTATAGTTAAAGGTCATAATTTTATTTTTGAAATATGGTATCTCTAAAGGTAGAAAATCAGGTTACTAAGAAAAGGAGAGGAAAAAAGGGTGCTCTTTCTCTTTAATATAAAAATCATTTTCATGAATGTTGGAATGGAATGGAAGGCAGAGCTAGTCTAGTGATGATTGTTCGTTTAACTCCCATCAGACAGATTGATACTGATCCACATCATTGCTGTTATGTTAGTGGATTGTTTTCAACACCCACATGTCATAAACTTGTATACCAAGAAGAATATTTTAAGTATGAAGGTTTTATTTTAAGTTTTCATTATCAAAAGATTTTTATCATTTTTTTCTTATACTGGTAAATCTTACAGGAAATATCAGATTATTTAATTCTTAAGTAATTAACTATCAGTTTAATTCTTCAGTGATTGGACAGTATCACTCTCTTACATGCCTACTAGAGGGAGAACTTATTAGAGAGTTAGACCACCATAAAGAAGCATGAGCACCGAAGAATTGATGCTTTCAAATTGTGGTGCTGGAGAAGACTCTTAAGAGTCCTTTGGACACCAAGGAGATCAAGCCAGTCCATCCTAAAGGAAATCAATCCTGAATATTCATTGGAAGGGCTGACGCGGAAGCTCTGATACTTTGGCCACCTGATGCAGTCAGTTCATTGGAAAAGACCTTGATGCTGGGAAATATTAAGGGCAGAAAGAGAAGAGGATGACAGAGGATGAGATGGTTGGATGGACTAACTGAGTGGACTAACTAACTCAACGGACACAAGTTTGAGCAAACTCTGGGAAATGGTGAAGGACAGGGAGGCCTGGTATGCTGCAGTCCATGGGGTTGCAAATAGTTGGACATGATTTAGTTACTGAACAACAAAGAGGATGAGTTGATTGAAATTAAAAAAAAAAAGCAACTTTACATCATTTTGGGCTCCATAATTTTGCACTTATAAGCATTGTTCAATAAATATTTGGTGACTGAATGCATAGATAGATGAATAAGTGAATGAAAGCATTAATGATATTAATACTGAATATTTACCCACCAACTTTAAGAATTCCTGATTGTCAGGTGACTATTTTTTCTGGTCATGCCAACTTATTTGATCTCTTATTCTGAGGAAGGGAAAGAGGGAGAGAAGAGAAAGACAAGACAATTATAGTAAAAACAGAACCAGCAAAACCTTGGAATAGCTTTACATTTCATGGAGCCGTCAACTCTTACTATTGGTCTTTTCCAGAACAAAAAGTGTTTAAAACTAGCTGTACTCACTACAGCTGTTATTGCAGGGTAAGAAAAGAGGCATATTTCTACCTGAAACACCTGTTCATCCACTCGGTGTATTGTTGGACTTATTCCTAAAATAATCCTTTTGAATAATTTGAAATCATTGCTTTATCTTCGAGGCATATGCAAACATTTAATTATAGTGAGCACTGACTTGGGGGTTTTGTTTTGGTAAATGACTTCCAATCAGGGGATGGAAACCTGAAAATTTATGTCTCAAATGGTATTATAGTGTGGAAAAATGACTAATTTATAAGTAATGTTTACAACAATCATACAAACACTTGACTTAGTAATTAGTTTCAGACAACTGTCTGCTTTAAGGAAACATAGATTTGTCTAATTTCTCACCAGATTAACAAGACTACATAGTCAATGAATCAAAAAATAAGGGCTATAAACGATCTTAGAAATAGTTACTGCTGCCTTTTCTCAGGCAGATTGTTCTAATGTCTATCTTCGAATGCTTCTTTGAAAGGAACATCTTTTCTTAAAATTGCATTAAATAAATATGGACTTGAAAAAAGAAATGTGCACAGAGTAAACTATTGACCAACACTGGGGTTAATCCAAATATAATTTTTTTTTTTTGCTTTAAAAACTTTTTAATAAAGGTAATTTACATAGTTCTGTTTTAGAGAGCTCGACTGTAAAAGAACAAATTTATCTTAGCAAAATGTGATAACAAATAATTAAGGCTAGCTACTTTGTTTCCAGGCTTCTCTGGTAGCTCAGCTATTAAAGAATCTGCCTGCAATGTGCAAGACCTGGGCTTGATCTCTATTTTATTTCCACATTCCCCCTTAATGTCAAAATCTGATTGTTAAATTTTCTAATTTGGGTTATATTCTTCTTTTTTTTTTTTAATTTAATTTTATTTTTAAACTTTACAATATTGTATTAGTTTTGCCAAATATCGAAATGAGTCCGCCACAGGTATATCTGTGTTCCCCATCCTGAACCCTCCTGCCTCCTCCCTCCCCATTCCCTCCCTCTGGGTCGTCCAAGTGCACCAGCCCCAAGCATCCAGTATCTTGCATCGAACCTGGACTGGCGACTCGTTTCATACATGATATTATACATGTTTCAATGCCATTCTCCCAAATCTCCCCACCCTCTCTCTCTCCCACAGAGTCCATAAGACTGATCTATACATCAGTATCTCTTTTGCTGTCTCGTACACAGGGTTATTGTTACAATCTTTCTAAATTCCATATATATGCGTTAGTATACTATATTGGTGTTTTTCTTTCTGGCATACTTCACTCTGTATAATAGGTTCCAGTTTCATCCACCTCATTAGAACTGATTCAAATGTATTCTTTTTAATGGCTGAGTAATACTCCATTGTGTATATGTACCACTGCTTTCTTATCCATTCATCTGCTGATGGGCATCTAGGTTGCTTCCATGTCCTGGCTATTATAAACAGTGCTGCGATGAACATTGGGGTACACGTGTCTCTTTCCCTTCTGGTTTCCTCAGTGTGTATGCCCAGCAGTGGGATTGCTGGGTCATAAGGCAGTTCTATTTCCAATGTTTTAAGGAATCTCCACACTGTTCTCCATAGTGGCTGTACTAGTTTGCATTCCCACCAACAGTGCAAGAGGGTTCCCTTTTCTCCACACCCTCTCCAGCATTTATTGCTTATATACTTTTGGATCGCAGCCATTCTGACTGGTGTGAAATGGTACCTAATAGTGGTTTTGATTTGCATTTCTCTGATAATGAGTGATGTTGAGCATCTTTTCATGTGTTTGTTAGCCATCTGTATGTCTTCTTTGGAGAAATGACTATTTAGTTCTTTGGCCCATTTTTTGATTGGGTCATTTATTTTTCTGGAGTTGAGCTGTAGGAGTTGCTTGTGTATTTTTGAGATTAGTTGTTTGTCAGTTGCTTCATTTGCTATTATTTTCTCCCATTCTGAAGGCTGTCTTTTCACCTTGCTAATAGTTTCCTTTGTTGTGCAGAAGCTTTTAAGTTTAATTAGGTCCCATTTGTTTATTTTTGCTTTTATTTCCAATATTCTGGGAGGTGGGTCATAGAGGATCCTGCTGTGGTGTATGTCGGAGAGTGTTTTGCCTATGTTCTCCTCTAGGAGTTTTATAGTTTCTGGTCTTATATTGAGATCTTTAATCCATTTTGAGTTTATTTTTGTGTATGGTGTTAGAAAGTGTTCTAGTTTCATTCTTTTACAAGTGGTTGACCAGTTTTCCCAGCACCACTTGTTAAAGAGATTATCTTTAATCCATTGTATATTCTTGCCTCCTTTGTCAAAGATAAGGTGTCCATATGTGCGTGGATTTATCTCTGGGCTTTCTATTTTGTTCCATTGATCAATATTTCTGTCTTTGTGCCAGTACCATACTGTCTTGATAACTGTGGCTTTGTAATAGAGCCTGAAGTCAGGTAGGTTGATTCCTCCAGTTCCATTCTTCTTTCTCAAGATCGCTTTGGCTATTCAAGGTTTTTTGTATTTCCATACAAATTGTAAAATTATTTGTTCTAGCTCAGTGAAGAATACCGTTGGTAGCTTGATAGGGATTGCATTGAATCTATAAATTGCTTTGGGTAGTATACTCATTTTCACTATATTGATTCTTCCAATCCATGAACATGGTATATTTCTCCATCTATTAGTGTCCTCTTTGATTTCTTCCACCAGTGTTTCAGATTCGTTTGTGTAGTACTGCGTGCTAAGTCTCTTCAGCCGTGTCTGACACTTTGCGACCCTACGGACTGTAACCCACCAGGCTCCTCTGTCCATGGGATTCTCCAGGCAAGAATACTGGAGTAGGTTGCCATTTCCTCCTCCAGGGATCTTACCAACCCAGGGATTGAACTCGAGTCTGCTGCATCTCCTGCATAGGCAGGAGTATTCTTTACCACTAGTGCCACCTGGGACTGTATTTACTCTTTAAAAAGTTCCATATATAAGTAGAACCCTGCAGTTCAAACCCATATTGTTGAAGGGCTAATTTTACTTTGTTAGATTTTTATGTAATATCTATATAATCTGTATCTGTCTGTTTATATGAACATATAACTAATATATGGGTGTGCAGATGTGTGTGTTAGTATGTGCATCTGTGTGTATTACACCATCGAGATCATCTGGGTCATGAAGATCTTTTTTTGTACAGTTCTTCTGTGTATTCTTGCCACCTCTTCTTAATATTTTCTGCTTCTGTTAGGTCCATACCATTTCTGTCCTTTACTGTGCCTATCTTTTATGAAAAGTTCCTTTAGTATGTCTAATTTTCTTGAAGAGATCACTAGTCTTTCCCATTCTATTGCTTTCCTCTATTTCTTTTTGGTGATCACTGAGGAAGGCTTTCTTATCTGTCCTTGCTATTCTTTGGAACTCTGTATTCAAATGGGTATATCTTTCTTTTTCTCCTTTGCTTTTTGCTTCTCTTCTTTTCACAGCTATTTGTAAGGCCTCCTAAGAGAGTTATTTTACTTTTTTGCATTTATTTTTCTTGGGGATGGGTCTTGATCCCTGTCTCCTATACAATGTCATGAACCTTGGTCCATAGTTCATAAGGCACTCTGTCTGTCAGATCCAGCCCCTTAAATCTATTTCTCATTCCCACTGTATAATCATAAGGGATTTGATTTAGGTCATACCTGAATGGTCTAGTGGTTTTCCCCACTTTCTTCAATTTCAGTCTGAATTTAGCAGTAAGGAGTTTATGATCTGAGCCACAGTCAGCTCTCAGTCTTGTTTTTGCTGACTGTATAGAGCTTCTCCATCTTTAGCTGCAAAGAATATAATCAATCTGATTTTAGTGTTGACCATCTGGTGATGTCCATGAGTAGAGTCTTCTCTTGTGTTATTGGAATAGGGTGTTTGCTATGACCAAGTGCGTTCTCTTGGCAAAACTCTATAAGCCTTTGCCCTGTTTCATTCTGTACTCCAAGGCCAAATTTGCCTGTTACTCTAGGTGTTTCTTGACTTCCTACTTTTTCACTCCAATTCCCTATAATGAAAAGGACATCTTTTGGAGATGTTTTTGGGTGTTAGTTCTAGAAGGTCTGGTAGGTCTTCATAGAACCATTCAAGTTCAGCTTCTTCAGTATTACTGGTCGGGGCATAGACTTGGATTACCGTGATATTGGATGGTTTGCCTTGGAAATGAACAGAGATTATTCTGTCGTTTTGAGATTGCATCCAAGAATACACAGAAGAACTGTACAAAAAAGATTTTCATGACCCAGATAATCATGATGGTGTGATCACTCACCTAGAGCCAGACATCCTGGAATGTGAAGTCAAGTGGGCCTTAGGAAGCATCACTATGAACAAAGCTAGTGGAGGTGATGGAATTCCAGTTGAGCTATTTCAAATCCTGAAAGATGATGCTGTTAAAGTGTTGCACTCAATATGCTAGCAAATTTGGAAAACTCAGCAGTGGCCACAGGACTGGAAAAGGTCAGTTTTCATTCCAATCCCAAAGAAAGGCAATGCCAAAGAATGCTCAAACTACCACACAATTGTACTCATCTCACATGCTAGTAAAGTAATGCTCAGAATTCTCCAAGCTTCAGCAATACATGAACCATGAACTTCCAGATGTTCAAGCTGGTTTTAGAAAAGGCAGAGGAACCAGAGACCAAATTGCCAACATCTGCCGGATCATCAAAAAAGCAAGAGAGTTCCAGAAAAACATCTATTTCTGCTTTATTGACTATGCCAAAGCCTTTGACTGTGTAGATCACAATAAACTGTGGAAAATTATTCAAGAGCTGGGAATACCAGACCACCTGACCTGCCTCTTGAGAAACCTATATGCAGGTCAGGAAGCAACAGTTAGAACTGGACATGGAACAACAGACTGGTTCCAAATAGGAAAAGGAGTACATCAAAGCTGTATATATTCATCCTGTTTATTTAACTTATATACAGAGTACATCATGAGAAACACTGGATTGGAGGATGCACAAGCTGGAATCAAGATTGCTGGGAAAAATATCAATAACCTCAGATATGTAGATGATACCGCCCTTATGGCAGAAAGTGAATAAGAACTAAAGAACCTCCTGATGAAAGTGAAAGAGGAGAGTGAAAACGTTGGCTTAAGACTTAACATTCAGAAAACAAAGATCATGGCATCCATTTCATGGGAAATAGATGTAGAAACAGTGGAAACAGTGGCAGACTTTAATTTTTTGGCTCTAAAATCACTGCAAATGGTGACTGCAGCCATGAAATTAAAAGACACTTACTCCTTGGAAGAAAAGTTATGACCAACCTAGACAACATATTAAAAAGCAGAGACATTACTTTGCCAACAAAGGTCCATCCATTAAACGCTCTGGTTTTTCCAGTAGTCATGTATGGATGTGAGAGTTAGACTATAAAGAAAGCTGAGCACCAAGGAATTGATGATTTTGAACTGTGGTGTTGGAGAAGACTCTTGAAAGTCCCTTGGACTACAATGGGATCCAACCAGTCCGTCCTAAAGGAAATCAGTCCTGAATATTCATTGGAAGGACTGATGTTGAAGCTGAAACTCCAGTACTTTGGCCACCTGATGCGAAGAGCTGACTCATTTGAAAAGACCCTGATGCTGGTAAAGATTGAAGGCGGGAGAAGACCAACAGAGGATGAGATGGTTGGATGGCATCAGCAGCTGAATGGAGATGAGTTTGAGTAAACTCTGGGAGTTGGTGATGGACAGGGAGGCCTGGTGTGCTGCAGTCCATGGGGTTGAAGAGTCAGACAGGACTTAGTGACTGAACTGACTGACTGACTGTGTGTATCAACTTTCTATGTCGGTTATCTACTTTTTTGAAGAAGTGACTCATTTTTTTGGTTGAGTGATGTCTTTGTTTTAAATAGCACCTTTCGTGTTTTTTTATGGGATTCTTGTCCCAGAAATTGATAGGTTGTATTTAACTATTGTAGCAGTTAGGTAGTTCTGAAGGATGTGGAGCACATTAAAACATACTTTTCTATATTTATGATTGTATAAATTTCCTTTGATATGTGTACTGCTGTATTAAGGCATGCTATGGAGATTTATTTTAAATATTTATAAGAGAATTACTTATTTTAACTCATAAGAAAACAATACTTAGCATAGAAATTTGCAAGTTTTCCTGGGGAGATGAGGTGAACAAAAAGCAAAGTTGTTAGTGTGAGTGCAACTCCTTGTTTTAAAGCAGTCGTGTCCAAATCTTTGCGACCCCATGGACTGTAGTCCGCCAGGCTCCTCAGTCCACGGAATTCTCCAGGCAAGAATACTGGAGTGGATTGCCATTCCTAGGGGTTTTTCCTGTCTCAGAGTTTGAGCCCTGGTCTCCTGCATTGCAGGCAAATTCTTTACCACCTGAGCCACCAGGGAAGCTCCCAGCTCTTTATAGAATAGGCAGTAATTCACTTTGTGTGCGTGGGCTCAGTGGGTCAGTTGTGTCTGACTCTTTGCACCCCCATAGACTATAGCCTGCCAGGCTTCTCTGTCCATTTGGTTCCTTGGTGAGTCTACTCTCTCTTTCTAAAATAGAAAATTGTAAACAATAATGTGGATTGTGGAGCCTGAAGTGAGGTACTTAATCAAAGTACAGAGCCCACACAGACTGCAGAACAAGGCCTTCTCTTCCTCAGACACATAGAACTTTAACCTCCTTTTGCATTCATACTTTCTGACTCCATCTGAGCAGCAACCACAGCCAAACTTCCTTTACAGTAGGGAGGAGGGCTAGGGTTGGGGTAGGGTGCAGCCAGATTCTCCATGATAACCCACTCTCCAGACTCAAGACTGTTCTCATTGCCCACAAAATGATCTCAGAAAGTCTCAGTTTATGCAGTTCAGCTTTCAAGCATTTATACCAAATGTTTACTGTTCATGGCAATTATTATGCAACATATGCATGTGTGCTAAGTCGCTTCAGTTGTGTCTGACTCTGCGATGCTGTGGACTGTGGCCCACCAGGCTCCTCTTTCCTGGGATTCTCCAGGCAAGAATATTGGAGTGGGTTGCCATGCTCTCCTCCAGGGGATATGCTCAACCCAGGGATCAAACCCACGTCTCCTGCGTCTACTGCATTCCAGGCAGATTCTTTACCATTGAGCTACCAGGGAAGCCCTATTATGCAGCACAGTAACCAACAGTTTCATATATCCCAAACAATGGACCATACAATTTGCATATCATGTTCTAGCATTGAAATGATACTGTATATGATGAATTTGTTAAATAAATATTACTTATACTATGATTTTTGCTGTTTCTTAAAGCAGTATTTGTATCCACCTAGTAATCTTAAGAGCTCTTTTATTCATAAGAAGTTGCCTTTTCCTTTTAAAATATTAGGAAATAGAAAAATAAAAACCCACGTGCAACTTTTAATAAAAATAAAAGTTTTAAATATAAATATTTTTAAAAGTTAAAAATTAAATAAAACACCATTCAAGAGCTCTGTGGTCATCTAGTTGGTGTATTAACCATATATTTTGTTTCCTTACTGTTTTTTACCATTTATTTTCTTTAATTTGATGCTTTGCTATCTGGGGCCTTGGAGAAACACCCTCTCCAAGGGTTAACCAATAGCTAGAAATAATAAACAATTCAGCTGTGAGTGCACTTTTCAAATACACACTAACAATTCAGAGTCCACAATCCAACCACTTCCTTTATTGAGTTCTCACACTCGACTACTCTCCACTCGCCCTATTCTCCCAGCTACCAGATAGCTAGGAGCAGTCCTTATACCTCACAGCCATGGAATTACTCAAACTCCCCTAGCCTATGCCTGCTTACCCTGTGTTACCCACTTTCTTCCCGTAGAAATCATGATAAAGATTCTTGCGCACAGTTCCCCATTCTCCCTCTGCCTCCTAACCAGCCCTGCTGCTTCCCCATGTGGCCCTGCATGGTGTATTATGCCCCTTCCTCTTGGTAAGTGTGAGCAATAAACTGTTTTTTCAATGGCAATATTTCCTGATCTATTATTGGCTCTAATATAACTGAAATTTACTATTAATATCCTATATTTTAAGACAGTTGACAGTGTAAAGAACTGGTATGGTGCCTCCAGTCCCCAGTTTGTATCCTATACAAAGTGATTGGGCCCTTGGCTCCTTCTTCTCACTCTGGTGTCTGAGTCTTCTATCATGTTTCTTTCTGAACCAAATTTCTCCAATGGTGGGGATTTTTCTTACTCCATCCACGCAGGAGAAGAGGACAGAAAGAAAGTACACTGTGTCTCCTTCATGGTATAATGAACAGAAGCCTCCTAAAGATTTTCAGAAACATGTACCTCTAATTGAAAACAAATGAATGTTAACCATCACCAAGAAAACTGGTATTAAATATTGACAATTAGAAGGAATTTCATGCCAGTAAGGAATATAATGGTGATTCACTGGTGGCTCAGTGGTAAGAATCCCCTGCAATAAAGGGGATGTGGGTTCGATCCCTGGGTCAGGAATATCCCCTGGAGGAGGGCAGGGTAATCCACTCCAGTATTGACAGGAGAATCTCATGGACAGAGTCACCTGGCAGGCTGTGGTCCATAGGGTCACAAAGAGTTGGACACAAATGAAACGATTGAGTAGGCAGGCATGCAAGGAACCTAGCAGAGTGAAGAAATTGTCAGAGATATGATCACTCAACACTGGATTCAAATGAGGATTGGGTTACATAAATAAGCAAAAAATTATGTTGGTGACTAGAACCAGGATAAAACCCCAAAGAAGAAAAACAATAAGTCAACTTCAAAAAGGAGCTACTTGCCCATGGATGAAGCTGCTTTTATATTTGTCCTTTGTAGAGATCATCTTTGTTTTAAAGTGCTATGTGGGCCTATACTTTCAGGGGTGGAGAAGTAACATCTGTGGAAAGATTGAGAAAAGTTAAACATTTATGAAGATGTAGTAACAGAAGCAGAACATATTAAGAAGATATGGCAAGAATACACAGAAGAACTGTACAAAAAAGATCTTCACGACCCATATAGTCACAATGGTGTGATCACTCACCTAGAGCCAGACATCCTGGAATGTGAAGTCAAGTGGGCCTTAGAAAGCATCACTACGAACAGAGCTAGTGGAGGTGATGGAATTCCAGTTGAGCTATTTCAACTCCTGAAAGATGATGCTGTGAAAGAGTTGCACTCAATATGCCAGCAAGTTTGGAAAACTCAGCAGTGGCCACAGGACTGGAGAAGGTCAATTTTCATTCTGATCCCAAAGAAAGGCAATGCCAAAGAATGCTCAAACTACCACACAATTGCACTCATCTCACACGCTAGTAAAGTAATGCTCAAAATTCTCCAAGCCTCAGCAATATGTGAACCATGAACTTCCAGATGTTCAAGCTGGATTTAGAAAAGGCAGAGGAATCAGAGATCAAATTGCCAACATCCGCTGGATCATCAAAAAAGCAAGAGAGTTCCAGAAGAACATCTATTTCTGCTTTATTGACTATGCCAAAGCCTTTGACTGTGTGGATCACAATAAACGGTGGAAAATTCTTCAAGAGATGGGAATACCAGACCACCTGACCTGCCTTTTGAGAAATCTGTATGCAGGTCAGGAAGCAACAGTTAGAACTGGACATGGAACAACTGACTGGTTCCAGATCGGGAAAGGAGTACAAGGCTGTATATTGTCACCCTGCTTATTTAACTTATATGCAGAGTACATCATGAGAAATGCTGGGCTGGAGGAAGCCCAAGCTGAAATCAAGATTGCCGGGAGAAATATCAATAACCTCAGATATGCAGCTGACACCACCCTTATGGCAGAAAGTGAAGAACTAAAGAGGCTCTTGATGAAAGTGAAAGTGGAGAGTGAAAACGTAGGCTTAAAGCTCAACATTCAGAAAACTAAGATCATGGCATCTGGTCCCATCACTTCATGGGAAATAGATGGGGAAACAGTGGAAACAGTGTCAGACTTTATTTTTTTGGGCTCCAAAATCACTGCAGATGGTGATTGCAGCCATGAAATTAAAAGACACTTACTCCTTGGAAGGAAAGTTATGACCAACCTAGATAGCATATTAAAAAGCAGAGACATTACATTTTCCACAAAGTCTGTCTAGTCACGACTATGGTTTTTTTCCAGTAGTACTGTATGGATGTGAGAATTGGACTGTGAAGAAAGCTGAGCATCGAAGAATTGATGCTTTGAACTGTGGTGTTGGAGAAGACTCTTGAGAGTCCCTTGGACTGCAAGAAGATCCAACCAGTCCATCCTAAAGGAGATCAGTCCTGGGTGTTCATTGGAAGGACTGATGCTAAAGCTGAAACTCCAATACTTTGGCCACCTGATGCGAAGAGCTGACTCATTTGAAAAGTCCCTGATGCTGGGAAAGATTGAGGGCAGGGAGAGTAAGGGATCACAAAGGATGAGATGGTTGGATGGCATCACTGACTCAATGGACATGGGTTTGAATGGACTTTGGGAGTTGGTGATGGACAGGGAGGCCTGATGTGCTGCATTTCTTGGGTTTGCAAATAGTTGGACACTACTGAATGACTGAACTGACTGAGTGAGACTGATTAATATAATTAATAGGCGGCCAAACACTTGTTCTGAAGACATTGCCATTGGGTCCAAGTATTTTCCCTCAAAATACTTGCAATAATAACAAGACCTATTGGGTAGATTCTCGAAGCCTCCGTTGTATGATTTAGAAAAAAATATATTTTTGTTCAGCCGCTCAGTCATGTCTGACTCTTTGCATCCTCATGGACTGCAGCATGGCTTCCCTGTCATTCACCATCTCTTGAATTTGCTCAAACTCATGTCCATTGGGTCAGTGATGCCCTCCAACCATCTCATCTTCCTTCTCCTCCTGCCTTCAGTCTTTCCCAGCATCAGGTCTTTTCTAAGGAGTTGGCTCTTCCCATCAGGTGGCCAAAGTACTGGAATTTCAGCTTCAGCATCACTCCTTCCAAAGAATATTCAGGGTTGATTTCCTTTAGGATTAACTGGTTTGATCTCCTTGCGGTTCAAGGGACTCTCAGGAATCTTCTCCAGAACCACAGTTTGAAGGCATCAATTCTTTGCTACTCAGCAATCTTTATGTTCCAACTCTCACATCCATACATGACTCTTGGAAAAACCACAGCTTTGACTATATGGACCTTTGTTGGCAAAGTGATGTCTCTGCTTTTTAATACACTGTCTACGTTTGTCATAGCTTTTCTTCTGAGGAGCAAGCATCTTTTAATTTCAAGGCTACAGTCACTGTTTGAAGTGATTTTGGGGCCCAAGAAAAGAGTACATAATAAAAATATATAATAATGCCTTAAATAAAGTTTTGATTAAAATTACCAAACATGATGAAAAAGTAAAGGATAACCAGATGACACAATGTTGCACATGCAGTAGGTACTCAATAAATATTTCTTTTCAGCCCGACTGCAATATTAACTAGCTGTATGACAAAGAGTAAATTCCCTGACCTGTGTGCCTCACTTTGTTCAGGGCAATAATAGAACTCAATTTATAGTTTGTTGTGAGGACTATATGAAGTAATACATGTAAATTTGCTTTAAAAATACTTCTTACAAATAGTAAATCATGTCCACTATATATTTATTTCCTTCTTTTGGAATTGCCTTGAGAAATTGTGGTACATTCTTTTAACAAATCTGAATGGTTATCTTTAGAAGCGGATCAAGGTATTTCTGGGTAGACAAATGTTACTATAAAATGTCTTAAATATTTGTACAGCTTATACCAGTTTTTAAACTGGAAGATTAAAAGGCTGATACTAAGAGACAACTGTGAACACAGGTCTAATAGGATAATAGATCTTAGCAGATTCTTATACCACAAAGTATGTAACTTAGAAGATGTGTAAGTCAGAATGTTTAAAGAGGAAAATTTGGGTTATTAGCCAAGTGTTTTTTTGTTTGTTTGTTTGTTTTGTTTTTTAAAGATAAAACATTGAAAAGGACTGATATGCCAATTAGGGCTCAGAATTTGGAGGCCAGAGGAATTTTTATGACTGTCTTCCCAGTGTGCATATCTGGGAGGGAGGAAAGGAAAGGACACCCAAGTACTGAGTGGAGGATAAAGGTCTCCTGTGTTTCCCCTCATATAGTTTTCTAAGGCTGCTGGAATAAAGTATCACAACCACATGACTTAAGCAACAGAAATTTATTGTTTCACATTCTGAAGGCTAGAAGTCCCAACGTCTAGGTGTCAGCAGGGTTGGTTACATCCGGGGGTTGTGAAGGGAATGTGTTTCACGATTTTCCTAGCTTCTGGTGGTTTGCTGGCAATTTTTAGTGTTCCTTGGTGCGTAGAAGCATTTCTGTGCTTCATCTTCAGTCTCTGTCTTCATCTTCACACATGTCCTCCTGTGTATAGTCTGTGGCAAATTTCCCCTTTTACTCAGGAATTTGGTCATATTGGATTAAGGCCCACCCTGATAACCTCATGTGTGCGTGGTGCATGCCACGTCACTTCAGTCATCTCTGACTCTTTGCAACGCTATTGACTGTAGCCCATCAGGTTCCTCTCTTCATGGGACTCTCCAGGCAAGAATACTGGAGTGGGTTGACATGATTTCCTGCAGGGGATCTTCCCAATCCAGGGATCAAATCAGCGGCTCCTGCATTGCAAGCTGATTCTTTACTGCTGAGCCACTGAGAAAGCCCCTAGTAACCTCCATTTCACTAATTATATCTGCAATGACCCTGTTTCCAAATAAGATTACATTCTGAGGTAATGGGGGTTAGGACCTCAGTGTTTGATTTGGGGATGCAGGGGACACAATTCAACCCATAACACCCCTGTTTAGGGAAAATTAGTTGGTGATGGTACTTGGGGTCACTGGAATGTTGAAATTAGGCAGGAGATAATCATAAGACCTCAAAATAGAAACCAAATGAAAGTCAGTGCTTACAGAAGATAAGCTTACATTCTTATCTCCCTGGTTTCTCACAGGAAAAACACCCCCTGTTTTCTCCTTCATCTGAGTTCTGTCTTTTAAAGCTGAGAACAATTTCCAACTTCTTCATGAAGTCTTGTTAGAGCACATAAGCCATTTGTTTTTTTCTACCACCTTTGAATACCTACTGCCCTATTGTTAGGAGAACTTACTTATTATGCATGCGAACCTGGTTCAACCATATGAAATTGATGGTATTAAGTCATTTTTGACCAACAAAAACTGCAGTTTAATATTTCACTCCTAATACTTGCATTATAATAGTGAAGATCCTGAGACTCTGAAATTAACTCTATGCCGAACAGTAGACCTAGGACCCGGATCCTGGGCAAGGCAACTATGCCTCAGTTTTTTTCATCTGTAAAATGGAAAGGTTAATATTACCAATCTCATAGGGTTGTTGGAAGATTAATATGCTAATATCTACATATATCTATCCAAGGGGTTGCAAAGAGTTGGACATGACTTAGTGACTAAACAACAGCTATGAGAGTGCTATAATACTGCTATGACAGTCCATAATTGCTATTATTGTTATTAAAGATTCATGTTTCATTCAGCATAGGGCTTTTAGTATTATACACATTTAATAAATATTTGTAGAATGACTGAATGAATGTATGTCCTCTCAATTACATATAGTCTAACACAAACAAATACACAATGTAGATAATCATGCTTGCTGGAAATTTAGTCATTAGTATAATTATATTAATAATAAGAAAAATAAATCCCCAATGAAGCTCTGTATAAATTATAACCCTCATATTTTAATTCTGACTTGTGTTTCTTCATTTAAAAAAATTTTCAAAGTTTAACTCATTGTAAGTAAAATGTATGCTCTGGATTGCAATCTAAATTAACCAGTCTATCAAGTAGAGGCTCTTGGCCCTTCTTCCTTCTGAGATTTCTCATGGTCAATTTTCAATCATCAACAAATAAAAGAACAAAAAAGTCTATAGCCAGTCACTGAGGCACTTTGTAATGGAAGTGCCCCATGAGTTTACTTACCTGCAATGTTTACAACATTCTTGGACGTTTAACTGGAATCTTTGTCAAATGACTGTGCATAAGCCCAAAACTGACTTATGATTGGTCCCCTGACTCTCTATACTAGTGTAAATCTATCCAAGAAACTATGTACCTGATTTGAGGAAATTTGAACTTAAATTATAATATTTTAAGTGCACATTTCTCTGTATTTTCGTTTTGATAAGAAATCAGGAGTTGATGTCCGAAGTCCAGGTGTCACTTATTTGATCTCACGTCCTTAAAAATGTGTATGCAAGATACATGCTGCTAGGAAAGAGCTTGTAGCAGCGGGAGTAGCCCAGTTTCTTGTACCTATGCAGAGGTAACTATCTTAAGTTCAGAAAACAAGATGGACTCCATCAGACAACTTTGAGAAATCATCTGGTTCAGTGATGTCAATTCACACATGAGAACACTGAGCTTACTGATTTGCCAAGTCAGTGCGGTGAATGTGAGAGTGGAACTAGAATTTGGGACTCCAATGGTTGTAGTTACTCTGTAACACTTTTAGGGCACATCTGTTTCTCAAATGGTTAAAATAAGAGATTCAGTCATGTGGTGCTGAAAACTCCAAAACAGAGCATATCTCTGAGCTGTAATTACTGGAACATCTTTAGATTATTAAGATAAATGAGGCAATGTGAGGGACACCATCGTGGTGATCTATAATCCAGGGAAGACGTTTAAAAGAATCCCAGGGAAGACGTTTAAAAGGATCCCAGGGAATGCTGTAAAATCAAGCACCGTAAAAATACTTGTTCATATTTTAATTAGATTTATATAAATATTTTGATAGGTAGAATATAATTAAATTAAAAAGATAAAGATAACTTCATTTTGTGGTCTTTTTAAAACTAAAACTTGAATCCAAGGAAAGTAAAACACAAATATCTTTTGTTACTAAGGCCCTTCATTAGACTAGTTCAAACTGCAAAAGAAAACCTTAATTACAGAAAAAGAAATTGATAACAAAGTACCATGACCCTTAAAACAGTATTTCTAAGTCATAAACATTGAAAGTATTCATTTAGAAATTTTTATTGGCAGCCAGGAGCTATAGGACAATATTGTAATGTTTCTGGAAGATTTTAATTAGACAATCAGGAATTACTGCTGTATTTGTCTATTTTAAATAAGCTCTAATAATTTCACATCTGAGAGGCTGGAGGGAGACAACACTGGTGATATCTGATGGCAGAATGGTAGGGGCGTCTGCTAAAGGTTGGGTGAGGTAAGGGATGGAAATCAGAAGGAAGGGCCATCCATCATCATATGTTTGGGAAATGGTTTGGCTTTATGTTAGCTGGAGGTTTACAAGACAGCGTGAAATAATATGTGGACAGAAGTAGACTGTTTCTATATATGTTTCGGGGCAATGTTTTCTTTTTAAACGTTCTTAAAGTTTAAGCAATATCTGCCTTAGAAAGCATTATTTTAATTATAAAAGTTCATGCTCATCATATGAAATTAGAGCATTCAGAAAAACTTAAAGAAAATTCAAAATCAGTTATAATCCAGTCACTCACAATTATCTCCATTTACATTTTAGCATGTTTTCTTTGTAAATTCAAATTAATGTAAATGAAGATAAAATACACATATAATTTTTGAGATCATTCTTTATAAGATCTAACAAATATTTACCAGTAACTTTATTTAACTCATTTTAGCATATAGCTGTATCCACGTTTATTGAACTACTTAGTGTATTCAATGTTTTGCTATTGTGATTTGAACTGCTGTAAGTCTTTTGACTGCATATCCAGTGTTTTCCTTAAGATAGATTCCTAGGATGGGAAATACTGGTTGAGAGTTTGTGAATATTTTTAAGAGTCTTGACAGATTTTGCCCAGTTGACTCTTCTAACAGGTAAGACCAATTAATTCTCTACAGCAGCCTGTGAAAAGGTCAGCCAATATTGGTAATTGTAAAAGAAGTAATCTGTACAGATTTGAACCAGGCATGGGCAGAGCAGTGCAGAGGCCTCAGGAAAGACAGAGGCTTCAAACAGGAGCATAGGGATGGTCATCAGCCAGAGCTGTGTTTGTGTTTCCAAACCGTGGCTGCTCAGGGAAAGGCTTTTTTTTTTTTTTTTTAAACTTTAAATTTCGAAATAATTATATGTTCACAGGAAGTTTCAAAGTAGTATAGAGAAAACCAGTGTACACTTCATGTAGCTCTCGCTCAATGGTTACATCTTACAAAAATATAGTACAGTATCCAAGCCAGGAAACTGACATTGATATAATACTTGTGTATAGTTCTATGTAATTTATCAGGTGTTGATTTCTGTAACCACCACCACAGTCAAGAGAGAGAGCTATCCCTTCACCATAAAGATCTTCTCTGTGCTGCTTCTTTCTAGTCACTCTCACCCTCCAATGACTCCTAACTCCTGACTGCACTAATTTGTCTTCCATCTCTATAATTTCATCATCTCAGAAGTGTTGCATAAATGGAATCACACAGTATTCAACATTTTTTTTTAATAAACTTGGAGCAATGCCCTTGAGAGTAGTCCAAGATTTTGCCAGTATTAATAGTTCATTCTTTTAGTTGCTGAGTAGTATCACTTGGTGTAGATATACCACTGTTTGCTTAACCATTTACTTTTTGAAAGACATTTTGGTTGTTTCATTCTGGGGCTCTTACAAATAAAACCACTATGAACCATGTAGAGGTTCTTGTGTGAACATGTGCTCACTTCTCTTGAATAAATGCCCAAGAGTGCAATAACTGGACTGCATGGTAAGTGTACGTTTAGTTTATTAAAGAAACTATCAAACCGTGTTCCATCATGGCTGTACCATTTACAACTCCACCAGCAAAGTGTGATAGATCCCATGTTCCTGCATCTTGGTCAGCATTCTGTATTGTCACAATTTGAAAATTTTACCTGTTCTCATAGACGTACAAAGTGTTTTGTTTTTTGTTTTTCTTTAATGATGTTTGGGCCCTACACTGGTTTGATATTTGAACCAGAATCTCTGGAGAAATTGGATATCTCCATTTTAAAAAATCTCTTCAGAGGACTCAGATATGTAGTCATTATTGAGCATCACTGAATTAGAGCAGTGACTCTCAAAGAGTGGTCTCTGGATCGCATCAGCATTAGCGTTCCCTGGGGACTTGTTACAAATGCAAATTCTCAAGCCCCACCGTAGACCAACAGAATGAGAAACTGGGGGTGGGGGGTCTAGAAATCTATTTTAACAAGCCCTCATGGTGATTCTGAGGCACTCTAGAATCTGAGAGCCACTGACCTATAAGGTGAAAACAAGAATGAGATGAGCTCTTGTGGCAGAAACCATCCTCAAATTGGAAGAAGACGCAATCAAGAGGTAAACATGGACTTGTTGATGGTAGATAGTAGCTGTCTGGGATAGAGAGACTGGGGTTTGAAGAAAACATGGAGGAAGGACTATCCCAGTTCTTTAAAAAAAAAAAAAAAGGGCCAAGGGTTTGGGTTTAGGCAGTGTCTTTGGGAACCAATGACAAATACTTAAAACTCTGAGGAACACTTGCTTAGATTGGCCATGAAATGTCTAGGAGGGTATTCTTTAACATGGATTAGTTTGTGTATTAAAGTTGAAACAATCTGGGGAACTAAACTTACTTCAAGAGTTATTTTCAACTTTCAACTGCCAGTGTTATTTCAAGGGGCTTCCCAGGCGGTGCTACTGGTAAAGAATCTGCCTGCCAAAGCAGGAGACGTAAGAGATGCCGGTTCCATCCCTGGATTGGAAAGATCCTCTAGAGGAGGGCGTGGCAACCCACTCCAGTATTCTTGCCTGGAGAATCCCATGGATAGAGGAGCCTGGTGGGTTACAGTCTGTGAGGTCACAAAGAGTCAGACATGACTGAAGCGATCTAGCATGCATTCGTGCAACCTCAGAAATTCTAACCATCTTTGTTTTATGTTTAACTTGGTATCTATAGTTCATTTAGATCTGTTTCAATGCGGGTCCTTACTCAGAACAATTATGGACAAAGGTGAAGAAATTAGGCGATAATCAGAGGACAGGAGTAAAGGCCTAAAGGGAGACGGCCTGAGGTAAAAATGGACACTAGCTGACTTGGGAAAAATTCTGGCCCAACATGTGGTAGCTGAATGATTTTATGCAAATATATCCTCTCTGTGTCCTGGTCTATAAAATGGGAATGTCTGAGTCTGGCTATGGTGAGATGGTTCATCCACTAGCCTTTAAAAGCAAATTTTGTTTCAGTTCACTTCAGTTGCTCAGTCGTCTCGGACTCTTCGCAATCCCATGGACTGCAGCACATCAGTCCTCCCTATCCATCACTAACTCCCAGAGTTTACTCAAACTCATCTCCATTGAGTCGATGATGCCATCCAACCATCTCATCCTCTGTTGTGCCCTTCTCCTCCTGCCCTCAATCTTTCCCAGCATCAGGGTCTTTTCAAATGAGTCAGCTCTATGCATCAGGTGGCCAAAGTATTGGAGTTTCAGCTTCAACATCAGTCCTTCCAACGAACACTCAGGACTGATCCCCTTTAGGATGGACTGGTTGGATCTTCTTGCAGTCCAAGGGACTCTCAGGAGTCTTCTCCAATACCACAGTTCAAAAGTATCAGTTCTTTGGTGCTCAACTTTCTTTGTAGTCCAACTCTCACATCCATACATGACTACTGGAAAAACCATAGCCTTGATGAGACAGACCTTTGTTGGCAAAGTAATGTCTCTGCTTTTTTAATGTGCTCTCTAGGTTGGTCATAACTCTTCTTCCAAGGAGTAAGTGTCTTTTAATTTCAGGGCTGCAATCACCATCTGCAGTGATTTTGGAGCCCCCCAAAATAAAGTCAGCCACTGTTTCCACTGTTTCACTATCTATTTCCCATGAAGTGATGGGACCAGATGCCATGATCTTAGTTTTCTGAATGTTGAGCTTAAGCCAACTTTTTCACTCTTCATGTCTTTTACTTTCATCAAGAGGCTCTTTAGTTCTTCTTTACTTTCTGCCATAAGGGTGGTGTCATCTGCATATCTGAGGTTACTGACATTTCTCCTGGCAATCTTGATTCCAGCTTGTGCTTCTTCCAGTCCAGCTTTTCTCATGATGTACTCTGCATATCAGTTAAATAAGCAGGGTGACAATATACAGCCTTGGCATACTCCTTTTCCTATTTGGAACCAGTCTGTTGTTCCATGTCCAGTTCTAACTGTTGCTTCCTGACCTGCATGATTCTCATTCCCATCTCTTTCAGAATTTTCCAGTTTATTGTGGTCCACACAGTCAAAGGCTTTGGCATAGTCAAAAAAGCAAAAATAGATGTTCTTCTGGAACTCTCTTGCTTTTTCTATGATCCAGCGGATGTTGGCAATTTGACCTCTGGTTCCTCGGTCTTTTCTAAAACCAGCTTGAATATCTGCAAGTTCACAGATCACGTATTGCTGAAGCCTGGCTTGGAGAATTTTGAGCATTAGTTTGCTGGCGTGTGAGATGAGTGCAATTGTGCAGTAGTTTGAGCATTCTTTGGCATTGCCTTTCTTTGGGATTGGAATGAAAACTGACCTTTTCCAGTCCTGTGGCTACTGCTGAGTTTTCCAAATTTGTTGTCATATTGAGTGCAGCACTTTCACAGCATCATCTTTTAGGATTTGAAATAGCTAAACTGAAATTCCATCTTTTGTTTATACACTCCTAAAGCTGCCCAATACTTATATTGTCATTTGGACTCTTTGGTTACATTTACACTGCATAACTTGTTTATCACTTAACGTGGTATCTTTGCTAAAATGTTCTGAATGATTCAGATAGAAACAGTGATTCAGATGGAAAGGTATTTAGATGTAAAATCATTCTTATGTGGATGTAAGGCTTTCCTTAGTGTTTCTATGTAAACTCCAGAGTTACTTGGATTTTGTTTGTCTCCATTTAGCTGCAGAGAAGTCAGTTTCATTGCCCAATACCTACAACAATTACTGGCACATAGGAATATGTATTTAATATATATTTGCTAATCATTAAATGAACAAAAGCATGTCAGAGAATGTTTCTTAGGTAACAGAGTTTACATCTGACTGGTACAGATTTGACGTTAAGCATTATTTTAATTGGAGCCATCCAATGCAGTTAAACCTGCTGATCAGTGTCCTCCCCTATAACATGGCACTACAACTGGACTTTCAAGTACCTCCTATCAGTTGTTATTAACAGGGAGTCTTTGGAAGCTTCTATTTTCCTAATCTATAAAAAAGATGAAGATGATAGAGGCATGGTTTGCTTAGCACTAAAGCTGTGACTTGACCAATGTTCTGGAACCAAGGTGAGCTGTAGGCTTGCCTGTGGGGATACCCAGTTGCAGTTTGCCTCATTGCCTCTTAGACGTTGGAGTAAACATTATTCTCTAACTAACTAGAGAGGTTGCAAAAGGCTAAATATCTTCCTACATGTGAAGGGGAAACCAACTGTCCACACTATCCCCAATCCTGGAGCCAGAACTGAACTTTGAGAGTAGCTGGAATTTGAACCATGAGTGAATTTTCCCTATGATAGGCGTGCCTTTGTTGTGATGCATTGAAACGGCTCATAGACTTTGTCTATCAACAGGAAACATCTACTGTTATTTAGGATTGACTAGGGGCTTCCCTGGTGGCTCAGTTGGTAAAAAATCTGCCTGCAATTAAGGAGACTTCCTATAATTCAGGAGACTGCCTGCAATGCAAAAGACTGCCTGCAATGCAGGAGACTGGAGTTCAATCCCTGGTTCAGGAAGATCCCCTAGAGGAGGAAATGGCAACCCACTCCAGTATTCTTGCCTGGGAAATCCCTCGGACAGAGGAGTCTGGTGGCCTATAGTCCAAGGGGTTGCAAAGAGTCAAACATGACTTAACAACTAAACCATTACCACCAGGATACAAAGCAGTGTGCAAACCTTTTTTTTATTCTTTATAACACAAACTTCTCACAAGTACTAAAAGTCCCTTTCCTTTTATTTCTTTCCTCTTTCCTACTTTCTCTACTTAATCCTATTGCAATCTCCTGTGCTCCATCTGTTAAGCCCTATTTCACGTTGATCCATGTATTTCTGAAAAGAGAGAACATATGAGATAAAGAAACACTTTGTCTCACTATTATTCATTAGTTCTCATAGAAAGCTTTTGTGAATTATTGAGATTAAATACCCTCCCCACCAGGGGTGAGGCTTGGGTGGGACCAAAGCCTGAAGCAGGAAGAGACCTGTGGATACCATCTCCTATCTTTTAGGCTGGTTGACTGAAATTGTCTTCATGCTCTAATAGTACTTTGTCACTGGCAAATGCCATTTGGTATCACTTCTGATCTCATCAGATCTTAGTGACTGCTCAAATTTCATGCTGTGTGGAACTGAAAGATAATTTCACCTCTGTGTTTTTAAATATGACTCTCATAGAGGCAGTTATTCTTTAGCTAAATTTACCCACCAGCACATTAATTACTTATGACTGTCTCAACAGGGATATGTTACTAACAGTAAACAGTGGGTCATCAGGACAAGTGGGACACTGAACAGATCGATACTGGAGTTCTCAGGAGCATGCAGCGAGAGGGGGGCCCTGGCAGACTTCTGGGAGCCACTAACATCAGTATGTCACATTTGTCTTTCCTTGGGAAGCAGATGAGATTAACAGCCTGAGAGTATTGTCATTATTCTTAAATGAGTGATTGCATAGATCTATGTGGTAGGCTCTTTGCAGGAAAGAACCAAAATGAGGTTCCCAGAAACTGAGTTCTCAGGAGTTTACTGGCTTTCTCAGAGGAGGAAAATTATTCAAATATGGGATGTTCTTTCAGATATTTGATTTAAGTTAAACTTTCTTTAGTGTTACTGTGTAAACTCCAAAAATATTATTTATCTTTTGTCTTTAAAAAGATAGACAACAGGTACATGTATGAAGGACACTGTTGGTTTCTATCTAGCTTTCATTCTTTCTTCATCCTGAGTGAACCCTTTTTAAAAAATCATTTCCAGATATCTACCTCTTCCTCAACCAGCCATATACCTCTGCAAAAGCTGATCACTACTGCAGCTTTAGTAGAGGACTCATTGGATTCAGGATAGTGATTCTTTGAAGAATGGTTTCATGAATCAACCTTGGCTAGTGAACTATTATTAGGGGAATTCTTCTAGGAGGATCTGGAAAGAGTTTTCCTCACTTCTAAGAGAATTCCACAGAAGAAAAACTCTCTCTGAATATTGTCATGTCTGGATATTTTCCTGAAGCTGTTGGTTGCCCTACTGTTCTATGTCTAAGGATGGAGCCAACTCTTCTGTTGGATCATTGAGGGTGGCTGAAATGAGAAGAGGAAAGAACTTAGGCTCCCAACTGCTGGATTAACCAGTCTCAAAATCAAATCCAACTGTTGTAAGATAATTTAAAATCCAAGCATTTGGACATTTATTGAGTTCTTTATTTCCTTTGCTATTTATGCAAGAAAAATAAATGTTTTGCTTCTATAGCATTCTTACTTTTAAAATAAATATGCCTTGCAAAATAAATATTTCTTGAATTGAACCAATAAAGATCTGGGAAAATATATCAGGGATATATTAGAGTCTGAATGTTATTAAAATTGACATAAGAAACACATTGTAACTTCTTGTCTTACATCAAATAATACCTATATATTCCACTGCTAATAAGCTTCACAACATTTAAGGCCTGGGTTAATGGGATTCCCTGATGGCTTAGATGGTAAAGCGTCTGCCTGAAATGCAGGAGACCCTGGTTTGATCCCTGGGTTAGGAAGATACCCTGGAGAAGGAAATGGCAACCCACTCCAGTACTCTTGCCTAGAAAATTCCATGGATGGAGGAGCCTGGTGGGCTACAGTCCATGGGGTCTCAAAGAGTCAGACACGACTAAGCGACTTCCCTTCCCTTCCCTACTCTCTTCCCTTATCCACACTTATGTCTTATTTCTCTGACTCTCTTACTTTGTTGACATGGTGGTGGTTTAGTCGCTAAGTCATGTCCAACTCTTGCAACCCCATGGACTGTAGCCTGCCAGCCTCCTCTGCCCGTGAGATTCTCCAGGCAAGAATACTGGAATGGGTTGCCATTTCCTTCTCCAGGGGATCTTCCCAATCCAGGAATTGAACCTGGGTCTCTTGCATTGCAGGCAGATTCTTTACCAACTGAGCTATGAGGGAAGCACTTACTGACATAGCATCTTCTTCTTTTACTCTTCCACTCACTTTTCTATGAAATCCAAGTAGGTCATCTCCCCTATTTCATCTTTGAATTCATTTTTGAAATTGCTATTTTTTAAAATAGCAGTCATTTCTCTGTTTGAATATGATTATAAAATATTCAAAATATTATTACAAAAGATAATTCTTCATGAAAATATTCTGATGTAACTAAAAATTTTAAAGATCTAAACTATGTATAGTATTTCTGTTGCTCAAAATAGTATATATCCATAGACTTAGTATTATTTTATAGAACATGTAAGATGCTCTAAATTTTGAAATTAGTATTTTCAAAGAGTAGTAAATATCTTGGGCAGATTATAGTTAAGTATAGTTTTAATTTCTATTTCCTAGCAACTGATAGAAAATAATTATAAAAATTTTGATATATTTTAAATGATTGCTTTTACTAGGGATGCTAGTAGAAGTTTAAGGATGGTAAAATATCAGATTTTTTTCTCAAGTTCTCATTTATGATACATTTTTTCCACCTTATGCATTTTTATTCTGAAGAATTTAATTTAAAAATGTCACTTTAAATTCTGTAATATTTTATCTTCCACACAAAATTCTACTTAAAAAAATCAGTTTTCTACCTGAAGAATGTTTAAGGTAATTGAAAAGGAAGCTAGAACAACATAATACCCTTAAAAAATCATATTTTTGTCAGACTCAAGTGTATTTTGGCATTGAAGAATTTTGTAGTTTTATTTTAAACGTATACATACATGTATGGAAAACATTCCATGTTGTTTGAGCAGTTTCAAAATGAGTTGCCTCCTTTAGTGATTATGTGTTTTTCTCCTCCCCTTCTCTTTTAAAAAAGTGCTTAAATTATACTCTTGGAAAGCTACCCTGTACTCAATTTAAATGAGTTCTATAGTCAATCAAGTTGGAAAACTGTCACATACTATTCCCTCTTCATATTAATAATGCACACCATCATATGAAGAAGTTTGGGGATCCCAGTAGTAAAGACATTTGTTTCATCCAGCCTTTAATCATGGGACCATTTCTTTCTGTCACAGCTCTGAACATGCTTTGAAACTAAGGTATCATTTAACACACTTTAGGAGGTATCATTCTAAATAAGTCTTCTGTCAATCCAAAGAGTCAGTGGAGCTTCCCTGGTTGAGAAAACATAATTTGTGTAGCCCTTGAATTGGTTTAAATTTTAAAAATGTTTTAATTGGGAATTGCTGTCTCATGGGAATCCTTGTTGACAAAGCAGTACCGCAGTGCCACAGTTGATATCCCGGCGCTGGAAATTCTGAACTTGATTGGTTATGGCATTCTTTTAACACAGTTTGCTAATTTCCTGATTGCATTCCCTGTTATTGACTTCATATGGTAGGGAAGCATGAGGTCTGCATTATCTTTTCACCTATGGCAATTTTTTTGCTGGATGTTTTATACATAGGAGTAGAGAATTGGCCACATGATTAGTATAAACTGAATGGTAATGATAATTTCAACAAAGCCAAGGGAATTTCCCCCTCCCATGCCAGAGGTCATTTTAAAGCTTTTTTTCCCCCTCGCATTGTTACACATAAAACATTCTAAGGTTGACCGGAGATAGGAAATAAAGAACACAGAGCCACATGTTGACCTTCCTGCAGCCTTGAGATTCTGAAGATGTGTTGTGTGTTCACATGGGCTGTCATCGCATGATCTATTGCTTGATAAAGAAAGAGTCTCTGTTCTCTGACCCCAATTCCTTCAAGCCTAGAAAAATACTTCACATTAGAAATTTTAAATCGACTTCTCAAGTTACCATTAACTTCCCCTGTTAATTTGGGAAATATTTCTCGTGTATTTTAAAGAAAATACTTAGATGTTTCTGTTTCTTTTTTCCCATACAAAATATATGATTAATTTTGTTACTTTATGTTTCTAATACTTTTCTGATGTTGTGCTTCCCTTGAGAGAATTTTTCTTTTTAAGATTCAGAATCAGTAAGAGATATTGTTAATGTGTTTTTTAAATTAAAATCACTGTGTGGCTGAAATCAGAGAAATTTTATAGAGATACATAGATAACTAAAGGAGCATTTTCTATTAGGATGCTAGGTGTCTGATTTTTAGAGGTATGTTTTGAAGTGAATCCTGTCAAAATATAAGGTGTACTCCAGAGATTTAGTTTTCTGTTTTAACCTTTTCATGACATTTTATGATTAAATTTAAAGGCATAGAAAAAAGAGAGAAAATTGAATTTAAAGAGAGAATTTTACCTTCATCCTTTTATAATTTTGAAAATATAATCATCATTTACTTGTTCACTTATTCATTGATTCACTGATTTATGCACATTTATGAGGACCTGACTTTCTCAAATAAACTTCCAATGTAATTGGATAGATCTATTACCTGTCTTGTGCCTCCTGGTTCTGGGAATGAGTCAGTCATTTCTGCCCTCAAATTTTTATTCCTGTTATTGTCTCGGGCTATAAGGCCTTCCTTTCTGCTCTGCTTGTTTAAACTTAATGCAAAATCCAAAGAGCAGTTCCAATCCCATCTCCTTAGGAATTCTTCTCTGTCTCACTTAAGCACTTATTTAATAATCTTTCATCTGAACTCCCACAGCACTTCCAGAATGAGCCATATAATTTAGTACTTAATTATATATAGTCTCATATCATTTATCTATAAGAGATTTGTCTTCCTTGTTTCATCTTTATACTGTATGGTCATAAATGCCAGGATTCCAGTTCTTTAGTATCCTTCATAGCACTGAGAACACAGTAGATATCCAATCAATGCACGGTCATCAATTACTGATCATTTTAATTTGTTTGGAGATACAGTTCAGTTTAAGGAAAGGACTATGGTATCAGACTATCCAAACTAAAATCTTACCTATCATTTACTGGCTGTACTTTTGGCAAATTGCCAAAATAAATTTCTTCATCTGTTAAGTAAGAGTGAAAACAGAGCTCCTGCACACATCACACAGGTTGATTATGAACATTAAGTGACACAGAGCATGTAAAATATATGCATGGTAGTGCCGGGAACCCAATAAAATTCAATGAATATCAGTAGTAGTATTATTAATGCACCTAAATCAATACTCTCCTTTTTCATCTGAAATGTATTGCTGGAAAGAAGATTACTACACAAGAATCAGGACTGGGGCTGGGTAGATAAGGTAGGGAAATGGAAACTCTGTTATCCTAATAAATCTCTTGCACATATAATCCTGTTTTTTAAAAATTTTCTTAATTTTTAATTGACGTATAGTTGATTTACAATGTTGTATTTCGGGTGTACAGCAAAGTGATTCAGAGATCTAATCCTCTCTTGATGTCTGTTTCTCAGAGGACCCAAATTAACATACCTGTCCAACTGGTTGTTTTAAAAAATATTGTTTACTTCTATCTACATATCACATACGTATAGGTTTCTGTACCTCTGTTTGAAAAAATGAAAGTGTGAAAGTGTTAGCTAGCTCTTTGTGACTCCATGGACTGTAGCCCCCCAGGCTCCTCTGTCCACGGAATTCTCCAGGCAAGAATACTGGAGTGGGTAGCCATTCCCTTCTTTAGGGGATCTTCCCTCCCCAGGGATCCCTTCTCCAGGGGTCTCCTGCATTGCTGGCAGATTCTTTACTCTCTGAGCTATTAGAGAAGCCCTGCACCTCTGTTTTCTTCCGTGCTTTTGATTCAGAACATTCTGTTATTTATATCTTTTTTAGCCATTTTGTAATAAGAGATTTCAGTCAGATTCCCCTTCATGGGACTGAAGAATACATAATTAAAATTAATAGACTGAAGATCCTATTGTAAAAAAGTAATACTTTTTTCTTTTTCATGGGAAACAAATGGACTAAGAAACATTAAAGCACAGCAAGATTTTATGTCTCTTGTTACTCAGCAAGAGAATAGGACATGATTCTCCCAAAACTCCTGTGAGCAGCACCTCATTGTCCAGAAATTCTGCTTCTTTAGAGCTTAATATTTTTACCAGAGAGTGGGGAGGAGCTGCCCTGTCATGTTAGCTGAGGTTTGGGTGTCACATGGAACTCGCCTCACATGAAGGGAGAACCATGGCTGGATATCACCTAAGATTCATGGCTTCTGCCATTGGGAGGTTAAAAAAAAAAAAAAAAACAAACAAGAGGGAAGTTGACCTCTTCTCTTTGAAGCATCTGCCCTTCATGCACAGGAGCTTGTCTGTGAGTGCACCATTGTGTCCAAACGAGCTTATCAACTTAGGGATCTTGTCACCTTCAGTTGAAGGCTGGAAGCTATGTAAGTGTTTGGGTAGGAAACCAAGGAATAAGAGAAAAATCTTCAGGTCTTTGTCCCTGGATAGCTTAAAACCTTTATTTGGTGACATTAAAAAATCACAGCAAATGCCTAGCCCAGACGAGGGAGTTGTTATTCACTTTAGCAAGGTTCTATGACACCTTGATCTATTTCATTTTTTTAAAAAATGAGGCCCTCACCTCAATCAGCAACCTTGTAAATACTACTCTTGAATATGCACACCACCTGTTAGACGGTTAGGATTTTTGGAAGAAGATTGTATGGTTATAACTGCATAAATAATATCACTATGCTGCTTTAGAAATGGAAAGAGTAGATAGAGTTCTCTCAAATGGTTTTGGTAAGTTTGTTTACTGTGTCCTTTTCGAAGCATTGGCTTTACTTATCCATGAACCATCCACAGAAGAGGTTGGTTGAGGTTGAATACTGTATCTATTTTTACAATTCTGTGAAAAATATGTAATAAAAATTCTTTGATAATGTGGCAGTTAAGAAGTCTAGGAAGAAAGTACATGGGTATTTTTTTTTGGTTGCCAATAACTAATAATGATAATGTACTTTAAAGAAAGTGAAGTCGCTCAACTTTAAACCTTCCTTTAAATAATGAGCTGTGTACTTCTTAAAGTAAGCCTGAACGAGATGAAGTAATGAGTAAAATAAAAGTCTATTTTCACAACCTTAATTGATTCTGGGTGCATGTGTGTGTGCAAGGTACAAAATGCTGGTTTGTGTGGCTTATCTCTACCTCAAGGTTTCTTTGTGAATGAAAGAATGATACTTAAATAACTGAATTATCTGAATTTCAACAGGTTGTTCAAAAATAGCTGCAATATCAAGAGAATATGCACACTTAACTTTGAGAGAACTGCAGATTTATTTTTCTATGCAATGTTTTCCATGAAGCTGTTCAACAAATGCTTGTCAACTGACCAACATTAAAAAAATTTTTTTGAAGGCATAAAACAACTCAGTCATTCCTGTGCTCACATATCTCTGTTTTTTTCATTTTATGATTCTTTCATTTTGCTATACTAAAATCTGTCTGGCATTGGCACATGTTTTCCTGTGAATTTCTGCAGATGGCATGCTGATGTTCCCATAGAATTAGAGAATGAAGAGAGATCTTAGCTAGTTTTCAAGTATGGCTTCTACCTGCCAGCATTAATATCACCTGGGCAATGTTGGAGATGCAAATTCACAGGCCCTACCCCAGACCCAGAAAATCAGAGAGTTTAAAAAGTGAGCACAACAGTTGATGTTTTAACAAGTTCTCTAGATGATTCTGAGGCACACTGAAGTTCAGGAACCAATGATAATATCCAATCCTTTCATTATACAATTAACAAAATTAAGATTGAGACTACCTCAGCTCCTTTATTCTGTGTTCTCTCCAGGCTTTCATATCACATGTAGCTTTAGTTACTACCTATATGCAGTTGGCTTCCAAATTGTAACATCTTTGACCTTTTTTCCTAAGACCCATAGCCAACTTCTTTACTTGGTTTGAGTGTTGGTTTGAGTGTTGCAGGTACCTCAGATTTACAGGTACAAAGCCTCTATCTTCTCCAGTGTTACACATCTCAGCAAATGTGCATTCTTTTGCACAGCTGTTCAAACTGGAAGCCTGAGAATCCTTTTTCTCACCTCTCCCTCATCCTCCTTTATTTAATTCATCAAAATGTCAGCTCTACTTCTGAAATAGCTCAAAATAATTCTCTCTCCATCTCTACTGCTACAAGCCCAGTGAAAGTCATCATCATTCTCTTTTACTTCCTTCACCCCTTGCTCCTCTTTTGACCCTTCTGGTGCTTTCTATCAAGAGGACCTAAAGCAATCTTTGAAAACTGGTCTTGTCAGTTCTGTTTAATAACTTTACATTGATCAGTTCAGTTCAGTCACTCAGTCGTGTCCGACTCTTTGTGACCCCATGAATTGCAGCACCCCAGGCCTCCCTGTCCATTACCAACTCCCGGAGTTCACCCAAACTAATGTCCATTGAGTCGGTGATGCCATCCAGCCATCTCATCCTCTGTTGTCCCCTTCTCCTCCTGCCCCCAATCCCTCCCAGTATCAGGGTCTTTTCCAATGAGTCAACTCTTCACATGAAGTGGCCAAAGTATTGGAGTTTTAGCTTTAGCATCAGTCCTTCCAATGAACACCCAGGACTGGTCTCCTTTAGGATGGACTGGCTGGATCTCCTTGCAGTCCGAGGGACTCGCAAGAGTCTTCTCCAGCACCACAGTTCAAAAGCATCAATTCTTCAGGGCTCAGCTTTCTTCACAGTCCAACTCTTACATCCATACATGACCACTGGAAAAACCATAGCCTTGACTAGATGGACCTTTGTTGGCACAGTAATATCTCTGCTTTTTAATATGCTACCTAGGTTGGTCATAACTTTCCTTCCAAGGAGTAAGTGTCTTTTAATTTCAGGGCTAAAATCACCATCTGCAGTGATTTTGGAGCCCAGAAAAACAGTCAGCCACTGTTTCCACTGTTTCCCCATCTATTTGCCTTGAAGTAATGGGACCAGACGCCATGATCTTCGTTTTCTGACTGTTGAGCTTTAAGCCAACTTTTTCACTCTCCACTTTCACTTTCATCAAGAGGCTTTTTAGTTCCTCTTCACTTTCTGCCATAAGGGTGGTGTCATCTGCATATCTGAGATTATTGATATTTCTCCCAGCAATTTTGATTCCAGCTTGTGTTTCTTCCAGTCCAGCGTTTCTCATGATGTACTCTGCATAGAAATTATTGTCACCCTGTCAGCAGGGTGACAATATACAGCCTTGACGTACTCCTTTTCCTGTTTGGAACCAGTCGGTTGTTCTATGTCCAGTTCTAACTGTTGCTTCCTGACCTGTATATAGGTTTCTCAAGAGGCAGGTCATTGTGGTCTGGTATTCCCATCTCTTACATTGTACTTAGGGTAAAATCCCAAGTTTTTCAGATTGCTTATGGAGAGACAGAGGTTCGGTGTCTCTGCCTAATCCATCTCCCAGTGTTTTCCTCTTATTTCCTAAACAGCAGGCAGTTTTCAGGGCTTTGACAAGTATCGTTCTTTCTGCTTTGAAAACTTTACTCTGTACTCTCTACTCAGCCTCTTCCTACCTTCCAATATCAGCTGAAATCTGTGGTCTCAATCCTTGCTTCAAATTATAATCACTTAGGTGAGATTTAAATAAATGATGCTCAGTTCAGTTCAGTCACTCAGTCCTGTCCGACTCTTTGTGATCCCATGGACTGAAGCACACCAGGCTTTCTTGACCATCACCAATTCCCAGAGTTAACTCAGACTCATGTCCATTAAGTCGGTGATGTTGTCCAACCATCTCATCCTCTGTTATGCCCTTCTCCTCCTGCCTTCAGTCTTTCCCAGCATCAGGGTTTTTTCCAGTGAGTTAGTTCTTCGCATCAGATGGCCAAACTATTAGAGCTTCAGCTTCAGTATCAGTCCTTCCAATGAATATTCAAGATTGATCTCCTTTAGGATTGACTGGTTTGATCTCCTTGCAGTCCAAGGGACTCTCAAGAGTCTTCTCCAACACCAGAATTCAAAAGCATCAATTCTTTGGCACTCAGCTTTCTTTACAGTCCAACTCTCACTTCCATACACAACTACTGGAAAAAGCAGAGCTTTGACTAGATGGACCTTTGTTGCAAAGTAATGTCTCTGCTTTTTAATATGTTGTCTAGGTTGGTCAAAACTTTTCTTCCAAGGAGCAAGTGTCTTTTAATTTCATGGCTGCAGTCACCATCTGCAGTGATTTTGGAGCCCCCCAAAATAAAGTCTCTCACTGTTTCTATTGTTCCCCCATCTATTTGCCATGAAATGATGGGATCAGATGCCATGATCTTAGTTTTCTGAATGTTGAGTTTTAAGCCAACTTTTTCATTGTCCTCTTTCACTTTCATCACAAGGCTCTTACTTCTTCTTTGCTTTCTGCTATAAAGGTGGTATCATCTGTGTACTGAGGTTAAATGATGCTACCTGAATCTCATTCTTAGATTCAGTTCCTTTGATCTGGTACATGGTCAAGCAGTCATTGCTTTTAAACCTTCTTCAGGTAATTCTAATGTGCAAAATTTAGAACTACTGGCCTAAATATCACTTCCATAGAGAAACCTTCCCTGATTTACCACTTCCTGTTTGAATTCCTAATTGACTAGTATTTATTGCACATTATATGATTATATTCAGTACTTGTCAGTCAAGCTCAATTGTAAGCTTAATGAGGGCAGAGGCTCTGTCTCTTTGGTGCATCTGTGTTTCCAGCACTAAATAGTATCTGGGTTAAGATTGGTCCATAAATTATTGGTGAATAAGTTAATAAATTAATTTGGAAGGTTTTAAAGCTAGCTTATGGTGGAACCCAGTCTAAACCCAATCTGCCCTGACTTCTGCTTCTATAGTCTTAGAATGCAGAGGATCAAGTAGTTCTTTGAATCTAATATGCCCAAATGGGGAAAATTCTAATCTGAAACCACTACCTCCTCTGGTGGAAGATGACATGAGCTGTTAGTTGTACTCCTCTTAATAGCAGCTCCACACCACATGGCTCTGTTTTGCTTCATTTCTGAGCCCTAAAATCCAGATTGGTCCTAATGTCTCTTGAGGATATCCAGGACTCTCCTAATAAAAGATGTACTATTGAATTTTTATGAGACATATATGCTTTGACATGAATTTCAATTTAAATCTTGTGATACAAAGAGCTATCAGGAAATAGTAGCTCTTTGGCAAAGAGGTGGTATTAGAAGATTTAGATAGTTCATGTACTATTTTCCTCTTTAATATGCCACCTGACATTCTATTTTATTTTATTAATACATGGCTGCAACCAAAGGGGAAAAGAACATTCAGAGAGTTAGACAATGCTCCTCTGGAAAGGTCAAATTCACACTTTTGAATAATAGCCCGCTTTTCCCCCAAATTACATTTCCAGTAGGCAATAGTGGGTTTGACTGATAAGCACTAACTGTGGATATTGATTATTATTCAAGGGCTTTTTTTTTTTTTTTTTTTTTTTTTTTACTTAGAAAGGAATCTAAGCTCAGTGACAAGCTCCAGGCTACATTGTCAGTTTCTGTTGTGTAGACATCCTTACAGCACATTACTTATTCATCTCTCTGGGTTGTTGTTCTTAAATCAGATTCACAAAATTTCCAGGATAGTCTTGACTTTAGATACCATACCTTATAGTATCACCAACTCAACAGACATGTAAACTCAACAGCAAACTCTGGGAGATAGTGGAGGAAGGAGGAGCCCAGTGTGCTGCAGTCCATGGGATTGCAAAGAGTTGGGCCTGACTTAGCAGCTGAAGAGCAACACCTTACTCATGTTTGAAAACATCAAAACAGCACAGGAATCCCCCAGATTTAGCAATAACAGTGGAATGACTCAAGTCAGAGGTTGAAGAGGAATAAAAGTTAACAAAAACATACAGGAGCTTTTCTGTGCTTTAATAATCTCCCTTTCTTCGAAATGGCAACCCACTCCAGTATTCTTGCCTAGAGAATTCCATGGACAGAGGAACCTGATGGGCTACAGTCCAGGGAGTCACAAAGAATCGGACGCGACTGAGTGACTAACACAACACAAGAACTCTCTTTGAAGACCTCCCTGATGTTAATGCCAGGGCAATGGTGTTTGCCTGAGCAAGGCAAGGCTGAGTCATTGATTCAAGGTGATAGCAATGACAAATATTTCCAAGTGTAATTGAAGGCATTTACTTGCCTACATTGCTAGCATTCTTTGAAGTGTATTCAAAAGAAATTATATTTCATATTCATGTCAAAATGAATGTAAAAGTCAAGAAGATGTGTACTTTTAAGGCAACTGTGCAAAAGGAATAGCTCATTTAAAAAAACCAGTAATCACAAGTGATGTGCACATTTTAGAAGTGAGATATATCAATATATTGCTAGCATTGGGAATTTGATATGCTTTTGTACACTCAAATAAAGAAAAATCTATTTTAGGCATTATTAACTTACAGGTAGAAGAAGGGAGATCTTGTTTTCTTTGTAAATTCAAAGATGGTTTTCTTACTTTTAAGGAAATAATCTTTTAAATAAATATGTTCTAAAATTACATTTTAATGAGAGTTTGAGAACAGACTAGGTGAGTGGAAAGACTCTACAGCGCAGAGATAGCTAAGAGGATATAAAGATGTTTGGTATGTGAATATTAGGATTTGAAACACATGCAAAGGAATTACATGGATTCATTGTCTCATTGTTATGTACAAATGCTATGATATAAAGTTTGTTTTCCCTAAATAATAACTTTTGAACATCAGAAACAAAACATGTATCACTAAAATGTTTGTAATCAAAGTGAAAAAGTACAGACTTGCCATTTTTTTTTTTAGGAGAAAAAGCAATATATAAAATTTTAAAAAGCAGACTAAAATTTTTATTAAATCTGTTAAGAAGAAATGGCAACCCACTCCAGTATTCTTGCCTGGAGAATCCCATGGACAGAGGAGCCTGGCGGGCTGTAGTCCATGGGGTTGCAAAGAGTCGGACATGACTGAAATGATTTAGCAGAGCACAGTACATTAAGATATTATCATTTTATAGTAGTGGAAAAACTAACATGACAATCTAATTTTAAGTGATTATTTTATTGAATTATGCATTGCATTTCATATAATTTTATTTTTTCAAAAAATGTTTTAGTCATGTGATTGACCCCATTTTATTTTATTATGTGATATTAAATATTAATTTATATATGGAAAATATTTTTTAACATGTCTCAAATTTTGTAATGAAACATAGGTAGTAAATAACATGTGATAATTTTCTATTTTGACTCCCTTTCTGCATTATAGTAACTGAATTTCTTCACATTGGAAGTAAGTCTTCTAACTGAAAGAACTTGTTTATCAGCCCTAGGAAATAGTTGTGCTCAGTCACATCTGACTCTTTGTGACCCCATGGATTCCTGCCAAGCTCCTCTGTCCATGGGATTTTCCAGGCAAGAGTACTGGAGTGGATTGCCATGTCCTCCTCCAAAGGATCTTCCCAATCTAGGGATTTAATCTGCATCTCCTGTATCTCCCGCATTGGCAGGCAGAATTCTTAACCTCTGAGTCACCTGGGAAATAGCTATAGAGCTAGGATTTTCAGGCCTTGGTGTCAAGAGTTACTTCTTAAGGATTAAGTATTGTGTTAAATGTTGAGCCCTCCAGAAATGTCCAGAAAACAGTCCCTTCTGTGGAGATCTCCTCTCATAAAGAAGGCAGTCACGAACACAATTAACCTCATAATTAAGTCAAGTGGTAGGTACAAATGAGCAATAAAGAAAAAACTTTGGGGACAAATACACAAGTAAGGTTAATTCTGATGGAGTCCCAGGCATCTGACTGAAAAAAATATTCTTTCTGTTCCCATGTTGTCTGTACTATGTATTGCTCATAGCAGGTGTTCCATCGTTAGGCTAATGTCAGGTCAGTGAAGGCTCTCTAATTATCTGGCTGGGGAGTTGTGATGGAGGAGGCCTCTCGACGGTTTTTGAGGTTGGTGCCTGCTAGCCAGTTTCCGGAGAAGGCAATGGCACCCCACTCCAGTACTCTTGCCTGGAAAATCCCATGGACGGAGGAGCCTGGTGGGCTGCAGTCAATGGGGTCGCTAGGAGTCGGACACGACTGAGCGACTTCACTTTCACTTTTAACTTTCATGCATTGGAGAAGGAAATGGCAACCCACTCCAGTGTTCTTGCCTGGAGAATCCCAGGGATGGGGGAGCCTGGTGGGCTTCTGTCTATGGGGTCGCACAGAGTCGGACACGACTGAAGCGACTTAGTAGCAGCAGCAGCGGCAGCCATAGTTTCACTCGGCTGACTGTATCTTAAAAGAGGAATTAAGCTTCAACATTCACTTCAAGCTTAAAAATTTTAAATGAAGCTTTTACCTAATATTTTTCATCAACAGAGTAGGTAGATCTTGAAATGATGTCATCTGGGAGGAACTGGGAAAACCATGTGCCTCAAAAATATATTAAATACATTTGTCTTATACTTAAAATTCTATGACTGAAGGTTAATTTCTTTGTTAAACTCTCAATTCCTTTTGAATACAACTGTCCCTGGGAATGATCACACATCATTCTGCTATAACATCTGGTTGGGAATCAATAGGCTCCTTTTCAGACCGAAGTTCTGTTCATACAAAGACAGTTATGTCCAGGGAAGCTGCAAACATTCATGGAAGTTAGGGTCATCCGGGCCTATTGTTGTGAGACATTGAGAGACACAGTCAAAAGAGGGGAGCAGGGTTTTGAAAAAGAGAACAGAGGAGCCATATTTGCCAAACTTGACTAGGAATTGTCCTAACTGTGAGATGGTGCCACATGTAACGATTGTTTGATAAACCTAGTCACTGCATTCTACAAACCTAAGTCCTTCTAATTACCTTTTTAGCTTAGGGCTTCCCTGGTGGCTCAGACAGTAAAGAATCTGCTGCAATGTGGGAGACCTGGGTTCGATCCTGAGTTGGGAAGATCCCCTGTGGGAGGGCACAGCCAGCCACTCCGATAGTCTTGCCTGGAGAATCCCCAGGGACAGAGGAGCCTGGTGGGCTACAATCCATGGGGTTGGACAGAATCTGACATGACTGAGCGACTAAGCCCAAGCACATAAGGTTGAATTTAACTTAATTGAAATTGAAATTACTGAAATTGAAATCAGTTGGAGATTCTTCAGTTCAGAGGCAGGTCAGGATCCCTCCTGAAGGTTGGCCTCTGAAGTTGTACCCAGACAGCAGTGATGCTGGTTAATAACAAGTGATGGGTCGAGCATTCATAGTCTCACTGGAGGGGTCACATTATATAGAATAAGGTGATGCCCCCAAAGAACAAAGGTATAAACCACTTAAAATAGCCCACTTTTCCTATTTTATCCTTTCTTATTACAGATGGTAATTCATACTTCATTTGATACTGAGGATAAATAACAAAATTTATGTAAGCTTATTGTGCTGAGTGTGTGTGCTCAGTCACTCAGTCATGTCCAACTCTTTGCGACCTATGGACTGAAACAGATGTAAATAGCATTTATTTAATACCCACCTGTGTGAGGCTTGGAGACAATACCGTCATGCAGTGTCCTATTTGAACCAATTAGGCTCAAATCAAGTGACCTAGACTCTCACATATAGAGTTACCATAATATAGGAACAAAATTTCAAAGCAGAACAAAGTCTGATTCAGACCTTTTAACGACTCTGCAATTATCACTTTTGGAAAGGGATGGAAAAAAAGATAAGTGGGACCCAGACCTTGCCTCAACCCCATTCTACCTCTATGTGGGCCAATTACTCTCGGATGGCCATATAAATCCAAGAGGCTATATTATGTCTTCAAGCTCAAACAATCCATGCTTCTCTGTACTTTGGGGTCTGTGAGCCATGGTAATGGCGTGGGCATTATCTCTGAGGGAACTCTACCTCTTACTTCATGATAAGCACATTTGGCAAATGAGAAGAATGAACCACTTGCTTTCTTGCCCACATGGAGCTCAGTGTTCACGACCTTTGGGCCTCCCAGAGCCTGCTTTTTCTGCAGAGCCCCTTGGCTGCATATCACAGGGCATGCCATTGCCATATATGGATAGGTCATTGGGCTGCACGAGTTAACTGGGATTATCAACAACTATAATGTTGGTGTTTTGATCCTCAGCAACTTGGCTTTGAAGCTGAAGGGCAGGGCACAGGCATACTTATGTGTCTTAATTTGGTAATAATAGCATGCTTTTCTGATGACAAAGAATGCTGTGAATATCCAAGTTTATACTATGCATACTGTTGATATTTGATACGACATTAAGTTAAACCATGGCTTGCCCATTTGTCTAAATCTTTTCACTTAAACTCCAAACATTTGTCATGAATGGACTTGGGATGTGGTGGAAAAGTAATTAGGAAGACCTTTTACTTTTCTAGCTCGAGTCATACTTTTGTAGCCTTCTTTGGTATTTTCAGATAATTTTGCTTCTCTTTATTTACCCTTAGTTGTTAGATGAAAATAAATATTCATTTGAGGTTTCTTGGATTTGAAGTTACTGTAGTCATAGACAAATATCACTACATGGATTTTTTAGACCCATAGAATGTTACTGCTCAAAGCAATCTTAGCAATCATTTAGCCTAGTTCTTTTATCAAGATGTTTCTCCCTATACCTGGAAAAAAGTGTATAGATTATGGCATCAGAATTGCATTCAAATTCTTGTCTTGCCTAATAGCAACCATGGGCAAGTTACTGGACCTCTCTTAGGCTAAGTATCCTTACCTGAAAAAAACAGGGTCAATTAGACCTGTCTTTACAGACCTGTACAGACGTATTATGTATTAATAATTTAGCTTCAGAATGTTAGCTCTACTTTAACTCTACAATAATATTCTTTGTTTGCATTTTAATTTAATTTTATACTAAAATAATTATATCATGAGACACTTAAATAAGGTTATATATAAATATATATATATTATATACTTCTTTAGTATCACGATGTAAGAGTAATCTTAAGATCAGATATAGGGGTCTATTTATATGGAAAAGGAAACTTATGGGAGAATAAAAGAAGATATGCCTTATTTTAAATTTCCAGAGTATAGAAATAGGAATAGTGAAGTAAGGGATGGAGAATGAGTTTTTAAAAAATTCCTGGGGTGGAAATAGGAATGAATTTATATTTTGACTGGAAGTATAAATTGAACAATACTATGACGGGTAAAGATATAAGATAGACTTCATGACAATAAAAATGAAATCCTTTAATATGAATAGTGTAAGCCTACCCAAATTTTTCATATTCTAAAAAACATGTAGGAAACAGAGGATGAAAGCCCGAACTAAAGTAAAAACAGATTGATCAGACATATTGTCTGGAATTAAGTGAAGAAAGTAAATGGCAAGTTTTTTCCCTTTCTGTGTCTTTTTCTGGAATAAAGACATGTAAATTGTCAGATTTAGAAACATGATTTAAAAATTTTAAAATATTAGTTAATGTTTCTACTTAAAGCATGTCAGTTGCTCAGTCATGTCTGACTCTTTGTGACCACATGGATTGTAGCCCGTCAGGCTCCTCTGTTCATGAAATTCTCCAGGCAAGAATATTAGAGGGGTTAGCCTTTTCCTTCTCCAGGGGATATTCCTCATCCAGGAATGGAGCCTGGGTCTCCTGCATTGCAGGAGGATTCTTTACCATTTGAACCATCAGGAAGGCCCTAATGTTTCTGCTTAAGACACTATTAATCCATTATATGTTCATTCATTATTCATTAATGTGTGCATTCATTACTGTATTCAACAAATATTTTTGAACATCTATTGGACAATCTTTTATGTGCTGGGAGATAGTGGTGAATAAAACCTGACAATAACCCTGTTGTTTATGTATTAACGACCTAGTAGGGAAGAGAAGGATACTCATTATACACATTTACACATAGATATAAAATTATGGGGATCAATGATAAATGCCACATAGGGAAACCTAAAGCAAAGGAGAGATCTTGGGAGCAACATAAAGGAGAGGGCTTCCGTTTTAGGCTGTTAGGTAGGGAAGTCTCATGGTTGATGGACCGTGTGTTCTTTAAGGAAAACTTAGAGGCCTTCCTTGGAAAAGGCAGAGCTAGTAGTGAGGAATTCAGTATTCATGAAAAATGAGGTCAAATAGGCAATAGGAACTGCATAATTTAGGTCCCGTAAGGCATTGTAAGGATTTTGGCTTTTACTGAGAATAAGCAAATAATTTATAATATTTTAAAGAATGGCAGCAAAGAAAATTAATCCACCTAGTTGTCCCAGAAACCCTTCAGACCTATTACCTTCATCTTTTTCTTCTCGTCTGCTTACCTGATCCAACCATCTACCAAGGGCCAAGCTTCCCTTCTCTATCTGCCCTGACACTGTCTTATTCCAGACCTTCATCATCTGTCATCTGGATGCCAGCATTAACCTCTTAACTCCTTTCTCTGCCTCTGTATCACTATTATCTTGAATCCATCTTTCTCACTGTCAGCTGATGTCTTTCAGAAAACACTGAGCTGTTTGCATTGTGCTGCTGATATATCCTTTGAAGTTTACACTTTTTCTAAAGTCTGACTCTTTACAAGGCTCTTGACAATCTAGGTTAGATGCATATTTCTAGTCTCAATTCTGGTGCTCCTCAGTGTGGTGTGCTCCCGAAGTAGGTTCTGAGCTTTCACATTTGTGAAACTGCTTCACATTCCTCTGCCTAGAATGCTTTCATGTTTTGAGTGTATCACACTCTAATTCAACCTTGAGGCCCAGTAACAATTCACCATATTGAGGAGTTCCAAGCTCTCCTATATAGAGCCAATGAATCTTTCTTCTAAGTGCTCATTAAAGTATTTTTGTCATAGCATGTCTTACTCTTTAATTTGTTTATATATATATATATATATATATATATATATATATATATATATATCTTTCTGCCAGATAATAAGCTCCTGAAGCATGAAGTCTGTCTTATTTCCCTCTGTATCCAGAGTATTTAAGGGCCATGCCTAGTATTTAGGGAATGCTCAAGAATTTTTAAAATAAATACTATATGAATGGGTATGTGTGGGTAGTTGGATATGATTATGTTAAAGTTATTAATATGAGAAAAACTATTAATAGTAAGAAAGGACTATAGGCTGTCTTTATTATCAAAGCTTTGGGAAAATTGATCTGATTAAATATATTGGCCTTAGGGTTTTTTCTTTGATAAATTCAGAGGGTTGAATTGGATGGTCTTTAAGATCCCTTACATGTCTAAAACACTACTCATTCATTCATCCATGCATGCATGCATTCATAGTTAGGTGCCTATTATGTGCAAAGTATATGACTTCACCAAATCACAAATCATTCTTTTTATTCTATTTTATGTTTTGACTTAGTTAAATACTATGATGAGACTATAAATAAATGCATGGTATTTCTTTCCAGTCTGTCATAAGCTTATAAGATTAGAACATGTTTAGGTGTAACCTAAATACACAGCATTAAGAGAATTCAAGACAGAAAATGGATACAAGAAATTTAAAATAGCATTTGATGCTGACTGACATCTTAATACCACTAAGACATGGAAAAACTCATGTCATCCTTTCTACATAAGATAAAGGGATTTGGAAGAATATCTTGTTACTATACATGCTGGAACATATCTATAGAATGCTATATTTCAATATTCCAGAACAAATTCTTTACAATTAAAAGATGAGAAGACACACTCATATCTATACTACTTGAACTGAAATCTTATATAGATAAAGCAAGGAATGAAATTTATAATAGAATTGACTAACCTGAAAATAATCTCCTGAAATCTGTCAGTAGTTCTCCAAAAGTAGAATTTCTTTTTTAAACAAAGAATCCTGGCCTGAAGATGGCTATTGGCATCAGACAGAGGGGAACAAACTGGAAATATTTTCTAGGGATGAATGGAAGTTACTTTATTTTCAGAGTAAGAAATACTAGTTATAGATAATTCTTCCTTTTCTCCTTCAGCTCTCATTTTAATACTATTTTACTCAGATTTGTCAAACAGAAATATGTTATTATATAATACTTATCAAAAATTATTTGGATCCAAATTAGGTATTTCATAAATCTTTCTTTATAGTACTTGGTATCACACTAATGCTAACCAAGGAAATGACCCCTGTATTGTTAGCTATGGAGAATTTGTCACAATGTGGGATTTTCTACAGTGGAAACAGTCATGTATAGAAAGTGAGGCAAACTCTTGTATGTACCAGAGCTTTTTGGTTTTCATGCTACAACTTCTTAACTCCAGGTCACAACTTCTTGCACTCTAAAGTAGTCCACAAATATTTCATTACTGAGGATCTTTATAATTCACATCAACCTTAACTGGACATGGAACAACAGACTGGTTCCAATAGGAAAAGGAGTACGTCAAGGCTGTATATTGTCACCCTGCTTATTTAACTTCTATGCAGAGTACATCATGAGAAACGCTGCACTGGAAGAAGCACAAGCTGGAATCAAGATTGCCAGGAGAAATATCAATAACCTCAGATATGCAGATGACACCACCCTTATGGAAGAAAGTGAAGAGGAACTAAAAATCCTCTTGATGAAAGTGAAAGTGGAGAGTGAAAAAGTTGGCATAAAGCTCAACATTCAGAAAACGAAGATCATGGCGTCTGGTCCCATTACTTCATGGCAAATAGATGGGGAAACAGTGGAAACAGTGTCAGACTTTATTTTTGGGGGCTCCAAAATCACTGCAGATGGTGATTGCAGCCATGAAATTAAAAGACGCTTACTCCTTGGAAGGAAAGTTATGACCAACCTAGATAGCATATTCAAAAACAGAGACATTACTTTGCCAACAAAGGTCCATCTAGTCAAGGCTATGGTTTTTCCTGTGGTCATGTATGGATGTGAGAGTTGCACTGTGAAGAAGGCCGAGTGCCGAAGAATTGATGCTTTTGAAGTGTGGTGTTGGAGAAGACTCTTGAGAGTCCCTTGGACTGCAAGGAGATCCAACCAGTCCATTCTGAAGGAGATCAGCCCTGGGATTTCTTTGGAAGGAATGATGCTAAAGCTGAAACTCGAGTACTTTGGCCACCTCATGCGAAGAGTTGACTCATTGGAAAAGACTCTGATGCTGGGAGGAATTGGGGGCAGGAGGAGAAGGGGATGACAGAGGATGAGATAGCTGGATGGCATCACTGACTCAATGGACGTGAGTCTGAGTGAACTCCGGGAGTTGGTGATGGACAGGGAGGCCTGGTGTGCTGCGATTCATGGGGTCGCAAAGAGTTGGACACAACTGAGCAACTGAACTGAACTGAACTGATGCTAATCCATGGGCTTCCCTGGTAGCTCAGCTGGTAAAGAATCACCTGCAAAGCAGGAGTCCCCAGTTCGATTCCTGGATCGGGAAGCTCCTCTGGAGAAGGAATAGGCTACCTACTCCAGTATTCTTGGGCTTTTTTGGTGGCTCAGATAGTAAAGAATCCAGCTGCAGTGCGGGAAACCTGGGTTTGATCCCTGGTTTGGGAAGATCCCTTGGAGGAGGGCATGGCAACCCACTCCTTGCCTGGAGAATCCCCATGGACAGAGGATCTTGACAGGTTACAGTCCATGGGGTTGCAGAGTCAGACATGACTAAGCACAGCACAGCACAGCACTTGCTAACACATATATATTTTCATCAAACTGCATTAAATGAATAATATTTCATTTTCTCCTTTTTTCAAGCTATGCAATTAGATGGTCTTTCCTCTATTTTTCTGAGCCTATCTTGACAACATTTCTACTCACTCAGTAACTGTCAACTCCACTGTCCTTCTTTTTCTTTGAGCTTGCTAAACTTGTTCCTGTCTCAAAATCTTTGCCCTTGCTCTAACTTGTGCCTGACATATTCATCATCTAGATTAGTTGTTCTCAACTGGGCATGATTTTGCCCCTCCAGGGGACATTTAGGCAATGTCTGTAGGCATTTTTCATTATCAAAATCTGGGGTGGGGAATTCTACTGACATCTGCTGGGTAGACATTAGGGATCCTGCTAAATACCCTACAATACACAGGACAGCCTTCTTGTCGTTCTTATTTGATCCCAAACTTCAACATTTCCAAGATTAAGAAACCCATCCTTAGATTTTCTCATAACTAATTCTTTATAATCATTTAGAAAGAATTTAGTTTGTAATTCATGCAACACCTATCCAGAAGAGGGCTTCTCTAACCATCAGTGTAAATAGTTCCACTCCTGCTCTCACCTGGTCACTCTTTATTCTTATTCTTGAAGCGCTTATTTTTTCTAAGATTAAACTTTAATATACTGGTTGTTAAATATGTTTTTACAGGTAAGGGCTTTATCACATTCACAATTGTATTGCCAGTGCTTACAGGACTGACTGGCATACGGTTGACAATATTTTTGAATGAATATTGGAAGACCGATGAGATCAGTAGGTCATTGTTAAGGGTTGTGTGTGAAAGTGACTCAGTTGTGTCTGACACTTTGAGGCCCCATGTGCTGTAACCTGCCATGCTCTTCTGTCCATGAGATTTTCCAGGCAAGACTACTGGAGTGGTAGCCATTCCATCTTCCAGGGGATATTCCTGACACAGGAATTGAACCTGGGTCTCCTACATTGTAAGCAGATTCTTTACCATCTGAGTTACCAGCCCCTAGTTAAGGGTTGCTGCTGCTGCTGCTGCTAAGTTGCTTCAGTCGTGTCTGACTCTGTGTGACCCCATAGACGGCAGCCCACCAGGCTCCCCCGTCCCTGGGATTCTCCAGGCAAGAATACTGGAGTGGGGTGCCATTGCCTTCTCCGAGTTAAGGGTAACACATATTTAATTCATAAAATTTCAACTCAAAGGAAGAAAATGCACTTTCAGCTCTCTTATGCAACATAATGGCAGAAAAGTTGTATTTTCTAAAATTTGAAAACATCTTGAAGAAGTTATGCTTTTAGTAATGGTATAATAGATTGTATTGGACTGTCTTCACCTATAATAATTATAATCTTTGATCAAAATAAAAACAAGCAAACACAAAGGCAACAGAGAGTGACAAAACAAATAAAAACAGTGACAAAAGAAACTGTGGCACTGAATTGAATCAATTTGACTTTTATTTGGCTTTTCACCTGAGTATATTCTTCAGTCCAACTCAGTAAAAAGAGATGATTCTAACTAGATGTCAGAAGACAAGGACTTTAAAATCAGCTTTTATAAATATGACAAGGGAATGAAGGAAATCATGATTTTAATGAATGAACAGTATGGGGGATCTTAGTTCCCTGATCAGGAATCGAACCTGTGCCCCCTACACTGAGCACACAGAATCTTAATCATTGGACTGCCAGGGAAGTCTCTGTCATGTAACTTTTGATAAGATACAAAACATTGCAAATTTTATCTTGTTAGGTGCTGAATAGTTTTTGTCTTCATAAAAGTGTTCTTGAACTTTGTTCTGAGGTGCAGTTAAATTACCTGGAAGCAGGCTGATACTTCTGATTCTTGTTTTTAAAATTTATTAGGTCGACCAGAACAGCATTCAATATAGACCTAATTATTTCTCAACTGAAGCAAGACCCTACTCTACCTAATATCCCCATAAAGGTTTTACAGTCTGGCTAGAGAAAAAGGCATTATTGTCATTCTTATGCAGACTCTGAAGATTGTTCTGTTTTATCATTTTGGAATAATGTCTCCAGCTTTTTGTTAGTTTCCTTACATGCTTCCTTTGATCAGTACTCTGAGGAAATAAACTAGACTTCATCCAATTTAGAAATGTATGCTTATCAAAAGACACATTTAAGCAAATAATCCATATACATTGGGAAAATTATTTTTTAAACACATATTTCAAAGAGGACTTATATCTAGAATACACAATGAAATTACTGTGATGCAATTATATGACAGTCCAATAGACAGTAAGCAAAAGACTTAACAGATGCTTCAAAAAGGAAGTTAAATGAATGGACATAAGCACCTGAAGTAGTGATCCACGTCTTTAGCCCTTTCGGAAATGAAGATTGGAACCACACAAGATAATTCTACACACTCACTCTAATAACTAAAATTAAATGAACTGACAATTCCAAATTTCGTTGATAATTTAGATGAAATCGAATTTGGCAAGAAAGTAGATAGAATGAATGGAACTACAATTTGGGAGACTACAATGATACAATCACTTTGGCAAAAATGTTTGGCAGTTTCTCATGGAGTTAAATGCATACCTATTCTGTGTGGGCTGTGTGCTTAGTCGCTCAGTCCTGTCTGACTCTTTGCAAACCTGTGGACTGTAGCCTGCCAGGCTCCTCTGTCCATGGTTTTCTCCAGGCAAGAATACTGGAGTGGGCAGCCATTCTTTTCTCTAGGGGATCTTCCCAACCCAGGGATTGAACCCAGGTCTCCTACATTACAGAAGGATACTTTACTGTCTGAGCTACCAGGGAAACCCATACCTACTCTATGACATAGCAATGTATTTTTAAGCTACTTCTCCAAGACAAACTATGTTTCCAAAACAAGATTTATACATGAATCTTCATAGCAGCTTTATTCATAAAAGCCCCAAATGGAAACAATTCAAATACTTATAAAAAGAATCAATAAGCAAATTACAGTATAACAAATATAATATAATCATACAGCAGAATACTACTCAGGAATAAACTGCTGATATAAATTATGACATGTATGAATCTCACAGAAATGCAAGCAAAAAACTCTGGGCACAAATATATTATGTGATATATTGGCACACATGTATTGTGTGATTTCTTTTATAAGAAGTTCTAGAATAAGAAAACTAATTTATGGTGAATAGAAGCAGAGAAACAGTTGCTCTTGGAATGGGGGATTGGCTTGGAAGGAATACTACTCGGAAGGAATACAAGTGATCCTTCTGAGATGATGAAAATGTTCTATATATTGATAGGGTTATAGGGTTACAGGGATATATGCATTTGTTAAAACTAATCAAATTATATACTTAAGATTTATGAATTTCATATATATAATTTTTACCTAACGTTCTACACTGTTAGACAAACTCATAACACTAATTAGTAGACTTCCTTTTTGCATTGCTGTGGTTTAGCAACTCTGAAACTACTTTGTGTGAATTCTAGGATTAAGCAAATGAGTAAAAGCAGTGAGAATAATAATGCCAGCTGGATTTTGTGCAGCTAATAACAGATTTGCAAGAGTTAAATGCTGTAACACTTGAATTCATCTATGGTTTTGGATTGGAATGGGTGAGATCAGTATGAACTCATAATTTTTAATAATTGTGTATATGTATAACATTTTATAAATTACATATACTTATTTTTCTAGTATTGTTCACTGCTGAGAGAGCCAAGAAAATGATACACCAGTAACAGTGAACACAGTAGGGTCAAATATTTGTTGCTTCTTAAAATTTTCTAACAGGAACCAGGGCTCTTTGGAGAAATGACTTATTCTGGGGCTGGGATATGAAAAGTATTAATGTAAGAGAAGTCTGGAATGTCTGTGTGCCAGAAAGTGAGAAAATGATGAAAGCATGTGGACATATATTAAAAGAACACATGATTTCTCTTGAAGAGAGACTCACTAGCCAAACTTGGGACAGTTTGAGCAGTAAAATCAACAATGATAGTAATGGACTGCTGCTGCTACTGCTGCTAAGTTGCTTCGGTCGTGTCCGACTCTGTGCGACCCCATAGACGGCAGCCCACCAGGCTCCCCCATCCCTGGGATTCTCCAGGCAAGGATACTGGAGTGGGTTGCCATTTCCTCCTCCAATGAATGAAAGTGAAGTCGCTCAGTCGTGTCCGACCCTTAGCAACCCCATGGACTGCAGCCTACCAGGCTCCTCCATCCATGGGATTTTCCAGACGAGTACTGGAGTGGGGTGCCATTGCCTTCTCCAAGTAATGGACTATAGCCCATTAAATAAAATAAGAATCTGTAGGTTCATATTAACATAAATACCTAATTGATTAAATAAAAGGGGAAGAAGAGAAAGATCTTTCTGGCTCTTGAATGGCACTTAATAAATGAGGAGGGAATGATGAATTAGAAATCATCAATGGATGCTAAAATTAGGGAGGGGAAGTTTGATCAAAATAACAACGATAAGACTATCTCCTCACAAATTATTAATTGCAAAGGAAAAAATATTAACTCTGGAGGGGAGAAACCTGGCATACACCATATTTTTTTTTTTAGTGTTTTTAAATTAAAGTTGATTTAGAATGTTGTGTTAGTTTCCTAATTTATTCTTCCCTTCTTCTGCTTTATCCTTTGATAAGCATAAGTTTACTTTCTGTGTCTGTGAGTCTATTACTATTTTGTAAATAAATTCAATTATATCATTTTTTTTAGATTCCACATGCAAGTGATATTATATGATATTTCTTTCTATCTGACTAACTTCACTCAGTATGATCATCTCTAGGTCCATTGCTGGGTAGGTAATATGGTGAAACAGATTTAATCAATTAGGTGTAAAAGGAATTCTTCTCTTATTTGCAGCATTATTTTGCCTATTAAAGACAATGTCTTGTTTATTTCAGATGGTTGTTCATTCATTTCAGAGAGTATGATAAGTTATTGAAGAGACTTCACTGGGTCTGTTTTATTCTCATCAGTCATTATGTAGTAGACCCCTAAGTTGATTCATTTGGCTTTCTGTGATTTATTCATTCATGCAGGCCCTAGTGTGGTGGGCAGGGTACAGTCTTCACAGTCCTCACCACTGTATTTATTGCACAGTGGCATAGCTTTCCATCGTGCTGTTAAGACTTTGTGAGTCAAGACCCCTAGCACATCTGTACACAACATGCAGCACTGCAGAGATGTCAAAACCCAGGACACATACAGCCCCACACTTGACAAGTAGAGCGTTATTAGCATTGGTAATAAGATGACCTGGGTTTGTCTGCAGAGGTCCCTCAGCTTGTGATCATTTACATTCACTGCACACTACATTCAAACCAGGCTCTTAAACGAGCCAGCTTTAGAGAAGACAATAGAAACCCTGACAGTAAGCTGAAATATTTGGGTAGAAATTCATTCATTTTAATTAAGAGAACCTCTCTGACCTGCCTCCTGGCAATTAGCACAGTTGTGTGTGGTCCTTTTATTTGAACCGACAACCGCAATCTTAGGTTCCATGGGCTCAGGGAGCCTTCTCTCCTCCATAACTGCACAGTCCAGCTCTCCTCTCTCTAAACAGATTCTCTTTGACTTGCAACAGCAAACACTTCAAACATTTGCATTTCACTCATTATTTGTGCTGCTACAGGCTGAGCATGACCCTGTCATAGAAACAAATCCAGCTGAAAACCACGTAACAGCATTGGTTATATAACTATTAGATTTCCTTGAAATATACTTTCCAGGACTAAAAGAAAGAAATGGGATCTTTGCACCATGAGATTAGCTTGTTCTGGTCTTGTTTTTCATTTCTCTTAGCAAAACCACTTTCTCCTTAAACCTAAATTATAAGAACTCAGCTCTTATCCATAGTAAAATGTCAGTAAAAAGAACATCAAACTTTGTATTAGAGAGCACAGTGGGAAATTTACTGCAGTTTTTTCTGTATTTTTTTCCCTTGACAATTATGATTTTGATAGATGAAGACTGGAGTGTTTAGGAATGGTAGACAACTAGATTTCTTTATGTGTGGAATAAAAGAAATCTCAAATTGAGTTTCAGAATCTCAGATGTGCCCTTCCTTTGATCTGTCACGTTGTGTTACCTTCCATCACAGTACTGCACAACTCCTCAGATTTATAGGAGCCAGCCTTTGCTTTTTCCAGGTCAGATACTAATTTAGAAATTTGGTGTGAAGTAATGATGAATAATGGATGAACCTGTTTTCTGAATTGGAGTCCCAGATTCTGAGGGACTTGGGAAATCTTCACAGCCAGCTAGAACATGTGAACTTGAATGCCAGTGAGAGAGCCACCTGAAGGAACTATTTGCTTCTCTACCTGCCTGGCTGTCCACTCACTGCCAGCTGGAATTAGTTTTGAGAACAATTCATATTGTCACATGTGAAATGCTAAAATATTTGTGTCTCAATTCGATATGTATCTAGAAATCCTGCTTTCTTAAATTAATTGCTAATATACAGAAATCAGGTTTAGGTTTGGAAAGTGCACCATATTGCTTTCAGGAGTCTTTGTTTGGCCATTAAAATCAACCAAAATCCATTTCTGCTTCACATGCTTGATGCTTGTGTAGGCTTCACATTCTTTTTAGAGAAATGTCTCTACTTCGTTGATGAACAAATGACACTGAATTAAGACTTTTTTTCTTCAGAAGGCTTGCTGTAGTGCAAAGCAGTTGAATAAATACAAAATATTCATTCAGAGTATAAAGTATAGGATTATAGAAGTTTGAGCTCTTGAGGTTTTAAAAATTCTCCCTGAAAAGATATCAGATGATTTAGAAATTCCCACCAAATCATAATGTTCATAAGGTTTTCTTGGTTCTCTTAAGTTTCTCCAACTGTATTCCTTCTGGGAAAGGCATTCCATGGTAGCCTTCTGGACAAAATGGAAAAATGGAGTAATAGTATATTTAGAAGATTTGAAATGGGTTATGTTACCCAAAAAAGGGTAATGGAGAGCAGGTTCAAGTTAACCTGCTGTGGGACTTCTTTTAATTTTTTTAAGCCTTGTGTTGTTAGAATTTTTAATCTATTAAAATATAGATGCTGTTTTATTAGATTTATAGATGACCCAAAGACGGGAATGGTATTGAATATGCTACAAATAGATGACAGAATCAGGACTAAAAGGACCTTTACAGGCTGAAATAAAGGCTGAAACTATCAAAATGAACAAATTTGAGGTTGTGCTTCTGAGCACAAAGAGATCTTCACAAGTGCCAATTGTAGGAGATGTTCCTTTAGCAGAGTAAAGATGGGCTCTCGCATCACTAAGTGCAATGTGAGGCAGCAATGTGATGTGGCACAAGAATATTGTGATTTAGATACATTGGTAGATGCATAGTACGAACATGAAGAAAGTGACAGAGTGTTCCTGATGGCTCAAAACATGGGGAGTTCCTGGAGTGATATCTGAAACTGTTTCCCTGCTACATGTACACACAAGGAGAGGCAAAAGGAAGAGGCAGGCCACTCTAGATGGGTAGGCTGCTGCTGCTGCTGCGTGGCTTCAGTCGTGTCCGACTGTGCGACCCCATAGACGGCAGCCAATCGGGCTTCCCCTCCCTGGGATTCTCCAGGCAAGAACACTGGAGTGGGTTGCCATTTCCTTCTCCAATGCATGAAAGTGAAAAGTGAAAGTGAAGTCGCTCAGTCGTGTCCGACTCTAGCGACCCCATGAACTGCAGCCTACCAGGCTCCTCCATCCATGGGATTTTCTAGGCAAAAGTACTGGAGTGGGGTGCCATTGCCTTCTCTGAGATCGGTAGGCAGAAAGTTTAATAAGCAAGGAAATGTACATACAGGAGCTTGTCTTGGGTGGCCACAAGAGAGTACCCATCTGCCAAAATCTTAAACATTTATAATTGAGGTCATAATGATGGTCAGTCATGTATCCAATCCAGGTGGTCTCAAAAACACATCGCTCTCTAGGTGCATCTTTGAAAATGACTCTGGCTATGAGAAGAGTGGGCAGGAGATCCCAGGGACAGAGGTAGAGGTGAAGAGACTCTGATTGCATGAGTCCAGGTTATGGGTCAACTGGCCTTCACATCTTCTTAATGATCTCTTCCAACAGTTCTCTTGAGATAGCATTGTATGCATGTGTGCTAAGTCGCTTCAGTCATGTCCAATTCTTTGTGATCCCATGGGCCATATCCTGCCAGGCTCCTCTGTCCAGAAAAGAATACTGTATTCTCCAGGCAAGAATACTGGAGTGGGTTTCCATGCCCTCCTCCAGGGGATCTTCCTGACCTGCGCCTCTTTTGTCTCCTGTATTGGCAGGCAGGTTCTTTACCAGTAGCGCCATCTGGGTCTTCACAATTTGTAAGACAAAGACAAGCTACAGTGTGATAAGCAGCAAGCAATGTGGTATCCTACATGGAAGAGAGAACTTTAGCCAGGAGATAAGAACCTTCACATTGATTTGATACCAATGGTGGTGGTGGTTTAGTCACTGAGTCGTGTCCAACTCTTGAGACCCCATGGGCTGTAGCTCATTGGGCTCCTCTGTCTATGGAATTCTCCAGGCAAAAATACTGGAGTGGGTTGCCATTTCCTTCTCCAGAGGATCTTCCTGACCCAGGAATCGAACCTGGGTCTCCTGCATTGCAGGCATATTCTTTACTAACTGAGCTACGAGGGAAGCCCTTGATACCAATTCCTGTAAGTACGGAACAGAAGAAGGATCAGACTTCCTTAAGATGACTTCAGTATGTTGAACAAGGAGTAGTGGACGAAAGTTACAGGGGGATGGACTTTTATAACTTAGAACAATACATGACTTTCTGACAGGGGTGGCAAAAGACGAACAAGCCACCTTGCTGGAAACATTCAAGCCAAAGCTAAATTCTTACTTTGAAGAATCCTTGTAGGGTGAATTCAGATGACAGTTGAATCTAATAGTTGGTTGTGGTTCTTTTTTCCCACAAATTACTCATTATTCATCTGATAATGAACACATCTTATGAATTTGAACTTTGGTGACAAATTATTGTCCATTATACATAAGAGAAAGTTATGAAATAGAGATGTTAGGGCAGTAATCCCAGCAAGTCCCTGTTCTTGAAAATAAGAGAGACAATTACTGGCTTGATTTAGAGACCTTCATGGTTAAAGACTGGCATCTGAGGCAGTTAGTTTATTGAACCATCTATGGTTATTTGTGTACCAGGAATCTATATCTTTAAAATGGTTGTTGGTCAGACCTTTTACTACAAACCTTTAAATTCACTGAACCTTGTAAAATTTCACATTGTGACATGGAATGGTCTTCTCATAACCTTCTGACTCACCCCAGGCAGAGTAGAAAGCATGGTCTATAATCGTTTGTTTCCTCCTCCTGTGGTGCTCTCTATGTCTTCTTATCTTGAATTGCTTCAAAGATGTGTTTTAAAACACACCATTTGATACTTACTATATGTTCTATCCATTAGAAAAAGATCGCCATAACTCTAATATTAAGATTCTTTGACATTACATGGTGAGAAGGAAGTAGTGATAAAATTATTCCTACAGCATAGACAATGAATTTGAATTAAACTTTTATGTTTTTGGCTCCCTTACCTTGATGTGTCCATGTTGAGGGAAGGGACACCAGGATATAGAATTAAGGTCAGGGAGGGTTACAAAAATGTTCAGTGGCAGTGATTCTGAATTTACTGATCATCAAAGTTATCTGGAGATTAAAAGTTCTCCAGAAAAGTTTCTGATTAAGTAACTTTGGAATGGGGCTGAGGAAGCTATGTTTTTAACAAGTGTCACAGGGGGTTCCTATGATTATACAAGGAGGATGCTATTCTAGACAATCTCAAGTTACAGTTCAAGCAAGGCAAAAACTATAGATGGGCAGGAAGCTGTAATAGAGCAATCTCATATATAAGCTGAAAAAAGGCATAACTGTTTTCTAACAAGATGTTCAGAATTGATTTGCTCATTTATGCAAGTGGCACTACCTAAAAACTTTATGTTTAAGTCTTTAAATCATAAATTATTGAATTGGATCATGTATTCTACTCCTGGCAGAACATTTCTTTCCATGTGCCTTTTGTAAAGAGTCTCAGGTAAGCTATTTGCCTTGCATAAATCCATCTTGTTACGTTCAAAACAAATATGTTTTTCTTTTTTTTTTTTTTCAAGTAACAACCGAGCCACTAGCAGATGATTTAATGAGCAAATGTGCCTTCTCCTTGTGAAGGAAAACAAAGGGTATCATCAGCTCCTCACTGTGATGTATGGGAGGAGATTTAGTCAAGATATTCTCCTCTGTTCTTACCAATTACCTCTCATGTCCTGTTCCTTCCTTTCCCTTGTTTTTCATAGGCTGGCCATTTGGTGCTTTTGCTTCTTAATTCAACTCCTCCCTTATGGGCAACATTATAACATTCAACTGTGCTTGTGGTGGCTGCTAAGTACTTGTCGCTTTAGGATAAAATTTGAGGCAAAAACTTGAAATTTGAAAAGATACATCGTAAAAATTATATTTTTGTTAATGCAAATTATCTTCCTCTCTTTCCTTTTCTCACAAAAGTACCCATAATCATTATGAAGTATCTTTTTAAATGTGTAGGTGTGACTTCCAGAGCAAGTAGAAATGTTATGAACTCTGGATGACAATGAACTCTCCACCAACAATTGTTCACTTCTCATGAGACTACTAGATAATATTTCTCATTTACTCAACTAAGCAGATCATTATTATGGACAAGTATCGATCGTCACCCTGACCACCATGCTTTGGACTCTGAGAAACTCCTTAAATTTTTTATATGTAGACGCTGTGGCCCACTAGGAGCACAATCCCCTCATCTTCGGAGGAGTTTATGTGCAGCATCTAAATCACTATTCCCTTATTAACTAAAACAGCTGCGGGCTTTGCTTTTTTTCATACTGTCATTGGACCATATCTCATAAAATCTTTTGAATTAATGAAGATACTTCAGAGTTTTCTTTCTGCAAAATGAAAACAGGATTCCAGTTTGGCTGAGCCAAAACTATACCTCATCTAGGTATCAGCCCATGTTCTCTTCTCTTTGAATAACTATTTTCAAATAGCATCACTCATATTTTTCTTAGAACTGAGTATCTGTGCTATAATTTTCTAAACTCTTTCCTTTGACCTCACTGCATTATTCCCCTCATTCTATGTAGCTTTCTTATGCCTTCTTCTAACTTTGTCTGGTAGTACCTATTTCTAGAATCAGCTCCGCTGACCTCATTAAGCTGGGCTGTGTTTAAATTACCAATCGACCCATTTGGTAACACAGAGACATAGTACTTTTTTTCTTTCTTTCTATGCTGTACTCTCTTGCCTGGAAAATCCCATGGACAGAGGAGCCTGGTATGCTACAGTCCATGGGGTCACGAAGAGTCGGACACAACTGAACAACTTCACTTTCATTTTTCACTCTCATGCATTGGAGAAGGAAATGGCAACCCACTCCAGTATTCTTGCCTGGAGAATCCCAGGGACAGAGGAGCCTGGTGGGCTGCTGTCTATGGGGCCACACAGGGTAGGGCACAACTGAAGTGACTTAGCAGCATGAGACTTTGCTGTTTGGCAAATGAAGAAACTGTCTCAAGGACTACTGTAATTTCAAGGGTTGGCAATAGACAAGAGATCTAGACATGAATGTTAATTTCCTCTTTTCCTACTTAATTTTCTACTTTCATGGAGAAAATATTCAAAAGAAAAGGCTGAAGAGATTAAGAGATTAAATAGGGTGGTTCACACTAGGAAATAGTACAGAGATAACTCATGGAAAATATTTCCAGTAAATTTTCTGCTGTTTGAATTGAAGTTCACATTACTTAAAGTGGCACTTAAAGTTTGAGACTCCTCTGTGCTCTTCCTGACTGTGCCATTGCATGCAAAAGACATTATTTTTCTCTTGCTATCTATTTGATATTTCTTTTGTTTAAGAACAGAAACTGGCAGTATTCTTTAAAGTTATTTGAATGTAAAAAATAACTTGAATCTAGCTCTATGAGTCACATTATTTTATAGAATTCATTTTTTTTTAAACTTCTGTTTCTCACCATGTGAAAATGTTCTTTAAATGATTTTCATGCTACATTGTATTCAGTCATATCAAACTGAATATTTCCCTGCAAAAATTTAGTAGCAGTTTCAAGAAGTCTTGTTCAAACCCATTACAATTCATCAAGTAATTTTATTACTTTCCAATAGTGACTTAAAATTATTTGCATTTGATTGCATTGTTTTTAAAAAAATCTTATTGATATACAAAGCTTTTATAATATTTTCTTATAGAAAGTCTAATCTTTCAACTAATATGTATATATTAGTTTTACTATTTATTATCACTTTATGCTTTACAAATCAGACATATGGATATTATATATGTAATATAATTATATATTTATATTTGTGAATTATGTATAAAAAGGACAAATACTACACACATATATGCACACATGTTAAATAGATAATACATCTTATAAATGAGTGGCTTGAGATTTAGTGACAGAGGTAAAGTAATTTGTCCAGTGTTATATAGTCAGGGAATGGCTCAACTAGTTCACAAACTCAGCTTCATTGTCTCTATGTCCAATGCTATCTCTGCTTGTATTATTCTATCTAATGGTAATAGTTATTATTGCTTTTGCTTTTTAACATATTATAGAGCTTATTTTAATTTCTCTTTTGTAATTTATTGGCATTTGTTTCTTTAATTTATCTAATTTTTATTATAGAGTAAATGAGATAATTTCTTTAAAACTTGTATTTAAGCAATAATCACTAAATTGGTAATTTACCTGTAAGATAATTTAGGTTTGCAACTTAAAGATCAGTTTATTTAACTGTTAACCACTGCTCTAATTAGTAATGCCTAGTAAATCAGATGCAGATGTTTAAGAAAATTAGATAAGGATACAAAAGAGCATAAATCAAGAAGCATTTTAGCCTCTTAAGTTCACTGAAAACTTACCAATTTGGATAATGTTGGGTAAAATTATGAACGAGTTAAAATTTCTGAAATACAAAACATTAATTCCCTAAATATTACAGAGCATATAGTATAGCATGATAAAAATATGCACATTTAAAAATACATGTGATTTTCACTTTTAAGTGTACTATAAACTGAACTTTCAAAATTGTTTATTGAGAAGTATGTCTGAGATAGTACAGGGTAGTGGAAAAAAATGGTCTTTCCAGTGAAGTGACCTTTTTCCAGTTTTATTCATATTTCTCTGGTGGCTCAGATGGTAAAGTGTCTGTCTGCAATGCGGGAAACCTGGGTTCAATCCCTGGGTCTGGAAGACCCCCTGGAGGAGGAAATGGCAACCCATTCCAGTACTCTTGGCTGGAAAATTCCATGGACTGTAGCCTACCAGGCTCCTCAGTCCATGGGGTCACAAAGAGTCGGACACAACTGAGCGACCTCACTCACTTATTCATATTTCTGAATGCAGATCCTTTCTTTATAAAAGATGTTTAACAATACCCACTCCACAGGGTATTAAACGAGATCACATAAGTAAACTACCTATCACAAAGTCTGTGATCAATTGCTTCCCTGCCCTTGTTGGTTGCTTTCTCAGCACTGATCTGAGATACAGCAAAGAGAACAGACAGGCTATGCTAAGTCACTTCAGTCGTTTCCAACTCTGTGCGACCCCATAGATGGCAGCCCACCAGGCTCCCCCATTCCTGGGATTCTCCAGGCAAGAACATTGGAGTGGGCTGCCATTTCCTTCTCCAATGCATGAAAGTGAAAAGTGAAAGTGAAATCCCTCAGTCGTGTCCGACTCTTAGGACCCCATAGATTGCAGCCTAACAGGCTCCTCGATCCATGGGATTTTCCAGGCAAGAGTACTGGAGTGGGGTACTATTGCCTTCTCCAAACATACAGGCTACAGACTGCAATTGCTGTATGTTAGTTGACATGCACCTTTTTGATAGTATACCCCTCCATACTTCCTTTTTGTTTTTCTTCATTCATTCATTTATCTATCATGTATACTAAGTACTCATGATGTGCTGGTACTGTGTGATGAATGGAGGCAGTAAGGAAAACATGCTTGAATTACTGGCTGGGTTCATCAAGTTAGTTTTTCTGACTCCAGTCCAGGCCTTTTTTCATTGCACATGGCTGTACAGCAAGGAAAGCAAGAATCATACAAATGAGCCACGAGTGAACTCTTATAAAAAAGTATGTAATTAAAATCCAAATTGTTACCTATAAATACTTGAGGAGTCACAGCAAGCAGACTGACTCGTCAGGCTGGAGGTGCTGTTGTGAGGGTAGGAGGGGTGCCAGCGGGCTTTGAGGGGTGGGAAACACAATGTGTTCCTTGCAAGGAAGGCATGGAGGCAAGAAATCATACATTCCTATCTAACGTTGAGGTGCTCAGCAGAATGAATGGAAGTTCATGTTATAAAGTCATCTGAAATAAGATTATTAGGCTGAGATGAAATGTGATTTAGGGAACCTTGAAAAATAGGTACATCTTGTTATAATAATAATTGCTAATATTTATTGCCCATTAACTGTGTACCAGGCATTGTTCTAAAGGCTTTAAGTATATTAACCTGTGTAATCCTTGCCACAAGACTGTGATATAGTTATTATTATTATCATTTTACAGAGGAGGAAACTGAAGCCCAGAAAGTTTGACTCACTTGGCATAGACCTTACAGTGGAGATGTTGCTGAGCTGGGCTTTGAATTCAAGCAGTCTGGCTCCAGAATCCATGCTTTTATTATCTTTGTTACCCTAACTATCTCATAAAGTCTGGTGTGGGAATGAAATGACAGTTTTTGATGAGGGAATTGACACAATTGAAGCTATACAGCAAGAAATGTGTACTGGGGAAGTGTAAAGTCAGAGACCCCAGGTGGCATTCCATTAATGAGTCAGTGGATCTACAGCCTAGGGTAAGGTTATTGGAATGGAGAATTTGAGAACTTACTTCATGTGAGCTATGAGGATAAAAGTAATTCTAAGTTGCTCCAAGTTATTAAGACTGATTGCTTGGCAGAAGGATGTTGTCATTGACAAAGATAGGGAAATTAGGGCAGGTGGCAGGTTTGGGGAAATACACAATGAAATTGGCTTTACACACAGGGATTTTGATTTAGCTTTTGAACTTGTGAGGCTTGGACTTGGAAAAGTTCGAGAGACAGATACGTAAGTTTGGGAGTCATTAGCAAAGAGGTGATAGTGAAAGTCACAAGAATAGATGCACTCACTCTCCAAGGAAGAGACTGTGAAGAGAAAAGAGCAGATGGCAGAAGGAGCAGGTTAATTAGTAACATCCGCTAATGGCCAACAAAAGGTTGCCAAGCAAAGAACCTGCCAGATTTGTTGAAACAATAGTTTTCAAACTGTGTTTACAGTAGTAATTTGCTTAGCAAACCCTGTCCTCCACATAGTTTGTGGGGAACGGGACACCTGTGAATCAGTTCCAACTATAAAAAAATTAGAGCATTGAGGGAGCCAAATAAATGAAGTTTGTACTAAACACACCCTCCTTCCCCATCCTGACCATCACCTTTCTTCTCTAGCTTAGTATATACCCCTCATCTTCCCAAAGGAATCACATAATTCTCACATTGAATTCTTTCTTTTCTGAAAGCTTCCTTTATTTATTTTGTTTTACCTGCAACAATTAAAACAAATTCAGTGGCTCAGCATTTTGTCCATCATGGATTTAATAGTTCTAATCTATTAAGCTTACATGGACTCTTTTTCTTTTTACCCTTAAAATATTTACAACAATCTATTACTCATTCTGAATTTTAAATTGCTTAGCTTTCTCTGGAAATAGCAATTCATTTTATGCATCAATTTTTGTTTACCCCCATTTTATCCTTCATTTTCCAGCCTTCAGACAAAAAAAAAAAAGTTTACTGATACTTTTTGTACTTCCTTTAGAAATAGAAATTGTTTATACTCATATATTATGCTATTTTTCCAATGTGTGATTCTTTAAAATGTGCCTTGTCCCAACTGACTTCCCTGAATTAACTCTGCTCTATTAATCAAAGCTTAATTTACTAAATGCCACCCTAAACTCTTGTCTTCAGACAAATTACATTGTAATTCCTTCCTTTTTAAAAAATTGAATGTTAAGTCCTTCCAAAATAATCATTCTCTTTTTGGTAACCCTCCACAAATCTTTGATGATGCTCAGTTATATGACTTGATAATTTTGTTAATAAAGAAAAATGATAATAACAATGCATCATATTACCATGGTTTTGAACTTAATTATGAGCAGTGTACTGTATATTTTCATTCTTTTGGATCTTCAAACTGTTAACTTCTTTTGATAGAGTTGTAGCCAAACATCTGCCTCCTCATAATCAAATTGCCTATAGTTTCCATGTCATTTGTTTCGAGATGGTGAGGGTTCTATTGTGTCCACTTCTTATGAAGAACTGCCTTTGTTTCTCTTAGACTTCAGATTTTGGAGGCACTGACAGTAAGGCCATCTTAAAGGAGTGGTGTTACTGTTAGTACTTCTTTGCCTGCTGCAAATCTCTGCAAACTACCGAGAGACAGGTTGGGACAGAGCTTGGATATCTATGAGCATAGGCTTGAAATTTCTTGGTGGATCTTGGTTGATATCTGGGACTCTGTGGTTTATGGTAGCATTTCCCAAAATATATTCTTAAGTGCTATAGTGTATGAATAAATGTGACAAAAAGAATTATCTAGTCCAGTATGTAAAATTCTGAGTTTATCAATGTTGAGAAGTTGTCTTTGCTCTCTGAATTCTCAGAGCCCTCAAATACACTAAGTATCATTGACTTCCATGAGGGAGGTGTTGTGTCTTCTACATCCGCATCTTCTCTCCTCTTCTTACATGTTGCAGGAGCATTTCATCAGACCACATTTTAGGAAATGCAGGTCTAGCTATAGACGCCAATATAAACATTTTTGTTGAAATGATTTGTTTTTTTTTTTCCATTTGTTTTCCATGATTATAGGATCATATTTTAACTGAATATTTTGTCCTAAACTATCTTAATTTCTGTTTCCCAGTGAAACTGTAGACAGCCAGTTTAGATTTTTATCTTTGCAAACTATTTTAAGATTTCATTAATAATTAGAGTGGCCTGGAACTTTTGTTAAGTCATATAGTTTGTTTTCCATAATAAGAAATTACTTTTCTCAGTATTCAAAGATTATCTTTACTGACATGGTTACTAAATGCATTCATTTAGGAAATGTTTACTGAATACATGCACTCAGTCATAGGGTGAACAACCTTTCCAGTCTTCCTGGGGCTGAAGCAGTTTTGCAGACACAGGACTTTGGGCTCTAAAACTGGGGCATTACCAGACAAACTGGCACCGGAGTGTCATCCTCAGAAATGTAGCAGTGGACAAGGACATTCTAAGCAAAGGAAACAGCATGTATCAATGCCCTGAGGCAGGAACAAGCTCATTTTAGTTATGAATAGGAGCATTAAATTAAAAGCATATCTGTCAGAGAGATAGGCAGAGGCCAGGTCATGTACAGATATATGTTGAGAATGGGATTATGATTTTATTTTAGGGACAAAGGGAAATGACTGGAGGATTTTAGCAATATAATGATATTTTAAATTGTTAAGAAATGGACTATAAATTACAAAAAGGCTATTGTAGAAGTCTAGGTGGTAGAAGATCGTGTTACATAGAAGTAACTAGGAGAGTGATATAACTAGGAAATATAATTGACTGGAATTGCTCAACAATGGTATCTGGGTGCATTTGAGTTTTAGGACAAGTATAAGTGAATGGATGTAGGTGTCATTTATTGAGAGGGAGAATATCAGAGTAGGTACAGCTTTGGTAGACAGAATGTCCTAGATCATGATTTCTGGTTTGGAAATGTAAAGTTGAGTTGCAGGGCAGCAATCAGACAGAATTGTTAAGCTTAGAGTTGGATATAGAAGTCTGGCTTTATTGGAGAGATCAGACATAGAGCAATATATCCATCAGCACATAGACAGTATTTAAAGTATGGGACTTTATGATAGTTTTAAAAAATAAAGTAAAAAGTCCCCATAACTGAGCCTTGGTGTGTTTGAACAGTTCAGATGTCATGTTAATTCTTCTGAAGAAAAGTACTCCCTCAGTCTAGGATCTGAAAATATTCCCCAAAATCTATTTGGAATGTCTTAGAGAGAGTGCATTCAAATTCCTGTTCACCAGCCTTGGTCTTTAAACAGAATTATCTGTAGAATAGAAGAGGTTACTCATCAGGCTACAGCAGCTAGATGAAAATTCCTTCTGAGCATGAGACATTTATTTACTTTGTCCTTATTTGATAGGTAGGCTTCCCAGGTGGTACAGTGGTAGAGAGCATGCCTGCTAACGCAAGAAACACAAGAGATGCAGGTTCAATCCCTGGGTCAGGAACATCCCCTGGAGAAGTGCATGGCTATCCACTCCAATATTCTAGCCTGGAGAATTCCATGGACAGAGGAGGCTGGCAGGCTACAGTCCATGGGGTTGCAAAGAGTCAGACATGACTGAGTGACTAACACACTATACTGTTTAATAACTATGTTCTGGGAAAAGAGAACTGTGGTCCCAAGTGAGTCTAAGAGAGCATCTGTGAAGTCATGAAAGTACCACATACCTACATCTGGAAAGATCTACCTTCTTTATTGATGCTTGCATGCTTGTCTTGCTTCAAATATAAGCTATTTAAAATAAATATAATTAAAAATATCTATACCAGTCTATGAAGTATATGTGGAAGAGAAAAAAACATGCTTTAAAAACATGTAGGTTTTGTATCCAATATCATCAGGTGAAAGTCAGGGGAGGGCTTCCGCGAGAAGGGACCTATGGGATCTCTCACAATCATGGCTCCTCTCTTGATAGGTGTATCCCTTCTGTGGAGAGAGATGATTCATCAGAATGTACAGTCTGATGAAAAATTCCTTACTGAAGTGTCATTTCCTATGTTTCAGTTTTGTTTTCACTAACAGCTGTGGAAATTTATTTAGTTTTCTCATGTAGTTTTTCCCAGTGGGAAGAGACAGCATCAATAAGCAGTATATTTCTCACAGAAAATTGATAAATAAATAGACAATCTTGTAGAAATTAATCTCTGGGGCTTAAAAAGTATGATAAATTTTTCTCAGGAGGAGTACACAGGATGGTGTACTCCTGTGAGCCAAAGGTCTAAGCTTTGGACCTGAGAGAAATGAAGGACCCATCAGGGAATGGCAGAACTCAGCAAGGGAGGTTATCTGAAAGAGCTCAGTGTGTGTCATGGCTACCTTCACCTCACAGGCTCAGATGAAGTCTTTTTCTTCTTTGGCATCTGGTTCAAAATCTGTTTTGAAGATTTGCCTTCTATACCTGTTTCTTCTTTATGGTCTGTGATGTGTGGTACGTTCTTTATTCTGGCCATTTCTTTCATATTGGACCACCTTTTCTTTTTCTTTTGCTAATGGAGACACACTCTCCCCACCTTCTCACAAGGATCAAAACTGTGGCCACTCAAAGCAACTCCACCTGAATTCTAGAGCTGCCTCTCTCTCACCTCTTGTCTTCCTCAGATGTCTTAAGACTCAGCACAAGACTCCAGGTAATGTAGCCCTGAGGAGGCATCAGTAACATCATCTTGCTGGATTTTTTGAGGGCTCACTTCGGTTTTCTAGAAATTAGTGAAGTCTCAAGAGAGCTTAAATAATATGAGCCAATTTCTTTGAAACTTAAATCCTTTCAAAATGAGCAACCCTTGAAGTGCCGAGTTTAGTAGGTATACGTGCTTCCTAGGGCTGTCATAACAACAACAGAAAAAAAAAACCCCACAAACAGAATGACTTAGAGGAACAGAAATGCATTGTCTTACAGTTCTGGAAGTGAGAAATCCGAAGTCAGTGTGTCAGGAGGGCCATGATCCCCACAGAGGCTCTGGGGAAGAACCATTCCTGCCTCATCTTAGTTTCTGGTGGCTGTCAATTGCTGGCATTTCTCAGCTTGCAGCTATAGTACATCGATATTTGTTTCCATTATTGTATGGCATTCTCCCCTTGTGTCCCCATGTTTCCATGTCTGTTCTCCTCTTCTTATAAAGACAACAGACATTTGGGATTAGGGCCCACCCTGATGACCTCATCTTAACTTGATTAAATCTGCAAGGACCTTATTTGCAAATAAGATTTTATCTAAAGGAGATCAGTCCTGGGTATTCTTTGGAAGGAATGATGCTAAAGCTGAAACTCCAGTACTTTGGCCACCTCATGCGAAGAGTTGACTCATTGGAAAAGACTCTGATGCTGGGAGGGATTGGGGGCAGGAGGAGAAGGGGACAACAGAGGATGAGATGGCTGGATGGCATCACTGACCCAGTGGATGTGAGTCTGAGTGAACTGCGGGAGTTGGTGATGGACAGGGAGGCCTGGCGTGCTGTGATTCATGGGGTGGCAAAGAGTCGGACACGACTGAGCGACTGAACTGAACTGAACCAAGGGAATGACTTTATCAAAGCTTCCTGGGCAGACACAATTCAACCCCTAACATTTGGTGTAGAGACCAGACTTCAGATCTAGAGGAAGTGATAAGAAAACATTCCATCATTATCTTGACATGAAGATATGGACCTGGCCTCTCTGACTGCAGTGTTCTCACACATCCCCCCTTTTCTCAAAGAGGACTCTTCTTCTTAACATTAAAGCTTCATACCATTATTTCATTGGGATATCAAGACATAACACATAAACTCCCTGACTAGACAAAATAAACATTTATTGACTCACTTTAGAGCCCCAGGAGCTAAGGACCTTGAATAAAACAAGAGAGTTGGAAGAATACTTCCTGACACAATTTTTTCCTGCACCAGTGGAGGTGAAAACTCTATGATTTGGAGAAAAAGGGAAGAGCTCTTGAGGAGTATAATATAAATAGTGATACTGAAGGAATAAAAATAATAGAAGGAATTGCTGGGATGCATCCCTGTGTGAAGACCCTACCTCTGTCTCCTTGGGTTAGAGAGAGCAATAGAATTCTTTTACAGATTTAGGATATGAGAACAGGGGAAAAGGAACCCTGTTCTGACTTGTTATCTGGGAGCCTTGGGCATGGCAGTGTCCCAGACATTCTTCTGCATTATCATAATGGCAGATTTCTATGAAAGAGATTCATAGACTACTGAACAGAGAGGTCCTAAGACAACCTTAGGGTGGGTCAGCAATATATTTTTGTAAATCTGGGAAGAGTGTGAAGGACAGGTGAGAGGGTGGGCAGACTTGGGAAGGATGACTGAGCAGCTGGATATCAGAGGGAAGGTGGGTGACCCTGCGGTTGTTGATGTTAAGAACGCAGCGATGGTGGAGGTGACAGTATGATAGTAACAGCTCCCAGGGACAAGACAACTCTCCTGACCAGATAGCTTAAGGCTCTGAGGTCCAGAGAAGAAAATGAAGGGAAAGAGCAAAGGAGGAGACCTTGAGATGATGGAGAGTTCACACCAAACTACCCAAGATTGCCTTTTCACTACCTGATGGAATGAGGTCTCAAGACAGAAACTAAGTTCACTTATAGACAAATAAGGTTACCTCCTTTTTTTGCCTCCTGAGTCTGTGGTTTGAAATATCATACCTACTACAACATCTTTGTAGTAAACAGATGAGTAAGTACATATCTTATTCATCTTTGCTGGAAAAAAGTAAACATTTTTTTCCAGTAAACAGATGAACTCCAAGGCACTCTGCAAAGAACATACCTGAAGATTAGAGAGTCCTCCATCCCCCAGGAGGACAGGGTCAGTGTTTCTGTCATGATTTTATCTCTAGTGTCTAACACGAGGTGCCCTGATAGAGGGCATAATTGCTAAATAGTGAAGAGGTGATTCACTGTTCTTTAGGTCCAGAGAAATCCTATGGCATGGTAAAATGAAGCATCACATATAGGAGAGCATGTAAGGTATGGACAAAAGAAACTAGTGATCACCGTTTTCCTTCTGGCAAAAGTAGCCAAGCCTGGAGTTTTGTAAACACTGGCTCAAGGAATAATAAAATGCCTTGAGCTCTGTCTCACATATATCACAGTAATAATTTCATATCTCTTTAACTTCTAACTACCTAGTTGTTAGAGATAATAGATTAATAACTAGCATTTAAGATAAGACAAGTTTGCTAAACTCAGCTCTTTGTGTACTTTATCTTATTGAAGAGGCACAATAATTCTATGAGGTAGTAATTACTCATTCTCATTTTGCAGATGAGAAAAGGAGCCTGAGAGAGGTTAGGTAACTGACTTCTACAGGACACAAAATCTGGGTTTGCTTTTAGCCATTATGCTATATTGCCTCCAGGCAATGGAAAATGTATTTGGAAGCCATTTGTGTTTTAGATTTTTAATATCAAGTATCAATATTTAATGTTTTAAAAATACTGTGATATCCACCTGCTTCAGTAGTTGCGGCACCCTCCCTTTTCCAGCCTCTCTCTATGGCAGAGAGCTTAGAACAGTCCTGCCAAGGAGATAGCTTCAGACAGTGAGTTGACTGAAGCCATTTAAGGCACAGAGGAAAACTGCCAGGACGGGACACTGACATCCATCTTCGACTGTCCTTCTCCGGTGATTGCAGAGCTGGGTCTTGATGACCATATTTGGGCTACAGCAAATGCTGAAGAAATCATATCCATTCTTACAGAACTCCCTGGTCACACTAGTAGCTTAGGGGAAGTATGAAGCAAACATGCCTTTTAGCTCTTGTTTTCAGTTCTTCTAGGGCTGTTGGGGGCAGTGACTCCAGTGGCGTGCCTGTCTCCGCTTCATCCTTATCACATCTTATTTCAGGTGCCATTAGACACTAAATTTCTAGTTTGCTGAAATGGATGGAATATCGTCTCAGAATACAACTTCCTGCAGTATTTAGACCCTCTTTTCCTTCCTAACTCAAAACTGCATTGTTTTTCAATTTCACCTTGTGAGATTCCCTACCACTTTTCCCATAATATATAATTCTCAGAAGTGCTATAGCTACATCTGTTTGTCAGACTTGAATCTCCTCCTCCATTAGCGTGGTTCTCTCTATTCCAACTCCGGCCTACTGAAGTGACCACTCTCTTTCTGAGCTCTTTCTTCCATGTCTTTTCTGAGGGAAAAAGGCAAGTTCCTGTGGTGAGAATTTTGTTGGTAGACTGAAAACCTTCTCAGACTGTGATGCTGATGCTTTGTGACTTAGCAGCCAATAGTGCAGCCAAGTTTTGGGTTCCTCCCCACATTGCAGTTCCTCCTTCCAAATCTCAATGCTGGCTGGGTTGCCAGAGATGGTGTGTCTTACCAACCTGCCCCAGCCCTTTCTTAAATAGTCTCTCCTGCTCATAGTATAACTATAGTCCAAGGGTCAGCACACTATAGCCTGTAAAACAGATCTGGGCCAACATCTATTTTAGTAAATACACTTTTATGGGAACACAGCCACACCCATTCATTTATGCAATCTGTGACTGCTTCTGTGCTACAATAGCAGAGTTGAGTAGTTTTACAGAGAATAAATGGTTCCCAAAACCTGGAATATTTACTTTATGACCTTTCACAGAAAAAAACTACCAACTCTTCTGTAGGCTATTTTGTTCAGTTACTCAGTTGTGTTTGACTCTGTGATCCCAGGGACTGAAACATGCCAGTGACATTATTGTATATTATTTCTATAACCCCAATGGCCAACACTCAGTGTACAAAGAGAACCAATCTGGAAGCTCGTCTCCTCCATTCATATTCTCTCTGCAAGGAATCTGTGATGACAATAGTCAGGGGTCCACTTGTAAACAGAAATTAGGAAGTCAGTCCATGTCAAGATTGAAGAATGAAGCTAATCTGCAGAGAGAAAAAGGTAGATCTTGCTTCCCAGAGGAAACAAAAATGTTGGAAATAGCAGCTGTGCTGGCTCCTACTGACTTTCCTGTTCCTGGTTCTAGTCTCTCACAAGGCCCAGCTGCATATTTTGACCTTGGATTTCAGGAGATAACCTTGTATGCTTTCAATAAATTTCCCTTTTCTCTTAAGCTCCTTTTGTGACCAAGTCAGTGAGTTTAGGCTTTAGGTATGCATAAGGTTTTCATTCAACATCCTTTCCTTCATAAAGCTTGCTTCGTCTTCCCTTTCCCTTGGCCGCACAGTTCTCCTCCTAAACATTTAAATCTGGTCCTAGCATATCTGACAACAATATTAATTAGAAGTGGGAAACTGATTCCTGTGGGGGAAGGAAGGATGCTGGTGGGAGAATAGGGTTAGGAAGTGATCAGTTTGTGATCATTTGGGACTTTTTCAAATTGTATGCAGAGGCATGCAGAACATTTCACTCTCTTTACTTTTGTGCTTTTGTGAAAGTTCAGATGGAAAATACTTTTTATTCATTTTGAAATAACATGGCCTTGCTTTTTTCCACAAAAGTTTTTGGCCTCACTAATCATTTTTCCTTATTTTAGTACTATCTGGATTTTTAAAAATGTGTTTCCAAAAATATAGGGAAGAGAAAAAGCTTCTGGGCTTTTTGGAAGGCTTCTCCAAGAATCTAATTAGCATCGTAAACAGCTAAAATGTAGAATGATACTTTGATGGAGTCAGGTAGGTGTGTTGATGTCCTTTGCCAGCTCCCCTTGTTTTGGCAGTGACTTTATTAATTTTTCTCTGTAATCTGGGTCTCATGAACTTTTAAAAAGTAGAGTAGCAAACGAACAGATAATAATGAATATGATCACTGTTTGGCACAGTCATCCAAATCCCTCTTATTGATTATTGATCTTTTAAAAATTGGGTGTTGTTATCTTTTGTTCCTAGATGTAGGCAGACATATGATAATGACACAGCCTGAGAAGAAAGTGATAGAGTTTAGGGGGTATAGCTCTTATTGATCTCTGGGCACTTTTGAACTTTTGTGGAATTTATAAAATTTGTAATTTTTCTTTTCTGTTACAGTATATGGCCCTACTCTCCTAGAGCACTTTTAAGTACGATTAATGATTTACTTAAAAGGTTTAAAGCAATTTTTTATGGGTTGTTGGAAACATTAAACTTAATTTCAGAGAAGTCACACTGACTATATAAGGAAGCATGAGGATTTTTGAATTGTATCCAATAGAATAATTTATGACACAATATCCTAATGACTAAAAAATGATAAAACTCTTTTGCCCATATCATTTAAAATTTTCAAGAAATTTGAGGTTTCCTCCATATTACTTAATATATTTCTACAGATAATATATCTGTATTTATTATTTTGCTTGGACTTCTCTTTATGCTTGGTATTTCAAAGGTGTTTTTATGCCTTATATTGTATGCTGAATTAATTTTATCTCTTTAACAAACCGAAGTTCTTTCTGTGTGTGAGACACAGTGGTATATAAGTATTTTAAAAAGATAGCTCATTTATACCTCACGGCCGTATGAGATGAGTGTTATCTCTGTATACAGTTGGGGAAACAGAGGCACAGACTGATTAAAGTAGCCTGCCTAAAGTCACACAGTCAGTAAAGTGCATGATCAGGATTTGAACTAAAATTATCCAGTTCCAGAACTGATATTTATAATCACTCCTGTGTATTAAATGTTAGCATTCACTCATTTTGTAGAGAGATACAGATTTTACTCCTCAGGAAATTACCTCTCACAATACTTGTTCTGTAGAGTTGGACATAGGATCTCTTTAAACATTTTAAAAAATACACTTGTAAATCAGTGAGCATTCTTGCTCAGATTCAGCCATCAAATATTTCCAGCCACGCCACTCAGTCCATGGCACAGCAAGAGAAGAAGCTGGGTAACAAAATCATTGCCAAAGTCAATGTCCATTCAAAACACAGGGCAATGCCAACTTTCTTCTGTTTGGAGGCTTAGATTGAGGCTAGGACAAAGTGATCAGATGAGCAATCCTCTATTCTACACTACTTCTATGGGCCTGAAAAAAGGTAGATTTGCTGCAATCATCCCAATTGTCTTGCATTATCACAATAGGTTCAAGTTGTCATATGAGTTAAAGGCAACTGTGCTCAAGATTTTAAGGAAAAAGTTTGTTTCTGAGAATTTTCTTTCTTGGCCAGCAACAGAAATTGCTTTGTTTCATTCATTTTTTTTCACTATTATAAATTTAAAAGATTATTTGGCTTAAGTTTGAATTGAGCATACTATTTCCTATTTACCATTTCCCAAGAAAAACATAGATACTGGAATAATCTCACGCTTTTCTCTCTTTTTACCTGCTTTTTCTTCATTCCCTTTATACTGAACTCCTTTCAACATTAGGAATAACAAGGTGATTTAGGTCTTAATGCCTGCCCTAAGGAGTTCAGAGTCTCACAGGAGAGATAGACATCAAAACAAAAAATTATAAATCAATGAAATGAGCACCATAATGGGAATATGCCAGAGTGTATGTCAGAGACAAGTCCCTTAAAACCATGCCAGGAATCCATATTAAAGAAATGACTGTCAAATGTAGAAGCTGGTGGGAGCCAAGAGGAGAGCAGAGAGGGAAGATACCGCCAGTGTCTGAAATCAGAGAGGACCCAGGAGGGTGGTAGAGCAGGCATCACCCTCAAGATCCTGAAGTGATCCAAAGAAAGAAACCATTAAGAATAAGTGGAGGAAAAGATTGTGGAAGATCAATTTTAATTCTGCTATAATGAGTCTTGCTAACATAGGATCCTTTTTTTATTTCTTTTTTGTATCCTTTTGAAGGAGCAGGACTGATAAGGTTTATATACTCTATACAGAACTTCTGTTTGCTCTATGGATACTGGGTTGTATGGGACACCAAAGGAATCAGAGGGGAGGGTAATTCATTTTACCTCCAGGGACTGAGGAAATGTTGAAAAGAGAGTTCATTGCTTGAGACTGGCATCATGGACTGATAAATAGCAGTTCTCCAGGAAGAGGGTTGGAGCTAGAGGTGGAAAGGGGCAAATTATAGAAGCAAAAGAAGGCATGGAAAATTTGAAAAAGGGTATCCAGTCCTGTTCACTGTGGTTGAAATGTAGAACCTACATCAGACTGTTGTTTTGATCTGCCTCTTATTCCCTCTTTCTCCTACTCCATAGTGTCCTGTGTTTCCGTCATTCCCAGTACTCCCCTATTCCCCCATGGGAACTCATCAATGATGCAGGCATAGCCAATCACAATTCCTTTTCCTCTGGCCACAATGATTCCTGTAGCTATGCTTGGATATCAGAGTCTGCTTTTAAATTCTGGTCCCTCCATTTCTTTCCACAGCGAGTTACTTGGACAAGTTACTCTTTCTATGCTTCATTTCCCCATCTCCAAACTGGGTTTGATGATAGGGTTTTTGTGAGGACCAAATCACTTTATATATATATATATATATATATATAATATATATATATATATATATATAATATATATATATAATATATATATATATAAATATTGTATATTGATATATTAATATTATATATAAAGCATAACACACAAACACACACATATATATATATATATACATGTAGAGAGAGAGAGAGTATGGAGGAGTATGGAGAACAGTGCCTGGAACATGGTACAAGCTCTGCATGGTAGCGTGTACTCACTTAGAGTGAAAGATATTGTGCTTTGCATTTTTGGTCAAGTGATTGGAAGAAAGTGCAGTGGGGACTGATGGTAGACATTTATTCTGTCATGTGGAGCAAGTCTGTCTACATCAAGGATGAAAATGGCCAGCACCTAAGGAGCAACAGAATCAAGATAGCCATCTACCCACTGTGTATGTGTCTATCTCTTTATCAACATTTATCTATTGTGGGACCAATAAATTTCTTGACTAGTCACTTGCTACTTAAAGAGACCTATATGAATATTTCTAGGAAAGCTTGGAGAGAGTTGAGGCTGAATAGGATTGGTTGGACTTCATCCTTTAAGCTATGGTATAACATTAAAGTTTTTCAACATAGAATGATACAATCAGAGATGTGATGAAAAAAATGAACAAAACTCTGGTTACTGGATGAAGAATATAGTGATATTCAGGCTTTTTTATACCTGGAGCTACACTTCTAGCTTATAGCATTTCACAATTATACTATGGAGCTTTATTTGGCAAATGATTACTCTAATGAAGAGAGTTATAGCCCAATGATCTTATTTTCCAGAGGTAATCACCATGATTCTGCATTTGATTCTCTTTTAAAGTAATAATGATGAAATTGGAAGCATAGAGGGTTAAGACTTGACTTAAGAAGGAATCGCCTTTTACTTGCAAGAGTGTTTAGCATTCCCATGAAAAACATTGAACATTTACACCATGTTTGCTACTCAGCTGAGGGGCTTTGGAAGAATTTGGGGGGTTTCAGCTCCTACTTTAATACTGCAGTATACTTCTAACCTAACTTCAGTTCCTCCTCTGTTTTAGTTACTCTTCCAGATGGAGCCTCCTAAAATAGTACTCTGAAAAAGCATATCACTTCCCCTACTGAGAGATTTCAGTGACTCTTGTCTATTAAGGAAAATACAAAATCCTCAATCTGCCTTTGAGGTTACAGTTTGGTTCTTAACTGCAGTTGGTGAGCAAATATTTTATTGAGTACCTACTATGTGTCAAGAATCTCTAATAGATATATAATGAGTCACATATATAATTTAAAAATTTTTAGTAGTCATATTAAAAAGCTAAAAACAATTAGGTAATTTTAATGTAAATAATACATTTTATTTAATTCAATATATTCAAAAATATGTTGTTGCTGTTTAGTCACTAAGTCATGTCTGACTCTTTGTGAGCCCATGGACTGTAGCCCATCAGGCTCCTTCATCCAGGGGATCTCCCAAGCAAAAATACTAGAGTGGGTGGATATTTTTTTCTCCAGGGGATCTTCCCGACCCAGGGATCGAATCTTCTACTTGGCAGGGGGATTCTTTACCTCTGAGCCAACAGGGAAGACCATACACAAAATATATAAAATATCAAAATATAATGGATACTGAATATTACTAACAAGATACTTTATGTTCATTTTTAAGAAATCTCAAGTATCCAAGGTATACTTACATCACATCTTAATTCAGATGACAAATTTTCATTTAGCAACATTTTGGGAGTTACATGTGTCTCATGGCTGCTGTATTAACTAGCACAGTTCCAGAAGCATGGGCCTCACACTCATGAAGTGTACATTAACTCACCTTTCCAGCTCTATCTGCTGCTGCTTCTTTACAAAGTCAGATAGATTAAATTTGTCTCAGACTCTATTCAGGTTGTTCCAGGTAAGCTCATTTTGTCCTTCAAAAGATGTTCTTCTAAATTATTGAACTTTACTTACCTTCAGCGATTAGCTCAAATGTTAACCCACCTAGGCAAAACCTCCTTGATCATGTAGGCAAGAAGTGTTCCATATTTTCTATTAATAAACATTTTCAGAACTTTGATTTGCACCTTTGTTTTGACATTGATCTCACAATACCATGTGGTCTTTGGAATCAGGTTTGATCAAACCCAGGTTTGAGATCTGGTCCTACCGCTCATTGGCTATATGATCCTGAGTTGCTTCCTTTATTTTTCTATTTCATCATTTTTATTTCATCATCTGTAAAGTGATGATAACATTGTCCACCTGATGAGATTGTTGGGGTGAGATAATGTTGAAAAGATCAGCACTTAACCCATTAATGTGTGCTAAGTCACTTCATTCTATCTGACTCTTTGCCACCCCATGGCCTGTAACCCGTCAGGCTCCTCTTTCCATGGGATTCTCCAGGCAAGAATACTGGAGTGGGTTGCCATTTCCTTCTCCAAGGGACCTTCCTGACCCAGGAATCGAACCTGTTTCTTCTGTGTTTCCTGCATTGCAGGCAGATTCTTTACTCACTGAGTAACATGGGAAGGTCATAGATATTCCTTATCTCTCTTAAATAAAATGATTGATAAACAACAACAATAATAGTAATATGGTAATAGCAATACTAATAAGCTTGTCCTAGTTCCTAATCAATTGTTTTATAATATCTAATCCTCCAAACAATTATTTTGTCTTCATTTTACAGTTAAGGAAACTAAAGCCGACAGAGATTAAGTAATTTGCATAAACTAATGTCACATGACCAGGAGAAGATACAGTTGATTTTAAATAATAGATGGAATGAACTATAGTTTGAATACCTTTCATTAATATTTTCTCTCTTGTAGTTTGGAGGTGAGGTAGAGGAGTTGGCAAAGGAGTTGGAATCAGATTCGATACCGAATGCTAACCCTGTCACTGACAAGGAATCTGTTTCTGGGAAACCCACTTAATCTCTCTGAACCTCAAGTTCTTGCACTGCAAAATGGAGGTAATAAAACCTAGCAGGAAGTATATGGTATATAGGTTAGGTTCAAAGTGTCTGCTGTTAAATTCAAATTTCACCTTTAAAATTCCAGCTTTGCAACATTTAGAAAGTTACTTAATTCCTCTACTGCAATTTCCTCATCTAAAAAATGGGAAAATTAATACTATTAAGCTCATAGATTTATTCTAAATATTAAATGATGCAATCCACATGGACACATAGAATTATAACTAGATATAGTAAACACTCAGCAAATGTTAGCTATTATTATCATCATTATTACAAGGCAGGGCTTGGTATAGATAGAATACTGAATTGGTTTAATTAAGTTTCCATTTTCTTCCACTTCTCTTCTTCTTTATAGTTATATTCTTATATTTGTATCCTTTTTAGAATATGATAATAAATCTTACATATACTGTGTACTCTATAAACATTCAACTGAATAAATGGATGTCTCAACCAGCCTTTTATATTATTTGTATTTTACAGAAGTACATCAATATTATTTTCAGAGAGTGTAAAATAATTGCATGTGAAGTAGCGATAGTAAACTAGTTTCTAGTACATAATGTTTTATATTTCCTTTGGGCTTGCAGTGATTTTAGTTATGTCTGAGGCATTTTGAATTTCATATGCATAAAACTTCCTATTCAGTCAGTATGGTCCTCTGTCCAATTCTGATAAACTTAAATTAGAATATCTTTCAAAGTCAACAACAGTACCAGACTGTACTGAAAATGAATTCATAAAGGAGGCAAATATTGTCATAAGCAGTTGATAAAAAGATTTGAATAATGTAAAATGCTACAGCAGAAACTGTAGAGGTGTAATGAATATTATACATACAGTGCTTTGTTTCTAGTTCTTAAATATGACCTTCCTCTCATTCTGAATCTCTTTTATTGTTCTCCCAATTTCATTCACCAGTTGTTATGATCTGTTCAATCTCTGAGCAAAATCATTCTCCTCATTTTCAAAAACCTGAATTTCTCTAGTTCTCATTAGGTCTTTATTTGGATTCAGACTTTCTTAAATTAAAATTATGTACACTGTGTTCATGTCTTGTTCTTGTGCATTGGCAAGATCGGAAGTTTTTAAAAACTCAGGACTCACTTTTTTGACCATGAGTAAAATGTTTAGCACTGTCCTAGGCATTACAGACCAGGAAGAGGACAGTCCCTGACAGTTTGGAATATACAGTCTGTGACAGTGACATTACATGCACATATAAATGTAAAGCAAAACAGATGACAGTATACTATCATAGTAAAATAGTTTTTTTTGAAATGTGGAGAGGGGGAGAGGGGTTCTACTGGTTGTGAGGGCAGACTTCTTAGATGAATTGAACTGCGTCTTGCTTAGCTAGTAAGACCTCCACCTAAGAGGCAGGCTGAGGGAGTCCAAAGACACATAAAATGGGAAGAGAACAGTAGTAGACAGTCAGTAAATGAGATCAATAAGGTGGAGTTTGGTCATAGGCTGGGAAAAAAAAAGCAGAATCCAATTGTGGAAAACATTGTCAGACTGTAGTCTACGATTTCTTTTGATGTATTGAGATGCCATTGAAGATTTCCAATTGCTTGAATTAAAAGTGAAGCTTTTGAAATATTGAAAGTTTTTAATTTGTTCCATCACAATTTACCTATCCATAATTAAAATCTCATACCACTTAATTGAAGATATTTGTATACATTTTAAAAACTGAAAATGCAGGTGATTTCAAACCTATGCAGCTTTGATAATTTTATTTTTGTTTGATATTTAAATTAAAGCTCTGACCAGGAAGAATTTTTTTTATTGGAATATAATTAACATATAACATTATATTAGTTTCAGGTATACAATAAGTATTTTACATTTGTATACATTGCAAAATGACCAACAAGATAACTTTAGCTTTCATCTGTCACCATATTAAGTTATACAAAAAATTAATAACATTATTCAACATAGAAAATCAAGTGATTATTTTGAAAATCTAATCTTTTCCTCTGTTTATTATATTCAATATTATTATTATTTTAATTGAACATGTACAGCATTTCTGTAATATGTTAAAATGATTATATTAGTTTTCTGTTGCTGTATAACACATCATTACATACAGTGGCTACAGAAAGATCTATTACTTCACAGATCTATACGTCAGGAGTCCAGACACAGAATGGCTGGGTCTTCTGCTCAGGGTTGTACAAGGCAGAAATCAAGGTGTCAGTTGCTTACACTTTCATTGGGAGTTTTCTCAAATCATTCAGGTTCTTGGCTGAGTACCATTCCTTGTGGTTGTAGGAATGATGTCCCCATTTTCTTGCTGGCTCTCAGTCATGGGTCATTCTCATTTCCTAGAGGCCACCCTTAGTTTCTAGCCATGTGAAAGGAATTGTTCATTCTCACAACAACAGCACATAATCTTCTTACTCATCAAGGAAAACCACTGCACTTTGTAAACTTCAGATATGTGCATGCCTGCTAAGCCGCTTCAGTCATGTCCAACTCTTTGCCTTTCTGTGGACCATAGCCTGCCAAGCTCCTCTCTCCATGGGATTCTTCAGGTAAGAATGCTGGAGTGGATTGCCGTTTCCTTCACCAGGGGATATTCCCAACCCAGGGATCAAACCTGTATCTCTTACATCTCCTGCATTGGTGGGTGGTTCTTTACCACTAGTGCCACCTGGGAAGCCCCGTATATGTATATGCATGTGTGTTAAGTCACTTCAGTCATGTCCAACTCTTTGTGCCCTTCAGCCCTCCAGGCCATATATATATATACACACATACACACACGTGTGTGTGTATATATGTATTCACAAAAGTAAGATCATATAATTCATCATAAATATTTTATGTTCCAATAAAAACATTGAATTATTTTTAATGACTAAACAGTATCCTATGATATGGTTGCACTATAATTTATTTAGCTCTTTTGTTATTGTTGGATATTTGCTTTGCTTTAAACTTTCAATATTATAAACAAAGGTGCAATGCACATAGACACTGTACCTATGCCTTGTGTATTCCTATAGAATAGATTTTAAAGTCTTTAAATGCCCAATTGACCACTGCTGGTAGGCACTACTGAAGGTTATAGTAATTATCTCATTTAAGGCATTCGCTGTTAGTGTTGAAACGTGTTGCAATATAACTCACAATACTTCTACACATTTCTTAATGTTGTTAGTAAAATCAGCAGTGTGGGACAGTGGCTGAAAAGGATCGATGATATGCTAATGATTCCATACATCTAACGTGTATAATGGTTAATTTTATGTGTCAACTTGACTGGGCCACAGAGTGGTCAGATGTTTGGTCAAACATTTTTCTGTGTATGTTTGTGAGGGAGTTCCTGGGTGTGATTAACATTTGAATTAGTAAGCTAAGTAAAGTAAACTGCTCTTTCTAAAGTAGGTGGGCCTCATTCAATCCCCTGAAGGCCTAACTAGAACAAAAAGACTGAAGAGGGAATTCTTTATGCCCACTGCCTTTGAGCTGAGACATCAGTTATTTCCTGCCTTCAAACTTGAACTGAAACGTAGTCTCTTTTTTTTAAGTCTCAAGCCTGCTGGCTTTAGAACTGGAATCACACCATTGTTTCTTCAGCTTGCTGACTACAGATCTTGGAACTTTTTAGCTTCCATAACTGCATAAACCAGTTCTTACAAAATCTCTTTCTATTCCATGTCCACCTGCTAATGCAAGAGACACAGGCTGGATCCCTGGGTGGGGAAGATTCCATAGAGAAGGAAATGGCAACCCACTACAGTATTCTTGCCTGGGAAATCTCATGGACAGAGGAGCCTGGCAGGCTACTGTCCATGGGTTCCTACAGAGTCAGGTATAACTTAGTGACTGAGCATGCAATGCCTCTATTTAAAAATCTCTTCATCTATTTATCTATCCACACTATTAATCTTGTTTCTCTGCAGAACCATGATACGATGGGTTTTATTTGTGGGTGGAATAGGTTTTTTTGTTGGCCATGTTAGGAGTCTCATAGGCAGATAGAAGTATAATACAGTACAGTCAGAAACCTTTGGTTTTCTTTTGTTAAACATGGGTGAAAATCTCTTATTATGTTTTCTGAACAGCTTGGGTTCTCAGTTTCCTTATCTGCTAAAAAATGGGCTTAGTTGTAAGGTTTAAATGAGATTATTTCATGGACCGTGGTGCATGGTAAATACTTTACAAAATACTAGTACTTCTTCCCTCCTTCTTAAGAATCTTAAAAAGCAAGCAGATTGACTGTTTCTTGTGTGCTCAGAAGCTGAGCCTCGAGATTCCTTCATTAGAAGCCATGTTCACTTGTGTGCCAGCGGTTCTTCAGAGTGAAGTTATACTGCCTGCTGTTACTGAGTTATTTTTTAACAATATCTTGTTGGCAAACACATGGGGTGGTACTGAATAACTGCCTCAGAAGCTAAAGATGACTCTCTTCAATATGAAGAGAGTTTTATTACTGTAAATATGATCTGGCTTAACCTCAATCTAAATTACCATAGCACATAAGTACAGGAATGCCAGAAATGCATTAATGCTAACCCTAAAGTGTGGGATCCCCTGGCATTTATGTATAATGTAGGAACACCAGTCAGATTATTCCTACTTATTAATTTAAATGAATGTATATTTTTAAGCTTCATCCCCCCAAAATAAACTGAATGGAGAATATCTCTATTACATGTTCAGCACATATAGAAAATGATTCTCAGTTTGATTGAGTTAAAAATACTTTTCTATATCATAAAAAATGGAATGCAGAATTCTTATTAAAAGAGTAAAAAAAAAAATTGAGTATATTTAGAATTCTACTTGTTAAAGTCCTGGAAGAGTTAATTTCCAGATGCTCTTCATCTTTAGAATTTTAATTTGATTTTGATTTTAATATCAGATCAGATCAGTCGCTCAGTCGTGTCTGACTCTTTGCGACCCCATGAATCACAGCACGCCAGGTCTCCCTGTCCATCACCAACTCCCGGAGTTCACTCAGACTCACATTCATCGAGTCAGTGATGCCATCCAGCCATCTCATCCTCGGTCGTCCCCTTCTCCTCTTGCCCCCAATCCCTCCCAGCATCAGAGTCTTTTCCAATGAGTCAACTCTTCGCATGAGGTGGCCAAAGTATTGGAGTTTCAGCTTTAGCATCATTCCTTCCAAAGAAATCCCAGGGCTGATCTCCTTCAGAATGGACTGGTTGGATCTCTTTGCAGTCCAATGGACTCTCAAGAGTCGTCTCCAACACCACAGTTCAAAAGCATCAATTCTTCAGTGCTCAGCCTTCTTCACAGTCCAACTCTCACATCCATACATGACCACAGGAAAATTATTTAAATTGGTCTTTGCCTTTTAATTATTAACACTCGTTAGAAATGTCAAGTATTGTTCTTGTAGTACTACTAATGCCTCTTTTTGAATGATCCCTTCAATTACATAATAATGTATGTAGGCCAAATAAATAGCCTTGTGCTTGTTGACAGGTACTCAGTGATCAGTTGTTCATGAAATGCTGACATTCGCTTCACTTGTTTATATATTCAGTCATCAATCAAGTACTTTCTTCTTTCTTTGGGGAGCTGGCAATATGATACAACACTGAAAGTAAGTCAAAATGATTTTTAGTCTTCATATATCTGGTTGTTATAGTCTAAACTGGTCTTGCTTCAGTCCTACACAAGGCTCCCAATAATGGTCCCAATAAAGTGTCTTCACTTTATCTGTTGTAGATGCTAAGATCTGTTGACAAGAATAAAAACATTGTAGAGTGGAAAGAGCATGGATTTAATTTAAAGACAATCCTGGATTCAAAATATGAGCCCCACTACTAGGGTAAATTCTATACACTTTTAAATCATGTGCTTCTTAAACTATAAAAAGGACTATAATATATCTTGTGCAGATTTTGATGAGTATGAGAAAAGTATCTATCTCTCTATCTATCCATCCATCCATCCTCCATCTATCATCTATTGTAGCATAGTAGTTGATAGTGTGTAAGTATTTGACTCAAACTCCGGGCAAGTTGCCAAAAGTTTTGCCTAGTCTCAGTGATTTTTAAATACCTCAGAAGAGTCTTCTAAATGAGGATCTATTGCCCAAGTGCTGCTTGAGAAGGAGAAAATAAAACTTAGAGATCCAGAAGTAGTTAATATCATCAGTATTCCGTTTTTCCCAAGAATGCCCAGGTCCAGCCTAGGCATTCTCTTTTCCCAGACTTCCTCCAAGTATACCCTTCCTCAGCTTCTCTCACCTTTTCTTGACTCCCATCCTCTCAGCTTCATTCCATATTAAATTTTAAGGAGCTGCTAACAGAATGTACTTTGCTAATTTCTAGTCTTCCAAAATTAACGTATATAGAAACCTATTTTTCTTTAATGTAACCATTGATATGATTGTATTTAGGTCTGTTTTCTTACTATTTATTTGTCTCAAGTCTTTTTGGTTCCTCTATTTTTCCTTTCTTGCATTTCTTTATATTTAAAACTATTTTAATATATATTTTAGTTTCTCTTTGGAATTTGTTGCTATCAGTATATATGTTGTCATTATTTGTTGTTGATTTCCCTGGGGATTGTAATATATGTGTTTAACTCATTGCAGGCTTCTAAGATTTGATGTTGTAGGTTCTGGGTAAGATGGAATAAACACATGTCAATCTTCCTCTCCATTGCAACTATGAAAACTTGAGAAATTATAGGCAGCTTTCCTGAAAGGAAATCTAAAAAGTAAATATTGACATGTAAATCTGGCTTGAGGAGTAAAACAGGAAATTTTAAATCTCAAAAATAGTGGGGAAAATACCCCAGTGTGTCAGTCCTTTTTGGCTGCTGTAACAAAAATAGCATTAGACTAGTGATGCAGTGGAAAAGAATTCACCTGCCAGTGCGGGAGACACAAGAGATGCAGCTTCAATCTCCTAGAGTAGGAAATGCAACCCACTTCAGTATTTTGCTTGGAGAATCCAATGGATAGAAGAACCTGGCGGGTTACAGTTCATGAGGTCACAAAGAGTCAGACATGACTGAATGACTGAGGACATGCACACAGGTAGCGTATACACCACAAAAATTTATTTTTCACTGCTCTGGGGGCTGAGAAGTCCAAGATCAAGGTATCAGTAGATTTGGAATGATGAAGTCCTCCTTAAGGCTGCAAACTGCTGACTTCTCTATTCTTACATGGTAGACGGGGTAGGGGATTCCTCTGGGGTCTTTTTTTAAGGGTATTAATCCCATTCAGTAAATCTTTAATCCAATTTTCTGTTGATGGCCAGAGCTGTATTCCCTCTGTGTTATTTGACCTGAGACCAAAGTATGGAGGAGGTAATGAAGATAATGTCCACCTCCTTCAAAAGGTCCCATGCATGCACTGCTGCACTCAGTGCCCCCAACCCTGTAGCAGGCCACTGCTTATCCACATCTCTGCCAGAGACTCCTGGACACTCACAGGCAAGTCTGGGTCAGTCTCTTGTGGGGTCACTGCTTCTTTATCCTGGGTCCTGGTGCACACAAGGTTTTGCTTGTACCCCTCAAGAGTCTTTTTTTTTCCCAGTCCTGTGTAAATTTTGGTGGCTCTATGGTGGGATTAATGCCACCTCCTTCAAGAGGGCTTATGCCATTCCCAAGTCTACTGTACCCTGAACCTCTGCCCCTGTAGCAGTCCACTACAAACCCATATCCCACAGGAGACACTCAAACAAGTTCTGTCTCAGTCTCTTTGGGGGTCTCTGGGCCTTGGTGTGCCCAAGGTTTGTTTGAGCCCTCTGAGCATCTCTGCTGGGTATGGGGTTTCATTCTAAACATGATTTTGCCCCTCCTACCACCTTGTGGGGGCTTCTCTTTTGCCTTTGGATGTGGGGGTATCTCCTCAAAGTCATTCCACCACCACACAGCCACCACTCCAATGCCAACCATCTTGCTGGGGCTTCTCTATCCGTGGACGAGGGGTATCTCCTCAAAGTCAGAACAAGTCCCAGTTTCCCCTTCAGTCAATCTCTCCCATCAGGAAGCTTCTTGAAGGATAAGCCTCTTATTCTTCTCAACCAGAGGGCAGACAGAATGAAAATCACAATCACAGAAAACTAACTAATCTGATCACATGGACCACAGCTTTGTCTAACTCAGTGAAACAATGAGGCATGCCATGTAGGGTCATCTAAGATGGACGGGTCGTGGTGGAGAGATCTGACAAAACATGGTCCATTGGAGAAGGGAATGGCAAACCACTTCAGTATTCTTACCTTGAGAACCCCATGAAGTATGAAAAGGCAAAAAGATAGGACACTGAAAGGTGAACTCCCCAGGTCAGTAGGTACCCAATATGCTACTGGAGATCAGTGGAGAAATAACTCCAGAAAGAATGAAGAAATGGAGCCAAAGCAAAAACAACACCCAGTTGTGGATGTGACTGGTGATAGAAGTAAAGTCTGATGGTATAACAGCAATATTGCATAGGAACCTGGAATGTTAGGTCCATGAATCAAGATAAATTGGAACTGGTAAAACAAGAGATGGCAAGAGTGAACATGGACATTTTAGGAATCAGTGAACTAAAATGGACTGAAATGGGTGAACTTAACTCACATGACCATTATATCTACTATTGTGGGCAAGAATCCTTTAGAAGAAATGGAGTAGCCATCATAGTCAACAAAAGAGTCTGAAATGCAGTACTTGGATGCAGTCTCAAAAACGACAGAATGATCTCTGTTCATTTCCAAGGCAAAACATTCAATATCACAGTAATCCAAGTTTATGTCCTGACAGATAATTCTGAAGAAGCTGAAGTTGAACGGTTCTATGAAGACCTACCAGACCTTCTAGAACTAACACCGAAAAACACCCCCAAAAGATGTTCTTTTCATTATAGGGGACTGAAATGCAAAAGTAGGAAGTCAAGAAACACCTGGAGTAACAGGCAAACTTGGCCTTGGAGTACATAATGAAGCAGGGCAAAAGCTAACAAAGTTTTTCCAAGAGAACACACTGACCATGGCAAACACCCTTTTCCAATAACACAAGACAAGACTCTACACATGGACATCACCAGATGGTCAACACCAAAATCAGATTGATTATATTCTTTGCAGCCAAAGATGGAGAAGCTCTATACAATCAGCAAAAATAAGACCAGAAGCTGACTGTGGCTCAGATCATGAACTCCTTTTTGCCAAATTCAGACTTAAATTGAAGAAAGTTAGGGAAAATCACTAGACCATTCAGGTATGACCTAAATCAAATCCCTTATGATTATACAGTGGAAGTGCAAATAGATTCAAGGGATTATCTGATAGACAGATTGCCTGAAGAACTATGGATGGGATTGTTGGATGATATCACCAACTCAATGGAGATGAGTTTGAGTAAGCTCCGGGAGTTGGTGATGGACAGAGAAGCCTGGCATGCTGCGGTCCGTGAGGTCGAAAAGAGTTTGATATGACTGGGTGACTGAACTGAACTAAACTGATTCCCACTCGTGAGGGCTCTGCCCTGATGACCAAATCACCTCCCCAAGGCCCCATCTCCTTATACCACCACCTTGAAGGGTCAGATTTCAACATACGAATTCTGGAGGGACACAAAGATTCAGGCTACAGCATCCAGTTTTTTCTCCCTCCCTTACCCTGTTATTGGGCTTCCCTTGTGGCTCAGCTGGTAAAGAATCCAGCTATAATGAGGGAGACCTGGGTTTGATCCCTGGGTTGGGAAGATCCCCTGGAGAAGGGAAAGGCTATGAACTCCAGTATCGTGGCCTGGAGAGTTCCATGGGCTGTATAGTCTATGAAGTCACAAAGAATTGGACATGTCTGAGTGACTTTCACTTCAATTTACCCCTTTCTCAAATCTTCAAGACCAGGCCATTGTGCAGGGCAGTGGCATGTCAGGAAAGCAGCATCCTCTCTTTTTAGTGAAATTGTGACCATGAAGGCATGACCTAAGCTGTTGGTTTTCACTTTCCCGTCTCTCTATACTTATACTTACAGGAGTCTGATCTTTATTGGCATACTAATGACTTTGAGAATCAAGATAAAGACATAAATCTCTCAAATATAGTTGTTGTTGTTGTTATTTTTACTTTGGGAAATAAGGTATAGATCATTCCTGGATAGCTAACACTTAGGACAAATTCCAATAATCTACAAGTAAGACTGTCAAACTATTGAATGGATAGTCTGCAAATAGTCCAATAGTCTGCATATAAGACTGCCATATTTGGCAAGAAAAATACAAGATTCCAGTTGAATTGAATTTCAGATAAACTATATATATATAAATGAAATCAGATAAAAATATAATACTCGAGTATATGTATGTTTCATGAAATATTCGGTGTCCTGTGATTTATCTGGTAGATGTAACTGCAAAGGCATCGATAATTGGACCAACTTTGAAATCATAGGCCACTGAAGATGGATTGGAACCTGTGGGATGAAACTAATCAAGTCATGTGCATGCTAAAACAAAAATATCAATATTCTCCATAGGGTTTAAATAACATAGAGGTTCTCATAAGGAAATACTCAAAATATCCAGAAATCAATAGAAATTATTCTGCATACAAAGAATAAGGAAACAATACTGACTTTCATGGGAAAAGAAGATTAACAGATGCCAATGGCAAGATAGGAATTACCTGACAAAGACTTTGAAGCAGCCATCATAGAAGTTTTGAAAGTGCAACTGCAAACATTCTTAAGACAGTAATTAAAACTGAAAGATCCATAACAAGGAAATACATAATATAAAGAAATGGAAATTTTGATCTAAAAATATATAAACTGGAAAAACTTAGAACATCAAGAATAAACAAAGAGAAAAAATTTATACTTCAATGAAGTATAATAACTGTGTTAGTTTTTCTCAGTGTTGTAAGCCCAGTAGTTAGCATAGTGCCTGGCACATTGATTGAATGAATACATGAAATGAGTATTCTGAATGAAGATACCTCTCTCATTCTGACCTTTTAAACACTTCCTCAAGTGGAATCTGTACAGCTTTTTCCTTTCGTCACGCCTCTGTCCCCGAACACTCCCCTGCCCCCTGCCCCCATATCCTTGGTCAAAGACTACATACTTCTGAGGTCTGTAGTCTCAGTGCTCCTATTGCAGTTGAGGAGGAGTCTCCTTATGTGGCCAGATATGCTCTTGGGATTAATGTATGTGGCTACCATTTTTAGAGCTCCTGTTGGAATTTGATAAAATATTTTTGGATAGGATTAATGATGGCCTAGAACTAGACATGGAACAACAGACTGGTTCCAAATAGGAAAAGGAGTACGTCAAGGCTGTATATTGTCACCCTGCTTATTTAACTTATATGCAGAGTACATCATGAGAAACGCTGGGGTGAATGAAGCACAAGCTGGAATCAAGATTGCCGGGAGAAATATCAATAACCTCAGATACGCCAATGATACCACCCTTATGGCAGAAAGTGAAGAGGAACTAAAAAGCCTCTTGATGAAAGTGAAAGAGGAGAGTGAAAAAGTTGGCTTAAAGCTCAGCATTCAGAAAACTAAGATCATGGCATCTGGTCCCATCACCTCATGGGAAATAGATAGGGAAACAGTGGAAACAGTGTCAGACTTTATTTTTTGGGGCTCCAAAGTCACTGCAGATGGTGATTGCAGCCATGAAATTAAAAGACGCTTACTCCTTGGAAGGAAAGTTCTGACCAACCTAGATAGCATATTCAAAGGCAGAGACATTACTTTGCCAACAAAAGTCCGTCTAGTCAAGGCTATGGTTTTTCCAGTAGTCATGCATGGATGTGAGAGTTGGACTGTGAAGAAAGCTGAGCCCTGAAGAATTAATGCTTTTGAACTGTGGTGTTGGAGAAGACTCTTGAGAGTCCCTTGGACTGCAAGGAGATCCAACCAGTCCATTCTAAAGATCAGTCCTGGGTGTTCTTTGGAAGGAATAATGCTAAAGCTGAAACTCCAGTACTTTGGCCACCTCATGTGAAGAGTTGACTCACTGGAAAAGACTCTGATGCTGGGAGAGATTGGGGGCAGGAGGAGAAGGGGACGACAGAGGATGAGATAGCTGGATGGCATCATCGACTCAATGGACATGAGTTTGAGTGAACTCCGGGGGTTGGTGATGGACAGGGAGGCCTGGCATGCTGCGATTTATGGGGTCACAAAGAGTCAGACACAACTGAGTGACTGAACTGAACTGAACTAATACTCCCATTTTTCTATAAAGTAGCTAAGCTCAAATGCTCCTTCCATCTGCCTCCTACTACACTCACCAACACACATACACACATACTTTATTCTGACCAGCTTTTTTAAACTTTAAAGCAGTTGATCTGGAAGAGAGAGAGAGAGAGAAAAGGAATCTAAGGAAAGAAGAGTTGGAGAGAAAATAATTTTAAACAAATTTCTAAAATAATTTTTCCACAAATCTTTCATCTAGTATGATTGGCTGTGACATATAAATTCTAGAAAACTGCATAAAATCTTGTGCTTGATCAGGATGTAGTATTTTTCAGGAAAGATAATTGTGTGAAGCAGAAGGTCCTGCCCTCTACCAGCATCTACTTAATTATTGGTGACTAGTGTTAAAAGGATTAATTTAGGCTTGAAAAGTCTCAAGTTAGTTTGGGATATGATTTCCTCCAATCTTGAGAATATCTTGTTTGAATGATTTTTTAATTTTTAGATTAATTATTTTTCTATGATAATTTTATTTTCTAAGATAAGTTGTTTATTTAATTTTCTTCCTGCCTCACTTACTTACTTCCTCCTGTCTTACTTCTCAAGAACCCTAAGTAAGTAAGTCCTATATGACAAATAAGTCCTATATAAAATAAGTAAATACTAAATAAGTCCTATACAAATAAGTAAGTCCTATATGAATAAGTAAATACTAAACAAATAAATAAGTCCTATACAACACAAGGGTTTCCCTGATGGTTAAGTTGGTAAGAAATCTGTCTGTAATGCAGGAGACCTGGGTTTGCTCCCTGGTCATGAAGATTCCCTGGCGAAGGGAATGGCAACCCACTCCAGTATTCTTGCCTGGAGAATTCCAGGAACAGAGAAGCCTGGTGGGCTACTGTTGTCCATGGGGTCACAAAGAGTATAGACATGACTAAACAACGAACACATACAAAAAAACCCCCAGGTTTTGAAGAATATTATAAAACCTGATTTTAGAGTTATGTGGTCCTAAGTCATTTACAATTTAGATATCCTCAGTTGGGAACATAGGGCTCATGTTACCATTTTTACCTCTGCTACCTAATACATAATAACAAAACTGAAGAAACAGGGAAACACTAGGGCAATTCCCTTTGAATTGTAGAATTAAAAAATAATTGAAAAAATCTAACAACATAAGTTCCTTTAAATGCAGTTTATTGCAATTTTAATATTTTATGGTTGCATTTTAACTTTTATCTCATAAATTAAAGACTAACAATCATGCCTAAACAGGAATATATTTTATCCACTTACAAAAATGCATTGACTAACGCTAATTAAATTTGCTTAATCAAGCTTAACAATGCTACATGCTGTTACTCATCAGAAAGTAAGTACCATGCATATTTCCCAAAGTGCTCAAGCTAGAACACCAAGGATTTTTTTCTGTCAGGGTATCCAAGGGTTCAGCCATCTGCTATTTACTCTAATTTTTAATAAAAAGTTATTATTCATCTTTATTGATAATCATTTGCCTTGCAAACAAAACATATTTTATCATTATTATTATCATTTTAACTCCACCACCGCCAGGGAGACACAAATGAAAATGGTTTGTACTCAATTGCACCACATTAATGCTTGCAAATGGTTTAGCTTCTGTGGCAGAAAGACATAGGTATTATGAAGGTAATACCTAATATCGAGTTATATGCAGCAGCATTTCATCACCTTGCCCTAATGCCTTCAGCAGAATGAGCTTTTCTCCAATAAAGTAGGAAAATGTGATCACCCTTAACACCCTGAAGGACAAGACAGTGGCTGTGTCATTCTTTACCGTGTATTGCTTTTGTTCATAGCTAATCACATTTAGACAATTTTAACCCAGACCCTGCAGATATACAATAAATCATACTGATAGAGAAAGACTAAAACCTGTTGGAATTGCCTTCAAGCTGTACTGAGCATAGAAAAAAAAAATCGTGGATTGAGATAGGTGGGGTCAACTTCAGAATGGAGAGAGGTGAATAAAAGTTCTGTGCAAAGAGAAACTGTATGTTAAAGACACTTAGTGGGAAATTGCAGTGCCGTGTCTCCAGTGATAATCTCGACTATCTTGTTGTGAAGCAATGGACTCTAGGATGACACTTCAGATGGTATCCAGGAAGGTTCATAATACTGGCAAAGGACCTGGTAACTAAAACTGGAGCACTAAGGGATCAGAAAGAAAGATAATAATAATGCCTGACACTCATCAGTGCTAACTGTATACCAGACACTGCTAAGCACTTGATATGTCATTTTATCTTTGCCTAGAGGCTCTGAGTTAACCATGTTCATACAGGTTTTCTTCAGATAAGGGCACAGGCCTAAAGGAGTTAAATGACTTCTCTGCAGTCACACAGAATTGAGATTTATAGCCTGTGAGTCTGAGGCTGGCTTCTGACTTTGTTACTCGAGTGATCTAACAAGGAGAGCAAGTCATCAGCAGGCATTTTCTAAGATTATTGGAGGGAGTCAGCATGTTCCACAGAAAATACCTAATGACTGTGCTCCCAGAAACTGCAAAAGTTAATATTACTTTAGTAATCTTAGTAAATGTAATACAGAGATTATGGCAAAAATAGAATAACGTGGACTTCTGAAAATAAACAAATTTTACAATAAATGTAATCTATCTGGTCAGGGCCATTGAGTCAGTAACTTCAGTTTCAGAGGTAGCATTGCAGTTTTAGGGGTAACATTTGATATCTGGAATAGTAAGAGCCACGTAAATTCCTCTCATGTGTAACTGCCGTTTAATGAATTTCATTCCCTAGAATGTGCTGCAAGCTATAAGCACAGTAACAGGACAAGGAGGGTGGGAATGGAGAGACTGCCTGCATGGTTTTCTCTAATGTGTTGGGATCATAAGACAGAAAAATGCACGTAATTATTTCCCTGCTCTTAAGGAGCTGATACCTAGTTATGGTATGGACGTAACAGAAGCAGATGATATTAAGAAGAGGTGGCAAGAATACACAGAAGAATACAAAAAAGATCTTCATGACCCAGATAACCATGATGGTGTGATCACTCATCTAGAGCCAGACATCCTGGAATGTGAAGTCAAGAGAGCCTTAGGAAGCATCACCATGAACAAAGCTAGTGGAGGTGATGGAATTCCAGTTGAGCTATTTCAAATCCTAAAAGATGATGCTGTGAAAGTGCTGCACTCAATATGCCAGCAAATGTGGAAAACTCAGCAGTGGTCACAGGACTGGACAAGGTCAGTTTTAATTCCAATCCCAAAGAAAGGCAATGCCAAAGAATGTTCAAAATACTGCACAAATGCACTCATCTCACACGGTAGCAAAATAATGCTCAAAATTCTCCAAGCCAGGCTTCAACAGCACACGAACTGTGGACTTCCAGATGTTCAAGTAGGATTTAGAAAAGGCAGAGGAAGCAGACATCAAATTGCAAACATCCGTTGGATCACTGAAAAAGCAAAAGAGTTCCAGAAAAATGTCTACTTCTGTTTTATTTACTATGCCAAAGCCTTTGACTGTGTGGACCACAACAAACTGTGGAAAATTCTTCAAGAGATGGGAATACCAGACCACCTGACCCGGAGCCTATTATATAGAGTGAAGTAAGTCAGAAAGAAAAACACCAGTACAGTATATTAACACATATATATGGAATTTATAAAGATGGTAATGATGACCTTATATGCAAGACAGCAAAAGAGACACAGATATAAAGAATAGACTTTTGGACTCTGTAGGAGAAGGTGAGAGTGGGATGATTTGAAAGAATAGCATTGAAACACATATATTACCGTATGTGAAATAGATCACCAGTCCAGGTTTGATGCATGAGACACGGTGCTCAGGGCTGGTGCACTGGGATGACCCTGATGGATGGGATGGGGAGGGAAATGAGAGGGGAGTTCAGGATGGGGAACACAGGTACACCCATGGCTGATTCATGCCAATACATGGCAAAACCCACTACAATATTGTAAAGTAATTAGCCTCCAATTAAAATAATAATAAAAAAAGAAAAGTCCCTGATGCTGGGAAAGATTGAAGGCAGGAGAAGGGGAAAACAGAGGATGAGATGGTTGGATGGCATCACTGACTCAATGGAGATGAGTTTGAGTAAGCTCTGGGAATGGGTAATGGATAGGGAAGCCTGGTGTGCTGCAGTCCATGGGGTTGCAAAGAGCTGGACATGACTGAGCTACTGAACTGAGCTGAACTGAACTAGCTAGGGATATGGAAGATATATAGATTGTACAATAAAACAAGTGTAGCATAATGATGTCAATTGTCCCAGACTTTACTTAAGGTAACTTTCAAGCCTTGCTTCACTTTTCAAAAAATCACTATCCTTGTGTTTTAGCTGTTATCAACAGGATTTAGAGCCTCCTCCATTTCTTAGACAGTTCACTCTGAGTTCCTGATGTCATGAAAGCTGCTTTTAATTAATTATTTTCTCTATTATTCAGGTCTACATTTTTTTGTTTTATTCTTTCAGCTTTCTGGGAATCAGAGAGCTGCAGAGTGGGGCATTCTTAGCACAGCAGCGCCCATGGTTAGGGACATTAGTTATCCTTGTTTCCCTTTTTCTGCACTGAACCACAACAAATTCAAAGTATTTTGGGTCCTGGGTCTCCCTTTTGGGTAGCTGAGCATCTGGGTTTTTTGGGTAGTGGGATCATTTTGGGTAGTGGGATCTGGAATTGGAGAGAACTCCCCACCTTCTCCTTTCTTCTAATGGACCTGCTAGAAGCTTCCTCTATGATCCATCTAGTTGAAGTCCTGAAATGGATTTTGGAAAACCCGTTTTATCCTTTTTGATCTATCTAATTTGATGGCTAAGAGATTAGACTCAGGAGTCAGCCTGCCTGGATTTGAATTCAGTCTCCATCATTATTATTACCTGTGTCATGTTGGGAAATAACCTCCCTGTGATTCAGTGTCTTGGACCAAAGAAGGACATTTGTTTCTCCTCCTATGTAAGCATTGCTATGGTGTGCTGTGCTTAGTCATTCAGTCATGTCTGACTCTTTGTGACCCCATAGACTGTAGCGCGCCAGGTTCCTCTATTCATGGGGATTCTCTGAATACTGAATAGAATACTGGAGTGGGTTGTCAGGCCCTCCTTCAGGGGATCTTCCCAACCTAGGGATCAAACCCAGGTCTCCCACATTGCAGGTGGATTCTTTACTGTCTGAGTTACCAGGGAGGCCCAAGAATGCTGGAGTGAGTAGTCTATCCCTTCTCTAGGGGATCTTCCCAACCCAGGAATCGAACCAGGCTCTCCTGCACTGCAGGCAGATTCTTTACCAGCAGAGCTACCAGGGAAGCCCCTCCTAAAGCATTAAAAGAGATAATTTACATAAACCAATTAACAAAAGTCATGTAAGCATTCTATAGAAATGATCTGTCTGAGATATTATTATTATTATTTTAGGATATATTATTACATTGATATGAGAGCTGATAAGTCAAAATGTACCTAAAACTTAAACTGTAGTTCTAAACTTTAAATAGGATTCTTCTTGGTATCTACTTAGTACCCTGTGGAGCTAATCCAACACAACAAATTTCCCCCCACAAAACTCAATGTTAACTGATGCTACTTTGCAGGTAGAACATATTAATTTTCTCCTGCATTTACTTACATGGTTCATAGGACATTGAAAGTAAGAATAACTCTTCTTGAGTTTCCTTGCACAGCAAATACAGACCAAATACTGTTAAAATAGGAAAAAAGCCTTCAATGTTTTCTCTTTAAAAACACAACTGCTAGAAATAAAAAGGCTTGTTCTTAGATGCATACCTGAAACCATAAGAACATGCAAAAATACAAATATTTATCCCAGAATCCTGACCCAAAGTTCTTTAATAAATTATATTTGTGCCTGGAGAAGCAGTATTAGCAGAAGGCAACATTTATAGCAGTGATGTCAGCCAGCCCAGCTGTCATTAACACTTACCATATCATCTGCACTTAAGCTTTCCTGAGAGCACCTGAAAGTAAGGAGAACTATAATTACATAAATATAATTAATTATATATTTTAAAGTGTATGCATGTCTATATGCATTTGAGCCATTTGACACAAACAACTACAAACATGTTTTGTAGTTCAAAACTCAGGCTTCTGAGGCCCCCTGCAACTAAGGTTGACGTAGATTAAAATTAAGTTGCACAGAGTGACACTAAGTTACACAATATGAAATTAAAAGATTCTTGGTCCTTGGAAGACAAACCTAGACAGTGTATTAAAAAACAGAGACATTACTTTGCTGACAAAGATCCATATAGTCAAAACTGTGGTTTTTCCAGTAGTCATATATGGGTATGACTGTTGGACCACAAGTAAGGCTGAGCGCTGAAGAACTGATGCTTTTGAACTGTGGTGTTGGAGAAGACTCTTCAGAGTCCCTTGAACTGCAAGGAGAGCAAACCAGTCCATCCTAAAGGAAATCAACCCTGAATATTCATTGGAGGAACTGATGCTGATTCTTTTCCACCTGATGCGATGAGCCGACTCATTGGAATAGACCCTGATGCCGGGAAAGACTGATGGCAGGAGGAGAAGGGGACACAGAGGATGAGATGGTTGGATAGCATCACCCACTCAATGGACATGAGTTTGAGCAAACTCTGGGAGATAGTGAAAGACAAGGAACCCTGGTGTGCTGCAGTCCATGGGGTCACAAAGAGTCTCACTTGACTTAGTGACTAAACAACAAAACAGGGTGGGTAACAGCGCAAATAAAATTTTCCCAGCATCAACTTTTTATCAAATGATGGCTTTTGTACGTGGTCACCTTTAAGTTATGGCCAAAAGGCAGAGTGGAGGCCATTATAAACAGGGAACTGAGGCCAAAGCAAGGATAACTGAGCTTTGCTTCTATATTGCCCTCTGGAGACTTCTAATCCAGAATTCTACTGCTTCCAGGAGGGCTTTGATGCATTTCCAAGTAATTTGTGTCCCCCTCTGGCTTATTCCTTTGATCTTGCTTTACCCGCCCTGTGATTGACACTATCTTTACCACATTCTATTGGAATTGGAAGTCTTTTATACTTGATCTGTTGGTATTTGCTCTTTCTACAACCTTGGGCCCCTCTGAGTCACCTACCAGAAATTTGTAACATCTCTACTGACAGTAATTGCCAACATAGAACCTGGGGACTAAGATATTTTTCTTGGTTTCCTATTCATCCATCTACAAAATTGGTTATGGATTACACAGATATATGATTTGTTAGCTTCCTTGTCCTGAAGAAGGAGTAGGGATATGAAAGTGGAGGACCATAGAATAATTATTTGAATGAGATTGGCTCACAGCTTCATTAAGTTATGTAAGCCTCTTTGACATGACAAGTCTGTGATCCATGAAGGGGGATAATGCATATAAAATACTAATGCAGAACCAGGCACATGGAAAGGTTTCTACAAAGAGGGCATGAAAAGTTTAGAAGAGCACATTTGGTTGTTTTCTGCTATAATGTTGGGTTTATGAAATGGCAAATATAAGTGAGAGCTGCTAACTTAGGTTTGTCTCAACAGAAACACTGTTGCTTAATTCTTTTTGGAGAATATTACATTTTATTATATAGTCTGCTTTCCACTTCACCTTCCTGTGAAGTTAATTCTTATTTGTCTTTATAGGCTTACATATATTTGCTTTTATCTCATTGAAGCCTGACCAGAAAGATTGGAATTTAAATGTTTGTGTTCCCCTCCAAATTCATATGTTGAAATCCTAACCCCTAATATGATAGTGTTAGAACATTGGGCCTTGGCAGTAATTAGGTCATGAGGGTAGACTCCTGATGAGTGCAGTTTAGAGCCCTTATAAAAAGAAGGAAGAGCTTGTTTCTCTCTCTCTCTCTCTCTGCTTCCTGCCATGTGAGAACATGACCAGAAGATGGCCATCTGCAAATCAAAAAGCAGGACCTCGCCAGGATCAGCTGGTGCCTTGATCTTAGACTTCTCAGCTCCCAGAACTGTGAGAAATAAATACTTGTTTGTTTTTTTTTAGTCACCAAGTCCACTGTATTCAGTTCAGAATACAGTAGCCTGAACTGAGTAAGACACATGTTTTTATTCTGGGGCATGCTTCTCAAATTTGAATGTGAATATGAATCACCCTGTTCAGTTCAGTCAGTTCAGTTCAGTCGCTCAGTCATGTCCGACTCTGCGACCCCATGAATCACAGCACACCAGGCCTCCCTGTTCATCACCAACTCCCAGAGTTCACTCAAACTCACATACATCAAGTCGGTGATGCCATCCAGCCATCTCATCCTCTGTCCCCTTCTCCTCCTGCCCCCAATCCCTCCCAGCATCAGAGTCTTCTCCAGTGAGTCAACTCTTTGCATGAGGTGGCCAAAGTACTGGAGTTTCAGCTTTAGCATCATTCCTTCCAAAGAAATCCCAGGGCTGATCTCCTTCAGAATGGACTGGTTGGATCTCCTTGCAGTCCAAGGGACTCTCAAGAGTCTTCTCCAACACCACAGTTCAAAAGCAGCAATTCTTCAGCGCTCAGCTTTCATCACAGTCCAATTCTCACATCCATACATGACTACTGGAAAAACCATAGCCTTGACTAGACAGACCTTTGTTGGCAAAGTAATGTCTCTGCTTTTTAATACGCTATCTAGGTGGGTCATAACTTTCCTTCCAAGGAGTAAGCGTCTTTTAATTTCATGGCTGAAGTCACCATCTGCAGTGATTTTGGAGCCCCAAAAAATAAAGTCTGACACAGTTTCCACTGTTTCCCCATCTATTTCCCATGAAGTAATGGGACCAGATGCCATGATCTTTGTTTCTGAATGTTGAGCTTTAAGCCAACTTTTTCACTCTCCTCTTTCACCTTCATCAAGAGGCTCTTTAGTTCCTCTTCACTTTCTGCTATAAGGGTGGTGTCATCTGCTTATCTGAGGTTATTGATATTTCTCCCAGCAATCTTGATTCTAGCTTGTGCTTCTTCCAGCCCAGCATTTCTCATGATGCACTCTGCATAGAAGTTAAATAAGCAGGTGACAATATACAGCCTTGACATACTCCTTTTCCTATTTGGAACCAGTCTGTTCCATGTCCAGTTTTAACTGTTTCTTCCTGACCTGCATATAGGTTTCTCAAGAGGCAGGTCAGGTGGTCTGGTATTTCCATCTCTTTCAGAATTTTCCACATTTTATTGTGATCCACACAGTCAAAGGCTTTGGCATAGTCAATAAAGCAGAAATAGATGTTTTTCTGGAACTCTCTTGCTTTTTCAATGATCCAGCAGATGTTGGCAATTTGATCTCTGGTTCCTCTGCCTTTTCTAAAACCAGCTTGAACATCTGGAATCACCCTGGGGTCTTGTTAAAATGCAGAATCTGATTCAACAGGCCACTGGGGCAGGTCCCGAGTTTCTGTATCTCTAACAAGGTACCCTCCCTTATCCATAAGATGCTGCTGATATGTGCATTGCACTCTGAGTAGCAAAGTTCTGCTGCTGCTGCTGCTAAGTTGCTTCAGTCGTGTTCAACTCTGTGTGACCCCATAGACGGCAGCCCACCAGGCTCCCCCATCCCTGGGATTCTCCAGGCAAGAACACTGGGTTGCCATTTCCTTCTCCAATGCATGAAAGTGAAAAGTGAAAGGGAAGTCGCTCAGTCGTGTCTGACTCTTAGCAACCCCATGGACTGCAGCCTACTAGGCTTCTCTGTCCATTGGATTTTCCAGGCAAGAGTACTGGAGTAGGGTGCCATCTCCTTCTCTGAGCAAAGTCCTAGAAGATCCTAAACCATTCCAGTGTATGAAAAGTAGGGCAAGTGAGATACAAATATCCCTGCTATGTTGAGAAATTAAAGCATAGACAAAAGTCTTTGGGTATCTAATCTTTAGGAAATAGAAGTAGTAAATTTCAAAGAGTACCAAATATCTCTATACAAAAAATGCAGTGAATATTCTTTGTCTTATTTGTTTAGCATTGTTTGAATACTTCTAAGAAAGAAATCTAAAGTATACTGTAAATACAGATGAAGTCAGATGTCATTTCTTTAAGTACCATTTTAGGACTTAGATGATAGCCATATAATATTATGCTTCCTATTAACTTCGGGGAAGAAACAAAATGAAACCATTAATTGTGAATCACTCCCAGCATCACAGGAAAAACTTACATGCCAACTCCAGAAGGTAAAATATTCACTGAAATGGAGACTGATTAAACTGCTCTTTACAGGTAGTTCTGGGCAGAAGAATTAACCAGGTTGCACACAGGCCTTGTAAAACAAGTAAAACTGATTTCCATCAGGTTCAGTATGGCATAGGGCTACCCTGATAGTTCAGTTGGTAAAGCATCTGTCTGCAATGCAGGAGACCCCAGTTCCATTCCTGGGTCAGGAAGATCCACTGGAGAAGGGATAGTCTCTCTGCTCCAGTTTTTCTTGGGATTCCCTTATGGTTCAGCTGGTAAAGAATTTGCCTGCAATGCGGGAGACCTGAGTTTGATCCCTGGGTTGGGAAGATCCTCTGGAGAAGGGAGAGGCTACCCACTCCAGTATTCTGGCCTGGAGAATTCCATGGACTGATTAGTCCATGGGGTCACAAAGAGTCGGACATGACTGAGAGACCTTCACTTTCACTTACACTATGGTATCACATGCTTTGCCAAGCATTTCCTTCACTGATTCAAAGCAAAGAAGTTTCCAAAGAATGCTTCATCTTGTGCTTCTGGTCCCTTTCTGCTTATCCCATCAAAAATATCTCTTTGTAGTAGCTGTATCCTGGAATATTAAGGTTAGGAACAATATCCAGTTTTTGCCAAAATAAACAGAATTTAATTACAATGATCGTTAGTGTTCTTCTCACACAAAGAATTAGATCTTTAAAAGGGTTAAGACATTTCTCTAAGTATATTTGTTCTAGTCATCCTTGAAATGGAAAATCTGTCAGACCTCTCAAATGCTTGAAATTTCCTCTATAGCGATGAAGGAGTGGAGCCCCAGACTAATCCTTCCTGAGAATTGAGGCACTTTCCTGATCTATTCATCTCTTCTGCTTTCACAATTCTGCCCCCTTTACCCCCAGGTTCAGCCAACAGGCTGTGCAGAACTGCAGTTATTTGGAGATCTGACAGCACAGAACTGAATATCTATAACAACAACTTAGCATAGGGGCTGATTTTGTGCTTTTGCTGACCATGGCAAGTTTCCTTATGTGATTCTGATGCTAATGCATGTTCAGTGCCTGTAAAAAAAGACAGGAGTGTACAAGGAAATCTGCTTTTGATGCAACTACAACAAAAAAAAGGAGCGCAATGAAGAGGACAACCCTATCATCCTTCTCCTTATCTCAAGGTGAAGCAGGGATGTCTCTGCTAGACAGCAGCGATCACAGAGAGGGATCTACTTGTCTTCTTGATCTCAGAAAACAAAATCAGTGTTTCTGCTTTTCTACAGCTCCTGGCATGATGAGGAGAAGAATCTGTCTGTGTGTTAGGGGGTGGGTTTGGGCCCTGAGTCGCTGATGTCCTTTTATTTCTTGTCTTCCAAACAGAAACAGCAATTTCCACTTGTCTTTTTATTTTCTTAATGGTGATTGAATTATTATATGACATTATGCATGTGAAAAGTGGGGTACCTTTCTTCTAATGAATAATTAAATTTCATATCTATTTTTAAGACGTGCCTTTACAATTAAGGAATGTGAATAAAAGATTATAACTAGTACAAGGCAGTCTCACTACATTTGCCCCAGATATGACTGTGATAATCAGAGAAATAATATAATAGTGCAGGAAGTCATCATCTCTATTTACTTGGCTATGTCTTCTAAGAGCTGACAATGGTTTTGGACTGAGTCTCTTCTCATGCCTTGAAAAGGGCTCTGAGATTTGAGATGAAAAGCTCTGTCACTCAGAAAGTTAGGAAAGCAGATGAATTGGGGCAATTTGAGGAAAGCAGAGGAAAATTTCTTTTCCTTCATAAAATGGGAGATAAGGATTTTCCATATAGAGATGATAGAAAGCCTAAATTCAATGATTGCAAAGACCAAATAATTTTCTTCATTCATTCTTTCCTTTATTATTTTATTTATTCACTCCTTCCAAGAAGTATTTATTGAATGCTCTTATTGTGTCAGATATTGTGCTAGAAATGAGAAAAATTAGGAATGGTTGTTACTTACTAATGAAGCTCACACTCTGATAGAGAAGACAGACATATTACAGAATAATTATATACTACTGTATTATATGTATTTGTATAGAGGCAGCTATAAAATACACAGTATAGGAGAACAGTAAATAATCCTTCCTCTGGGTTGGGGTAGAGGGTCACTAGGCAAGACATGACAGAGGCCATCATGTGTCATGTGAGTCTTGAAGAGTGGATAAGAATGTACACTAAAACTTTAGAACTATCCATGTCTTGTGAATTAGCAGTTTTATTTCTTGGATTGTTAGGATAAATATCCTAAGGAAATAACCAAGAATACACATAAATGCTATTACAATGTAGAAAAACAACAATGCACCCACAGTGTAGAATATTAATGTAGCTATTAAAAATTATGTTGTAGAACAAGATAGGAGAAAATGTTTTTTATATCTTAGTATGAAAAAATTAATTACTTGTAAGTTTGTACATTTTATTTCCAAGTGTTTATATATTATACAGAAGCATATTCTGTGTAAGCACCTTTGGAACAACTTCAATGGCCCTTTGGAAAGATGTGTTTCTGTTGATAAGCATGATGTTCGGCCCTGAGATATCTAGGTCCTAATCTCTGGAATGTGTGAATGTTACTTTACGCAACAAAAAGGACTTTGCAGAAATGTTTAAGTTAAAGATCTTGAGATGAGGCAAGTATGCTGTACTTTCTGAGTGAGACCTATATGTAATCACAAATGTTCTTATGAGCAAGAGGAATAGGAGGTTTTCCTACAGAGGAGAAGGTGATGTGATGGAAGCAGAGAGAGATTTTAAGATGCTATGCTTCTGGTTTTAAAGATGGAATGGGGGCATGAGCCTAAAAATACAGCTCTAGAACCTGGAAAAAAACAAGGAAACAGAGTCTGCCCTGAAGCCTCCAGAGAAAGCTTGTCCCTGCCGGCATGTTGGCTGCAGCCAAATGAACCTGATTTTAGATTTCTGTCCCTACAAAACTATAAGAGAATAACTGTTTTTTTAAACCATAAATTTGTGGTAATTTATTCTAACAACAATAGAATATCAATAAAACAAGATCTTGTATTTTTCTAATGCATCTCACTGTTCCAGGGCTCTTTGTGTGTAATTCTTCCCAGGCTGCTTTTTAATCTTGAAAGACTAGCCTCCATTCTTCTTTTTTCTTCTCTAAGGAGGGTCCATTTAGATCTTACTTCTTAAGATTCCTTGGAATTTCAACATTTAATGAGTAAAAGAATATAAAGAAAGGCAGAAAGCAGTAGAGCAGAAATGTAGTTTTGTAAGAACTATACATAAAATGAAAAGATTGAATCAAACAACCCTTATGACACATTCAGGTATATTTTTAAATGCAAAGTCCAGCTGTAGTTTTATTCTTTAATATATAGTGATAATCTCTAGTTCTAATCTGTCATGCTAACTTTTGAGAATATTGCTATGTAAACAATTATAAATATAGCTGATTTCTAATCAGCGGATAGCTTGTTTAAAAATATTTTAAAATAATTGTCAGTGTTATGGTTTAATACCAAGAAATTGTAATGATGGAAGGTTGGAGATCACAGATACCGGGGATATAATTTGGATAGACTGGTTGTCTTATATTTTGAATATTTCCATAATATGAATTAAATGAACCTGACTTGCATTCATCTTTAGCTTTATCACTCCTTTCCTTTGAGAGCAAGTGTCTTGCAAGAGATTTCCCTGGTGACTCCATGGTAAAGAATTTACCAGCTAACGAAGGAGACGTGTGTTTGATTCCTGGGATGGGAAAATCCTCTGGATAAACAAATGGCAACCCATTCCAGTATTCTTCCCTGGGAGATCGCATGGATAGAGGAGCCTGGTGGCCAACAGTCTGTGGAGTGGAAGAGTCGGATACAACTTAGCGACTAATACAAAAACAGCAAGCTCTGCAAGTATATAGTCTATGCTTCACTGCGTCTCCATTTCCTAATTTTCATTCACTCTTCAGCTCTCCAGTCATGAATTTTTATTTTTTTTTTCCTGTGGTGGCTACCACAGTGGTTGCCACAATGTAGGTATTTAATAATTGTTTTAAAATCAATAAAAGCTTTCATCACCTATGTTCCTCCAAGGGAAGAATCCTTTGAGTAATTTGGACTGTGCCCTTTATTTTCTATTAAAAAAAAAAAATCAAGCAACCTGACTTCTAATGAGGATTAAAAACACAGAAAACTCCATTTTTCAGATATTGCAACCTCAAACTGTTATCAAAAGTATGCTGAGAATGGTGGTGTTTGAAGGGCACATATACAAGGCATTTCTTTAAATTTTCTCTGCTCTCTCAAGAAGAGTTACCATATCCAGAGGACAGAACATTTTTCTTTTGGACTATTGTTGGTCAGTCTCTTTGGACTATTGCCTTCACCAAATCAGTCAGTTCAGTTGCTCAGTTGTGTCCGACTCTTTGCAACCCTATGGACTGCAGCACGCCAGGCTTCCCTGTCCATCACCAACTCCTTCACCAAATAATGCTTCATTATTCTTATGTAACTGGCTTTTATTGAGCAATGCTTCCCAGGTGGCATGAGTGGTAAAGAATCCACCTGCCAATGCAGGAGACAAAAGAGATGTGTGTTTGATCCCTGGGTTGGGTCGGGAATATCTCCTTGGAGAAGAGAATGGCAACCACTCCAATATTCTTGCCTGGAGGTTCCCATGGACAGAGAAGCCTGATGGGCTACAGTCCACAGGGTCACAAAGAGTTAGACACGACTGAGTGACTGAGCATGATCCTGGAAAATATGAAACCTGTTACATTTCTTATATAAATATTTTGAGAATATTGTGTCCCTATAAAAAGCCTACATGAGAAATTCTTTTATAGAAAGAAGTACTAAAAATGTACTGCTTCCTCTTGGAACTGCTTTGGTTTTACCAGTGAAACCTATATCAGTTCAGTTTCTCAGTCATATCCGACTCTTTGTGACCCCATGGACTGCAGCACGCCAGGCCTCCCTGTCCATCACCAACTCCCAGAGTTTACTCAAACTTATGTCCATCAAGTCGGTGATGCCATCCAAACATCTCATCCTCTGTCATCTCCTCCTTCCACCTTCAATCTTTCCTAGCATCAAGGTCTTTTCAAATGAGTCAGCTCTTCACATTAGGTGGCCAAAGTATTGGAGTTTCAGCTTCAGCATCAGTCCTTCCAATGAATATTCAAGACTGATTTCTTTTAGAATAGATTGGCAGGATCTCCTTGCTGTCCAAGGGACTCTCAAGAGTCTTCTCCAATACCACAGTTCAAAAGCATCAATTCTTTGGAGCTCAGCTTTCTTTATAAGTCCAACTCTCACATCCATACGTGACTACTATCCATACATGAAAAACCATAGCTTTTAGTAGACAGAACTTTGTTGGCAAAGTAATGTGTCTGCTTTTTAACATGCTGTCTAGGTTGGTCATAGCTTTTCTTCCAAGGAGCAAACATCTTTTAATTTCATGGCTGCAGTCACCATCTCCAGTGATTTTGGAGCTCAAGAAAATAAAGTCTGTCACTGTTTCCACTGTTCCACCATCTATTTGCCACGAAGTGATAGGACCAGGTGCCATGATCTTAGTTCTCTGAATGTTGAGTTTTAAACCAACTTTTCCAGTCTCCTCTTTCACTTTCATCAAGAGGCTCTTTAGTTCTTCTTCACTTTCTGCCATAAGGGTGATGTCATCTGTATATCTGAGGTTATTGATATTTCTCCCGGCAATCTTGATTCTAGCTTGTGTTTCATCCAGTCCAGCATTTCTCATGATGTACTCTGCATATAAGTTAAATAAGCAGGGTGACAATATACAGCTTTGACATACTCCTTTTCCTATTTGAAACCAGTCTGTTGTTCCATGTCCGTTTCTAACTGTTGCTTTCTGACCTGAATACAGATTTCTCAAGAGACAGGTAAGGTGGTCTGGTATTCCCATCTCTTGAAGAATTTTCCAGAGTTTGTTGTGGTCCACACAGTCAAAGACTTTGGCATAGTCAATAAAGCAGAAGTAGATGCATTTCTGGGACATTCTTGCTTTTTCAATAACCCAACGGATGTTGGCAATTTGATCTCTGGTGTATAACTCATTCCATTTTTTGCTTAGGCTATTAGGAATGCAAATTTGGGTTGCTTTCCTTTAAGCAGTTAGTTACATCTATGACAAAAGTCAGGGATTGTGAAGAAGTTTCATCTTGCACAGCGATCAATTCCTTTTGGATATCTGGAGCACCATCTGGAGAGTTACGTATGTGGCAGCATGAAAACTTAAAGGGACAAGTGCTATGATCTGTCTCATGGTGATACTATAAGGGAGGAGGCAGGATTTTGTGCATTTGCTGATTCTGATCTAGGTATCCTGTGTATTAACCTCAGTCTTCATTTTCAACTCTATTTAATTTCCCTTAACTCCAAGTTTTTAAATTTCATTTTTGTCATCATATTCATGTAGGTAATTTTGTATCAATTCCTTTAGATAATTTGTTCCATGGTATATTTCTGAGTGATATAATAAACTTTACCAAAACTGTGGATAACATTTGAAACAGGGCAAGGAGTGCTTTCATTGTGTAATATTAAGAAGCTTAGTAACAGAAATAATATAATACTCTATAGGAATAAACACTAATATTACATATGGAATTTAATATATTATATATATTACTTGAAATATACCAACTGCATATAGACATTAACAATACCTACAGGTTTTCAGTCTGCAAAATCTACTCAAATCATCACTTTCATAATTAGTACTCTTAATTTCTTTTCCTAAATAACATAGAGCTATTTTCTTTTTTCTTCTTTTTTTTAGAGCTATTTTCTTCACATTTTCCATCCCTTCAAGTTTTCTAGGACTCATAGATATGGGCTGACTTTTCGAGGAATTATTTCTCAGTTTTGTCTGAGTTAAACCAGTCTCACTCTTTCTCACTGTGTCCTTATGACATGCCAGGCCTTGTTCTATGTGCCAGGAATTCAGTAGTGAAGATAGATGTCTGTTGCCCATGCTCTCTCGGGGCTTACAGGCCTAGATCCTCTCTCCTTGAGTCAGATCTCTTGGCATTTTGTTTCAGAGAGACATGATGTTGAGTAGCTGTTTCTACTGAACAGAAAAACCTCTGGTACAACTACTATCCCTAATGTCACTGTATTGAGAAGGCCTCACCTCTTATGTTTCTTGTCTCTCATCATTCTAGCAGCCTATTTTGACTTAGAGGGAAAATTGCTTTTTGCACTCTGTTCAATAGCTAATATAACCATTCAATCAAGCGACACTCTATCTTTGCCAATTATATCCATAAATTTAACATGTTTGTGGTAAACTATTGCATTTCATCTGTATAGGGAGGCAGAATATTAATAACAAAATTTTAATAAATACCTGATATCCTATGGGCATGCCTTTTCTATTGGTATATAACATAGATCTATAAAATACATGCAGATCTGCTCAGCTCCTAGAAATTGATAATCTGTTTAGCACAAAGCTGCAAATTTCAAATTGATTTCTCCTCTTTGTTTTTCCTTTTCCCTTTGCCTTCTTTCTGCACTATTTCTTTCCCTTTTACTATTCTATGGCACTAAGTGATATTTACATCAATAGATTAGATTTATATGTCCTGTGATATCAAGCCATTAGCAGAGTATTCATTTTGGTGTCCTTCAGTCACTGTCTGCTTTTGTTCTTACAGAAAAACCATAGACCTTGTTGCCTTACATGATGGTGTCAACTTTTGCTTGAAAATTTATAGTTAGAGCTAATTAATACTGCTGGTGGCTGGAGGCATTTCTCCTCTCATGGCCATTATGTTGAACTTGGTCAATGTGATAGGTGTGATGAAACCAGGAGGCTGTTAAAAAGAAATAACAAAAAACTTGGCTCATTAAAACATTTCCAGCCATAAATTTAATTTAAAAAGATGCCTTAACTTCTTATTAAACTTTGATATGCTATTCCCTCAGGCTTGGGGATTTATTTTATTCTAAATCTCTGTTGAAACAGCTTCTGAGATGTGTTTGATTCAATCGAGGATTACTACGTAAAAAGGGCATTTGGTCTACAATACTTTTAGGAGAGTTGGCTTCTTAAAAGATCACTTTTTTTAGCTGACTGTGAGTTGCTGAGTCCCCCCAAGCCAGGTGAGTCACATCTGTTGTGGGACATAAAACTTTGCCAGGCTCCATGAGAAACAGGAATGGAGTTGATGAAGGAAGCGGCAAACCTAAATTCTGAAGGTTAGAATCCTTAGCTGAAGTCCACATCAACTATTTTAAATACCACGATAAGGCTCTCCAGACTGGCTCTTGTAAAATTTGCTAAAGTGGTCTAGGACTCTCCCCAGCTTATTACTACTTCATAAAAACAAAGTCAGCCATACAGGAGTCAAGTGTGCTGTGGACTCTCATGGTTAATAATTTGTCCAAGATCACAACTACAGTTTGCTCACTCAACTTCCTACTGTCCAAATTCCACTCAGTGTCCTGTGACACTTGGAGGAAACCTCAGAGTCTTGCCCTTTCCTTTCTCTTAGATGTTTTCATAGTTGGGAACATCAGAGTTTTCAGCTGGAGGAGCAACAGAGTGTGAGGTGGCTTTAAGGTTAATGTGGTAGATATGTCAGCTATCTGTTCTCACTATCAACTCTGGCTCAGTACACCCTCTATCCCACTTGCCCACAGCTGTCATTACCACAGTGATGGAAAAGACCTAGAAAGACTACTTGGCTCAATTTCGTGCCTTCAGCAAAGTCATGGCCCTACTCTGCAGAGTCCCCCAAGAGCCCACTCTGGGGGAGAAGCCCTGAATGATGATTTCCAGCAGCAGCACAGTTGGCTGAATTGCAATACAAAGGGAATCTTACTTGGCTTTGGGGCTTTTCACTTTTCTCCTGAGACCCTTTCCCATCTTCTCATCTTCCTTTCCTCCATTCCCTATTGATGACTTTCTCTAAATGATGGGAGTACATCATTTTTTTGTCTACTAAGGGTCTCCATCTCTATTTCATTTCCTTAAGCTCTATTTTTTTTTCTTTTCAAAATTTATTTTTATTGAGATCTAATATACTTTTAACATTGTGTTCATTTTAGGCACATGGCATAACAATTTGATGTATGTATATATTATGAAATGATTACCATGGTAAGTTTGGTTGATATCTATCAGCTCATATAGTTACAATTTTTTTTCCTGTGATAAGAAATTTTACAATTTACTCTCGTAACAACTTTCAAAGTTACAACACAGTATTGCCAAGTATAGTCATCATGCTGTATTGTTATATCCCCAAACTTACCTCACAACTGGAAGTTTGCACCTTTTGACCACCTTCACCCATTTTGACCAACCTCTTCACTTCTCACCACTGGCCACCATCACTCTGTTCTCTGTATCTATGAATTCAGTTTTGGTTTATCATTCGACTCCATATGTAAATGAAATCATAAGTTTATGTCTGTCTCTGACTTATTTCACTTAGCTTAATACCCTTAGGATTCATCCATGTTGTCACAAATGACAGGACTTTCTTTTTTTTTTTAATGACTGAATAATATTCTATTGTATGTGTATGTGTATACCACATTTTCTATATCCACGTACTTATTGATGGACCCAGATCATTTCCATGCCTTGGTCATTGTCAATAATGCTGCAGTGATTATGAAGTTTCCTATAACTTTTTGAGTTGGTGTTTTTGTTTTCTTTGGATAAATATCCAGAAGTAGAATTGTTAGATCCTACTGTAGTTCTGATAGTTCTATTATTCATTTTTTTCAGTTCAGTTCAGTGACTGTTTATTGAATAGCTCCTATAAGACTATATCCTGGGTTCCAGGGATACATAGATAAATGAAATTCCCATGGTTTCTGACTTGAGCTCTAATTTTTAATGTTAGTATGTATTAAAATCATTTAGAGTGATTGTTAAAGAAGTTCAGGATGCGAGTTACCTTGGGAAAGTGTTGAGGGAAATAGAATGCAGAAAAAACATTCAATTTAAAATGGGGGAAAAAAAACGTACACAGACACTTTACTGAAGAGGATATATGGTAGCTAGAATGGTACCATCTTCTCTAGAAAATGGCTTGGCAGTTTCTTTCAAAACTAAAAGTGGGCTTATTATAAGCCCTGGCAATTGTATTTGTAGACATTTGTCCAAGACAAATTAAAACTTGTTTTCACACAGAAACTTGTATACAAATGTTTATATACACTAATTCATAATAACCTAAACTGAAGAGTACCCAAATGTCCTTCAGTGGGTCAGTGGTTAAACAAAGTAGGACATCCACATCATGGAATATGATTCAATAATAAAAGGAAAAGTTTATTCATGCACATGATAAGCTGGCTAGATAGACCCCAAGAAAATTCCACTGAGTGAAAAAGCTAATTTTAAAAAGATAAATACTTCATGACTCCATCACTGTAGTATTTGTGAAGTAATATAATTACAGAGATGATGAACAGACCTTTGCTTTACAGTGACTGGGAACTTGGGGAAAAGGGAATGAGTAGTAACCTGAGTGAGTCTTGTATTACTCCAGCTGAGTATCTTGATTGGGTGGTGATTGCGTAAAGTTATATGTTTGATAAAATTGTAAAGCAATAGAATCACAAATGTACACATACACAGTGCATGTGCAATTGGTGAAAATAAGCTCTGTGGACTATACCAAGGTTATTTTTATTGATTTTAACATTGAAATATAATTGTATATGATATTATGAGATAGGCTGGAGAAGGATGCATGAGATTTCCCTCTACATTTCTTTGAAAACTTTCATAAATTTAGAATCTTTTATAAAAATTTAAAAATTAATTTTAGGCTCATTGCAATACAAAGGGAGGATTTTTATGAGTGAGAGCATCAGAAGCTAGAATTTACTGGAGGGCCATATTCAAGTGCTAGTTAGCAGACAACCCCAGAAAGTCATCTCAGATCATCCAATGCCCATTTAACCTGCAGACGTGTGAGTTAAATAAATGCAAACCCTCTATGCTGCTTGGAGAAGGAAATGGCAACCGACTCCAGCGTTCTTGCCTGGAGAATCCCAGGGATTGGGGAGCCTGGTGGGCTGCCGTCTATGGGGTCACACAGAGTCAGACAGGACTGAAGCGACTTAGCAGCAGCAGCAGCAGCAGGTACCTCATGGGAGAAGGCAATGGCAACCCACTCCAGTACTCTTGCCTGGCAAATCCCATGGACGGAGGAGCCTGGTGCGCTGTAGTCCATGGAGTCGCTAGGAGTAGGACACTACTGAGCAACTTCACTTTCACTTTTTACTTTCATGCATTGGAGAAGGAAATGGCAACCCACTCCAGTGTTCTTGCTGGAGAATCCCAGGGACGGGGGAGCCTGGTGGGCTGCCGTCTATGGGGTTGCACAGAGTCGGACACGACTGAAGTGACTTAGCAGCATGCTGCTTAGATTTAGTGGTTGCTCGCTAAAAGCATTAAGATGAACCATGAAACAAGTAAGATCTATTTTCATCATAAAATGAATTCCTACTGTGCCTAGTTAAATGCCCAAAGAAGACAAAGGTGACACCTTACATTTATCTGCATTTGCCATGATTTTTGATAGTATGCTCGGTATATGGTGATATTCAGGAAATACTGATTGCTTTCTGAATATTTATAGTTACCAAACTCAAGCTCATTTTGATAAAATTATTCCCAAATCCTTTATCTCATATGACATCAGTAATGTTGAAAATTCCTGATTGTGAGGTAGTAATGGATCTTACTCTTAACGCTTGGGAACACCCCATGTTCAAGACATATTAATAAATATGATAAATTTGTTCCAAAATTAATGTCCTCATTTTTTCTGATGAATTGGTATACTCTGTGAACATTTTTCAAAAAATGTGAATACATAACCATCATTTTTCCATTTCTCTCTTGGCAGTTATGACATTCAGTGCCAAGTTTAATGTCCAGTAATGCCAAGTTTCACGTGTTTTTGCTACTGAAACCAATCTTCCCACTTACACTATGTATTTTTAATCAATAAACAGTTTAATTGATAAATTAATAATTTAAAGTTTTCATGAGTCAATTACATGAATTTCAGAACATACAACACTTTGTTTTCTATTAATGTTTTCTGTAAAGTTTTAAGTAAATTTTTAAAGTAAATTTAACTGAAGGATAACATAGATACAGAAAAGTGCATAAGTATACATCTTAATATATACAAAAAGAGCATTTCAATTAAACTACTATTCTCATCAGGAAATACAGCATTGCGGTCACAGTAAGAATTCATCTTGGTCCACTACCCAGTCACTATTTATCACTCTCCAAAGGAAATCTCTCAAACGTTTTCACTAATTCTAATCCCACAATTAGGTTTGCATGTTTTTGAACTTTGTATAGATAGAATCATACTATATGTTCTCATTTTTGACTGTCTTATTTTGATCAATCTTATGTATATTTGGTTCATTCATGTGACAGTGAATAGCAAAAGCTAATTTATTTGTTATTGTGCAGTATTCCTTTGGAGAAGGCAATGGCAACCCACTCCAGTACTCTAGCCTGGAAAAATCCCATGGACAGAGGAGCCTGGTAGGCTGCAGTCTATGGGGTCACTAGGAGTTGGACATGACTCAGCTATTTCACCTTCACTTTTCACTTTCATGCATTGGAGAAGGAAATGGCAACCCACTTGTGTTCTTGCCTGGAGAATCCCAGGGACAGCAGAGCCTCGTGGGCTGCCGTCTATGGGGTCACACAGAGTCAGACGCGACTGAAGTGACTTAGCAGCAGCAACAGCAGCAGCAGTATTCCTTATATAGATATGCCACCGTTTGTTTACCTATTATACTTTTAACAGAAATCTATGATGTCGCACAGTTAAGTATTACTAAGAATAACACTGATAGGAACATTCGGGTACATACTTTTATAAACATATTTTTGAATTGCTATGGGACATATACCCAGGAATGAAATAACAAAATCAGAGTTAAGTTCAGTCGCACAGTTGTGTCTGACTCTTTGCGACCCCATGAATCGCAGCACACCAGGCCTCCCTGTCCATCACTAACTCCCGGAGTTCACTCAAACTCAAGTACATCGAGTCAGTGATGCCATCCAGCCATCTCATCCTCTGTCGTCCCCTTCTCCTCCTGCCCCCAATCCCTCCCAGCATCAGAGTCTTTTCCAATGAGTCAATTCTTCACATGAGGTGGCCAAAGTACTGGAGTTTCAGCTTCAGCATCATTCCTTCCAAAGAAATCCCAGGGCTGATCTCCTTCAGAATGGACTGGTTGGATCTCCTTGCAGTCCAAGGGACTCTCAAGAGTCTTCTCCAACACCACAGTTCAAAAGCATCAATTCTTCTGCACTCAGCCTATTTCACAGTCCAACTCTCACATCCATACATGACCACAGGAAAAACCATAGCCTTGACTAGATGAACCTTTATTGGCAAAGTAATGCCTCTGCTTTTGAATATGCTGTCTAGATTGATCATAACTTTCCTTCCAAGGAGTCAGGGTCTGTTAATTTCATGGCTGCAGTCACCATCTGCAGTGATTTTGGAGCCCAATAAATAAAGTCTGACACTGTTTCCACTGTTGCCCCATCTATTTCCCATGAAGTAATGGGACCAGATGCCATGATCTTAGTTTTCTGAATGTTGAGCTTTAAGCCAACTTTTCCACTCTCCTCTTTCACTTTCATAAGAGACTTTTGAGCTCCTCTTCACTTTCTGCCATAAGGGTGGTGTCATCTGCGTATCTGAGGTTATTGATATTTCTCCCGGCTATCTTGATTCCAGCTTGTGCTTCTTCCAGTCCAGCTTTTCTCATGATGTACTCTGCATAGAAGTTAAATAAGCACAGTGACAATATATAGCCTTGACGTACTCCTTTTCCTATTTGGAACCAGTCTGTTGTTCCATGTCCAGTTCTAACTGTTGCTTCCTGACCTGCATAGAGGTTTCTCAAGAGGCAGGTCAGGTGGTCTGGTATTACCATCTCTCCATCTCTTTCAGAATTTTCCACAGTTTCTTGTGATCCACACAGTCAAAGGCATTGGCATAGTCAAGAAAGCAGAAATAGATGTTTTTCTGGAACTCTCTTGCTTTTTCCATGATCCAGCAGATGTTGGCAATTAGATCTCTGGTTCCTCTGCCTTTTCTAAATTCAGCTTGAACATCTGGAAGTTCACAGTTCACGTATTGCTGAAGCCTGGCTTGGAGAATTTTGAGCATTACTTTACTAGCATGTGAGATGAGTGCAATTGTGCGCTAGCTTGAGCATTCTTTGGCATTGCCTTTCTTTGGGATTGAAATGAAAACTGACCTTTTCCAGTCCTGTGGCCACTGCTGAGTTTTCCACATTTGCTGGCATATTGAGTGCAGCACTTTCACAGCATCATCTTTCAGGATTTGAAATAGTTCAACTGGAATCCCATCAGCTCCACTAGCTTTGTTCGTAGTGATGCTTTCTAAGGCCCAATTGACTTCACATTCCAGGATGTCTGGCTCTAGGTGAGTGATCACACCATCGTGATTATCTTTCTTTGTATAGTTCTTCTGTGTATTCTTGCCACCTCTTCTTAATATCTTCCTCTTCTGAAAGGTCCATACCATTTCTGTCCTTTATCGAGCCCATCTTTGCATGAAATGTTCCCTTGGTATCTCTAATTTTCTTGAAAAGATCTCTAGTGTTTCCCATTCTGTTGTTTTCCTCTATTTCTTTTCATTGATCGCTGAGGAAGGCTTTCTTATCTCTCCTTGCTATTCTTTGAAACTCTGCATTCAGATGCTTGTATCTTTCCTTTTCTCCTTTGCTTTTCACTTCTCTTCTTTTCACAGTTATTTGTAAGGCCTCCTCAGACAGCCACTTTGCTTTTTTGCATTTCTTTTCTATGCAGATGGTCTTGATCCCTGTGTCCCATACAATGTCACGAACCTCTGTCCATAGTTCATCAGGCACTCTGTCTATCAGATCTAGGCCCTTAAATCTATTTCTCACTTCCACTGTATAATCATAAGGGATTTGATTTAGGTCATACCTGAATGGTCTAGTGGTTTTCCCTACTTGTCTGAATTTGGCAATAAGGGGTTCATGATCTGAGCCACAGTCAGCTCCTGGTCTTGTTTTTGCTGACTGTATAGAGCTTCTTAATCTTTGGCTGCAAAGAATGTAATCAATCTGATTTTGGTGTTGACCATCTGGTGATGTCCATGTGTAGAGTCTTCTCTTGTGTTGTTGAATGAGGGTGTTTGCTATGACCAGTGTGTTCTCTTGGCAAAACTCTATTAGCCTTTGCCCTGCTTCTTCCGTATTCCAAGGCCAAATTTGCCTGTTATCCCAGGTGTTTCTTGACTTCCTACCTTTGCATTCCAGTCCCCTATAATGAAAAGGGCACCTCTTTTGGGTGTTAGTTCTAAAAGGTCTTGTAGGTCTTCATAGAACCGCTCAACTTCACCTTCTTCAGTGTTACTGGTTGGGGCATAGACTTGGATTACTGTGATATTGAATGGTTTGCCTTGGAAACGAACAGAGATCATTCTGTCATTTTTGAGATTGCATCCAAGTACTGCATTCTGGACTCTTTTGTTGACCAGGATGGCTACTCCATTTCTTCTAAGGAATTCCTGCCCGCAGTAGTAGATATAAGGGTCATCTGAGTTAAAATCACCCATTCCAGTCCATTTTAGTTCATTGATTCCTAGAATGTGGACATTCACTCTTGCCATCTCCTGTTTGACCACTTCCAATTTGCCTTGATTCATGGACCTAACATTCCAGGTCCTATGCAATATTGTTCTTTATGGCATCAGACCTTGCTTCTATCACCAGTCACATCCACAACTGGGTATTGTTTTTGCTTTGGCTCCATCCCTTCATTCTTCCTGGAGTTATTTTTCCACTGATCTCCAGTAGCATACTGGGCACCAACCAACCTGGGGAGTACCTCTTTCAGTATCTTATCAGTTTGCCTTTCATACTGTTCATGGGGTTCTCAAGGCAAGAATACTGAAGTGGTTTGCCATTCCCTTCTCTAGTGGACCACATTGTGTCAGACTTCTCCATCATGACCCGCCCATCTTGGCTGGCCCCACAAGACATGGCTTAGTTTCATTGGATTAAACAAGGCTCTGGTCCATATGATTAGATTGACTAGTTTTCTGTGATTATGGTTTCAGTGTGTCTGCCCTCTGATGCCCTCTCACAACACCTACCATCTTACTTGGGTTTCTCTTACCTTGGACGTGGGGTATCTCTTCATGGTTGCGGCAGCAGAGTGGAGCTGCTGCTCCTTACCTTGGACGAGTGGTATCTCCTCACTGCCACCCTTCCTGACCTGAACAAAATCAAAGGGACACCTCAAAAAATCAGATTGTCATTCAGATGGATTCAGTTTAAAGAAACATTTCTGAGAATTTATTATGGTTGAAACCAAAAATGAAATTTGTATATAGGGAAATTCATGTATAGGAAAATTAAAATACAGGGACAAATATTTAATCCAGGGCGTTTTCCACTGATGCTCTAAACTTAATGGTTAACTCAACAACAGAGCTCACATTTGTGACTTTATTTACTAGAGTATGATGTTACCACTCAATAGAAAAAATTGTATGGATAAAAAGGAAAAAATGGAGAATGTAGTGGATTAAGTTTTATATGGAATTTCTGAGTTAAGGAAGGCTTCCAATGAAGACCAAAATCTAAAACCCTTGGATCTGGGTGTATTGGGATGTAAAGAAGGTAGACAAAGACAGAAAGGAAAGTATAACTAAAGGGAACATAAGCTTAAATGCTTAAGATTTTCTCTACTTGACCATTTTCTCCAAGTTTAAGAAATCTTTAGTAACTACATTTACCTAAGAGCTTTAAAAACTAGAACTGGGAGAAAAAAGTCTGTAATTGCTGTAGCAGGAATCACCAATTAGCATGTCTGTAAGTACCTGCAAGTAGCATAAAAGTATGGATTAGACTTAGAACAGTGGTGAACTGGAGAAAATATACCCAATAAAATATTTTTCTATGAACCAAATTCAGCTGGTAAACCAACCACTTCCCACTGCCTGCTTCATTTTTTAAATTGAAGAAGAGTTGATTTACAATGTTGTGTTAATTACTGTTGTACAGCAAAGTGATTCACTTATACATATATATATATGATATATATATAATATATATAGACATTCTTTTTAGAATATTCTTTTCCATTGTGGTTTATCATAGGAAATTGAATATAGTTTCTTGTGCTGTACAGTTAGGACCCTGTTGTTTATCCATTCTACTTATAATAGATTTCATCTGTTAACCTCAGCCTCCCACTCCATCCCTCCATCAACACCCTCCCTTGGCAACCACCAGTCTGTTCTTTATGTCCGTGATTCTGTTTCTGTTTCATAGATAGGTTCATTTGTGTCACATTTTAGATTTCACCTATAAGTGATATCATATGATATTTGTCTTTCACTTTATGACTTACTTCACTTAGTATGATAATTTTCAGATGTATCCATGTTGCTGCAAATGGCATTATTTCATTCGTTTTTACAGCTGAGTAGTATTCCATTGTATATATGCTGCTGCTGCTGCTAAGTCGCTTCAGTCGTGTCCGACTCTGTGCAACCCCATAGACAGCAGCCCACCAGGCTTCCACGTCCCTGGGATTCTCCAAGCAAGAACACTGGAGTGGGTTGCCATTTCCTTCTCCAGTGCATGAAAGTGAAAAGTGAAAGTGAAGTCGCTCAGTCGTGTCCGACTCTAGCAACCCTATGGACTGCAGCCTATCAGGCTCCTCCATCCATGGGATTTTCCAGGCAAGAGTACTGGAGTGGGGTGCCATTGCCTTCTCCATGTATATATGCATCACATCTTTTTTATCCATTAATCTATTGGTAGACATTTAGGTTGTTTCCATGCCTTAGATGTTGTGAATAGTGCTGCTATGAACATAAAAGTGCATATATCTTTTTGAATTATAGTTTTGTCTGGATATATGCCAGGAGTGGGATTGCTGGATCATATGGTAATTCTATTTTTAGTTTTCTGAGGAACCTCTATATTATTTTCCATAGTGGCTGTACCAATTTATATTCCCACCAACCTACTGCCTGATTTTAATAATTATTATTTTATTTTGGAAGAATGCAGTTATAACAGCTATAGATTATTTCTTCTGAGCTGAAGGGAAATCTTCATGGGCATGCTACTATGTAAAATTCAATATTCACAATATTGGAGGCTAGAGAAGGAAGCAGTAAATGACTTCTCTTGTTGATTTACTGCCAAAGTCAGCTTCAGGTAATTTATGGAGTCTTCCAGATAGTCAGATATCTCAAAGATGTTTTTGATTAGACAAGATAAGAGTGTAAGATACTACATAAAAAAAAAAGATAAAACATTAAAGACTGGTGTTTTGGGAAGTATTAGGAGTACCTGGACTTTTCAGGAAGGTGACTTGGCACCGTTTGACAGTTAACATTCCATGAGGCTGCATTTGAATCAGGTCTGGAAATACATTTGTTTGGCATTCTTGGAGGCATATCCAAGAAAAGAAATCTTTTCAGTTTCATTTTCTTTCTTTCCTTAAGCAATCTACGGTAGATACATGGACATATGAGAGCTGTAAATGCTTAGTGCATAATCCAAAACCTAGCACAGATTTTCAAAGAGGAGGTTTTACTCTAAGTACTGAGCACAGATATTCTTTTGTACTTCCCCAGCTATTCTCCTCCTAATCTGTCAGGTTCCCAGAATAGAGAGGTAATTGCCTGACATCTCTTTTAATTCCACTACATTCTCCATTTTTTTTTCTTTTTATCTCTTTCCTATTATCAAGTTTTTCCAGGATCTTATTGTAAGTCACAATTAAATTAATGGCAAACTTTCTTTTCACAAATGTTTTCTTACAGTGAAAGTTTGAATGGACCCAACAGTGGTTAATATCACAAATAAAGAGCCATTTGAGGACTTTTGTGAAAGGGTATTGTAATTTTCTTGTGTGTATTTGTTGCCTTTGATGTTTCAAATTCTTTTGTATAATATCGAAATCTTCACCACACAGTTTTTTTCATTGAGTGGAAACATCATGTTTTAGTAAATAAAGCCACACGCCACAAGCATGAGCTGTATTGTTCAATTAACCATCAGTTTAAGAACATCAGTAGAAAATACGCCTGGATTAAATTCATGACTTTTATTTTAATTTTCCTATACCTGAATTTCCCTATATACAAATCACTTTAGGTTTCAACCATAAATAAATTCCAAGAAATGTTTCTTTAAAATTAAAGGCATCTGAACAACAAATATTCTGATTTTTTTTTTTAAATGTCACTTCCAAGTTGGAAATTTTGATTTTTGGGTGTGAGTGGTGCTATTGAGTATGGGAGGCTGTACCATTTGGTGCAGTGATTTTCCGTGACATCCCATGGGCCTGCCAAATGTGAAAGTTGTAGTATTCAATATCTTCAGGCTGAAAGTTAACTTAGTATTGAGACTTGCAGTACTGGCACTTCAAAAACCCAGATGGGCTGCAGAGTCTTAAAAAGTTTAACATTTTCTGACCTTCTGTGGTTGAAAAAGAAATGGACTGGAAGCCAGAATATGTGGGTTCTAGTCTTGGCTCTGTTACTAACCAGCTGTGTAATTTTGGACAAGTCAATTTTCCTCTATAATCCAGGCTTTTCTCTATTATATAATGAAGAAGTTAGACTAAAATGATTTTGCAGTCACTTCCAATCTAACCCCATGTTATGCAAGTGATCTCTGGGTTCAAATCCTAGATTTATTACTTGTCTCAAGCCTGCAAGGGTGAATTAGTTTCTCTGTTCCTCAGTAAGTGAGTACTACTGGTAGGTGAGCATGATAATAGGGCAGTGTGATGAGTAAATGAGTCATGTGCAGAGGCTAGCACACAGTTAGTGTTCAATAAAGGGTGGCTATTATTATTGTGAGTCAGGTCTAGCAAATTGAACACTGAATTTGAATCACATCACTTGTATCTGAGGCCTGCATTCTCCATTGACTGTGTGACCTTCTAAGAAGTCACTTAATTTTGAGAGAAGTAACTGTACTTTTTTCAAACTCCCCAACTTAAAATAAGGTAAATTAGTAGCAATAATCAAAAAAATCTGAGCCTCTAGAAGTTTATGTGCTAAACAAGCAAAGAAATTATGATGTCATTCCTATCTATGCTATTTAAAAAAAAAAATTATTGGAGTATATTTAATTTACAATCTTGTGTTAGTTTCAGGTGTACAGCAAATTGAATCAGTTATGCATATACATATATTCATGCTTTTTTAGATTCTTTTCTGTATAGGTCATTACAGAGTACTGAGTATTGAGTATACTCTGTAATGATCCTGTACTCCACAGTAGGTCCTTATTAGTTACCTATTTTACATATAGTAGTGTGTATATTCTAATCCCAATCTCATCTCCTAATTTATCCTTCCAAGCCCCTAATAACCATAGGTTTGTTTTCTACATCTGTGACTTTATTTCTGTTTTGTAAATAAGTTCATTTGTACCACCTTTTTTTTTTTTCAGATTTTACATATAGGTAATATCATAATGTATTTGTCTTTCTTTGACTTAGTAGGACAATATCTAGATCCATTTACACAGCTCTAAATGTCATTATTTCATTCTTTTTTATGGCTGAGTAATATTCCATTGTATATATGTATCATATTTTTATGTTCCCTAAACACATTTCTTCCTCAGGGTTCCAGTATAGCTGAGTCACATTTTATTGCAGAGAGGCTGTGTGGGGGTGGTTAGAAGCACAAATTATTCTATAGAATCTTGAATGTTTTTCTTTTTACTAAATATAGTGGCACTTCTAACTTAAGACTAAAGTTAACTTTGTTTTGACTAAAAACAGAAATGTAAGGCTGTTTTTTTTTTTTTTTTTTTCTTCATTCTTGTGTTCATTTCTACCCACCTAGCCATGCACTTCAGGTAAATTTTATGACATCTCTTTGGCTCTCAAGAAAGCCTTAGTCCCTCCCTTAGTTTCTGCTTCAATGGTAGATGCCTATTTGGGTTTCTGTTGAATGTACAGAGTAAATAGGCAAGGATAGCTTTGAAAAAAATTTAATTACATGGCTATTTATATGCAGAGAATACAGAACATTTTATAATGGAAAAGCAACAACTCCCTAATCCATCCTTTCCATTCCCAGCTCCACTCCTCAGAAACAACTATTTGTTCCCATTTCTCTACTGAGTTCATCTGGTGATGTCTCTATAATCCTATAACCATGCTACTATACTGCTCAAAATATTGGCTTTAGAAATGACTTAAAATTATCTCCTACTATATGAAATGCAAAATTTCTCATTCACCCATTTCTGTCTCCAACTTGTTGCTGATATATATTTTTACCACTATCCATTTTTTCACTTTAATTTCTATTCACATAATTTAAATATTTATTTCTTATTCCATAAATCATATACAATACCTTGTTCTCCACTTTGGAAGAAGAGGATATATTTCATCTGTCTATTCTTATCACATCTATCTGGAAACTCATAATGAACTATGCATAGTCAAGTTTGATGATTTCTGTGATTTGTCCATAGATTGATCTTAAAATTAAAAAAAAAATGTGCTTACATTATTATGAGAAGTATGCTTTGTTCACTATATACCCAAGTAGTTTATAATGATAACATGCTTTTCTTCAGTTCCAGGGTCACAGTCCCTATGACTCACAAAATAGTCTAGTTTGTATGAAATTCAAGTTTTTTTTTTTTTAATATATATTTCATCAATAATTCAAACTCATGCTGCTGTATTATAGTTTGCCTTTTATTTGGACCATGCCTTTTTTGCACAGTTATATTTCTCTTCCTGGAATTCTGACTGCTTTATTTATTTATTTATTTTCAGTTTTTGCAATTGTAGGATTTCCCAAAGTATCTTGGATGAATATTAAAAATCTAATATTCTCTTGGTCAGAAGTATGGGACTATCTCTCAAATCATTGTGTCTATATGCAAGTATGAAAAAAAAAGAAGAAAACTTGTGTTTTACTGCTCTGGTAACTGAATGCTGTGGAAGGTTAGGGAGCCATGTTCAAAAACAATATATGAGAGTCGTGCTTGAATTCTGGACTCCGCTTGAATCTTGTTACCAAGATGACTGAATACTGCATTACTTGCTGTGGGTACCATCACCACTGTATCAAAAATGGCTTTATAACTTTGAGCCATTTATTTCTGAGAGGTTGAAGGTGAAAATAAATTCCAGGAGACACCACTGTGAAATCTTTGGTGCTAGAGCAATTACAATAATAACGAGATTCATAGAGGGCTTGCTGTTAGTTCATGATGTAGCTGTACCAATATTTTTGTCTCTTGAGAGTTTTGAACTCTAATTACTCTGGACACAAGCATGAGGAGCATACTTACCTCTGATCTATGAGGTCTTTGTTCATCTTGAATCTTTCCAGATTGCCGAATTGAAAGACCTCTGAGAAGAAACTGGTGATGAATTAGATGAAGATCACAGCTGGCTGATGCATAATTGCCACTTGAATATGAGGGACATTTAAACATATTAAAACTGCCAGATGGTATGTGGTTCAGATTGATATGCTGTGGGATCATTGCAGACAAAGACACTGGTTGTTTTCAGACTACAGTAGCAGTGGGTGGGTGGGGATGTGGATGGGCTTGAATATATTTTAAAACTTTTCACAATTCAAAAGCTCAGGCAGAATCTGATCCTACTGACCATAGACTAAAAGATTTTATAATTTCTTTTTCACAAATATGCTCATAGATGTTCACTGGAAGTTGGAACATGGGAGTTCAGACATTCCTATGCTTCTGCTGAGGGAGAGACTTTGACGATCTCTACTTCACTAAATGCCTAATTTTGGAAGAAAACATACATGGAAGAGAAAAGTGAAACTGAAAGCTGTTGAATCCTTTCCAGCTCTTTGCAACCCCATGGACTGTACAGTCCATGGAATTCTCTGGCCAGAATACTGGAGTGGGTAGCTGTTCCCTTCTCCAGAGGATCTTCCCAACTCAGGGATCAAACTCAGGTCTCCTTCATTTCAGATAAAGTAGAAGAGGAAGGTTTAGCATACCTGACAGTCAAAAAGATTGAATTACAATGCTGACATTGTAGGAATGACAGATAATCTAAGCCAAATCATGCTAATACCCAGTGCTTGAACATAATTTTCATTTTTTGTTTAATTTTAACTTTTTAAAATAAAAATTTTTTAAAATTACATTTTTGTTCAGAAATTTTAAAAAATAGGTCTAAAATGGTTTTAATGTAGTTCTATCAAGCCAGGAAGGAAAACCAATGACTAATAAGTCCTTAGTGTTAAAATGACTCTCAGACTATGCAAGCTACTGTAAATCTGTAGGAAGGAATGTAAAAATGGGTCCTGATTTCACCTAGGTTAGGATAGAAAGTTTTAAAGGTGGGCTTAAGTACCATCTTGGACTTCCTTGGTGACTCAGTTGGTAAAGAATCCACCTGCAATGCAGGAGACCTGGATTTGATCCCTGGATTGAGAAGATCCTCTGGAGAAGGAAATGGCAACCCACTCCAGCATTCTTACCTGGGAAATCCCAAGGACAAAGGAGACTGGCGGGCTACGGTCCATGGGGTCCCAAAGAGTTGGACACAACTGAGTGACTAAACCACCATCATGGACTTGCTAGAGTTCACCTTCAAATGGCTCAATTTCATGTAAAAATGCTCTATTTTTAAAAATTAAATGGAATAAGGTTAGGAATCAAATGCCCTAGAGTCTTTTTGCAGAGAAGCAATAGAACAGACTAAAATTTTCTTACAAAAGTGAAGTAAATTAATAATGTTTTCTGGGTAACACATGAGATTATTCATTCTGATTTAGCCTAAAGGACTCAGAACTTATTTTGGGTATTTGAAGGATTTCCTTATGGAAAAAGGACTTGATTTATTATGTGTAGCTTCAGGGAGCTGACCAAAGTCAGATCAATGGTTACCTGTTAGAAATCTCAGGACCAAATTAATATCCCATTTTTAGCAAAAGTGCAAGATCAAGTAAAGTCTTTTATGTAATAATTTGTTAATAATTCTTGGTATTACCTTATTTTTCCTTTTATTTTCTCTCATTTCTTCCTTTGTTTAAATTTATTTTGTCCTGTTTGTGTACATTTTTCTAATAATGATGCAGAGCATTGAATAAACAAGTACATAAATAACTAGTGAATGAAACCTGCAGTATAGCAATTTTTCACTCAGTATGAGAAGAAAAAAAGAAACTTCTCAGTAATGAGGCAGATATTGTTGGTTGTCACACAATATAGGCATGACCACAATGATATAGGTATTAGAGTTATGCTTTTTTTTTTTTTGGCGGGCATGGGGGTGGGATTCAACGATTTATCTCTCAAGCTGATATCCTATCCCATGAATCTTTGGTATAATGAAAAGAAAGAAAAAAATCTTTTGGATTGCAGAAAGAAACATGAAAAGAAAAGATATACCATCTAGATCTCTTCTTGGACATATCACTGCTAATTTGTGTTAGTTCTGCCAAAGACTACTTTTTCATTTGCTTCTAACTGCCTAGATAACAATCACAAATGATTAAGCTTAGAATTTTGAATACAGCTGTTTTACAAGAAACGTGTTATACATCAGCTCATTTGTGTCGCAGTCCCAAATTTGAGGCAGAAAAAGTTGAAGGAGTTGACCATAGTGGCAGCCAATCAGCAGCCTAGACAGGAAATAGATTTAAGATATCTGTCATTCATGGTAATTTGCCATTCACCATAATATGTTCTTGATGATACGTTTTAAGTTATAGCTGGATGCGTATCTAAAAGGATCATTTCGATAAGCATTTTATAAAACAGATAAGGCCAAACTCAAGCATTCTACACAATTGCTGCTGATGGAAGATACATAATCTCATTTCAAACTGGCATTCAGTGGATCATGCACATAGCCCACAAATGGCCACAAGAAGAGATTTGGTTTAAAAATAAATCCAATCCCAACTCTACCTTAAATGTAATCTCAATACAATTCTGACATGATTATAGCATTTTCTGATATTCCTTTTTCAGATATTGACCTACTTGTCATCCCACCAGATTTTCCTGTTTCTATATTAATTTTGTGTTAATAACCAACCTATAATGCTCATGCCTCAATCTATTGAGAGAAAATGCAGAAAAAGGCAGCTGCTATTATCTGAAGGAGGGATGCAGTGCATAAGGAAGAGGGTAACCAAGTGAGGTTACTTGCATCCAAGTAGTTTAGAGAGGAACTCAGGAGGATGCTATAGGAAAATCTGGGCCAAGAGGTAAAAGATAAAACAATGGAAAAGAAACAGAAAAAAAAAAAAAGGAAAATAGGATGATGTATGAGAGAATTTAAACCACTGGATACACACACACAATTCTAGATTTAAAAAATTTCATGACTTCCTCTAAATAGAATTACAAAAGTATAATTGCAATTCAAAATGCATTTACAATATAATTTTGAAGTTAGAAAATAGAAAGTGCTTAAGAATAATGTGAGACAAATTCTTAAAACATCAGCTTTTCTCTAAAATATAAATGCTGTGAAGAACAATCATACAACATAAATCATGACTGCTCAGTTTTTTGGTTTTTGGTTTTGAATTTTTCAGTTTAAAAAAAGCACTTTATTTTTGTAGAGCTGTTTTATGTTTACAATGAAATTAAAAGGAAGGTACAGAAATTTCCCATATGCCCCTTACCCCCATACAGGCATAGCCTCTCTATTCTCAGCATCACTCACCAGAACAGTACGGTTTTATAAAAAAATGAACCTACATTGATATATCATAATCACTGTTTACCTCAGAGTTCACTCAGTGTTCTGGACTCACAGTTTCAAAAAGTGGACAATGTCATATATCCATTATTATAAAATCATACAGAGTATTTTCACTGCCTTAAAAAAACTTTTGACTGTTCATCTCTCCTCCTGCCCACACCCCTGGCAACCACTGATCTTTTTTACTGTCTCCATGGTCTTTTCCAGAATGTCACATATTTGAAATAATATACTATGTAATCTTTTCATATTGGCTTCTTTCAGTTAATAATGTGCACTTTTCTCCATGTCTTTTCATAGTTGGATAGCCCACTTTATTTTTGTTGTTGTTTGTTTTTGTTGTCATTATTGTTGTTTTTCAGTTGCTAAGTTGTGTCTGACTCTTTGCAATCCCATGGCCAACGTGCCAGGCTCTGTCCTCCACTGTCTTCCTGAGTTTGCTCAGATTCATGTCCATTGAGTCGGTGATGCTATCGAATCATCTCATCCTCTGTTGTTCCTTCTCCTCCTACCCTCTTTCCCAGCATCAGAGTCTTTTCCAATGAGTCGGCTCTTTTGCATCATGTGGCCAAAGTATCAGAGCTTCAGCTCCCATCAGTCCTTCCAATGAATATTCAGGGTTGATTTCCTTTAGGATTGACTGATTTGATATCCTTTCTGTCAAAGGGACTCTCGAGAGTCTTCTTCCAGAACCACAACCTGAAAGCATCAATTCTTCGATCCTCAGCCTTCTTTATGGTCCAACTCTCTCACATCTGTACATGACTACTGGAAAAACCATAGAATTGACTATATGGACCTTTATCAGCAAAGTGATGTCTCTGTTTTTAATACACTGTCTAGGTTTGTTATAGCTTCTCTTCTGAGGAGGACAGGTCTTCTAATTTTATGGCTGCAGTAATTTTGGACCCAAGAAAATAAAACCTGTCACTGTTCCACTTTTTCCTCTTCTATTTGCCATGAAGCGATGGGACCAGATGCCATAATCTTAGTTTTCTGAATGTTGAGTTTTAAGTCAGGTTTTTCACTCTCTTTCACCGTCATTAAGAGGCTCTTTAGTTCCTCTTCACTTTTTGCATGAGAGTGGTATCAGCTACATATCGAAGATTTTTGATATTTCTCCTGGCAATCCTGATTCCAGCTTGTGATTCATCCAGCCTGGATGAGTATTTTTAGTTGTATGCAAAACTACTAAGTTTTCCACAGTGGTTGCATCATTTTAAATTCCAGTTAGCAATGAATAATAGTTCTTGTTGCTCCACATCCTCAGCAGTATTTGGTTGTCTTGGATTTTGGCCATTTTAAGAGGTATGCAGTGGGATTTTCATTTCCTTGATGGCAATGTAATGTAGAGCTTCTTTTCAATTACTTTTTTTGTCATTTATGCATCTTCTTTGGTGAGGTGTCTGTTAAGGTCTTTGGCCCATTTTTAATTGTTTTCTTATATTGTTGAGTGCTAAAATCTTTGGATAACAGTCTTTTATAAATTTGTCTTTTGCAAATATTTTCTTTCAGTCTATGGCTTGTCTTCTCATTCTCTTCTCAATGTCTTTCAGTTAAGAAGTTTTTAATTTTAGTCAATTATTTCTTTCATGAATTGTGCCTTTGGTGTTGCATATAAAAAATCATCGCCATACCCAAGGTTATCCAGGTTTTCACCTATGTTATCTTCTAAGGAGTTTTACACTTTTCCATTTAAAGTTTAAGTCTGTGATCCATTTTGAGTTAATTTTTGTAAAACGTGTAAGGTCTGTGTCCAAATTCATTTTTTTGGTCCAGTTTATCCAGTACCACTTGTAAGAGGTTACCTTTGCTCCATTGTATTGCCTTTGTTCCCTTTTTCAAGGATCAGTTGGCTTTATTTATGTGAATCTATTTCCATGCTCTTCATTCTTTCCCACTGATCAAGCTGTTTATTCTTTTGGCAATACCATACTATCTTGATTGCTGTAATTTTGTAATAAGCCTTGAAGTCAAGTAATGTCAGTTCTTCAATTTTGTTTTTCTTCAATGTAGTGTTGGCTACTCTGGGTCTTTTGCCAAACCATATAAACAGTTTGTCAATATCCATAAAATAATTTGCTAGGATTTTGAGTAGGACTACATTGAATTTATAGACTAAATTGAGAACAACTAACATCTAGATAATATTGAGTCTTTCTATCTAGGAACTCTATCTTTCCATTTAGTTTTTTTTATTTCTTTCATCAGAGTTTTGTTTTCCTCATATAGATCTTGCATTTATTTTGTTAGAATTGTCTTTAAATATTTGGAGGGGTGCTAATATAAATGGCATTTTTAATTTTAAATTCCTCTGGTTCATTATTGGTAAAGGAAAATCAACTGATTTTAGCATACTAACTCTGTATCCTGAAACCTCACTATAATCAATCACTTATTAGTCCCATTCTGGGGCTAATTTTTTTTTTTTTTTTTTAGATTTCTATATAGACAGTCGTGCCACATATGAACAAAAACAGTTTTATGTTCCATCTCAATCTGTGTATATTTTATTTCCTTTTCTTTAGCTCTATTGAATTAGCAAGTACATTCATCATAATGTTGAAAAGGAGTGATGGGAAGGGACATCCTTGCCTTGTACCTGATATTAGTCAGGAAGCTTTGAGTTTCTCACCATTAAGTATAATACTAGCCATAGGGTTTTACAGATAGTCTATATCAAGTTGAGAAATTCTCCTTCTATTTGTAGTTTAATGAGAGTTTTTATTATGCATAGGTGTCATTTTCATTGTTATTCAGTTGCTCAGTTGTGTTCAACTCTTTTCGACCCCATGGACTGTAGCACTCCAAGCTTCTCTGTCCTTCACCATCTCCCAGAGATAATGGGTTTTGTCAAATGCTTTTTCTGCATTTATTGATGTGATAATGTGAGTTTTTTCTTTTTTGTTTTTTGGTCTGTTGATGTAGTGGATTATGTTAATTGATTTTCAGAAGTTGAATCAGCCTTACATACCTGATATAAATCCCTCTTGGTTGTATGTACTTATGCATTGTTGAATTTAATTTGCTAATATTTTGTTAAGGATTTTTCCATTTATATTCATGAGAGATATTAATTAGTAGTTTTCTTTTCTTGTAATGTCTTTGTTTGGTTTTGGTGTTAGGGAAGACTAGCCTCACAGAATGAGTTGGGAAGTATTTTCTCAACTTCCATCCTGAGATTTTAGAGAATTGGTATAGTGTCTCCCTTAAAGCTATTGAGTTTTTTGATCCATTAACTGCCATATTTGTTTGATCATGAGAACTATCAGGAACAATGTGTAAAAATTCAAGTTTTCAGAGTATACTCTGTCTGTTAAATCAATTTCTCCAGCTAAGTAACCTGGTAATCTGTAATTTTAACAAGCAAACCAAAGTGGTTTTTAAGAGGTGACAAATTTGGAAAACAATGCATTAGAGAATATTGCTTAGAAGCCAAAGCCATAAATATAAACCCCTTCTCTGTAGAGAAGGCACTTCAGGTGAATGCGTTGGTCCAAGGTGATCCTCTCATTGAATATAAACTTTAAGTCACAATAAATTTATCTCCCAATTCATAGAATATTAGTGAAAATTTGCCTTCTATTGGTTTTCATCTTTGTTTTTGAAGAACTGCATTAAAACTGCTATCCCAGTGTTAATGTAGTTACTTTTTTTTTACAGTACTTTTTTATGTAGAAAGAGAAAGTTAAATTAATTTTACAAGCCTCATGAAAAGCTTTATTTTAAGCACCACACATGGCTAATTAACAGTATATGCTGTGTAGACTCCAGTGACTGCATCCACAATAGATAATTTATTTAACAATGGAAAGACAGGCCAATTCCATTTCTTTTCTAGGTCTAAGAACAGAGGAGTGATTCATACTATCCACTATAAGTACCTTCATTTTTATTTGTATCTTGATCCATTTTATAGCAAAAAGATCTTCATCACCTGAAAAATCTCAACTTTTCTATTATTTTCAAAAGTAGTAATATAAGCATTATAAAAGAGATTACTGCTGTCATGAAAATAATATGTGGTTTATGAAGTCAAAACTATACCTTATTCCAATTACTACTTGCCTTGTAATTTGCTTTATGACTTTGACTTGTTTATTCCATTTCTCAGAGCCTCAGCTTACTCATATTTATAGTGGAGGTATAACACCTCCCTACATGGAGAATAACTGAGGTGAACCACGTGTTGTGGACTGGGTTGCTCCCCAGTCTTTATTCTCTTCCACCATGCGGTCTTGCAATGCACAAGAGTGGGTGGCATACACTTGTTACCCACTGATCTGGGCTTCATCCTGCAGCTTATTTTGGTGGATGGAATGAGGGCAGGTATGACAGTGTGCCAGTTTTAAGCTAAGGCCTTAAGAGAAACCTTAGAGCTTATTCTTTCATGCTTATGATCTGTCATGAAAATAGCATGCCCTGAGAACTCATTGTCATCAACCTACAATGATTTATAATGAATATAGGTGGGGAAATCCTGAAACTCCAAACTTCAACCTGAAGCAAAGATGACTTAGCCAACTCACAGACCCACTGGCAAGAAAAGTAAATACTCTTAAGTCACTGAGTTTGGGGTAATTTGGGAGGCAAGATTATTATGGTACCAATGATGGCTAATTTATTATGTAATACCTTCAGCCTAGTGGGCTTACACAAGCATTAAATCTCCTCTTAAATATTTTGTCATTTAGTATCATTTGAATTTAAAATATAAGAATATATAGAGGGAAGACATATAAATAAATTCACTAAATACATATCTACTATTATCAGTGTGATGATGGACAAAACATGAATGCATATAATACACAAGTATTAGGAGCAGGTAAGAGGTGCTACTGCTACTGCTGCTAAGTCGCTTCAGTCGTGTCCAACTCTGTGCGACCCCACAGATGGCAGCCCACCAGGTTCCCCCATCCCTGGGATTCTCCAGGCAAGAACAGCAGAGTGGGTTGCCATTTCCTTCTCCAATGCATGAAGGTGAAAAGTGAAAGGGAAGTCGCTCAGTCATGTCTGACTCTTAGCGACCCCATGGACTGCAGCCTACCAGGCTCCTCCATCCATGGGATTTTCCAGGCAAGAGTACTGGAGTGGGGTGCCATTGCCTTCTCTGTGTAAGAGGTGAGTGGGATATTAAGAACTTTTAAAAGAGAGTTGGCATAGAATTGAAAGGGAAACTATAAAAAAGGACAAATAAAAAAATCTAAAGGAGATAAAAGAAGCAATTCTTTGCCTACTAGAAAATAAAATTCAGTTTGGAAAATGTTTCATTCAGATTTTACTTACTTTTCTGAGATACTATGGAAGGATTAAAGACAGGAGTTTATTTGCCCACTGAGAAGATCAGACCCACCACCATATAATCCAGCACAGTAGTGACGTAGCATACAAGAAGCGTGGCAGCAAATGAGAGAAGGTGTACAAACCACCTAGCCAGTGTCGAGCACAGAGTAAATGTTCCATATGCTTTCCGTGCTGTTCTCCTGGCTCAACACAGAAATACTGGCAGTTTCTTCCTATTCAGGAATGAAGTTTCTTTTCTGACTGTGGCTCCTTGAACATAGGGTCAATATTTTACTAATTTTTGTGTCTTCAGTGTTTCATATATTAATGAGACAAGCATGTAGAGAAAGCAGTCTACAAACTGAAGGTGAAGAGGCAAAAATCTCTAACATGACTTGAATTCGCCAACTACAGTATTTACCCTGTAAGATTATAAAAGATTCATTCTCTTTAATTCATCATTTAACTTGGCTTATGCTTTTTCTAGACTTCATTTTGACACTTGTAATTGACCTGCTTGAAATTTCTGTTTCCTAATACTGTGCTTCATCTATTTGTCAAATAAAAAACACTCCATTCACACAGGAAAAACATCTTTAAATAAATATAAGATTTATTTGCTTGATTAAGGTACTTGTTTCACCTGGACATAAAAGGAAAGAACGAGGGGCTTTCCTGGTGGCCCAGTGGTTGAGACTTCACCTTCCAATGCAGGAGGCACGTGTTCAATCCCTGGTCATTGAATTAAGATCCCACATGCTGTGAGGTGTGGCCAAAAAGTAAGAACAAAGTTTGCTTCTTAAAAGAAGGAACTAGTGAGTTGGATACTCTTCAGTCTTGTGCATCTGTAAAATACAAGCCAAAGAGCTCAGGCCTTGCCTTACATGAGTCCTGCAAGATACCTTACAGAACATTGATTATGATTTACGCAATGTGTGTTTGTGTGTGTTAGTGGCTGAGCTGTGGAGTTTGCCAGACTCCTCTTCCATGGAATTCTCTAGGCAAGAATACTGTAGTCGGTAGTTCTTTTCTAGGGGATCTTCCCGACCCAGGGATTGAACCTGGGTCTTCTGCATTGCAGGCAGATTCTTTACCATCTGAGCCACCAGGGAAGCCTGATTTGTGCACTACATTTCTCTAAGACTGTTAGAGGACACAAAGAATAAGACAACCTCTCTTTTCTCAGTGAAATTGCAGTTTAGGAAGGAGGGTTGGAAAGACGTACAAAGACCAAAACACAGGAAATGAAGGTAAAGGCCATAAATGACTTTAAAGCAGAAACAGCATTTTACTTTCAAAGAAGGTCCCAGAGAAACCATGTGACTGCAGCCAAAAAAAGCCAAGGAAACATAAGAATTTACTTAAATCAGTGCTTAGCTTTTCACTTAGAAACTTGGCCAGAGTTAAGTGTGAAAATTCCAACTTGAATATGTCCTGTCTTTGTGGAGGTTCTGAGTGTTCAACTGGTAAATACAGAGGAGCATTCTCTGGATACTTTAGTAGCCAAATAGTATATTAACCTGAAGTGTTAATGAGTTCTTTAGGAGTTCTCCTGAGCATAGCTTCAGTGCTAGAGTGTCAGAGGCTTTCATCTCAGCCTATTCCATCCTGGAGCCTGGCGTTAGGAATCAGGAAGGTTTTTATCTGATCAGGGGAGAGAGGAGAGCACAAGGGTTTCTGGACTTGTGGGTTTGTCGAACTGGATGGAGGCTGCTTGTCTGTGAGGCATGACCACTGACTGGACCTACGCTGTGATTAGATTGAAATGAGGATGTTTTAATGTTGATATTCATTATTTTAAGCATTTTCCCTGATTTCTTTTTGTATATCACTCTTCTTCCTAAATTCAAATTGTTTATCTTTTTCCCTTATTTTAGGAGCTTTGTCGTCGGATAATGAAAAATAAAACCATATTTTAAGAACTACAGTTTTCACAGTCAAATAGGTATTGAGCTTGTGATGAACAGATTTGTATATATGTCAAAACCCATTTATTTTTTATATCCTCAAAGAACAGAATAAGAAAATAGGAATATAAGATATTAAGATAAAAAAGAATTTCATAGCCACATACAAGGCTGTGGATTTTCTGTTTCTAAATTCAGTTCTCTTGTCCTGTTCCTTTCTGCTTGGGTCTAACTTTAGCCTAGAGATAGCCTTGACGAGAAATTATTTTCTTGTTTAGAAATTAAAACAAAAATAACAACCTTCACCCAACTGCTCATAGACATTATATACTGGATCCAGTTGATACAGGCTCACAAAATTTTACAAACCATTAATCATAATCACTATTTAAATTATACAGAGTTAAAATTAAGAAGATTATACTAAATGCAAAGGTAGTAAATGTCCTAACCTCATCCCTTTCTCAGGATTTTACTGACTTCTTAAGGTTACTTACATCTTCGAATGTGGAAAAGCTATTTAATGGTGTGCTACTGCATACGTCCTTCCAAGTCCGAATTCAGTGATGTCATGTTGGTAGAAGCCAGCCATGGCCAGAGTATTTACATCATGGAAATTGATAAGTGCTATGATAAAGGCTTGATTTATTGTTTTGTTGATTGTCTAGGCTTAAGAAAATGCCTAGAGGAAGAAAATGTTAATAATGATGATTAAACTTAAAAGTGTATCATGTCTAGCGCTGAAGGTGAAAGAGGGTTTAATTTTATGCTTAGAATTTGTGCAAAAGTGAGAATTAGTTTAATTGCACATCACATGTCACATTTAATGATAAATTTTCTGAGAAAAGAATGACTGGACTCTCTTTATCAAATAGTGAGTGAATTTTCCGCATAGTTTGGCTATGGAGAAAAGACTTTGGCAAACGTTAATGGAAGCATTCTGTGAGAATCAATTGGATGTGTAATTTACAATAACAGTATTTTGTATGTTATTTTTCATAAATTTTGTGCCTCATATCTTTTAACAAACTTATAGAAAATTATGTTCATGTATATATGTGCACCGGAGAAGGCAATGACACCCCACTCCAGTACTCTTGCCTGGAAAATCCCATGGATGGAGAAGCCTGGTAGGCTGCATGCAGTCCATGAGGTTGCAAGAGTCAGACACGACTGAGCGACTTGACTTTCACTTTTCACTTTCATGCATTGGAGAAGAAAATGGCAACCATATTGGAGAAGGAAATGGCAACCCACTCCAGTGTTCTTTCCTGGAGAATCCCAGGGATGGGGGAGCCTGGTGAGCTGCCGTCTATGGGATCACACACAGTCGGACATGACTGAAGTGACTTAGCAGCAGCATATATGCACACATTCTTCCCCTGAGAACTGCTCATTAAACATTTACCACACACCACTGCAAAAGAGTACCTGAAAGACAAAAAAAATTATCCTTGCACTTACAATTTTGAATATTTGAATAAAATACTTAACTAAATCATTATTAAGCAGGGGAATTCTTTAATTGTTTTGCTTTGGGGAAAAATAAGGCATAAGGGAAAGAAAGAAAACATCTGTGGATTAAAAACAGCATTTAAAAAACACTGAACCAGTGACCCCTCAAGGTTGTGTTTAGTTCTTAACTAAGTGACAGGGGTGGCTCAGGTGTGACTGGACTGTAAATTAGATTCAGTACACGTTTTTTACCCCCCTCAGTATTTATTGCTTTTCTCATGAAACATGACGCTATTTTAAAGGTTTTAAATTTTGAACCCCCACCACCCTGGAGTGTGACTCAAAGCTTTTACACTTGGGATGGGATTTCGAAGGATGAGGGTTCCCCTTTCATCCACTGGAGGGATATGGGAAAATCTGACATTTGTGCTTCAGAGAGAAAAATCAAAGCCAAAACAAGTGGTTAAGCAATAGACCAGTTCTTTCAGGCAAGGTAATCAATACAGAATGCAGGTAACAATATTATTTATTATCTATTGATAAGAATAAGGTATAATGTCTGGTCTATAGCTGACCCTGAATAAGAATGCCGATTAATCTGTCAACGTAAATATGTATATTAATTTGGTGGACTAACCTTGACATGATTAAACTTTGAGAATCACATTTAATGAATGGTATTTGGGGACTATGACAACAAGAGCCAAACTTATTTTTGCATTAATTTATTTCACTGTGTTGACTATTCATTGTGGATAATAAACCATCCCAAAACTTATTGACTTAAAATAATGTTTTACTATGCGTCACGATTCTGTGGTCTGGCTGTGGAATGCTTATGCTACTCTTACTTGACATCACTCATGCTTTTCATTCATCTGAGAGGTCTTCTGAGTTGGAACTAGAGGGTCTAATGTGTCCTCATTTATGTATCTGAAATGGATGAAGGCTGGGACCTTTCCACAGAGTCTCTTATTATTCTTATATTAGCCCAGTCTGAGCTATTTTTAATGGTGGCTGCGTTTGGTCTCAAGAGTTAAAGTGGAAGCTGCCAGTCTTTTATTTCATAAGCTTGGGATTGACAAAACTTTACTTCTGCCATGTTTGATTGATCAAACAAGCCATAAGTCCAGTATAGATATAGAGACAGAGTAAATGGATGCTTCCTCTTTATAGGAAGAGCTGCAAAGTTGCATTGCAAAGGTTCATGTGAAAGATAATTGTCACCTTCTACAGTCAACCTCGGTCACATCCTCTGGAACATCTATGAAGTTGGTTTGATAATATTCTTTTATTTGTGAGTTTCTATTGTTAATTCTTATTGTTAGTAACTCAGTCATGTCTGACTCTTTGCAGCTCCATGACTGTAGCCCACCAGGCTCCTCTGTCCATTTTCCAGGCAAGAATACTGGAGTGGGTTCCCATTCCCTTCTCCAGGGGATCTTCCTGACCCAGGGACTGCACATGGGTCTCCTGCATTGCAGGCAGATTCTTTACCATCTGAACCACCAGGGAAGCCCTCTAAAGATAAAAAATAATAGTAACAGTATCTACCTTGTTGTGATAGCAACAACAAAGGCTTGTTGTGAGTATGAAGTGAAATACTGTCAGCAATTAGTATAGCAACTGTCTCCATTGAGTTCTGAATAGCTTAAAGCTACAATTATTATTAGCTATAATTAGATATTAAAATTAAAAACCCATAATTTTTTAGAAATTATAAAGCAAACATAGCCCCAAATGAAACTATTAAAATGGATGTGTGAGATATTTAGGCCACTATATTTATGTATGCTTTTCAAATGTTTATTTTGAATATAAATTTACATTTCTCTAATTTTTCTTGCTGAGTGAGATTAGTTTAGCAAAATGGCAAATATAAAATCACTGCACCTACTTCAAATTCTGAATATCTCAGTTAGCTCTCTTGAAATACAATCTTTGTGTTGGAAAATCCTCTGCCATAAAAGGTGCACACAGTCTTATGGGGTGGGGGTGTGAGGGTTACACAGAGATTTTTAGTACATATTAGATCCCATTCATTTCTTAGTAAGAGATTTGTTCACTTCCTGATCTCTTATTTGAATACTCTTTCAAGGCTTTTCTGATTGACTATTGTAGAGCCCTTTAGCTGATGCTTCTTCTTAGTTGTATAAAGCATAAAGAGGTTTTTTCTGTAACCCTCCCATCTTACCTCACTAGGTGTTGAACTGGTAGCATGAGAGCTTTCTAAAAGCTATCAGAATTCCTGAAGTTTCTTCTACTGTAGCCCCATCATGTTCATAAAGTGCACTTCTGACAAGAAAGTTTCTCTCTCCAAAGTCTTGTTTATTCTTATTTGTATTTCCTGATCACTTTATTCCATGTAAAATGACATTACCATGACAGAAAATGAAATCACAGATGTTTAGAAGGTTTCTTTCTCAAAGATGGTTTATATGGCAAAAACCATATTGCAAACTAATTATCTTCCAATTAACATTAATTAATTAATTAATTAATTAAAAAATAGTGGGAGTAGGTTTGGGCTTGAAGTGGGGTTTTCGTTTTCAGTCAGTCTGCTTCTTCCATCTGAAATGTTCTTCATACCTCTAGGCATTTATTTACATGAGCCAAGATGCATGCAAGAGAGGAATCTGCCAAGAGGAAATTTAGGGTTAATGTTCCCTGGGGAGAAATAGTGAGATGAAGATGACAGCATGATGCCTGGCCAAGGATCTTCAGCTGCTTCTTATTTAGAGTCTAAAGCAGAAACTGAGAGGCTTGCTATCATGACGGCATCTTTAGCATTTGTGCAGACATATGCTTGGAATTATTGGAGAAGGAAATGGCAACCCACTCCAGTGTTCTTGCCTGGGGAATCCCAGGGATGGGGAAGCCTGGTGGGCTGCCGTCTATGGGGTCGCACAGAGTTGGACACGACTGAAGTGACTTAGCAGCAGCAGCAGCATGCTTGGAATTTATGTTCAAAAGTCCACACAGAATTGGGGATGTTGGTATTCTCCTCAGTTTTGTGTTGAAATATGTGAGGCTCTGATGAAGGAGAATTGTTTTTGCTATGTAATGCTGTATAACAAACCACCCCAAAGTAGAGGCTTAAAGCATTAACAGCATTTCTTTTGCTCACTTTTCTGCATTTTGTGCAGGATTTGGCAGGGATAACTCATTGCTGTTCAACTAGGTGTCAGCTACGGCCTTTCTAAAGGTATAGCCTGGAAGGATCTGAAGATTTCTCTTTTTACACATCTAGCAATTCATGCTGATTGTAAGCTGGAACCTCAGCTAGGGCTCCTGGTGGAAACAAGCGTCCGCTCTGTGTGACTTGTGTTTCCTCACAATATGGTGGCTGGTTATGAGTGCCAGGGTTCTAAAGAGGAGTCCGGAGGCCGTATCCCTTCCGTGATCTAGTCTTGGAAGTCATATAGCATCATTGCTGCTTTACTGTATTGCTCTCGACAGCCAGAAGCTTCCCAGGTTTAAGGGGAGGATACAGGGCATCTATTTCTTGATGAGAGAGTGGCAAAATTCTGGAAAAGCACATGGGACCCAAAGTAATGCTGTGACCAATTTCAAAAAATAGAAGCTTCCATAACACTCATGTGGTTGCAGATGTTCATGATCATGCTTAAGCAGTTTCAGAAGTGCTAAGGGAACATTGGGCATGCAGGCTTCTCATGAGAGCACCCAGGCACTGGTTCTAATGGTGCAGTGTGCCTTTCTCCCGGCTCTTGGGTACAAGATAGCACAGCACATATTGATAAGAAAATAGGAAAGGATTGATGCTAGTCTTCCATTCAGCTCTCCCGGAAACCCTGAAGATTTTGAGGCTGTATGAGTAAAGGATAATAGGCATGGAAATTTGAATTCCATGTGAATTCATTTGTGCCACAGGCTTTAATCCTAGAGCAATGCAGGCTAATGAGAATATCCAACAATCACCCAAAATAGCTTTAATCCTGTATGGTTTTACACCAATGACTTTTCTTCTCAGTATCATAGAATCATTTTCTTTCTTCCTGAATCCATCTTCAAAATGACTCCTTCAAATGAAACCAAAAATCAGTTGTCTTTTGTTACTACAATTTTATGGAAACTCATAGATAACTTGTTAAATTTCTTATTTGTACAACAGCATTTGTGTAACTGCTTTATTTGTTATAACTGCATTCCTGTCTTGTCTATTCAGGTAGACATTAGATCTTCTTTTAACCAGTATTTCCAAGAAGAGATTTCAGAGACATTTGATTTAATTTCTGCTGGAATGACAATTGATAAAAGTTGAATTTCAGGTGCTTTCATTATTGCCAAAATACCAAGCATAGAATTCATGTGGTCACTTTCATCATTCTTGACTGATATCCTCTATTTACCTAGAGCAGTCATTGCAGATTTGGCAGTCAGACCCTATATGCTTCTCAGTATCTCCTCCTCCTCATTAAATACGCTATATTGAACAGTGCCAGAACCAATGCTAGACTCCTGGGTGTCTAATTATTAACTTCACTCTCAAGCACAGCTGTTCACTGATTGCTTCTACAGCTTTTCACAGCAACGCTTGGCAGTATTCTGCCCTCTATCCTCTAGTGACTTCTTCCCTTAGCAATCTGTTAGAAGGAAACTTATCAGAAACATTTTTGAAAAGGCTGAGCAAATTATATTTACTGGGTTGCTTATATAGTATGCTATAGGTAGATCTTACTTAACATGGAGGGGATTTAATAAATTAGAAACACACCTCTTTTTTTTTTTTTTTTTTTTTTGAGAGTTGTTTCTTTGACTCTGTTAACTTTATACTATAGGCATACTGGTTTGCCCTTAATTAAATTCTCAATCAACTTACCCACGAAGGAAAATTAATTTTTTTATGCTATGGTTTCTTAAATTTCCTTTGTAAGTTCCCATATTTTTAATGATTTATGCCATATTAATGGTGATTTTCAGGCACATTGATTGTAAGTTTGACTAACAAAATGTGAACTACCTGAGATAAAAATTTCTCATAAAAATTAAAAATACATACAAGAACTTTCCCCCATGTATCTTCTGGCTTAAGTTGGCTCAGGTTTGGCATATTTAAGTTTGCCAGATGTGAAGAGTAATTTTACATGTCAGCTTGACTGGGCCACAAGGTACCCACATACTGAGTCAAACATCATTCTGGGTATTTCTGTATGTCTTTATGTCAGATCAACACTTATCTAGATAGGCTGAGTAAAGCAGATTGCCTTCCCTACTGCTTTATCCTATCAGTTGAAAATTTAGAGTAAAAAGGCTGACCATCCTGAGTAAGTGAAAATTCTTTCTGGCTGACTGCATTCAAACTGGAACATCAGCCTTTTTCTTACCTTCAGACTTTAATTGAAACATCATCTCTTCCTAGGTCTCGAGTTCTGCCTGCCTTCAGACTGGAACTCTACCATCAGTGCTCCTGTGTCTCAGCTTGCTGACTCACTCTGCGGATCATGGGGCTTGCTTGCCATAAGGAGCCAGTTCCTTATGATGAGTCTATCTCCCAATCTATCCATCTATCCATCATCCATCCACACTCAAATATACACACAACCTATTGGTCTGTTTCTCTGTAGAACCCTGACTAATACACTAGCAAAGGGAACTTCAGAGTTGGAGCCACAAGCTGTAAAGAAATATTCATCCATTCTTCATACAAAACTTTTGGGGTATATAAGGTTTAAGAGATAACAAAACTGAGGTTGAAAGAGGCTAAGAGGCTTTTCTAAGCTAATAGTGGTTGTCAAAGGTGGGTTCAGAATATAATGGAGGAAAATTAAAAAACCACAATTCTCCCACCAAGGTGGCATTCGTATGGGGTAAGGTAGACTGGTTGGTCCTATCAGTGCTGACCATCTGCAACAGGTCTCACCTGCAGACAGGTGAGGCAATCACTGTGGCTCTCCAGATGAAGTAGCCAGATCAGTTTTAATCCACACTGGACCAGGCGGTCTATACCTGATGTCCCGGTGATTTTTCAAGTAATGAGATAGATGATACTAAACCTAATATTGCAATAAAAAAGAAGAACCTAAGTAGGGACTCTGGAGAGCTTTAAGCATAACACCACAGGAGCTAAAGACCTTTCAATAGCTCAGTACGATGACCAAACTGACCTGGCCCATGATGGATGCAACCAAGTTGATCAGGAAAGGAGCCCAGAGGTCATGGTAACTCTGGTGTGACTTGTTCAGTTTCTTCAAGAAATGAGAAAGTAGCTGGTAACAAAAGAGATGAACTTTATTCAGACTAAAGACTAACTTCTATCACCAAGCCTATGATTTGGTGGCACAGCTATAGTTGAATCACTGGGCTTCCAGATTTGTCCCAAAGCCTCCCTTTTCCCCTCTTCCTTCCTTGCATATGTGTCTCCCTTTTCTTTCTTTTCTTTGCTAACTGTCTGAAAAACTAGCCTTGGCCCCTTTCCTTAATTCTCCAATTACTTATCAGGTATGTCCCAGCTGGAGCCCTGACCCCCCTGACATGGCTTAGGCCTCTGTCTCACTTTCTGTTATACCTGTATTTGGAATTGGGTAGATTTTTCTTTCCATCTGACCTGCCTCTCAGTTGATTCTAGATCAGGAGCACTGGCTTGAGCTGAGGTCTCAGGAGCCCCACCTGGAGGAGGGAAGGAATGGGGGTCATCCCAGGCAGGATTCAAAGGGAATAGAATCTAACATCTGGAGGAGTTAAGGATGAAGTGGAAACAAGGGCAGGTTCAAGATATCAAGTCAGGGATGTCTGAATTACAGCATCAGTAACTAAGAAATAGGACAAGTGATGGTTTTAGTACACGGAGCCTGGCTGGATCTGCAGAACCACAGTGCCTTGGAGGCTGAAGTTCTTGTGGAAAACATCAGAGAGCTCTGCCTTCCATTACAGTGAGTGGTTAATGGATTCTTAGGACTGTACATGTTAAATGTATGTGCCACCTTTTCCCAGGTGGCTCAGAGGTAAAGAATCCACATGCCAATGCAGGGGACTTAGGAGACAAGGGTTCAATCCCTGGGTCAGGAAGATCCCCTGGAGTAGGAAATGGCATCCAAATGGTATTACTTGAAATATCCCATGGACAGAGGAGCCTGGCAGGCTACAGTCCATATGGTTGCAAAGGATCGAACAAGACTGAGCACACACACAAGCACCTTTTTCTAACCGTGAGACCTTTGGTAAATTATGTAATTCCTCTGAGTTTCTGGTTTTTTTTGTCTACAGACTGGCAGTAATAATACTTGTTCAGTCAAATAATACTTATTCATGTCCAACTTTTTGCCACCCCATGGACTGTAGCATGCCAGGCTTCCCTGTCTTTCACTGTCTCCTGGAGTTTGCTCAAATTCATGTCGATTGAGTCCATGATACCATCCAACCATCTCATTCTCTGCTTACTCCTTCTCCTTCTGTCCTAAATCTTTCCCAGTATCAAGATCTTTTCCAATGAGTGAGCCTTTTGCATCAGGTGGCCAAAGTGCAGGCACTTCAGCTCCAGCATCATTCCTTCCAATGAATATTCAGGGTTGATTTCCTTTAGGACTGACTGGTTTGATCTCCTTGCAGTTCAAGAGACTCTCAACACCATAGTTCAAAAGCATCAGTTCTTCAGTGCTCAGCGTTCTTTATGGTCTATCTCTCACATCTGTACATGACTACTGGAAAAACCATACCTTTGACTTATGCAGAACTTTGTTGGAAAAGTGATTATCTCTGCTTTTTAATATGCTGTTTAGGTTTTTCATAGCTTTTCTTCCAAGGAGCAAGTGTCTTTTAATTTCGTGGTTGCAGTCAACGTCCACAGTGACTTTGGAAACCAAGAAAATAAAAGCTGTCACTATGTCTACTTTTTCCCCCATCTATTTTCCATGAGGTGATGAGACTGGATCTTAGTTTTTTGAAAGTTGAGTTTTAAGCCAGCTTTTTCACTCTCTCTATCACCTTCATTAAGAGACTATTTAGTTCATTTTCACTTTCTGCCATTAGAGTGGTATCATCTGCATATTTAAGGTTGTTGACATTTCTCCCGGAGATCTTGATTCCAGCTTATAATAATACCTGCTCACAGACTATTATGAGGATTACAGACAGTGAGAATAAGGTTACTAACCAACATGAGCTGTGTAAGGGCTCATCATATGGTCACTCTCAGTACAGTTGTATTACTGATGACTTGGCCTTGGGGAACTAATTTCACATTTTGGACTTCTGTGTCTTGTCCAATGAGTGAAGAGGTCAAATTAGTTCATCTCTAAGTCCTCATTCAGCTCAAACATTCTTAAAATCTATTCTAAACTCTTACTTTAGGCAAAAGAGTCTTGCTTTCTAAAACTGTCTTACAACCACTCTGCGACTCAGGCCCAAACCCACAAATTAGATTAAATCCCATTATTTAAAATAAAAAAGACTCTTTTGAAACATTAAAGCCTACATATATGTTTAAATAACCTTGTCAAATTTGTTCTCCCTACAGAGGGCTTTTCATTATTCTTTTTCATTAAAATAAAAATCCCTCTGGTTGACTTTCTAAATGTGTTTTTGTTAGGCCTTCAGCCTGTTGTTAACCATTTTCAACCTAATATTAAACCCTGTCCTCCCAAAGCTGAGTGCTCTGTTACCCCCTGAGCAGTCACCCATGATGATGAGAGAGTGGGCACTTAATATGCTAAATAATAATAATATAAAATCAAAACGTGTAGTGATCACTGGCTGCCCAACAGGGGTCTGTCACTCACTCCCTTTATCAGTCATTTTTACTATAAAACTCTGTGTTGAAAGGGAAGTGGAAAAGCCCTGCAGAGCAAATGTCTCCAGGCTACAGGCTGTGGTAAATAGGGTATCTAATATCCAGAAAATGAATATGCAGCCTCCTGAGAAACATATTCAGTGAAGGGAAATGGTTTCTCAGATTAGGAAGTTTAGGACGAACGAAGAAAGGGACCTAATTTGCGAGAGAAAAGAATAGATGTAGTTGATTTCCTCCCTACTGATAAACTGCTCTTGCATATAGTTTTTCCTTTTGTTTTATTTCAAAAGCTTTAGGTCAAAGGTTTCATGTTCCTTTCTGATTCATAAACCAAGTCATTCAGATAACCAGCCCTTTGCTCTATCAACTAATTACTTTCTGATTTGCTTTGATCTATTATTCAGGCAGTAAATACCAGCTTCATTGCACCCATCATGTAAAGCCCAAATGTAATCACTGTTGCGAAAGGAGGTAATTGTAAAGTTGCCCATTTGAAAGAAGCATTGCTTTTTTCTCTGGAAGTGTGGTATGTGATATATATATATATATATATATATATATATATATATATATACTCTTTCCATGTTATTCAGGCAATTGACCTTGTACAAACCCAGTTGACACTGGCTCTTTTTGCCAGATAATAATCATTTAGGAATCATGCTTTTGGAATTGTAAACTATATGTGGTGTTATCTTGTGTATTATTCCTATGTGTGCATGTGTACTAAATCGCTTCAGTCATGTCTGACTCTTTGTTACCCTATGGACATAGCATGATATAATATGATATGATGGTTAATTCATGAACTGAAGTGTTTGGTGTTTTTTTTTTTTTTTGAGTATTGATTTATGGAGTCAGTACTTCCTAGTCAAATGTTCACATATGCTATCATCCTCACTACAAAATTGTTTCTTCTTTGGCTCAACTATGTTCCAAAATATTCCTGCATAAGTTATTACTGTTTTTCCTAATTCATGTGAACAAACTGGGTTTATAAATTAGAATTCTCTTACAATCTATTAAATCCACATAATTCCATATGTTCAAAGCCAAGAGAATCATTTGTGAGGATATCATGGTGGAGAGGTCTGACAGAATGTGGTCCACTGGAGAAGGGAATGCCAAACCACTTCAGTATTTTTGCCTTGAGAACCCCATGAACAGTATGAAAAGGCAAAATGATAGGATACTGAAAGAGGAACTCCCCAGGTCAGTAGGTGCCCAATATGCTCCTGGAGATCAGTGGAGAAATAACTCCAGAAAGAATGAAGGGATGGAGCCAAAGCAAAAACAATACCCAGTTATGGATGTGACTGGTGATGGATGCAAGGTCCGATGCTGTAAAGAGCAATATTGCATAGGAACCTGGAATGTCAGGTCCATGAATCAAGGCAAATTGGAAGTGGTCAAACAGGAGATGGCAAGAGTGAACATCGACATTCTAGGAATCAGTGAACTAAAATGGACTAGAATGGGTGAATTTAACTCAGATGACCGTTATATCTACTACTGCAGAAAAGAATCCCTTGGAAGAAATGGAGTAGCCATCCTGGTCAACAAAAGAGTCTGAAATGCAGTATTTGGATGCAATCTCAAAAACAACAGAATGATCTCTGTTCGTTTCCAAGGCAAACCGTTCAATATCACAGTAATCCAAGTCTGTGCCCCAACCAATAACGCTGAAGAAGCTGAAGTCAAATGGTTCTATAAAGACCTACAAGACCTTTTAGAACTAACACCCAAAAAAGATGTCCTTTTCATTATAGGGGACTGGAAGGCAAAAGTAGGAAGTCAAGAAACACCTGGGGTAGTAGGCAAATTTGGCCTTGGAATAAGGAATGAAGCAGGGCAAAGGCTAATAGAGTTTTGCAAAGAGAACACACTGATCATAGCAAACACCCTCTTCCAACAACACAAGAGAAGACTCTACACATGGACATCACCAGATGGTCAACACCAAAATCAGATTGATTATATTCTTTGCAGCCAAAGATGGAGAAGCTCTATACAGTCAGCAAAAACAAGACTGGGAGCTGACTGTGGCTCCTATCATGAGATCCTTATTGCCAAATTCAGACTGAAATTGAATAAAGTAGGGAAAACTACTAGACCATTCAGGTATGACCTAAATCAAATCCCTTATGATTATACAGTGGAAGTGAGAAATAGATTTAAGGGCCTAGATCTGATAGATAGAGTGCCTGATGAGCTATGGACTGAGGTTCGTGACATTGTACAGGAGACAGGGATCAAGACCATCCCCATGGAAAACAAATGCAAAAAGAAAAATGGCGGTCTGGGGAGACCTTACAAATAGCTGTGAAAAGAAGAGAAGGGAAAAGCAAAGGAGAAAAGGAAAGATATAAGCATCTGAATGCAGAGTTCCAAAGAACAGCAAGGAGAGATAAGAAAGCCTTCCTCAGTGATCAATGCAAAGAAATAGAGGAAAACAACAGAATGCGGAAGACTAGAGATCTCTTCAAGAAAATTAGAGATAGCAAGGAAACATTTCATGCAAAGATGGGCTCGATAAAGGACAGAAATGGTGTGGACCTAACAGAAGCAGGAGATATTAAGAAGAGGTGGCAAGAATACACAGAACTGTATAAAAAAGATCTTCATGAACAAGATAATCACGATGGTATGATCACTCACCTAGACCCAGACATCCTGGAATGTGAAGTCCAGTGGGCCTTAGAAAGCATCACTACAAACAAAGCTAGTGGAGGTGATGGAATTCCAGTTGAGCTATTCCAAATCTTGAAAGATGAAGCTGTGAAAGTGCTGCACTCAATATGCCAGCAAATCTGGAAAACTCAGCAGTGGCCACAGGACTGGAAAAGGTCCGTTTTCATTCCAATCCCAAAGAAAGGCAATGCCAAAGAATGCTCAAACTACTGCACAATTGCACTCATCTCACACGTTAGTAAAGTAATGCTCAAAATTCTCCAAGCCAGGCTTCAGCAGTACATGAACCGTGAACTACCAGTTGTTCAAGCTAGTTTTAGAAAAGGCAGATGAACCAGAGATCAAGTTGCCAACATCTGCTGGATCATGGAAAAAGCAAGAGAGTTCCAGAAAAACATCTATTTCTGCTTTATTGACTATGACAAAGCCTTTGACTGTGGATCACAATAAACTGTAGAAAATTCTGAAAGAGATGGGAATACCAGACCACCTGACCTGCCTCTTGAGAAACCTCTATGCAGGTCAGGAAGCAACAGTTAGAACTGGACATGGAACAACAGACTGGTTCCAAATAGGAAAAGGAGTTCATCAAGGCTGTATATTGTCACCCTGCTTATTTAAATTCTATGCGGACTACATCATGAGAAACGCTGGGCTGGAAGAAGCACAAGCTGGAATCAAGATTGCCCGGAGAAATATCAATAACCTCAGATATACAGATGACACCACCCTTATGGCAGAAAGTGAAGAGGAAATAAAGAGCCTTTTGATGAAAGTGAAAGAGGAGAGTGAAAAAGTTGGCTTAAAACTCAACATTCAGAAAACTAAGATCATGGCGTCTGGTCCCATCACTTCATAGGAAATAAATGGGGAAACAGTGGAAACAGTGTCAGACTTTATTGTTTTGGGCTCCAAAATCACTGCAGATGGTGACTGCAGCCATGAAATTAAAAGACACTTACTCCTTGGAAGGAAAGTTGTGACCAACCTAGATAGCATATTCAAAAGCAGAGACATTACTTTGCCAACAAAGGTCCATCTAGTCAAGGCTATGGTTTTTCCTGTGGTCATGTATGGATGTGAGAGTTGGACTGTGAAGAAAGCTGAGCGCCGAAGAATTGATGCTTTTGAACTGTGGTGTTGGAGAAGACTTTTGAGAGTCCCTTGGACTGCAAGGAGATCCAACCAGTCCATTCTAAAGGAGATCAGTCCTGGGTGTTCTTTGGAAGCAATAATGCTAAAGCTGAAACTCCAGTACTTTGGCCACCTCATGCGAAGAGTTGACTCATTGGAAAAGACTCTGATGCTGGGAGGGATTGGGGGCAGGAGCAGAAGGGGACGACAGAGGATGAGATGGCTGGATGGCATCACTGACTCAATGTACATGAGTCTGAGTGAATTCCAGGAGTTGGTGATGGACAGGGAGACCTGGCGTGCTGTGATTCATGGGGTCGCAAAGAGTCAGACAGGACTGAGCGACTGAACTGAACTGATGATTATTTTTACTTTGATTTGAGTGAAAATACAATTCACTCATCATTTGGCTTCAGGGAAAAAAATCCAGTTTTTCAGAATCCCGTGCAAACAAGAATTTGAACTCTTCAAATACTTCTTTAAACCAGAAAATATTCTGACTACTGGCTTTTCTTTGAAATTCATTCTTTGTCACATCTTTTCACCTCTAATTTCTTTCCCTCTGCATCTCTCTGCATAGGTAGATATATGGACTGTAGCCTTCTTCTATGTTCCAGAGTGGTTCTGAGTACAGAAGGGATTCTGCAGACATGAATTCCAAAGCATTCAGACCTCTTATGGGGATTTCTCCTTTAAATACTTGAGATTCTAGGCATATTAAAAGAGCAATTGACCTTATTAGATTAGCTCTTTCATTAAGCAATGCTTTAAACACATTACTCAAGCTCTATTATTCGGCCTTAGAAATAGTTGATCATCTATCTATTCAGAGCAATCTGTCTTCGTGGTTCTTAAGTAATTCACTCTCTCACACCTCCATCCCCTGTACTCCCAGTTCCATGTAGCAACTTTTCTGAAACAATTTTATTTGGTTTCCTAAAATTTACCTGTGTTATTCTAGAGCATCAAGAATTTGGCTCATAATGAAACTTCAGTTTTCACCTACATTATTTACCTGGCAAGGGCTCTGGAGCAAGGTGACTTTGGGCTTCCTTTTGAGAGCTGAGGGTTTGATAATAATTAACTTTCTTGATAACCAGAAGGCAGTGAGAAATTTGAAGGCCATAGTACTTGTTGTATAAACTGGACGGCAGCCTTGTCCGTTGTTCTTTTATGAAAGGAAAAGAATGATTAAATTGTATTCTTATCTTATCTATTGTGAAAGGTTTCCTGGTTTATAAACTTGATTGGGAGGATTTGGTATTGAACAAATAAAACTGGATGTTGGTGGTAGCTTGTGAATTTTCTTAGTCTTTGGCTCCTAACAGCAGAACGACATGAGTTTGCAAATAAGGAGGTAGTTAGTATTTAAAGTCAATATTGCTACCATAAAAATTAACGAGTGCTCAGATTTTTATATTATGATACTCTTGCCATTGACAAAGCCTGACCTAATTCATTTGCTTTCAAATTTCACTGCAAAGTGCTTTTGGAGTTGCCCTGTCTGCCTTCTTACTAGAAAAAAAAGTCTTCCTTTTTGACTGCTTGATCTTTAACTCTCTGAACTGACTTGCTCACTAGTAAAATGGAAATAGGTATAGTTTCTGCCTTTTAGGTTGTGAAAGGACTGAATAAGATCATATAAGTGGATTAGGTGACATAATATTTGTAACATGTTTTGGACGGTGCCTGATATATATAGCAAGCATTCAATTAAATTTCAGCCATCACCATCACCACCATCATCATCATCATCACCACCAATATCAAGGAAGTCTTTTGGCTTCAGATGAGTTTAATTTTGAAAATAAATTGTTTCTCCAAACTTTACTAATTAGAGTGGGGAGACTTACTGGAAACGGTACTTTTAGGTTCCTGCCATCATTTTGGTCAGTTTAGAAATGTGCTCACAGTCAAAATAACTCTTGAAACTTCCCTTTTGGTAGAAGGAGAGAAATACTATTAACTATGGTAGGGTTGTATGTTAAGATAAAAGCTGTCTTTATTCATCTATTTCCCCAAATTTTATTTTCCATTGACTTTTAGGAAGTAAATAATGACAGAACTTTCCAAACTCCTCTTGGCTCCACATCCACCTTGTAGGTTATTACAATATTTTTGAAATCTTTATTTTTGTCAAATCAAATCCCCTAATTATACAGTTTATATTAGAGCCCATAGAATATGCTCCACTTCAAAAATGCTTTTGATGGTAGCACCTATTTTTGCTTCTTTTGGACTAGTCTTTAATGCTTTTGGTGTCCTATTCAGGAAGCCTTCAGAGAGTATTTCTGAAGTTTATTAGATCACAGAAAATATTACTTCTACTAATGGTAAACATAGTGCTTTTGAATGGTGGAACAGGGCTGAAAATTATCTAATTCCAGCCAGAGGAAGGGACATTTCCTAGTTGGCAACTGTGAGGCATTTTACTCTCAGTAACCTGGTGCAAATGAATGGGAAGAGTTTGTATTATAGAGTATTCATGATATGCAAGTTACTTCACCTTATAAAAGCTGATCTTTATAGAGTATTTTGTATTTGTATTACATTGAATACAACTTATTTAATCCCAGGGTATAAAGTGTCTGAGGTAGATTCTCTTATTCTTCCTGTTTTACAGATGAGATATAATACTTGAAACACAAAAGTGACAGCTTGTTTAGATTACCCATCTAGGAAGAAGCAGAATGGAGATTTGAAGCCAAGAATCTTGGTTCTTCACCACCATACAGTCCCCACAGCAAACTGCTGGGTGGATATCACTGTCTCATTGAGGGCAAATTGAGGCTCAGGGTAATGAGGTAGCTTGAACTTGCCTCCCCACTCTATCATGCTTAGATAAAAGCGTGTCATCTCATACTTGCACGCATGCTAAGTAGCTTCAGTTGTGTCTGACTCTTTGCATCGTCATGAACTGTAGCCCACCAGGCTCCTCTGTCCATGGGATTCTCCATACAAGAACACTGGAGTGGGTTGCCATGTCCTTCTCCAGGGGATCTTCCCGACCCAGGGATCAAACCTATGTCTCCTGTGGCTCCTGTTCTGCAGGCAGATTATTTACCGCTGAGCCACCATAGAAGCCCCATCTCATACATATCAGTGGCCAATTATGTCTTGGCTAAAGGCAAACAAAAAGCAGGTTTTGGATGTGGCTATGCCCACCTGTGGTTGCCAGAGCCCTGCATGCTGTCCGGGTGAAGCAAGGTCAAGAGGATGCTCAGGAGAGTCAGGTGTGAAGTAACACCACATTTTAAAAGTCTGGAAGCACCTTTGAAAATAGTTTGCAGTCCTTCTAGCGCATGTGCTGGCTGATGAGAAACTGGCTAAAGATCCAGAAGGTGGACTCAGCTTGTTCTCTAGGGCCACGATCCCCACTAGCCTCTGTTGGAGGGGAGGCAGCGTTAGCACCCTCCTCCATCCTGAGGGTTTCCAGCCAAGGAAATTTTTTCTGCAGATGCTGTTGGTCAGATTGAAATAAACATAGGAGAAGAGAGAAAGGAAGAGAACCAGGGGAGGCAGGAAGAGGGAAAGAAAAGGGAGTAAAAGGGCAATAAGAAGACAGGGTAAAGAAAGGAGTCCAGCACTGGAGTTCATCTACCCCTGTCAAAGGGAGAGTGGAAGTGCTCCGACCCAGAGGTGTCCTATTCCCCAGCTCCTAGGGAGAAAGCAGGTTCCTTCCCCTCAGGGTTCTGAATCCTGCACCAGCCAAAAAATTCATCTAAAAAATTAAATTATGTCTGAGGTGCAATAACCCTTCAAAAGGCCCTAGAGGTCAGAACAATCAGGACTTAAATTAATTGCTTAATGGGGGGGGGGGGAGATTTCTGAGAACAATGCTGATAATTTGCTAAAACTAGGGTATGTTTGTAACTCTTTGAAATGAATTGAATTGCTGGTTATAAGAATTAATGCTTAGAGAGAAATTGTGATTGGAATCCCCAAAGTTTTAATTCCTTCAAGCAATTGGTAATTAGTAAAGAATTGTGCACGTAAAGTCAGTGTTACATTCAACACATAATTACATACTGTCTAAATTGTTTCCCAGTTGTTGCATGTATGTTCGTCTTGTCTCCCCAGACTTGGTCATAAACTCAGTAGGAGCAAGTGCTGGGACTTGTTCTTTTATTGGTGCCTCCCGCTGTGCCTAGCACAGCTCTAAACACACACAGATACTCAAAAGTTGATGGATGTGGATTGGAATAAATCCATGAACTTAGAAAACTTTGGCCTTTTGAAGATAAATTTATTTAGTTATCCCAGCATGCCAAGAACAGGGCAAGTTTTTCAGGAGGAGAGCCAAGAAAGTGAACACATGATGCAGCTGGTGATTGCATGTGTTAAATGGAGTAGAGAATTTGAAAGTACACATCCTATTTTAGTGAAAAGAAATCGTAGATAACTCGAGGTCAGACGCTTGCTGTGGAGCAGCTTGATTTGGATTTTGTTGATATACCTACGTTTTAAGATGTCTGAAAATAGTCATTAGGCCTGGAAGGGATTGGGAACTGACGGCACCGGGGCTGCAGTTTTCTGCATGGATCTCCACACTTTTCAAAAGCTTTGTCTGTGATTTGTCTATTAAAAAGCAATTAAAACACAGGTGTTGCTACTGTCCATTTGTGAGTGACAAAAATAAAATATTTACCATTTTGTTTACTAAGTTGAAGTTCATTTCTCTAGGTCAGAGGCATATGAATAATCTTCTCAGCTATCAAGAATATTCACTTATATTTTCACATTTCCAATAAGTCTCCTCTTTAAAAACATTTAATGTAAACATCTTAACAGCAGCAGTCTTTGAAAGAATACTAAAGATGATTCAGTCAGTTCAGTTCAGTCGCTCAGTTGTGTCCGACTCTTTGCGACCCCATGAATCGCAGCACGCCAGGCCTCCCTGTCCATCACCAGCTCCCGGAGTTCACTTAAACTCGTGTCCCTCGAGTCGGTGATGTCATCCAGCCATCTCATCCTCTGTCGTCCCGTCCTCTTCCTGCCCTCAATCCCTCCCAGCATCAGGGTCTTTTCCAATGAGTCAACTATTTGCATGTGGTGGCCAAAGTATTGGAGTTTCAGCTTCAGCATCAGTCCTTCCAATGAACACCCAGGACTGATCTCCTTTAGAATGGACTGGTTGGATCTCCAGGCAGTCCAAGGGACTCTCAAGAGTCTTCTCCAACACCACAGTTCAAAAGCATCAATTCTTCGGCACTCAGCCTTCTTCACAGTCCAACTCTCACATCCATAAATGACAACTGGAAAAACCATAGCCTTGACTAGATGGACCTTTGTTGGCAAAGTAATGTCTCTGCCTTTGAATGTGCTATCTAGGTTGGTCATAACTTTCCTTCCAAGGAGTAAGCATCTGTTAATTTCATGGCTGCAATCACAATCTGCAGTGGTTTTGGAGCCCCCAAAAATAAAGTCTGACACTGTTTCCACTGTTTCCCCATCTATTTCCCATGAAGTGATGGGACCAGATGCCATGATCTTAGTTTTCTGAATGTTGAGCTTTAAGCCAACTTTTTCACTCTCCTCTTTCACTTTTATCAAGAGGCTTTTGAGTTCCTCTTCACTTTCTGCCATAAGGGTGTTGTCATCTGCATATCTGAGGTTATTGATATTTCTCCCGGCAATCTTGATTCCAGCTTGTGCTTCTTCCAGCCCAGCTTTTCTCATGATGTACTCTGCATAGAAGTTAAATAAGCAGGGTGACAATATACAGCCTTGACATATTCCTTTTCCTATTTGGAACCAGTCTGTGTTCCTTGTCCAGTTCTAACTGTTGTTTCCTGACCTGCATATAGGTTTCTCAAGAGGCAGGTCAGGTGGTCTGGTATTCCCATGTCTTTCAGAATTTTCCACAGTTTATTGTGATCCACACAGTCAAAGGCTTTGGCATAGTCCCTAAAGTAGAAATAGATGTTTTTCTGGAACTCTCTTGGTTTCTCGGTGATCCAGCGGATGTTGGCAATTTGATCTCTGGTTCCTCTGCCTTTTCTAAAACCAGCTTGAACATCTGGAAGTTCACAGTTCACATATTGCTGAAGGCTGGCTTGGAGAATTTTGAGCATTACTTTACTAGCTAGTGAGATGAGTGCAATTGTGCGGTAGTTTGAGCATTCTTTGGCATTGCCTTTCTTTGGGATTGGAATGAAAACTGATCTTTTCCAGTCCTGTGGCCACTGCTGAGTTTTCCAATTTTGCTGGCATATTGAGTGCAGCACTTTCACAGCATCATCTTTCAGGATTTGAAATAGCTCAACTGGAATTCCATCACCTCCACTAGCTTTGTTGGTAGTGATGCTTTCTAAGGCCCACTTGACTTCACATTCCAGGATGTCTGGCTCTAGGTGAGTGATCACACCATCATGATTATCTGGGTCATGAAGCTCTTTTTTGTACAGTTCTTCTGTGTATTCTTGCCACCTCTTCTTAATATCTCCTGCTTCTGTCAGGTCTGTATCACTTCTGTCCTTTATTGAGCCCATCTTTGCATGAAATGTTCCTTTGGTATCTCTAATTTTCTGAAGACATCTGTAGTCTTTCCCATTCTGTTGGATGGGAAATGTTCTTTGCACTGATCGCTGAGGAAGGCTTTCTTATCTCTCCTTGCTATTCTTTGGAACTCTGCATTCAGATGCTTGTAATTTTCCTTTTCTCCTTTGCATTTTGCTTCTCTTCTTTTCACAGCTATTTGTGAGGCCTCCTCAGTCAGCCGTTTTGCTTTTTTGCATTTGTTTTCCATGGGGATGGTCTTGATCCCTGTCTCCTGTACAATGTCACAAACCTCTGCCCATAGTTCATCAGGCACTCTGTCTTCAGATCTAGTCCCTTAAATCTATTTCTCTCTTCCACTGTATAATCATAAGGGATTTGATTTAGCCCATACCTGAATGGTCTAGTGGTTTTCCCCATTTTCTTCAATTTAAGTCTGATTTTGGCAATAAGGAGCTCATGATCTGAGCCACAGTCAGCTCCCGGTCTTGTTTTTGCTGCCTGTATAGAGCTTCTCCATCTTTGACCTCAAAGAATATAATCAATCTGATTTTGGTGTTGACCATCTGGTGATGTCCATGTGTAGTCTGTGAAGAATTGTGTCTTATGTATGTTCACTTTAATTTTTTTAAAAGGTGGCTATAGTAATAAAAGGCTGGGAAAATATAAACAAGTCTATTTTACAGTAACTGAAAGGTAATTGAGAAATGACTGCTGATCATACTACTTCATATCAACTATGGGTAATACTCTTATACAAAGGAAAGGCCTTCTATGAACTTGTCCATATCTGTTTCTCAAAACTCTATTCACAGCTCTTCATATTACAAACTATATTTCAGTAACTTCCAAATTAATTATGGCTCCCTGCTTAAAGGGCTTCTCTTATGGCTCAGCTGGTAAAGAATCTGCCTGCAATGAGGGAGACCTGGGTTTGATCCCTGGGTTGGGAAGATCCCCTGGAGAAGGGAAAGGTTACCCACTCCAGTATTCTGGCTTGGAGAGAATTCCATGGACTGTATTGTCCACGAGGTCACAAACAGTCAGACACAACTGAGTGACTTTCACTTCACTTCCCTGAATAAAACACATTTTTCTAGTTATGTGATTTTGATTGGCCTAAAGTGTCTTTTTCACTTTTCTTGGTAACTGACTTATCTTTCAAGACTTTTCCTGTGCAAAGCTCCTAGAATGTTACTTTCCCTAAATCTTCAGGTTGGATTAAGCACCTTAATGATTTATCTGTGTCACTGTGGGGACCCTCGCGTCTAGCGTGTGCATGTTCAGTCATATTTGACTCTTTGCGATGCCATGGATTATAGCCTGCCCGGCTCCTTTGTCCACGGAATTTTCCAGGCAAGAATATTGGAGTGGGCTACCATTTCCTTCTCCAGGGGATCTTCTCAACCTAGAGATTCAATCCGCGTCTCTTACGTCTCTTGCATTAGCAGGCAGATTCTTGAACACTGCGCCACCTGGAAGTGTCCTTTGGGCTCCATCATGCCTCAGTGCCATCCCCTTGCATGTTACATGAAAAATCTGACTATATGTGTATCTGGTCCACTAATCCACAAATCTACAGCCATTTTTCTCCTCCTTCTGCTCTTTCTCATTCTTTTACTCTTTCTTTCCTGTGATGACTAGCTTAGTGCCAAGCAGCACACAGAAAGTACTCTATAAATTTTGGTAATTATTACTATTACTGTTGTTATTAAAGGGCAAGAATGGAATATTTTGTGTAGTCGAGGTAAAGAAGTGGAGTGTGTCTCATCAACAACTTCTGCAAAGTCCGAATTCAGTCTTGAAAGAAGAAGTCATGGGAATCTTTACAAACTGGGATTTAAAGGTGAGCTGAACTTCCCATTTGATGATTTCATTCTTTCATGTATCTCCTGTCTGTGGGAAGTACAGGAAGCAGAAGAATACACCCTGACATCAAGCCATCAAGCTCTGATGCTCAGGCCTTAGTCACCAGGGGTAGTCACAGAAGCGGATCTCCTGGGGTGCCAGGGTGTTTATGATGCTTTGGAGCTCTCTTTTCTCCGCTTATATTCTGGAAATAATATATAAATATATCTTAATCCTCCTTATATGAAGTATTATCTTCCCAGATTCTTGTTCCCTCTTCTTCCAATCCTCACCTGCCCTAACATGTTTTATCTGACATCTCCCTTTTGCTGATCTTACCCACTGCCCTTTTTCTTCCTGTTTCTCTGGACTTCAGGGTCACCATGATAAATGCAGCAGAATGGGCTTAAAAATAAATGTCCCTTCAAAAACTGTAAGTAGCTAAAAATGGCTTTATCATTTCTGTTCCCACATCCGTTGTATTTTCTTTTCTACTGTAAGTTATTCAAGTTTAAATATTTAGATATATGAGGTGCTTTGATTTTGGCTTACTTGCTTAGTAGCAGTCCAACATAGGATATTGTTTTAGGTTATAGGGAGAAATAGAAAATTAGTGTCCTTTTTTTTTATCATTAACCTGATTTCCAGGGAAGTAAAGAAAAAAAATTGTACAATTTTTATTCTCTCTCTCTCTCTCTTTTAATGAAAGAAATTCAACATTTTCCTTCATGTTCCCAATCCCTTTTTAAAATAAGAACTAGAGAATGTAAAATTTTACCCAGTAATCACAGAAAGCATTCTAAAGTTCTTCTTGATAGTATGGTTGTTTTAAGGGAGAAAGAGACAAAGGAAATAAGAGGAAACATTGTAAAAGTAAAGAGAGATATAGAGATAGCCTTGCATATACAGTCAGAGACCAGTAGAGACCAGTGGGAAGCTAAGGATGGTATTATGGTAAGAGTGTGTGCTTTGCTTCCTAATCCATGTTTGTTTCATTCTATTTGCAATATTTTTTTTTTTTTTTGCTGTAGGACAATTTACCCAATCCATTTCAGCATCAGTTTTCCTATTTATTAATGAAGAATAAAAATAAGAAAATTACATATTTACTGGGTACCTTGTGGGATTAAATGAAATATCCATTCTAGAAATATATATTGAGTTTCCAGTCACGTATACTGGTTTCTGCTGTAACTCTTTGTTTCTGGTCCTTACCTCATTCCTTCATCAATATTTTTCCTTATGCTTACTGCTTTTTCCTGTCTGCCATGTTGCTGATTCTCACCTCATGATACTGGAGGAGACAAGAATGTGCTCGGTTGCTCAGTCGTGTCTGACTGTTTGCAACCTCTAGCATTGTAGCCCTCCAGGTTCCTCAGATCATGGGATTCTCCATACAAGAACACTGGAGTGGGTTGCCATTTCCTTCTCCAGGGGATCTTCCTGACCTAGGAATCGAACCTGAGTCTCTAGTGTCTCCTGCATTGGCAGGTGGATTCTTTACCACTGAGCCACCTGGGAAAGCTGGAGACCAGAATATGCTACCCCAAACTCTGACTGTAGGAGACTATAGCTCACCACTCAAAACATACCTCTTTGGTATGAAGATTATTTAGAGCTAATTATTTTAAGAAATAGCAGACCCAGGAGAATCTCTGTAAATAAATAATAGTTATCTTTTCATAAGTCTATCTACTATTTGTAAAGATATCCATTTGTAAGAATACTTCCCTCTCTATATAAGAAAGAGGATGATTCTAAATCATAAGAAAAACTTGTCAGTAGAAAAGGCACTAATTGAAATCAACATAAACAACTTTATTCTTGTCTGTCATATTTTTATTTTCCTGGTCACCTTCCCATAACTGGCATTGACCCATACCCTCCTTTCTTTGATTTAGCTGAAGATGATATTTAAGCTTGAATTCTAAGCCATCTCTGTGAGTTACTCATTTCCCTGGGTATGGCTTATGTATATATGAGATATACATGTTACTGTACTTCTGTTTGTTTTTCTGTTGTTAATTTGTCTTCTGTTAAATGGCTCCCAGCCAAGAACTTAGAAGTGTCAAGACCCTGCACATAAAAAAGAGGCAGAAACAGACACGGTAGACATGGTTCATAGGTAATTACCACATTTTTTAAATGCAAAGTTTTGAGAATCATGTTGCATTTTAAAAAATATTATAATGACATTCTTTCCCTTCATTGTGTATGGATGTGAGTGAAAGGTACAATATTTAGCCAAGAGCTGCTGATTTTCTATGCTTGCTGAAGAGAGACAAGGACAGTTCAGAACTGGAGACCGAATATCATTTAATCTTTCATTTGGTCCTTTATTTGACCTACTGTTTCACATACTTTCTCAAAATTAAATGTTGACATCTGGATGGGATTATTAGTACAACCATAGTAGGTGTGAGCCAATAAGAGATTCAGGAAACACACTACATTCCATTTATTTTATCTTTCAATTTCTAGTGATATTTTCACAATCTTTGAAAGCATTTTTATGGAAGAAAGAATACCTGTGCAGAAATCAAAATAACAGAAATAAATGGAAGAACATCTGGCTGATTCAATCACATTAAAATTTAAAGTCAAACTTGGCTTATTAATATTTATGAGTTGAAAATATGTCCTTGGAGTTTGTCTAACAGTATCCAATGTGATATTTAACAATTGAATGATTAGATTTTCTTAGTTATTTAAATATTGTGACTTGACTCTTTTGTCATTTGAAAATAAGGCATGGAAAATTCAGTTTATCACTTTTTATTTTTCCCTTTAGGATAATAAAACATCATTACATATTTGCTTATGCTTACATACAGTTCAAGTATGTGATTACAGTACAGTTGTTAGATATCAGTGTTTTTTTTGGTCCTAGTTACTTGATATTTTTAAAATGTAAGGGCCTAGTAAGTAAAAATGCTTTTCACAGTAGGTATTCAAGTAACTAACAAGTTTCATGGTCACTGAAACTGTAGATATGGAGGTTCATGTCTCTGCCCTGAACTGTACTAGCCTCAGAGGGGATCTAGAAACAAAGCTTAAAAACATACATTTCAAGAAAAGTGTAAGTAATAATTATTATTGTTGTTGTTCAGACACTCAGTTGTGTTTGACTCTTCCGACCCCCATAAACTGCAACATGCCAGGGTTCCCTGTCCTTCACTATCTCCCATGAGTTTGCTCAAATTCATGTCCATTGAATCAGTGATGTCATCCAGCCATCTTATCCTCTGTTGTCCCCTTCTCCTCCAGCCTTCAATCTTTCCCAGCATCATGGTCTTTTCCAATGAATCAGCTCTTCGCTTCAGATGACCAAAGTATTGGAGCTTCAGTTTCACCATCAGTCCTTCCAATGAGTATTCAGGATTGATTTCCTTTAGGATTGACTGGTTGGATCTCCTTATAGTTACCTCTATTGAGTACCTATAGGTACTAAGTATTTACATATATTATCTCATTTTGTACTCTCAACAAACCTTCAAGCTAGCTATTTTTATCACTGATCAGCAGCTGAGGAAACTCAGCTCATTGACTTTACAGAAGGTGAAAGCATCTTCTTTTATCTGCCATGTGGTAAAGCTGGGATCAAAATCTGTGTTTGTTTGATTCTAAAATTTGATATTTCTATCTATTAGGTTATTGATGTTCTGGACTTTTAAACAGATAAATTTAGTAACTTATCCAGCATTTGTCAGTTATTTCATTAAAGATATTTTTAAGAAAAAAATACAGGAATTCTATAAGACTTCGTATTCCTTCTCTGTGGCAATATTGTTGCCACTTATCAATTGGAGTCAGCTGAGAATAGCTGAAAGTTGAGTTCAGAGAGAATGGAGAGCAAGATGTTTGAGACAGCCCCTTAAGAGATGAGCTCTGACCTTATATAGGGCATAGGGTAGGGTGGGCATCTAAGGTCTGTCTTCCGTTTGTTGAGCTACCTACAGAATGCTCTTTCTTGACCTGATTTTAGCTTGATCCCATCGCTTGTTATGCCATCTTTTAACCCTCACCCTTTCACCAACCTGGGGATCTTGAACTACAAATTGAATAAGTGAGATTAGCAGGTTTTCATTTTATTTTGTTTCATTTTATTTTCTGCATAAATTGTATATTTACACATTTTTATATTTAGCCTAATTTAGCCTAATCCATGGACTGGGCAGATCATTTGCTCTGCCCACAGAATCAGTCTCTGCAGGTGGCTTGTAGTTTTAGTTTATTCTATATTTGAAAGTAACCACCCCCACCTCCACCACCAGTAAGCATATTATTTTATTTTTCTTAGACTCCCTATCATCACCTTCTAGTTTTTCTTTTGGCCTCCACCTAAAGAAGAAGAATAGTTCTGGGCCCAGGTCTCCTCCACTTTGCAATGATCTTTGAAGTCCTGTGTGTAAAAACAGCCTCTTGATCCCCTGAGCAGTTGTGCTCAGCTTCCATTCACAGACATTTCCATGAACAGCTTCTTATTTGGGGGCATCCTGGCCCCAAGCTGATGCTCTGACTCGTACCCCCTCCTTTACGTTCCTTCACTTTTCACCACCCTACTCCTTGCCTAACTTTTCTTCTCTTTTTTAAGTTCCTCTAAGGCAGACCAAACTACTGTTCATGTCTTCTTCTTTCTAATCTGTCAATCTTTAAAAAACCTTCTTTTTCCCTTCTTTTATTTGATTTTGATGACTATGTGAGCATTCTCTGAAGTCTTCTCATCACACTTTTCACTTTCTCTACACATTATTTTACCTAAAACTGATATTTTTGTGGTTATTTCAGCCTCAATCCAGGGTCCCCTAGATTCCTGAGACACTTCATCTATGAATACAGAGGGTCAGTGGGTCAGTGGTGAGCTGTATTTCTACCTTTGGTTTTCTAGTGTCTCAGAAAGCTCATTCCTCACATAAGCTGATAGGCAGAGAGGCAGCCTTGGTAGAGGTTAGGTAGTACTGACCGAGTATAGTGTTAAAATTTCATAGACTCCAAATTAATCTTGGAAAGAAAACCCCTCTAAAATGTAGATAGAGTACATGCAACAGTGTACAGTATTATGCATTTATAAATATATCGTGTATACAATAATGGGGGCTTCGCACGTGGTACTAATGGTAAAGAAACCCCTGCCAATGCAGGAGACATAAGAGACATGAGTTGGATCCCTGGGTTGGAAGATCCCCTGGAGGAGGGCATGGCAACCCATTCCAGTATCTTGCCTGGAGAATCCCATGGACAGAGGAGCCTGACAGGCTACAGTCCACAGGGATGCAAAGAGTTGGACACATTTGAAGTGACTTAGCACACATGTACACATGAATGTAATACTTTTTTTTAGCAGAAACAAGTGATTGGTTTAAAAACTATGATAAGAAAAAAATATAGATCTGCATGTGCAAACATGTATGTGTGTGTGTGTCCCTGTGCATATATAGTAATCTTTAAATATTTGAATCACATCCAGTGCAATAAGGTGAGCACACACAGAGGCATAAGGGAAATGAAAAAGGTTAGAAGCAACAACAGAAGATGCACATTTCCTTATTAGGTAAGGTGGATATAATGGTCAACAGAATTTTCTGCACTATTTAAAATTTTGGCTCACTTCTTTATCTTTTTATTTTTATTTTTGGTTGCTTATAAGCAAAGTAAAAATAAGTAAGGTTGCATTCTTCTGAATTATTGACTATGTGATACAACAATACCAGGTTCATATTTTTGAATCTTATTTCACCTAAATATAGTGTATAATAATACTGGTTTGTGCATCTTGCTAGCCATTTCAATCAAGGTTGCTAATTCATTTTTAACAAGAATAATGAGAGGGAAATCCGTGGTTTAGATCTGCATCTTTGCTCTGTAGTTCAGATCAGTGCTCAGTTGGTAAGAATCATGTTATTGCAGATAATGTTGGAAATCTAACAAAATCTTGCAACGACAAACCTAAAATGACAAATACCAGTCTTGTGATTCAATTCTGCTTCACTGAGCTTAAAGAGTCAGACACGACTGAGCGACTGAACTGAACTGAGCTTCAAATAATGATCAGACTTGAATTGTCACCTCAGTTCATTTCCGGTTTCTTCTCTCACAGTATCTTTATATACACAAATCTAAGGCCAACTCTCTGTTTAGTGACTGTGGCAAGAACTGTCCCTTCTGCCTGGGCTCTGAAGATGCCACAGTCAGACAGTGATGGTGTTAGAATTCTTAAATAGAAATGTCTTAAAAAAAAAAAAAAAAAAAGAAATGTCTTAGGCTTGTTAACCGGTTTAGAAGGTGAACTAGGTTATTCTTTTTAAGCCATGTTTGCTGAGCAAGCACCTTCTCTTTCCAATTCTGTATGAGAAAAACATGAGTTTCCTTTTCATATTTTAGCATGGTGTGGGGTGGGCAGATATTCAAGTATAGTAACTATATCACTAAGATGGAAATCAAAGGTAGAAGCTGGTCTAAAAGAAAGGGTAGGATATCTTAGTTCTATTTACCTTAGTCCTTTCATAAAGAATACTTCTGTTTCAAAAGGTCTTGGGACTTTACAGCACCCTATTAAGACCATCAAGAACTGGAACGCACAGTGCTATAACTAATGAGGACGTAGGGCTGAGATTACTGATAAATATGCCCTGCAGATGAGCTAGATAAACATGGAATTTCAAACTCTAAGCGTCATTGTAGGTGGTACTAAGGACTTGGTCAGTCAGTCAGTTCAGTTGCTCAGTCATGTCCAGCTCTTTGCGACCCTATGGACTGCAGCAAGCCAGGCTTCCCTGTCCATCACCAACTCCCAGAGTTTACTCAAACTCATGTCTTATCACGTTGGTGATGCCATCCAAAGATCTCATCCTCTGTCATCCCCTTTTCCTCCTGCCTCAATCTTTCCCAGCATCAGGGTCTTTTTTTTTTTTTTTGTATTCTTTTTTTTTTTTGTATTTTATTTTTAAACTTTATATAATTGTATTAGTTTTGCAATGAGTCAGTTCGCATCAGATGGCCAAAATATTGGAGTTTCAGCTTCAGCATCAGTCCTTCCAGTGAACATCCAGGACTGATTTCCTTTAGGATTGACTGGATGGATCTCCTTGCAGTCCAAGGGACTCTCAAGAGTCTTCTCCAACACCACAGTTCAAAAGCATCAATTCTTTGGACCTCAGCTTTCTTTATAGTCCAACTCTCATATCCATACATGACTAATGGAAAAAAACATAGCTTTGACTAGATGGACCTTTTTTGGTAAAGTAATATCTCTGTTTTTTAATATGCTGTCTAGGTTGGTCATAACTTTCCTTCCAAGGAGTAAGCGTCTTTTAATTTCATGGCTGCAGTCACCATCTCCAGTGATTTTGGAGCCCCTAAAATAAAGTCTGTGACTGTTTCCACTATTTCCCCATCTATTTGCCATGAACTGATGGGACTGGATGCCATGATCTTAGTTTTCTGAATGTTGAGCTGTAAGCTTTTTGCACTCTCCACTTTCACTTTCATCAAGAGGGTCTTTAGTTCTTCTTTGCTTTCTGCCATAAGGGTGGTGTCATCTGTGTATCTGAGGTTATTGATATTTCTCCTGGAAATCCTGATTCCAGCTTGTGCTTCACCCAGCCCAGCATTTCACATGATGTACTCTGCATATAAGTTAAATAAACAGGGTGACAATATACAGCCTTGATGTATTCCTTTCCTGATCTGGAATCAATCTGTTCTTCCATGTCCAGTTCTAAGTGTTGCTTCTTGACCTGCATACAGATTTCTCAGGAGGCAGGTCAGGTGGTCTAGTATTCCCATCCCTTTAAGAATTTTCCACAGTTTGTTGTTATCCACACAAAGGCTTTTGCATAGTCAATAAAGCAAAAGTAGATGTTTTGCTGGAACTCTCTTGCTTTTTTGATGATCCAGTGGTACACATCCCTGAAATGATCCTGTAGCTTTCTTCATTGGGAGTTGTCTCAACTGAGGCCTCCCAGGTGGTGCTAGTGTTAAAAAACCCATCTGCCAATGCAGGAGACATAATAGAATGGGTTGGACCCCTGGTTTGGGAAGATTCCCTAGAGAAGGAAATGGCAACCCACTCCAATATCCTTGCCTGGGAAATCCTATGGACAGAGGAGCCTGGTGGGCTACAGTCTGTGGGTTCACAAAGAGTTGGACACAACTGAGCACGCACCCATACACACATACCTTGGTCATCCTGTGCCTGTATTGGCCTCTATTCCCAGAAGAGAGCCTGGAGGCACTGGTGTTTTTGTTCTGGGATATGATGACATCATCAATTTGAGAAATTTAAAATTCTTACTTAAAATACCAGTGGTTTTCTTGACAAGATTAACTTTGTGGAGAATGAAAAAGTGAGAAACTATTAATGAACACATATATATGTCTCTATTCTGCCTTTCATTTTTTTCTTAAGAATTTTTTCTTAAGAGTTGTTTCTACTCTCCTTCTACTTATTAATACAGAAGAGTGTATATTCACTTTTCACACACACACTCACACACACACACACAAAGAGCAAAGATTTGAACTCCTCCAGATTAATTTTTTGTAGCAAGAGAAAAAGTGGTAAATGTCGTGTTAGAAATTTTGGAGTGAGCAAATGAGAAGTAAAGAGCAGCTCGATTGGTTATCAAAACCCAGCTCAGCACTCTTTTGATTACTAACATCCAAAAAAACTTTTATGGGAGCATAAGTAATGGGAGAAAAAAAATGAAGTAGGGACAAGAAAGACACCGAGGATTAGAACTTGTTGCTGCCAGGGCTCTCTTTCTTGCTATCTTTCCACTTTGCTTTCCTTCGATTCTTGGTCTCATATTCTCTTATTGCAATCAGACTTTTTCCAAGAGTCAGAGAATAGAGTTATGGGCAAAATTCCAGTTTAGTGATTAAAAAGAACTTTCTCTATTGTTACTTACTCTCTGACCATCCTATAGAGGCACACTCAGCCTAGCTTCTACTGTGTACTTATGCTTGGACCACTCAGCATGACAGTCACCACCACTGGATTCTACATTTGATCTTGACAGTCATGGGCCCTTTTCTGAAGTCAGAGGCAAATAATACTGTGGTTGGAGTTTGTGAGGAATAGTTTGCTAAAGGAAATGAGATTTACTTTTAGAACAAGGGCAAGTAATGAGTAGGTATGTAGACCAGAAAGGGGCAAAAATAATGGTTACTAATGCAATTCTACTGTACTAGATTTTTGCTGCTGCTGCGTCACTTCAGTCGTGTCCGACTCTGTGCAACCCCATAGATGGCAGCCAACCAGGCTTCCCCTCCCTGGGATTCTCCAGGCAAGAACACTAGTTTTCTACACTGAATAATTGACACAAACTCAGCAGCTTAAAATAAACCCATTCATGATGATCTCACAGCTTCTCTCAGTCAGAAGTCTAAATGTGGCATAGTAGGTTTTTCTGCTCAGGGTCTCACAAGTCTGAAATCAGGGTGTCAGCCATGATTGCCTGCTTATCTGGAGCTCAGAATCTTCTTACAAAACCACCTCAAGCATACTTAAAGGAGATAATACAGGTTCAGTTTCAGACCACCACAATGAAGTGGATGTTGAAATAAAGTGATTCACACATTTTTTGATTTCTTAGTACATAAAAAAGTTAGCGTTATTCTATACAGTAGTCTAGTAAGTGTGCAATATCATTTTGTTTAAAAAAATCCCAATATTCATTCCTTAATTTAAAAATAATTTATAGCTAAACAATGTTAATCTTCATTTGAGCCTTCAGGGAGTCATAATCTTTTGCTGGTGGAAGGTCTTGGCTTGCTGTTGATGGCTGCTGACTGATCAGAGTGGTGGTTGCTGAAGGTTGGATGGCTGTGGCAATTTCCTGAAAGGAGACAGTGAAGTTTGCTACATCAACTGGCTTTTCCTTTTATGAAAGATTTCTTTGTAACATACTATGCTCTTTGAAGGATTTTACTCACAGTAGAATTTCTTTCAAAATTGGAGCCAGTTCTCTCAAATCCTGTCACTGCTTTATCAACTAAGATTATGTAATATTCTAAGTCTTTTGGTGTCATTTTAACAATCTTCATGGCATCTTTACCAGGAGTAGGTTCCATCTCAAGAAAACACTTTCTTTGTTCATTCATAAGAAGCAATTCTTCATCCCTTAACATTTTATTATGAGATTGCAACAACCTAGTCACATCTTTAGGCTCCACTTCTAATTCTAGTTCTCTATTTCCACCACATCTGCAGTTACTTTTTCCATGGAAATCTTGATCAAAATCATCCATGAGAGTTGGAATCAGCTATTTCCAGACTCCTATTAATGTTGACATTTTGATCTCTTTCAAAGAATAATGAATGTTCTTAATGATATCTAGAATGATGACCTTTTTCCAGAAAGTTTTCAGCTTACATTCCCCAGATCCATCAGAGGAGTCACAATCTCTGACAATGGTAGCCTCACTAAATATATATTTTTAATGATCCTGCAATTTGTAATTAATCCTTGAATCATAGGTTGCAGAATGGATGTGTTAGTAGGATTAATCCTTGAATCATAGGTTGCAGAATGGATGTGTTAGTGGGAATGAAAGCAACATGAATCCTACTATACATCTTCATTGCAGTTTTGGGAGGCCAATGAGCAGTAATATTTTAAAATGAATTTTTTTTCTGAGCAGTAGATCTCAGTAACAGGCTTTAAATATTCAGTAAGCCATGTTGTAAACAGATGTGCTATCATCCAGGCTTTGTTGTTCCATTTAAAGAAGCAGAGTCAAATTAGCATAATTCTTAAGGTCCTCGGGATTTCTGGAATGGTAAATGAGCATTGGGTTCAACTTAAAATCACCAGCTGCATTAGTCCGTAACGAGAGTCTGCCTGTACTTTGCAGCCTTGAAGCCAAGCATTGACTTCTTCCTAGCTCTAAAAGTTCTAGACGGCATATTCTTCCAACAGAAGGCTGTTTCATCTACATTGAAAATCTGTTGTTTAGGGTAGACACCTTCATGAATTACCTTAGCTAGACTGTCTATTCAATAGATGACATGATGCAGCTTCTAATTAGCACTTGCTGCTTCACCTTGAAATTTGATATTATGGAGAAGGTTTCTTCCTTAAACCCCATGAGCGAACATCTTGCTTCAAACTTTTCTTCTGCAACTTTCTTACCTTGATCAGCCTTCATAGAATTGAAGAGAATTATGACCTTTCTCTGGACAAGGCTTTGGCTAAAGGAAATGTTGCTGTTTTGATCATCTATCCAGACCACTAACTTTCTCTATATCAATACTTTCACTGTATCAGTAATAAGGCTGTTTCTCTCTCTTATCAGTCACGTGTTCACTGGAGTAGCACTTTTAATTTCCTTTAAGAACTTTTCCTTTGCATTTACAACTTGGCTAAATGTTTGGTGCAAGAGGCCTGACTTTTGGCCTGTCTCAGCTTTCAACGTGACTTCTTCACTAAGCTTAGTCATTTCTAGCTTTTGACTTAAAGTGAGAGACCTGTGAGTCTTCTTTTTACTTGAATGCTTAGAGCTAATTGTAGGTCTATGAATTGACCTAGTTTCAGTATTGTTTTATCTCAGGGATCTGGAAAATCTGAGGAGAGGGAGAGGAAGGGTGCAAGCTGGCCAGTGGAGCAGTAGCAACACACACATTTATTAAGGTCACTGCCTTATATGGCCATGGTTCATGGTGCCCCAAGACAACTTCAGCAGTGACATCAAAGATCACTGATCATAGATTGCTACAGCAAACATGATAATAATAAAAATTTAGAAATATTGTAAGAATTACCAAAATGTATCACAGAGACAGGAAGTGAGTAAATGCTATTGGGAAAATAGTGCCAATAGACTTGCTGCATTGAGGGTTACCACAAATCATAAATTTGTAAAAAGCTGTGGAGTATAATAGGTTGAGATATACCTGCAGTTGTTGGTAGAGTTCTGTTTCTTGTGGTTGTAAGACTGAGATCGCTGCTTTCTTGCTGGCTGTTAGCCAGGTGGCATTTTCAGGGAATATAGGCCTCCTGCCATGTGGCTCTATCTGAAGTATAGCAGTTTGTTTCTTCAAAGCCAGCAGGAGGCTTTCTCGCGCTGTGAATTTTCTTTTAGGAGAAGGCTTGGATGCTCTTTTAAATGGCTCACTTAGTTAGGTCAGGCCCACCTAAAATAATGATCGTTTTGGTTAACTCAAACTGATTTGGGACTTTAATTGTGGCTGCAAAACCTCTTCATCTTTTCCATACAACTTAATCACCAGAGTGACTTTCATTATAAACACAGATGGTGCTTATACTTACTGAGACAGTATTATACAGGGTATGTACTCTAGGGTGTGGAAATCTTGAAGCCTATTTCAAAATTCTGCATACACATCTATATATCCTAAAGATAGATATAATGTGAAATAACAATAAGGTACACATGTACAAACTATCATATATAACAACAAATTATTCAGAGGTATATATACATTGATATATTTGGAATAAGCTTTATTTTTGTTTGTAAATTCCATTTAGTACCATATTATGCTACACAAAGTTACTTCTTACATTTTCACTTGGAAATGTTGCATAAGGAGTAATTTCTAAGCTTCTTTCACATGACTTTTTTTGGTCTTTATTTTTCTTTCACCTGTGCCTTGAAATTTCAAAAATTGGCTTCTACCTGTCACTATTATCTCGTTTCATGTTTCTGAGGTGTCTTAAAGAAAATGGTGATTTTTAAAGTCCATTAAAACCAACTGCCACGTGTGAATCAGGATCTTGGCCCTCAATCAATTATGGAGTTATCTCCACTTCTTAGGCTTTTGCACTGGGCCAGTGACTGCTTTCAGGAAAGTGTGAATGGCTGTGGCTTTGGCAGACTTTAGAGGTTGTTGTCTTTGGAGAATCTAGGTATTTCAAACTATGCAGTTTAGAATCTAGGCAGTACTTAGAATATAACTTTTCTTACAATGCTGAAGTTTTTCTAAATAATTATCAAAAATATTTTATTAAATGCTAATATTTATTTTTTTTCCTCCAACAGCATGAATTGCCCTACAGTTTGGGGCTATCAGATAGACAGAGGAAAACGTAGCTAGTAGCCTAAAGTTGAGCCTTAGGAAATCTAGGGCTTATCTGGATCCATATATTAGTTAATCAGTCAGGTAAATGCTTACTTTTTAAAAAAAATATTCTTCTTTTTCTTTTTTCTCTTTTTTTCTGCCAATGAATATACAAGCTCAAGTGATTAACTGAATGGTTTTATAATCCTTATGTGAATTTTAAAAAATGTGTTTTAAGAAATGCTTCAAATCAAAACTCCACCACTAAGAGCTGCTTATTAAATTACAAATAGCTCATTGAAGATAATAATGATGATGTTAATGATTATAAAGACTTTCATTTGTTTTGAAAATTTCAAATTCTTTCACACTGTTGATAACTGCATGTATTTAATTTTAAGCTACATTTTCTGATTCTAATATATTTTCTATTACTGGGCCATAGGCAGTATTTTCCATTCAGTATATTTTGTTGAGAGAGACAGAAAAAGTAAATTTTAGTCCTTTTTCTGTAATCATATAACATATCCTTTAGATTGAGTGAAAACAAAAAAATATATATATATAATTCTAAAAAATTCCTTGATTGCCCCAAGATATTGGGCATTGGTAGATATTTTGAGGCAAATGCAGTTTGTGATCATCAGAATCTTGTTCTTAAATTACTACACTAATAAACTCTGAGAGCACTTGAATTCTTAGAAGAACTCTCCTCTCTCTATCATTTACTCTGCAGGACAATTGGGATTATTGCTGGCTCATTTGGTTAGGCACCAGGAAATGCCTCTCCTTCACCTAATATGGGGGTACATGATCTAAACCACGTGTAGGGCAGGCTCTTCAGCTTTATGAAGGGTAAACACTGGCCAGGCCTCATCAGTGTGTGATAATGGGTGATAATGGGTGTGGGAACAGTGAGATCAGTCATTGGTTCCCTGTCTTTTGTTTCTAACTTAGTGGTAAAAAAGAATATATATCTATCAGTAATTTTAGTTTGTGTCAGAATCAAACTAGGAAGGAAGTTATCTTGCTTATGAAGGGGTCTGAAAGTGCACTTCTGGGAAAGCGTATACATGGAGCTTAGGTTGCTACCGAAGGATAATACAGCTTTCAATGGTTTTCTATTACCTAGAGCTTGTCTGATCAGTGACAAGAAAGTATGGTTTTTCATATCTCTTTCACAGCTTCCTGACATAGCCTGTGCAAACATGTGGCACTTGTTTTTGCTTCCTTACTTTTGCTCCTGGCCTTTCTTCTCTCTTTCCAACTGTGGAAATACTTCTTATTCAAAACCGAGTTCAAGTTAACATTTCTTCAGTCTATTCTAAGTAATTCTACCTTTAGTTGTAAAATGCCTATATTGTTTTTTATATTTTACTGATATCCATATTGCCTCCTTAATGAGATCATGAGTTCTATGAAGTTAGAGACTCTATTTTATGTTATTTTAACTTTTTTAAGCTCCCATTTCCTATAAAGCGATGGAGTTAGTGGCTCGGTAGTGTCCAACTGTTTGTGACCCCACAGACTGTAGCCCACCAGGCTCCTCTGTCCATAGGGTTTTCCAGGCAAGAATACTGGAGTAGCTTGACATTAGCACAGAATAAATGCTCAACAGAATATTTTACAATCTGAATCTGTACATTCCCCCCACTGCCCATTTCAATACCTGCTTAGATTTATATAGCACTTATAACTTGTAAAGATTATCTATGTATATTTTTCATTGACACTAGTTGATTAAATAAAATGAGTGGTCTTCATTATCTAGAAGTATTTTCTAAATATGAAATGAGGGGAAGTCTCCTGGCAGAACCCTGTGTGAGGGAAGTTAATTCTGAATAAAAGAGGAATCAGAGGATGAAAACCTGGAGTGGAGCCTTTGGTAGATCTGAACCCCCGTGGGGATTCAGAAGTTGACAAAGTCCTACAGTCTGTTTTTTAAAAAATGCTGTTAATTGGTATTTCTGACAATCTCATCAACCAAATCTTAGTTAAGTGTGTGATAGAAGCTAGTTAAAAAGATTTTGCCCATGTTAAGTCAGCTATAACTAAAGTCTGTGATGAAAAATTAAAATGATCACTGGTATTGATACAACTCCATTATTTAATGAAAATTCAAACTGTGCTGTAGTGACATTTGTGTTCTCATCAGAAAGACTTCTCCATTTGCAGCCCTCAGAATACTATGATGGACTGAGCTCGGTGGCTGAGGTTCTCACAGCATTAGCCAGGATAGCACAACATGGGAATGTGAAGGAGGAAGTTGGCTCGATCCCTGGGTTGGGAAGATCCCTTGGAGGAAAAAGCTGGCTTAAAACTCAACATTCAAAAAACAAAGATCATGGCATCCTGTCCCGTCACTTCATAGCAAATAGATGGGGAAACAATGGAAACAGTGACAGATTATTTTCTTGGGCTCCAAAATCACTGGAGATGGTGACTGCAGCAATGAGATTAAAAGACGCTTGCTCCTTGGAAGAAAAGCTATGACAAACTTAGACAGCATTTTAAAAACAGAGACATTACTTTGCTGACAAAGGCCCATATAGTCAAAGCTATGGTTTTTCCAGTAGTCATATATGGATGTGAGAGTTGAACCATAAAGAAGGCTGAGTGCCAAAGAATTGATGCTTTCAAACTGTGGTGCTGGAGAAGACTCTTAGAGTCCCTTGGACTGCAAAGAGATCAAACCAGTCCATCCTAAAGGAAATCAATCCTGAATATTCATTGGAAGGACTGATGCTGAAGCTGAAACTCCAATACTTTGGCCACCTCATGTGAAGAGCTGACTCATTGGAAAAGACCCTGATGCTGGGAAAGACTGAAGGCAGGAGAAGAAGGGGACGACAGAGGACTAGTGGTTTGGATGATCTCACCGATTCAGTGAACATGAGTTTGAGCAAGCTCCAGGAGATGGAAAAGAATAGGGAAGCCTGGTGTGCTGCAGTCCATGTAGTCACAAAGAGTTGGACACAACTGAGTGACTGAGCAACGACAAAGGACATAGAATACCTTTGCCTCATCTCCATTTATATCCATAAGTGCCCAGTGAGACACATCAGTATTTTCATTTCATAGATGATAGTGATAACAAAGTTAAACACATTTGGTGACTTAATTAAGGTAGCACAGCTCGTAAGTGTTAGGGGGAGAGTCCAGTTCTGAGCTTCTGACTGAGCTCAGACTGCTTTGGATCTGTAGTAGGAAGACAGTGTGAATTACAATGATCTTTTTGAACAGATACCAAACAATACAAATCCAAATATTTTATCAATTTCAAAATAACTTGGCTTAGTCTTGTCATTAATTTGCTAGTATAGAGTTTGTCCTGTTTTACTAAACCCTGAGGGCAATGATAATGAAAGAAGAGATTTATTTTTGTATGGTTTAAAACAAAACACAGGAAAATTGATAGTATCAAAATTCCTGAAGGGTGAGAATTTAGAATTTCTCATGTTCTTCATATTTATTTCACTTTTTAGGTTCACTGTCAAGTCAGTGCAAACACATATCTGAAAACAAAACTCACTGGTTGTGACATTATCACATATGATTTGATAACAAAGCAAAGTCAGAGCTGATGTTTTCTATTAGCCCTAGCTCTGCCATATAAGCTGGAGATGTGGATGAATCTGAGCATGAATCTGTAGCTGAATTGGCTACAGAATTGCACTCTTAGCAGTACCTGTGAACTTCAAAGGGAGTGTCAAGCCACCTATCAGTAATCTAGAAATAAGGTATTAATCATTTACTAAATATTTTAATGGAAATTATTACCAGTAAATTCAGTTTAAAAATCCCCCGTAAACAAGGAAACCACTTAATGAAATGTGGCTTGTTTTAGCAGAAAGATTTTTTTGACACATGACATACTTTATAACCATGGATATCAATGTCAAAACCCACACTGCTTCTTACAGCTTGCATCTCAGTAATTTTAGCATATTCCCAGCAAAGACATTGCATACCTCTTGACAAAAATGTTTTCCACATGTTCTCATTGCAATTTTGAGTTTTGCAAAAATGATGCATACTATTGTTTTATTATATATGTTTCCTTTTACTCTCTGTTACTGTTGTTATATTTTCTGTTTTATATGGCTTACTGCTTCCATGGGATCACAAGAGTCAGACATGACTTAGTGACTGAACAACAACAATAACAACATGCTAATTCTGACTTTAAAATAAGGGAGAGACAGTCTGGCTATAAATGCTTACATTTATAAATGATAAAATTGTCTAGCCAAGTTTTTATTAAAAGTTCATATTGGATTTCATGTCAGAGTTCATGTTAAAGCCATAGCTCTCAGGGATTTACTAAGTCCTGCAGCATACCATGCTCCCCTGTTTTTCACTGCTTCCCAGAGTTTGCTCAGATTCATGTTCATTGAGTTGGTGATGCTATCTAACCATCTCATTCTCTGCTGCCCCTTCTCCTTTTGCCTTCAGTCTTCCCAGGATCAGGGTCTTTTACAGTGAGTTGGCTCTTCACATCAGGTGGCCAAAATTTTAGAGCTTCAACTTTAGCATCTGTCCTTCCAATGAATATTCAGGGTTGATTTCCTTTAGGACTGACTGGTTTGATCTTGCAGTCCAAGGGACTCTCAAGAATCTTCTCCAGCACCACAATTCAAAAGTATCAGTTCTTTGGTGCTCAGCCTGCTTTATGGTCCAACTTTCACAACAGTACATGACTACCGGAAAAGCCATAGCTTTAGGTATATAGACCTTTGGCAAAGTGATGTCTTTGCTTTTTAATTCGCTAAGTTTGTCAGGGCTTCCCTGGTGGCTTAGACAGTCAAGAATTCTTGCAATGCAGGAGACCTGGGTTGGATCCCTGGGTCAGGAAGATCCCCTGAAGAAGGGAATGGCTGCCCACTCCAGTATTCTTGCTGGAGAATCCCATGGACAGAGGAGCCTGGCAGGCTACGGTTCATGGGGTCACTAAGAGATGGACACAACTGAGCGACTAAGCACACGAGTTTGTCTTAGTTTTTCTTCCAAAGAGCAAATGTCTTTTAATTTTGTGGTTGCAGTCACTGTCCACAGTTATTTTGGAGCCCAGGGAAAAGAAAGTTTGTCACTGTTTCGACGTTTTCCCCTTCTATTTGCCATGAAGTGATGGGATCAAATGTTATAATCTTAGTTTTTTGAATGTGGAATTTCAAGCCAGCTTTTTCACTCTTCTCTTTCACCCTTATCAAGAGACTCTTTAGTTCTTCTTCGCTTTCTGCCATTAGAGTGGTATCATCTGCATATCTGAGGTTGTTGGCATTTCCTCCAGCAATCTTGATTCTAGTTTGTAATTCATCCAGTCCAACATTTTGCATGATGTACTTTGCATAGAAGTTAATAAGCAAAGTGACAATATATGGCCTTGATGTACTCTTTTCCCAATTTTGAACCAGTCCGTTGTTTCATGTCCAGTTCTAATTATTGCTTATTGACCTGCATAGAGGCTTCTTAGGAGACAGTTAAGGTGGCCTGGTATTCCCATCTCTTTTAAGAATTTTCCACAGCTTGCTGTAATCCACACAGCCAAAAGCTTTTGCATAGTTACTGAAAGAGAAGTAGATTTTTTTTCTGGAATTCCCTTGCTTTCTCTATGATCCAACGAATGCTAGCAAATTAGCACAAACAAACAAGCCAAATACCTGAGGTGGGGAAAGAACCATGGGAATCTTAGAGGGAACAACAACTGGTACTCACACAAGATGGAAGTAGTAAGTGATCCCCCTCAGTTTTACTGGAAAATCTGATTATTCACAGGGCACTGAGGTGGAGTACGATGCTCTGGTCCCATTTAACAGATCTTAAGGGCAAGAGCAATACATAATTTGTGGGACACAGTGCAAAATGGAACTGCCAGGCCCCTTGTTCAAAATCATTAAGATGTTCAAATTGCCAAGAGTGCTAAACCAAGCTTAGGACCTCTCTAAGCACTGGGCCCTGTGTGAGTGAAGAGGTCACATGCCCAAGAAGCAACCCTGCTGAAAAGCAAGACTGGAAAAGGTCAAACTTTTCCGATGCAACTTAACTTTGTCTCTCAAACTTTTGTAGATCTATTGCTCTTGTCTGCTTTTGTATTTCTTTCATATTATTTTGATTCTTCACAGACATTATTTTTGATTGAGTGCTGGATGATGTATGTGAAAAACTATAGAAGTCATTTACAAGCTAGAATGATAATATCTATCTTGGAGTAGATATTTTCTTTTTTTTTCCTTGCCAGGAAAAAATAGATAAATAATAGATAATATAAATAAATAATAGATAAATATTCAGGGATATTAGAAAACAAAAATGTCCTTGATTTATTTTCAGAGTTTAAGTTATTCAGTATTGGGCTTTAGTTATACCAAGGGGCTTACCAGGTGGCTCAGTAGTAAAGAATCTCCCTGCCAAACAGGAGACACAGGTTCAATGTCTGGGTCAGGAAGGTCACCTGGAGAAGGAAAGGGCAACCCACTCCAGTATTCTTGCTTGGCAAATCCCATGCACAGAGAAGCCTGGGAGGCTATCACCCATGAGGTGGCAGACAGTCAAATATGACTTAGCAACTAAACAATACCACCACCAGGCACTGATCTACTTTTGGTTCAACCTTATTCCTAGTTGTACTCCTTCATGGTTCCAACCTGAAACTTGGATTTGTAAGAGATCTTGACCCTGGTAGACCTGGAAGTCTAATCTTTCATATTATTTTTGTCCCTTTGGTCCCATTATTTCTGATCAGATCCTAAGACTTTTTAGCTACCCCTCTCTGAATTGGCAATTGCTTCAAGGGGAAATTTGGCCCCTCACAACTAACTAAGGATAATTCTAAAAATCACTGTAGTTGGATTTAAGCAACAGCTTCATTTTTAAGAGGAAATGGTAAAGTAAATTTCATGGTTTCCATAGTTTTAGATGCCTTATAAATCTAATTTTAACATTTTTAACAATCCTATCAGGTAGGGAATAATAGCTCCATTTTAGAAAGCTGGAATCACGTTCTCAGATACGTTAAAAAATGTAGCCAATATCACACAGTAAGTGGCAGTCACCATCTAACCTTGGTCTTGCTAACTTCAAAGCCTGCTTTCTTTAAATAAAACTATATTCTTTCATTTAACATAATGTGAATTGCAGATTTTACAAGTTATGTTCATAGTGTTATGGAGACTGCAAAACTAAATTTTAAAGCTGCATTTAAATGAGGAAAATAGCTAACTGTTAAAAGTGGTCTTCCATGTTAATACTCTATTTAAGGAATGATTTTAAAGTTTATTCTAGTTGGTTGAATGGATGATGGAGATTTCTGCCCTTGTATCAGGGAAGACTCAGTGAAAAAATATTTGACAACATTTTTTTTTAGTTGTATGTTGCAAATACAGAGTATCTATTAGATAGTTAAGCACATGTATGTGGTTATGTGGGCATGTGTGTCTGATGGAGACCAGAAAACAGGCAGGTGTCTTGGAATCATTTCAGTCCATCTTTTAGCACTTTTCCTCTGTACTGAGTTGATTTGTTGGCTGGAAATAGTGATAACCTGGCAATGTATTACACTGTTACTCTGTATTTGAATGGCTTTGAAGGATTATTAAATCTCTGAGAGCTATGGTTTTAACATAAACTCTGACATGTTTATGTTAAAAAAAAAAAGCTCAAATCCAATATGAGCTTTTAATAAAAACTTGGCTGGACAGTATTTATCATTTATAAATGTAAGTGTAAGTATATATAGCTAGACTGTTTCTCTCTTATTTTAAAGCCAGTATTAGCCTGTTGTTATTGTTGTTGTTCACTCACTAACTCGTGTCTGACTCTTGAGATGCCATGGACTGCAGCACATCATGCTTCCCTATTCTTCATTATCTCCCAGAGTTTGCTCACCTTCATGTCCACTCAGTCAATGATGCTATCTAACCATCTCATCTTCTGTCACCCTCTTCTTCTTTTGCCCTCAATCTTTCCCAGAATCAGGGTCTTTTCCAATAAGTGGACTCTTCTCATCAAGTGGCCAGAGTATTGGAGTTTCAGCTTCAGCATTATTACTTGCAATGAATATTCAGGGTTGATATCCTTTAGGATTGACTGATTTGATCCCCTTGCTATCCAAGAGACTCTCAAAAGTATACACAATGGAGTATTACTCAGCCATTAAAAAGAATACATTTGAATCAGTTCTAATGAGGTGAATGAAACTGGAGCCTATTATACAGAGTGAAGTAAGCCAGAAAGAAAAACACCAATACAGTATACTAACGCATATATATGGAATTTAGAAAGATGGTAACAATAACCCTGTGTACGAGACAGCAAAAGAGACACTGATGTATAGAACAGTCTTATGGACTCTGTGAGAGAGGGAGAGGGTGGGAAGATTTGGGAGAATGGCATTGAAACATGTAAAATATCATGTATGAAACGAGTTGCCAGTCCAGGTTCGATGCACGATACTGGATGCTTGGGGCTGGTGCACTGGGATGACCCAGAGGGATGGAATGGGGAGGGAGGAGGTAGGAGGGTTCAGGATGGGGAACACATGTATACCTGTGGCAGATTCATTTTGATATTTGGCAAAACTAATACAATTATGTAAAGTTTAAAAAAAAAAAAAAAAGTCTTCTCCAGCATCACAATTCAAAATCATCAATTCTTTGGCACTCAGCCGTCTTTATGGTCCAACTCTCACATCAGTACATGACTACTGGGAAAAACATAGCTTTGGCTATATCGACCTTTGTTGGCAAAGTGATGTCTGTTTTGTAATATATTGTCTAGGTTGGTCATATCTTTTCTTCCAAGGAGCAAGCATCTTTTAATTTCATTGCTGCCATCACTTTCTGCAGTGATTTTGGAGCCCAAGAAAATAAAATCAATCACTGCATGTTACCGCATCCAAAAGAAAAAGATACAAATACAATTTTAAAAGATCTGAAGGTGTTTTGATTTACAAATTCAGGTACACCACTCATCATATTGAACACATCTCTGAAATTTTCCCTTAAGAATCTTTCTCTCCAAATCTCAACTCCCCAGAAGAGTACCTAAAACTCTGTCTTATCTCTTTCTCTCAGCTCCCCCTCAGGCTGCTCTGTCTTTGGTATGTAAAGCTGGGGTCACCACAGGTCAATCTGCAGTCTGAATATAGCCGGTGGGTATTTGGAGTTTGGCCTTTACAGAGTGTTGAAAATTTTGAGTTAGTTGCCAACCTTTGGAAGTTAGACTATTTCATGTTAAAATCCAGTTATTTGGGCTTCCCTGTGCAAACCAGAAGATCTGGTGACCCCATGCTTTTTTCCCTTACAGCAGTTTTCACTCTGTGCTTCAAGGCAGTTAGCAGCCTCCACTTTAGTCATTTCTTGGACATTCAAATTGTAGCCATTGTAGTAAAGTGGGTCAAATTCAGATATACCCCTCATTATATTGCACACATCTCTGAAATTTTCCCTGAAGAATCTCTTTCTCTTCAAATTTCTACTCCCCAGGAGGGCTACTTAAATCTCTGTCTTTCTTGTCTCTCCCTCCCTTAAAAGTCTCTGTTGTGGTGGAGCTGTTAGGTGTCACTGAGTCTGGGTATGCTATTACCACCTATTAGTATTCTTTGGCCTATTTTGGGCAAGAATCTTTGAAAGGGAGAGGGACATGATTAACATTTGGCTGTTTTCTGTCTAAATCTATTAAACATCACTCTCATGTCTGCCTCACCGGTGCTGAACTTTTTCACACTCTTATGTATCAGTCGGGTGGAGATCTCAATTTTCCCACTGAGTTTCCATAAAGAAGAATTTTTTTTTTTCCACCACATATGATATACTGAATTGCTCTGAAGTTCAACCTGTAATTTTTCTCCCTAGGCAAGCTTCTGAGGCATTTTGCCAAAGTAAGTGTTTGAATGGTGACATTTTCTTAAACAGCAGAGAAGTTTAACTGAAACCCAACTATTGGTGGTAAAGGCAGAAGAACAATGGAAGAGCTATGGGCACTTGCCTGAGCCCTTGATAAGAGAAGTAAGGAATGTGTACAGGTTCAGTTCAGTTCAGTTGCTCAGTCGTGTCTGACTCTTTGGGACCCCATGAATCGCAGCACGCCAGGCCTCCCTGTCCATCACCAACTCCCAGAGTTCACTCAGACTCACGTCCATCGAGTCAGTGATGCCATCCAGCCATCTCATCCTCTGTCGTCCCCTTCTCCTCCTGCCCCCAATCCCTCCCAGCATCAGAGTCTTTTCCAATGAGTCAACTCTTCACATGAGGTGGCCAAAGTACTGGAGTTTCAGCTTTAGCATCATTCCTTCCAAAGAAATCCCAGGGCTGATCTCTTTCAGAATGGACTGGTTGGATCTCCTTGCAGTCTAAGGGATGCTCAAGAGTCTTCTCCAACACCACAGTTCAAAAGCATCAATTCTTTGGCACTCAGCTTTCTTCACAGTACAACTCTCACATCCATACATGACTACTGGAAGAACGATAGTTTTGACTAGATGTACCTTTGTTGTAAAGTAATGTCTCTGCTTTTCAATATGCTGTCTAGCTTAGTCATAGCTTTTCCTCCAAGGAGCAAGCATCTTTTAATTTGATTTGATGGCTGCAGTTACCATCTGCAGTGATTTTGGAGCCCCCCCCCCCAATAAAGTCTGTCACTGTTTCCTTTGTTTCCCTATCTATTGCCATTAAGTGATGGGACCAGATGCCATGACCTTAGTTTTCTGAATGTTGAGTTTTAAGCCAATTTTTTCAGTTTCCTCTTTCACTTTCATCAAGAGGCTCTTTAGTTCTTCTTCACTTTCTGCCATAAATGTCATCTGCATATCTGAGGTTATGGACTTTTAGCAAAGAGGAAACAGAAGGATCTGGATATGGTTAGATAGTGGAATATAAAATATGCATGCATATAATTTCTAGTATTGGGGCTGAGAGATAAAGAGCAAAAATCAAGAATTTTTAAGATTTGAAATCTTGTGGACATTTATGTACCAAACCAGTAGAAATCAGTAGCTTCTAGATGCAGACTTTGTTTTAGTCTATAGAATGTGATCTTTTAGGTGACTATCTTAATACAATCATGATATTCCCCCATTGCCTGATTTCAAGGTATTTACAAATTGTAAAAAATAACATTGCTTTAGGATAAGTGTTTAGATTTTGCAATTTAAATTTATATCAGATTTAGTGTAATATAACCATACTGCTCCCCAACCCTTGTTGCTATATGATATAAGGCAAGACGTTTACTTTTTAGGGTTTAAAAAATTGTGGTAAAATATACTCAACATAGAATTTACCATCTTAGATATTTTCAAGTGTGCAGTTAAGTGGTGTTCAGTGCATTCACAATTCTGTGCAACCAATCCTTAGGACTTTTTTTTTTTTAAGGACTTTTAACTTCCATCAGCAATGTAACATATTTAAAATCAGTCATTGTAAATATTAATCAGCTTTTCAATGCAATAATAGTAATGCTTCAGGATATAATGTGCTTTTTGTAATATGTAGTGTTTTGTTGCAAGGTAAGAATCAATATAATATTAGTGAAATATACTTTCAGCATGATTCATTCTAAATATGCAAAGTGATGAAAAAGCAAGTATCACTAGGTACCTTAAAATCAATGTTTTATATATATATATTTCCCCCCTGACATCTCTTCAGTCTCTTCCAAGACAACATCATGCTTCCCTCCACATGAGTGACTCCTACAGAATTCTGAGGAAGCTTAGATTTGCTACTTGGGGAACTAGGTATTTTCCAACAATTGGGTTTTTTTCTTTTGTCCCCTTCTGTCTCCTTTTTCAGATGCCTATCTTAGTTCAATTTCTTCCCTTTTTCTGATTGTTTTCTCTAACTATTTTATTTCAACATTTTCCAGTCATTTATTTTGCTTTCCTTTTTCTGATTTTCATACTCAAGGATGATATTTCTTCCTTTCCTTTCTTTTCACTCCTTTCTCTTTCCTTTCTTCTCATTAATTCTTTCACTCATTTATTTATATTATTTATTACTTATTTTGTGTTTGTGTAAAATTTAAGCACAGTGTATACTGTTCCACTGATTTTCATAAAACATTAGATGTAATCTTGAGGATAAGAAAGGAACTATGTATGACCTAAGTGTTCCATACGTGCATAGTCTCAACCACGAAGGGCCAATGTCCCCCTACTTCTTTCCCTTCTAGGTGTCATCCTCCTCAGGTGTGCAGTGGTGTGCCCAGCACCAGCTCCAGTTTGCCTCCAAAGTCCTGTGGCTGTTTTCTGCCTTCCACCCTGTATTGCTCTAAGAACACACCAAGTTCTGCAGAGCACCATTAATACAACACTGTTGGGTGTCACGGGCTTTTAGAAAAGGTTGAGGATATGGCAGAAACTACAATAACTTCACCTAAGTCTTGTTTGACATAAATTTTCCAAAAGTTGTATCAGCATTTCTCCATCAGAGGGATCTTTTTTCTCAAGAACAGTGCTTCTTTTAAAGCCCTGGTCTCCCCTGTTGATATTCAAATTTTACTACATATGGTTCTACTTCAAGTTATTTGAAAATCCTAAATTTCTCTAGGGGCTTCCTTGGTAGCTCAGCTGGTAAAAAATCCACCTTCAGTGCAGGAGACCCTCAGTTCAGTTCCTGGGTTGGGAAGATCCACTGAAGAAGGGATAGACTATCCACTCCAGTGTTCTTGGGCTTCCCTAGTGGCTCAGCTGATTGATAGAGAATCTGCCTGCAATGCAGGAGACTTTCTCTAAGCCAATCTAAAGTCAAGGAATATATTGTCAACATAGTGATATCTCTCTATCTCTACTATGGTATCAACAGGGAAACTTTATGTTTCAGAATAAAATTAAATTTTGTAATAGTTTGACTTCTTGCAGGACAAGAAGTTTTATTTCATCAATGTATCTAGGACAAATATCAAAGAATGAAGCTGTTTGTTTTAGTCATCAGAAAATGTCATTTTTTTTTTTTTTTTGAGTCCACCAAGTAACAATGAATCCAACTAGCTCTAAATATAACTCTGGTTCTGTTTTTAATATTCCAATATAGCTCAATATGGGCCCTTCCCAGGCAGGAGACACAAGAGAAGTGGATTTGATCCCTGGTCAAGAAAATACCCTGGAGAAGGGAATGGCAACCCACTCCTGTATTCCTGCTGAAATAATCCCATGGACAGAGAAGCCTGGTGGGCTACAGTCCATGGGGTCACAAAGAGTTGGACACACTTGAGCACACATGTTTATCTTATAGCTCAATATCACTTTAAAACTTTTTATGGTAACAAAAGCATTAAAATTATTATCTAAAAACCAAAATTGTAGCATAAGCCCATCATATTAACAAAGAATTAAAAACTTTTTTTGTTCATATTTGTAGGTAAATTGATATAGTTGCCCTGAGTGAGTTCTACTTTTAAAGTTATTTCATTTTAAACTTTCATAGAGTGGATGCACTAAATATAATTAATAATTTAATAGTTTTATAATATTATGCTGAAAAGCATCCTTATTCAGTTAGCCATTCCTTAAACATGTATGTTTTTTTCCAGTAATTTGCTATTTTAAATCATGCTAAGATAAATAGCTTATCATTGAATAAATATTTATTGAATACCTACCATGTCCCATATGCCATTCTAAGCAATAAAACATAGGAGTCAACAGATGAAAATTCCTGCCTTCATGCACCTTGTATCCACTGGGAAAGAAGATGGGAAACAAATTAAATGAGCAAATTATATAGTAGCTCTGAAGATGATAAATGCATTGGAGAAAAATAAAGCAGGGAAGGGGCTAGGGAATGTAGATGGAGGAGAGTGTCATTTACTAGGGTGGTCTAGGAGACCTGTGGAGAAGGTGACATTTGAGCAAGCTCAAAGAAATGAGGAAAGAGTCACGGAATAGCTGGCCTGGGTACAGAACATGTCTGCATGATTCTGGTCCTAAGAAGAGCAAGAAGTCCAAGTGACTGGAACAGGGGAAGAGGAGGTCAGATAAGTAATGCAGTCTAGATCTTAGATAGTCTTGAGGAGGTCTGTAACGTCTCTGTCTTTCCCTCTAGATGACATAGAGAACTATGGGAGATCTTCAAGCAGAGAAACTATATGCATTGACTTGTTAACAGAATTACTCTTGCAACTGTGTGGACTCTTATGGTGTAATAGTAAGAGCAGGGAGATCAGTTAGGAGGTGATTTGAACCATGGTGGTAGCTGGGACGTTTCTAGAAAGTGGTCAAGTTCCATATATATTTTCAAAGTAGAGCTGGCAGGATGTTTACAATGCCACCATCAATATAAATGTGCACTTCCGAACATTTGAAACTCACACACACATATGTAGGTGTGTATATATTCACAACTACATATATTTGTATATATATATATATACATATATTAATATATATAAACTATTTTCTAACATTTTAAAATTATTTTAAAGTTTAAGTTTCATGGATTAACATATGTGAACAGTGCCCCACATATTTACTAATATTGACTGTATTGTAGTCTCTTTCATCTTAGTTTGCTCACTTATTTGAAGTTTTACAGGCATTCTAAGAAATTTCAGAAAACATTTACATATTTAAAATAATAAAACATATTTTAGTTACAATACTTATAAATATTATTCATTAGATACTACCTGTCCACCCCAGCATTTCATTTTTCTTTTTCAAAATACACTGCTACTGCTAAGTTGCTTTAGTTGTGTCTGACTCCGTGCGACCCCATAGACAGCAGCCCACCAGGTTCCCCTGTCCCTGGGATTCTCCAGGCAAGAACACTGGAGTGGATTGCCATTTCCTTCTCCAGTGCATGAAAGTGAAAAGTGAAAGTGAAGTCACTCAGTCGTGTCCGACTCCTAGCGACCCCATGGACTGCAGCCTACCAGGCTCCTCTGTCCATGGGATTTTCCAGGCAAGAGTACTGGAGTGGGTTGCCATTGCCTAAACTGATCAACCAATCAAAAATGCACAAAATACTGTTTTGGTTTTGGTAACCATTGAGCAAAATGTCAACAATCCTAAGTGTTGCGATCTTTCATTCTAAAATGCTGCTCCTGGCAGAGAAGAGTCAGAGGTCCATAGAACCCAGCACCATCTGTGACAGCTCATACTCTTCAGCTCCTTGAGTCTCAGTCTGGTGCTGTGGAGGGCCTGATCCCTGTGGTGAGCAGCTCGCCATCTGCAATAACCATTCTGAGTAACCTTCAAATGTATTCTGCTGCTGAATCCTTCGTCTTTTACATCATTTGGTATTTTAAGCAATCTTCAAAATATTCATATAGAGCATTCATAAATACCAAATCCCTTTCAGGGACCACATATTTACTTGTACAAGCAGGCTGGGGCTGCCATAACCAAGTATATCAATCAAACCTGGTGGCATAAGACAGCAGAAATTTGCTCACAATCCCAGAAGCTAAAAATCGAAAATCAAGGTATTACAGGGCCAAGTTCTTTCCACAGACTTTATGGTTGAGTCAGTTCCATGCTTTCTTCTTAGTTTCTGAGTTGCCAGGAATCCTTGGTATTTGTTGGCTTATAGACACATCATTCTAATCTCTACTACTGTTGAGTTAACCAAAACTTCAGAAACAGAGACCTGATTGAAATAAAGAGGTATTTATTTGGTGTTTGTTGGGATTGCAGCCTGGGAGACACAGATTCAAGAAACACTTCAATTGTGTTCTGTTGGCCTACAAAATGGGGAGAAGTTTATAAAGGCATCAGAAAAGCAAGGTTATAGAAATTGTTTTTTAAGAATTAAGATTGGCCTGGCAAGAAGTAAAGGTACCTTTTAAACAAGGATCCACTGGTGTTTCAAATGATTACAGAGTTGTGATGGGTGAATGGGAGGACTTTGAAACTACAAAGTTTCAGCTAGCAGCTGCTGTTTTGAAAATGGCTGGTAGTGTCCTTGAGTTTGATACAGTTTAGAGAAAATTCAGGTTCTCAGTGATGCAGAAACCTGTCTGAAATTGCATCCACAATGGCTAGCAGACTCGATTTCAGATGCTTGAACCATAGCTACTCCATTTTGATTATGTGACATTCTTCCTGTGTGTCTTCACATCATCTTCCTTCTCTGTGTGTCTCTGTGTCCCTTTTACTCGTCTTATATGGAGGCTAGTTATATTGGATTAGTATTCACTCTAATCTATGGGACCTCATTTTAACCCTATTACCTCTGCATAGACCCTATTTATATATAAGGTCACATTCACAAACACCAAGAGTTATGACTTGAGCCTATCTTTTTGGATGACACAATACAACCCATAACAATTGGTTTGAGAAAAGGAAGTCATTTCCAAAAGAACCAGCCTAAAAAACGTATTCAGAATTATACTGAGAATAGAATCTAATAAGAATTTGAGATTAATGAAATCAGAAGGAAAAGCCACAAAGTCTCAGCTGTACTGTCCACCCATCTTTCAAGCCTCAGCTTAGTTCTGCCTTTTAACAGAATGTTATTGAACTACTCTGAGGATCTCTCATATGACAATATAATTTGCATTACATATCTTAATTTTTAATCAAATAGTTTTCCATATTGTACCCTAATTGATTCAAGTGTTTTGATTCTGTTCTCTTTTGAGAGCAGGCATCTAGGTATTTTTATGTCTCTGGGATCCTCCTGAATTTCTATTAGAATGTTAGAAGCATACAAGTTTCCCATAAACATTTATTGGTTTAAACCAAAATATGTAAGGGTGTGGTTATATTGGCAGTAAGTTTGGCTGCAAGTTATTTTCCCAATTAGCCATTTAGTATTCATCGCTTGAGTCACAACTAAGTTGTCCTTTCTTTAAGAAGATATTTTTCCACTAATCAAAATTACATTAAGTGCCGCTCTTATGAGCTCCCATACCACTCTGAGATATGCTTGAAAGTGAAATTGTTAGTCGCTCAGTAGTGTCCAACTCTTTGCAACCCCATGGTTCCAAACCATGGTGTCCAACTCTTTGCAGCCCCATGGTTGCAAACCCTAACTCTTTGCAACCTCTTTGTAGCCCACCAGGCTCCTCTGCCCATGGAATTCTCCAGGTAAGAATATTGGAGTGGGTAGCCATTCCCTTTTTCAGGGGACTTTCTTGACCCAGGGATTGAATCCTGGTGTCTTGTATTGCAGGCAGATTCTTTACCATCTGAGCCACCAGAGAAGCCCCTGAGATATGCTTACCACACCATATTTTAATTTTCTGGTGACTTGTCCCTTTCCCATACTGGGTTGTGAGCTCTTCCAGGGCAGAGACTGGGCCTTGTCACTATAGCATTCCCAGAATCCAGAATAGTGGCTAGTCTATGGCTGGCACCTAATAACTAACTGAGGAATTAGTTCAGAGAATGACTAAACACTCAGCTGAATCATTTCCTCTCCCTGGCTTTATTTTTCTTATGTGTAAAATAAGCAAAGAGAAATGGCGATGCTTAACAGAGGCCTGCCTACAGTTCCAACGGAGGCTAGGTAAACATGGACGTGGTTAGACAGCTGAACCAATATGTGTGACCTTCCTTTCTATAGGGCTTAGGGAACTGTGATTAGGCCACTGGTAGCTACAGTAACTCTGGCCAGGTTGGCAGAGAGCTCTATCCTGGAGTTCAATTTCACACAGGCTCTGAGGAGGAATCCAGCTGACATTGTTAAAGTTCAAGTGCATAAAATTCCAAGCATGACAAGACAAAAAGATATTCTGTTGGTGACAAATAAATAGGAGCCAAGACTCTCAATAGTCAACTTCCATCAATTTATTTCCATCTGTTCATATCTACTAAACTACCCAAAGTTTATTTAGAGACAATTATCCATGGCAACAACAGTCCCTCTGAGAAGTTTGTAATTTTTTCATAAAAAAACTCAATGAAAATTCAAAGCCAAGAGACACCACAGTGTAATTCCCAAACTAGTTATTGTTAATTACAAAATAAAATAAAATCTGCCAAAGGGGAAGCAATGAAATGCACTCCACTCTTTTATTAAGGCATTAGGAGGAAGAAGTGTAAATTTCTTCAGAAAGAGACTCTCATGTTGAAGATTATGGATGAAGGCAACAAATCATGCTTGGCTACTGCTTTGAAAATCCTGAATTTCTTCATCTTATCTGAGCAAAACCAGCATTCATTACTGTCAAGTATATGAAAAAATAAAAATATTGGGCTTTTCCCTCATTGGTGCATTGGAAACAATTCTTAGTGAACCTTTTAATATGAATTTTATTTTCTTCCATCTAAGAGTCAGACACGACTGAACAACTAAACACAGCCCATACAAGGTGCTTGATAAACTAATTAGCTGGACAAGAATGTGATGCACCAATAATTAAGTTTAATGTATCTTTTGGCTAATACTCAATCCAGTCTGAAGGTTTTGCAGACTTGAAATTTTCCATCTTACTGGCCATTTCATTTGGGGTACTTACTATTATCTCATACTCTACATACTTACCAAATTAATCATCCTTCCAGCCTGTTCTACCTTAACTATTGCTATAGGTGATATTTCTATTTCTCCATGCATGCTGACTAGAAACTTTGAAGTCTTTGTTGTAGCCTCCTTTTCTTTTAGAACATTAATATATGTCAGCATTATTTATGTTATTAAAAGGATGTCATTTTAAAAAATTATTCTTTACTAGGTTCAAGTGCCTATTCCATTCTCTTCACTACATGTGACCACTGCCATTTGTGTTCTTGTATTATACGCTAATTACTGTAATAACCTCCTAATCTATCTCTTCCACTTACTTTCCCACATCACTGATTAATCATCCTAAAAATACTGGCTTTATAGTCTAAGCTTTGCTGAAAATGTTTCTCTATTAACTTTTCTTTCTGCATTGTAACTTATTTTCAAGTTTCGTTTTCTAATTGTTTATTTCTAATACTTAGAATATTTATCTTACAGCAATGTAACAGATCAAATAATCTAACTGCTCTTAATAAATCTTCATAAAGTAAGATAATAGCATAATAAATCTTAGATGAAAGCTCAGGATACCAGGCAGATAAAAACAGAATTATCCTGCTTGAATGGGAAGGGGAGAGTAGTAGCATGTAGGTGAGATCAACCTGCTATCCATTCCCCACAACCTAAGCAAAGGATCACTCCCTTCCAGAAAGCATCCCAGGTTTCTCAGCCTCCATTGATGTGGCCTTTCTCTCTAGTCACTGTGCATCTTATTAAGCACTATACCATTATATCTTTTTTGTTTGTTTTGCTTTTGTCTTTTAAAAACTGAAGTACAATTGATGTGCAGTATATATCATGATATCTTTTTATAAATTTGATTTTCTTACTCTCCCCATAAGCTCCAAATAGTGCTGATATAATGCCACGAGAAACACTGATTGGTGCCAAACAAAACGTGAACCAAGTTTCAGAATTTGAGGGAAAGGACCTCTTGTTCAGTAGGCAATATGTATATTTAAGTATTGAGAAGGCAGTTATGCACCTTAACCCATGAAGAACTAAGCAAGCACCTCATGTACAGTGTGGGTATCTAGTCAAAGGAAACTTTGAACACTCTTGTTCTGACACATGTGTAATGAGCATTACTTTCAAAAACAGTGAAGAGGCATTCATGATTGTTAGGTAGTGAAATTATTTTAGTTAGTATGAATTTCCCACATTTGAATTATTTTTCATCTTATTTCTCCTGATACCATAAATAATTAATTTACAAGCAGTACACATTAAACACCTGCTAATGCAGGTTACTGTTGGATATAGTATACAAGTTAATTTTTGTCTCCAGTGTGCTTACAGTGTTACACAGATACACACACAACACACATTTGAATGTATAATATACATATATTAGGCCAAGCCCTGTGCATCAAACAAAGTCTAAACTGAAGCATGGATATACTGGAAACATTTAAAACTGAAAACATTTAATATTGGGAGTTAGTTACACAGGTTATAGACTCTCCGGGGATCCACAGAGCAGATGATGAGTCAACCAAGAGATTAGCATCAGAAGGAAGCCCCTATCAGCTGCAAGAGAGACAAGGAGGTCTGTGATCCCACAGTGCCCGGACAATATTGGCCTGTCCCATAGGAGCTGCTGTCACAGAGAACACAGTAATTGACAAAGATACCACAGGAAATGGAGAAGGGAAAGAAATATCTCAGCTTACCTGCTTCTCCTGTCCTTCTTGTTTATGTCTAGTTTTTGGTTGCTGCTGCTGCTGCTGCTTCTGCTAAGTCGCTTCAGTCGTGTCCGACTCTGTGCGACCCCATAGACGGCAGAACACCAGGCTCCCCCGTCCCTGGGATTCTCCAGGCAAGAACACTGGAGTGGGTTGCCATTTCCTTCTCCAATGCATGAAAGTGAAAAGAGAAAGTGAAGTTGTTCAGTCGTGTCCGACTCTTAGCGACCCCATTGCCTGCAGCCTACTAGGCTCTCCCATCCATGGGATTTTCCAAGCAAGAGTACTGGAGTGGGGTGCCATTGCCTTAGCTAAGTCCACCCAGAAGTGTTGGGGACAGAAGAGCCTAGAAAATAGTTCTTATAGAACAAAAGCAGAGAAGAAGAAAGGGGAGGACATTAGGTAGGAGACCAACAGGCACCTCTTTGTTAAGTGATGTTATATTTATATAACTGAGACTTGTAGCTTTATTTGCTCATCCCAGATATTAATGTCTTACTATGTTTATCATTGACATCTATCTACTTTGCTTTCCTCTTTTCAATTTCTGAAAAATTATTTTAGATCACAGAAATTATAATTAATGCTCACTTTAAAGAATAATCTATATGCTGCTGTTTATTAAAATAAGATGAGCATAATATACACATATTGATGCTTCTTTTATAAGAAAATCTGTGATTAGTGATATAATTAATTCTACAACTACACTGTGATGTCCTAATCAGTAACCCTTGTCCCCCTGTAGGTATCTGTGAAACCTTTAGGTAGGTGTGATTAAGGGGAGAGTGTATAACTTTGTTCTGTTCAGAGCTTTAACTGAACTGTAGATGTTTTGAGAGATAAACCTGTGTTTTATATGTGTGCATGTGTACTTGTAAAAATAGGACTAGAAACATGCATGCATTTGCTGAATGAATGAACCACTTTGTGCTCTAGAAGGAAATCAGGGAGCAAGAAGCAAGTTTTGGAAGGGCCTGTGATGGTGGCTGAGCTTCTCTTTGAGAAGAATACATTCCAGTTTCAAAGATGGTAGATGATGGTACCTTCCCCTTCACCAGCTACTGGAAATAGATCATCAGGAGTCACAGCCTAATTCACTCAAATCATATTTTCCAAATGAAGAGAAGGGAGGAAAAACTAGAATCGATATTTGTTGTTGTTGTTACCCTAAAAATGTTAGGATATACTATATTCTTCATCATTTAATGTTTCTTAAGTTTGTGATGGGTAAACAATGGAAACAGTGACAGACTTTATTTTCTTGGGCTCCAAAATCACTGCAAACAGTCGCTGCAGCCATGACATTAAAAGATGCTTGCACCTTGGAAGAAAAGCTATCACAAACCTAGACAGCATATTAAAAAGAAGAGACATTACTTTACCAATAAAGGTCCATCTAGTCATACATGGTAGTCATGTATGGATATGAGAGTTGGACCATAAAGAAGGCTGAGCACCAAGAATTGATGCTTTTGAATTGTGGTGTTGGAGAAGACTCTTGAGAGTCCCTTGGACAGGAAGGAGATCAAACCAGTCAATCCCAAAGGAAATCAACCCTGAATATTCATTGGAAGGATGATAGTCAAGCTGAAGCTCCAATACTTTGACCATCTGATGTGAAGAGCCGACTCCCTAGAAAAGACCCTGATGCCACGAAATACTGAAGGCAGGAGGAAAAGAGGGTGACAGAGGATGAGATGGTTGGATGGCATCATCGACTCAATGGACATAAGTTTGATTGAGCTCTGGGAGATGGTGAAGGACAGGGAAGCCTGGTATGCTGCAATCCATGAGGTTGCAAAGAGTCAGACATGACTGAGCAACCGAACAATGAGTTTGTGATGCAGAAGTCTTATGATCATTTGGCAGATTAGATAATTAATGCTATCTGTCTATCTACCTATCAGAAAAGTTAAACAGGTTACATAGCAAGTGATTGATAGGGTCAAGTTTACAACCCAGGCATGGAGAGCTGAAAAGAAAATATTATTACATTGGAATGAAAGTAATTGCAGTTTTGCATTGTTGACTTTGCCCTTTGATATGGGGATACATTCTTAAATAAATATGGTTATGTTATACATCATTTTAATGTGCATTTCTCCCTTTATCTTATTTTGCTAATGATTTATTACTTTGTGTATATTTTATACTTATTTTAGACTATGGAATTGATGTTAGACAAAAAGCAAATTCAAGCAATTTTCTTATTCAAGTTCAAAATAGATTGTAAAGCAGCAGAGACAACTTGCAATATCAACAAAGCATTTGGTCCTGGAACTGCTAATGAACATACAGTAGAGTGGTGGTTCAAGAAGTTTTGCAAAGGAGATGAGTGCCTTGAAGATGAGGAGCACAGTGGCTAGTCATGAGAAGTTGACAATGACCAGTTGACATGATCATCGAAGCTGATCCTTTTACAACTACATGAGAAGTTACTGAAGAACTCAGTGTCAACCATTCTGTGGTCGTTCAGCATTTGAAGCAAATTGGAAAGGTGAAAAAACTTCATAAATGGGTGCCTTGTGAGCTGACCAAAAATAAAAATTGTCGTTTTGAAGTGTTGTCTTCCTTTATTCTATGCAAAAACAAACCATTTCTCTATTGGATTGTGATGTGCAACAAAAAGTGGATTTTATTTGACAAACACTGGTGATGGCCAGCTCAGTGGTTGGATGGGGAAGAAGATCCAAAGCATTTCTCAATGCCAAACTTACACCAAAAAAAAAAAAAAGGTTATGATCACTGTTTGGTGGTCTGCTGCCCATCCGATCCATGACAGCTTTCTGAATCCTGGTGAAACCATTACATCTGAGAAGTATGTTCAGCAAATAGATGAGATGCACTGAAAATTGCAATGCCTACAGCTGGCATTGGTCCACAGAAAGGACCCAATTCTCTACAAAAATGCCTGACCACATGTCATGTAACCAAAGCTTCAAAAGTTGAATAAATTGCGCTACGCGGTTTTGCCTCATCTACCATATTTACCTGACTTCTCGCCCATGGACTGCCACTCTTTCAAGTATCTAGACAACTTTTTGCAGGGAAAACGCTCCCACGACCAGCAGAATGCAGAAAATGCTTTCCAAACACTTGTCAAGTCTCAAAGCACAGATTTTTAAGCTACAGGAATAAACAAGCATTTCTCTTTGGCAAAAATGTGTTGAATGTAATGGTTACTACTTTGATTAATAAAGATGTGCTTGCTGCTGCTGCTAAGTCACTTCAGTCGTGTCCGACTCTGTGCAACCCCATAGATGGCAGCCCATCAGGCTCCCCAGTCCCTGGGATTCTCCAGACAAGAACACTGGAGTGGGTTGCCATTTCCTTCTCCAATGCATGAAAGTGAAAAGTGAAAGTGAAGTCGTTCAGTCGTGTCCGACTCTTCGCGACCCCATGGACTGCAGCCTACCAGGCTCCTTTATCCGTGGTATTTTCCAGGCAAGAGTACTGCAGAGGGGTGCCATTGCCTTTTCCGAAGATGTGCTTTAGCCTAATCATAATGATGTAAAATTCACAGTCCAAAACCGCCATTACTTTTGCACCAAGCTAATACAGAGTATCTCAATTTCCATACAGGATGCCTAGAATAGTTACAGAACTCACTTGATGAAGCACACTAGAACTCTTGTCACCTAAAAAATAACCCCAATTGTTCAAAATGTTCAATGTGAGAGGCACTTATATCTCACAGTTAAAGAGAAAAGAAACCTTATAAAGCAAATTGGACTGTAATTGTATAACTATTAGCGTGAATAGTTTTAAATCAATGTGCCAATGACTGCTTTGAGCTTTAAATAAAAAAGAGGCTTAGCATGCAGAAAGGGTAAACGCATCAGAAATAGGGACTAAAGAGAGAAGAAGGTGGTAGAACAATATCTCTATTGAACACTAATGACAGATTTCAACAACTTTGCAGTTGTTTCTTAGTTGTTACTTCCGATTTCAACTCTGCATAGGAAAACCAAAGCTGGAGCCCTGCTATTTTGCTTTGGGAAATATCTCCCCAATTCTCCCATGAGATCACCTCTCTTTCACCTGTTGGTAATATCAGGCTTTGAGTTGAAAATTGTTTGAGAAAGAGCTTCTCCCTCAAAAGAAGAAAAGAAAAAAAAAAGTTTAGACATCACAGCTCCAGAACATTAAGGACAGTTGTAAAAGAAGCACTGAAATGGGGCTTGGGAGCCCCAGGTTTATTCTGGCTCTTTCTCCTGTAATGCCTCCTTCATTTCACCTCCGGAACCTCCCCTTTTTTTATTTCAGTTGGACCAGAATCTAAGTATCTTATTAACTGGAGTCCTTCCAACTCTTGACATTTTTATGGGGAGATGCATTTTGCAGCATAATTTGATTTTTATCACTCCTCATTTTTGTTGTCATCTCTTAAGTCATTTTAATTTGTGGGAGCACCTGTAATATTAGAGGATGGTTGAGCCTGGTGAGCTGTGGTTAATTATAGGTAAGCAGCATTTTAAAGTGAGGCTGTGAGGTAGCACAAGCCTATATTAATTCTAATTATTTTACACTGGGTTATCATTAGAAGAACTTGTTCCAAAATGTCTCTCTCCAACAACTTATAGAGGTGACCATAGACATAATTAAGATAATCTGGGATCAAGATCTCACTGTCAGACTCTTGTTATAGTGACCTATTTAATTTCTTTGCCTTGAGACCCACCTGGAAGTCCTGAGGCTTGGACAAATGGCTGTGCATCTCCAAAGTGGAAAAGGTTATGATCTCTAGAGAGGGGACCCAGGAAAGCTAAAGAGAAAGTGCCTGATACCTGTTTGTGTAGAGATTCATAGTCTTTGTTCATACACCAAACTTTCAGAGACTTGCCAGCACCCAGGGATATCTGGCTACACTAATGTGAACTCTTCATTTTGCTGTAAGAGTTTTACAGTGTGAACTTTCCTGGTAGTGACTGGCATAAATTCTAGTGAATTTATCCCCCGCCCCCCAGGAGCTATATTTATGACAGAAAATAAAGCAATAAAGCAATCTGCTGGTCCACAGATGCAAATTTAATTCTTCTTCTTCTTCTTCTTTTTTTTTTTTTATTATTTCCTTTGTTATTTGCAAGGATATCCAGGGAGCCTATAATGAGGAGACTATCTAGAATGTGAGTTGTAAGGGACTTTTTCACCTGCCTGGAATATAGAACACATAAAAAAGAGCTAATACAAAGTACAAGCTTTGACTCCAAATGATTATGTAAGAAAGTGTTCATAACCCATGAGATGCTCAGAGTTTGAGGTGAGAAATGGTAGGATAGAATCTAGCTCATTGATTGATTCCTAATCCCCATCACAGCACAGGGTAACAAGGGACATACACAAATCCAAAGGCTTATTGTAACGTCATTCATTCAAATATTTAATCAGTACATTCTTATTTCTAAGAAATCGGCCTAGTCCAAGTCTATATAGATTATCTTATAGAATTTTATAGTTTTAGGTTTTACATTTAGTTTTAAGATCCATTTTAAGCTTTTAAAAATGTATAGATATTAAGCTTTTCGTGTTTTATTTCATTTTATTTTGTTTATTTTAATTTTGACATAAGCATACAGATGTGCAAGTACCATTTATTGCAAAGGCAATTTTTTCTCCACTGCATTAATCTTGCCCTTTGTCAAAAGTCAGTTTACTATGCACGTTTGTGTCTATTTCTGAACTCTGTTTTGTTGCATTGATCTATTTGCCTACCTTTATGCCAATTCAACCCATCTTGATTATTATAACTTGAAGAACTCTTAAAACTGGAAAGCCCTTTCAAAGTTGTTTTCACTATTCTCTGCCAGTTGCATTTCCATGAGTCTTAAAATTAGCTTTTCAATATTTTCAAAAATGCTATTGAGATCTTGGATAGAATTTTGTAAAATATATAAACCAATTTGTGGAAAATTGGTATTTAAAAATATTGAGTTTTCTGACACATGTACGTTGTATATATCACTTTCTTTCTTTCTTTTTTTTTTTTTAAAGAGTTTTCACTTCTCTTAGCAATATATTGCAATTTTCAGTGTACAGGTTTGAACACATTTTGTTAGATTTATCCTTAAGTATTTCATAGTTTTTGATAATATTGTAAATGATATTTTAAATTGAAATTTCAAAATTTTTTGCTAATACATAGATAAAACTGTTGATTTTTGTATGACCGTCTTTTATTTTGCAAACTTAGTTATAATACTGTTTTTGTAGATTCTATAGAATTTCCAGCATCAGTTTAGTTCAGTTCAGTCGCTCAGTCACGTCCAACTCTTTGTGACCACATGAATTGCAGCACGCCAGGCCTCCCTGTCCATCATCAGCTCCCCGAGTTCACTCAGACTCACGTCCATCACTCAGTGATGCCATCCAGCCATCTCATCCTCTGTCGTCCCCTACTCCTCCTGCCCCCAATCCCTCCCAGCATCAGAGTCTTTTCCAATGAGTCAACTCTTCGCATGAGGTGGCCAAAGTACTGGAGTTTCAGCTTTAGCCATCATTCCTTCCAAAGAAATCCCAGGGCTGATCTCCTTCAGAATGGACTGGTTGGATCTCCTTGCAGTCCAAGGGACTCTCAAGAGTCTTCTCCAACACCACAGTTCAAAAGCATCAATTCTTTGGCACTCAACCTTCTTCACAGTCCAACTCTCACATCCATACATGACCACAGGAAAAACCATAGCCTTGACTAGAAGGACCTTTGTTGGAAAAGTGATGTCTCTGCTTTTGAATATGCTATCTCAGTAGGACATAACTTTCCTTCCAAGGAGTAAGCGTCTTAATTTCATGGGTGCAGTCACCATCTGCAGTGATTTTGGAGCCCCCAAAAATAAAGTCTGACACTGTTTCCACTGTTTCCCCATCTGTTTCCCATAAAGTGATGGGACCGGATGACATGTTCTTCATTTCTGAATGTTGAGCTTTAAGCCAACTTTTTCACTCTCCACTTTCACTTTCATCAAGAGGCTTTTGAGTTCCTCTTCACTTTCTGCCATAAGGGTGGTGTCATCTGCATATCTGAGGTTATTGATATTTTTCCCAGCCATCTTGATTCCAGCTTGTGTTTCTTCCAGTCCAGCTTTTCTCATGATGTACTCTGCATATAAGTTAAATAAGCACAGTGACAATATACAGCCTTGACATACTCCTTTTCCTATTTGGAACCAGTCTGTTGTTCCATGCCCAGTTCTAACTCTTGCTTCCTGACCTGCATACAGATTCCTCAAAAGGCAGATCAGGTGATCTGGTATTCCCATCTCTTTCAGAATTTTCCACAGTTTATTGTGATCCACACAGTCAAAGTCTTTGGCATAGTCAATAAAGCAGAAATAGATGTTTTTCTGGAACTCTCTTGCTTTTTCCATGATCCAGCAGATGTTGGCAATTTGATCTCTGGTTCTTCTGCCTTTTCAAAAACCAGTTTGAACATCTGGAAGTTCACGGTTCACGTATTGCTGAAGCCTGGTTTGGAGAATTTTGAGCATTACTTTACTAGCATGTGAGATGAGTGCAATTGTGCAGTAGTTTAAGCATTCTTTGGCATTGCCTTTCTTTGGGATTTCCAGCACAGATAATTGTATTTATTAGCTGTATGATTTTTGTAGATGCCCTGTATTAAGTTGAGCAATCTTCTTCCCATTCCCTTTGGGCTGAGAATTTTTGTTAGGAATAGATGTTGGATTTTATCAAATGCTTCTTTTGGTATTTCTTGAGAATATCATATGGTTTTTTTTGTTAGTTTGATAATAGAGTGAGTTATATTAATTGCTTTTTATATATAAAACCAACTCTGCATTCTCAGTATAAATCTGAAGTAGTGTGACTTATATCTTATAGGATTTGTACATGTGTGCTCAGTCATGGTCAACTCTTTGTGACTCCATGAACTGTGATTTCTAAAATTAAAAAAACAAACAAACAATTTAAGTATCTATATTATACTTATGAAGTATATTGATCTGTAGCTTTCTTTCTTACATAATTTTGTCTGGTTTTGGTTTCAGGATAATGCTAGATTCATTGTAGAACTTCTAGTATTTTCTTCTTAAGTATTTGGTAACATTCAACAATAAGGTCATGGGGGCCTATTTATTTACATTATGGACACTGTTTTTTGCTGTCAAAGAAATCTAACTAATAGATAGAAGGCTATTAGGTTATTTTTGGATTTGTGTACTTCTAAGAACTTTTCTATTTATAAGTTGCCAAATTTATGAGCATAAACTTATTTATGTTATTTTTTGACTTTGTTTTTAATATATATATAATCTCATGATGTCATTTCTCTCATTCCTGTCATTAGTTATATGAGTCTTTTTCTTTTTTCTTTATTAGTCTGACTGGGGATTTAGCAATTTTATTGATCTTCTCAAATAATTAGATTTTTAAAAATTTTATTGGTATTCTTTACTCTTTTTCTGCTTTCTACTTCACTGATTTTATTCTCTGATATTTCTTACTACTTAAAGTTGATTACTTGTGATGTTTTAAAGTAAATTTCTTCAGTTAGTGGTTTGAAAGCCATACCATACTGTTCATAGACAGCAGAATCAGGTAAAGTAAAATATTTGTCTTCTGGATCTAGGACTAGATTCTTAAATTAATGAAGTCTAACGTGTAACAGCAAACACCCTCTTCCAACAACACAAGAGAAGACTCTACACATGGACATCACCAGATGGTCAACACCAAAATCAGATTGATTATATTCTTTGTAGCCAAAGATGGAGAAGCTCTATACAGGCAGCAAAAACAAGACTGGGAGCTGACTGTGGCTCAGATCATGAACCCTTATTGCCAAATTCAGACTTGAAGAAAGTAGGGAAAGAAAACCACTAGACCATTCAGGTATGGCCTAAATCAAATCCCTTATGATTATACAGTGGAAGTGAGAAATAGATTTAAGGGACTAGATCTGATGGATAGATGAACTATGGATGGAGGTTCATGACATTGTACAGGAGACAGGGATCAAGACCATCCTCAAGAAAAAGAAATGCAAACAAGCAAAATGACTGTCTGGGGAGGCCTTACAAATAACTGTGAAAAAAAGAGAAGCAAAACGCAAAGGAGAAAAGGAAAGATATAAGCATCTGAATGCAGAGCTCCATAGAATAGCAAGGAGAGATAACAAAGCCTTCCTCAGTGATCAATGCAAAGAAATAGAGGAAAACAACAGAATAGGAAAGACTAGAGATCTCTTCAAGAAAATTAGAGATGCCAAGGGAACATTTCATGCAAAGATGGGCTTGATAAAGGGCAGAAAAGGTATGGACCTAACAGAAGCAGAAGATATTAAGAAGAGGTGGCAAGAATACACAGAAGAACTGTACAAAAAAGATCTTCACAACCCAGATAATCACGAGGGTGTGATCACTCACCTAGAGCCAGACATCCTGGAATGTGAAGTCAAGTGGGCCTTAGGAAGCATCACGACGAACAAAGCTAGTGGAGGTGATGGAATTCCAGTGGAGCTATTTCAAATCCTGAAAGATGATGCTGTGAAAGTGCTGCACTCAATATGCCAGCAAATTTGGAAAACTAAACAGTGGCCACAGGACTGGAAAAGGTCTGTTTTCATTCCACTCCCAAAGAAAGGCAATGCCAAAGAATCCTCAAACTACTGCACAATTGCACTCATCTCACACACTAGTAAAGTAATGCTCAAAATTCTCCAAGCCAGGGTTCAGCAACATGTGAACCATGAAATTCCAGATGTTCAAGCTTTTTACACTTTTAGAAAAGGCAGAGGAACCAGAGATCAAATTGCCAACATCCACTGGATCATGGAAAAAGTAAGAGGGTTCCAAAAACCATCTATTTCTGCTTTATTGACTATGCTAAAGCCTTTGACTGTGTGGATCACAATAAACTGTGGAAAATTCTTCTAGATATGGAAATACCAGATCACCTGATCTACCTCTTGAGAAACCTATATGCAGGTCAGAAAGCAATAGTTGGAACTGAACATGGAGCAACAGATTGGTTCCAAATAGGAAAAGGAGTATGTCAAGACTGCATATTATCACCCTGCTTATTTAACATCTATGCAGAGTACATCATGAGAAATGCTGGGCCTGATGAAGCACAAGCTGGAATCAAGATGACTGGGAGAAATATCAATAACCTCAGATATGCAGATGACACCACCCTTATGGCAGAAAGTGAAGAGGAACTCAAAAGCCTCTTGATGAAAGTGAAAGAGGAGAGTGAAAAAGTTGGCCCTAAAGCTCAACATTCAGAAAACTAACATCATGGCAACTGCTCCAATCACTTCATAGGAAATAGATGGGGAATCAGTGGAAACAGTGTCAGACTTTACTGTTTTGGGCTCCAAAATCACTGCAGATGATGACTGCAGCCCTGAAATTAAAAGACGCTTACTCCTTGGAAGGAAAGTTATGACCAACCTAGATAGCGTATTCAAAAGCAGAGACGTTGCTTTGCCAACAAAGGTCCGTCTAGTCAAGGCTATGGTTTTTCCAGTGGTCATGTATGGATGTGAGAATTGGACTGTGAAGAAAGCTGAGCGCTGAAGAACTGATGCTTTTGAACTGTGGTGTTGGAGAAGACTCTTGAGAGTCCCTTGGACTGCCTGGAGATCCAACCAGTCCATTCTGAAGGAGATCAGACCTGGGTGTTCATTGGAAGGAGTGATGCTAAAGCTGAAACTCCAGTACTTTGGCCACCTGGTGGGAAGAGCTGACTCACTGGAAAAGACCCTGATGCTGGGAGGGATTGGGGGGAGTAGGAGAAGGGGACGACAGAGGATGAGATGGTTGGATGGCATCACCAACTCCATGAACATGAGTCTGAGTGAACTCTGGGAGTTGGTGATGGACAGGGAGGCTGGGCGTGCTGCGATTCATGGGGTCACAAATAGTTGGACATGACTGAACGGCTGAACTGAACTGAACGTGTGATACCTTGTTAGGAACTAGAAGATTATATTTATCTGGATTTTATGTTTGCATTAACAGTGCATTTAAATAAGAAAAGATATCTACAGCAGAGTATTAATGCAAAGCAAAAATCTCTGCATAACTTCTAAGTTGGTTCTTTTTGATTTATTTCTTCCACCTCAGTTGATCTTTCTACAATTGATTGAAATAATCACATAATCAATTTGACATTTAACAAAATATCTTATGTTTTCTTTTTTCCTCCATCAAATTGTCCTCCATCTCCTCTTGTCCTCCTTATTTTCTTACTATCATTATCAGAGCCATTTGGGCTTCCCAGGTAGCATTAGTGGTAAAGAATCTGCCTGCCAATGCAGGAGACATAAGAGAATTGGTTTTGACTGCTTGGTCAGGAAGAACCCCTCGAGGAGGCCATAGCAACCCACTCCAGTGTTTGTGCCTGGAGAATCCCATGGACAGAGGAACCTGGCAGGCTACAGTCCATGGGGTCACAAAAAGTTGGACATGACTGAATTGACTTAGCACACAAGTATCAGTGCCATTTATTGGGGATTTACTGTGATCTATATACTGTATTAAGGATTTTATACACAATTTTTAATTCCTAAAATAATTATTCAAAGTACATATTATTATCATCTTCATTTTTACAAATGAAGGCATTGATATAAAAATAGTTTAAATGTTACATCCAAGGTTGCATATTTTTATGTAGCTGAGGTGAATTTAAAGTCAAGTTTGTTTGAGCTTACAGTTTGCAGTAATATTATCTCTTTTATCTAGAGTTTATTGTACCCTCTATTCAGCACTTGTGTTTTACTCCACTCCACATTTTTCATGCCTAGATCAGTGCCCTGCATCGAGTATGCCAATGATAAAATTTAACAAAAATTAATGAAGATTAGTGATAATAGTGATAGATTTTTAAAAATGAATAAATGAATACAAGAATTTTGGGGGTCAAAAACTGGAAGTTTTGGAAGTCTGTGGTGAAATAGTTTTAGAAAATGCTGCATTGAATAGATTTTCTTGCTGCAGGACTTTTCAAAGGTTTTAAGAAGAAATATTTGTTGTGAATCCAGTCAAGTTGATATTTTGTAGCATGCAGCATTTATTAAAGATGTTTATGCACAGAATTCCTTTTCAGGGTAAACACTTTCTTGGACTTTGGGAAAGTTTAAATTAATTTATAAAAGGAAATGCATTTAAAAATTGTTAACAAACAACCACATCCACAGTCAGGGGTGGCTGCTGGGAGGAGCTACCCCCAGCCTGAGGCCAGGGGTGGCGGCCCGGAGGAGCAACCCCACCTCCAAGGAGCGGTGGCTGCGTGGGTGCAGGAGGGCCTAAAGGAGCTGTTCAAGGTCAGGAGGGGCAGCGGTGAGGAGATACCCCTCATCCAAGGTAAGGAGCAGCAGCTGCGCTTTGCTGGAGCATCCGTGAAGAGACACCCCATGTCCAAGGTAAGAGAAACCCAAGTAAGATGGTAAGTGTTGCAAGAGGGCATCAGAGGGCAGACACACTGAAACCATAATCACAGAAAACTAGTCAATCTAATCACACTAGGACCACAGCCTTGTCTAACTCAATGAAACTAAGCCATGCCCGTGGGGCCACCCAAGACGGGCGGGTCATGGTGGAGAGATCTGACAGAATGTGGTCCACTGGAGAAGGGAATGGCAAACCACTTCAGTATTCTTTCCTTGAGAACCCCATGAACAGTATGAAAAGGCAAACTGATAGGATACTGAAAGAGGAACTCCCCAGGTCAGTAGGTGCCCAATATGCTACTGGAGATCAGTGGAGAAATAACTCCAGAAAGAATGAAGGGATGGAGCCAAAGCAAAAACCATACGCAGTTGTGGATGGCTGGATGGCATCACTGACTCAATGGATGTGAGTCTGAGTGAACTCCAGGAGTTGGTGATGGACAGGGAGACCTGGCGTGCTGCGATTCATGGAGTCGCAAAGAGTCAGACACGACTGAGCGACTGAACTGAACTGAACTGAACATTTTTAAGCAGTGAAATATTAACTTTTATTCAGCAAAGAAATGAATATTTTCTTTAGCCTGGCATTTTCAGAACAGCATAATTTGGAATGAAGTGATGATCCATAAAATAACTTTCTTATTAAATATGGCCTTGAAGCTTTTTGAAGAAATTCCGCATTAATACCTATGGACTACATTATATATTCAGTTCAGTTCAGTTCAGTCACTCAGTCATATCTGACTCTGCAAGCACATAGGGCAGCACACTAGGCCTCCCTGTCTATCACCAACTTCTGGAGTTTACTCAAACTCATATCCATTGAGGTGATGATGCCTTACAACCATCTCATCCTGTGTTATCCATCTACTCCTGCCTTCAATATTTCCCAGCATTAGGATCTTTTCCAATGAGTCAGTTCTTCACCTCAGGTGGCTAAAGTATTGGAGTTTCAGCTTCAAAGTCAGTCCTTCCAAGAACATTCAGGACTGATTTCCTCTTGGATGGACTGGTTGTATCTCCTTGCAGTCCAAGGGACACTCAAGAGTCTTCTCCAACACCACAGGTCAAAAGGATCCATTCTTCGGCACTCAGCTTTCTTTAAAGTCCAACATCCATACATGACTACTGGAAAAACGATAGCTTTCACTAGATGGACCTTTGTTGGCAAAGTAATGTCTCTGCTTTTTATTATACTATCTAGGTTGATCATAGCTTTTCTTCCAAGGAGCAAGCGTGTTTTAATTTCATGGCTGCAGTCACCATCTGCAGTGATTTTGGAGCCCCCCAAAATAAAGTCTGACACTGTTTCCACTATTTCCCCATCTATTTACCATGAAGTGATGGAACCAGATGCCATGATCTTCGTTTTCTGAATGTTGAGCTTTAAGCCAACTTTTTCACTCTCTTCTTTCACTTTCATCAAAAGGCTCTTTAGTTCTTCACTTTCTGCTATAAGGGTGGTGTCATCTGCATATCTAAAGTTATTGATATTTCTCCCGGCAATCTTGATTTCAGCTTGTGCTTCATCCAGCCCAGCGTTTCTCATGATTTACTCTGTATATAAGTTAAATAAGTGACAATACACAATGTTGATGTACTTGTTTCCTTATTTGGAACCAGTCTGTTGTTCCATGTCCAGTTCTAACTGTTGCTTCCTGACCTGCATACAGATTTCTCAAGAGGCAGGACAGGTGGTCTGGTATTCCCATCTCTTTCAGAATTTTCCTCAGTTTGTTGTGGTCCACTCAGTCAAAGGTTTTAGCATAGTCAATAAATCAGAAGTAGACATTTTTCTGGAACTCTCTTGCTTTTTTTGATGATCCAGTGGGTGTTGGCAATTTGATCTCTGGTTCCTCTGACTTTTTAAAATATAGCTTGAACATCTGGAAGTTCACAGTTCACCTACTGTTGAAGCCTGGCTTGGAGAATTTTGAGCATTACTTTACTAGCATGTGTGATGAGTGCAATTGTGCGGTAGTTTGAGCATTCTTTGGAATTGCCTGTCTGAGATCAGGATGAAAACTGATCTTTTCCAGTCCTGTGGCCACTGCTGAGTTTTTCAAATTTGCTGGCATATTGAGTGCAGCACTTTCACAGAATCATCTTTTAGGATTTGAGATAGCTTAACTGGAATTCCATCACCTCCACTAGCTTTGTTTTTAGTGATGCTTCCTAAGGCTGACTTGACTTCACATTCCAGTATGTCTGGCTCTAGGTGAGTGGTCACACCATCGTGATTATCTGAGTCATGAAGATCTTTTTTGTATAGTTCTTCTGTGTATTCTTGCCACCTCTTCTTAATATCTTCTGCTTCTGTAGGGTCCATACCATTTCTGTCCTTTATTGTGCCCGTCTTTGCATGAAGTATTCCCTTGGTATCTCTAATTTTCTTCAAGTGATCTCAGAGTAATCCAAGTCTATTCCCCAACCAGTAATGCTGAAGAAGCTGAAGTTGAACGGTTCTATGAAGACCTGCAAGACCTTCTAGAACTAACACCCAAAAAAGATGTCCTTTTCATTGTAGGGGGCTGGAATGCAAAAGTATAGAGTCAAGAAATACTTGGAGTAGCATGCAAATTTGGCCTTGGAGTACAGAATGAAGCAGGGCAAAGGCTAATAGAGTTTTACAAGAGAATGCACTGGTCTAGCAAACACCCTCTTCCAACAACACAAAAGAAGACTCTACACATAGACATTGCCAAATGGTCAATACTGAAATCAGATTGATTATATTTGCTGCAGCCTACAATGGCAAAGTTCTATACAGTCAGCAAAAATAAGAAAGGGAGCTAACTGTAGCTCAGATCATGAACTCCTTATTGCCAAATTCAGACTAAAACTGAAGAAAGTAGGCAAAACTACTAGACCATTTAGGTATGACCTAAATCAAATCCCTTATGATTACACAGTGGAAGTGACAAATAGATTTAAGGGATTACATCTGATAGAGTGCCTGAAGAACTATAGATGGAGGTTCAGGACATTGCACAGGAGCCAGGGATCAAGACTATCCCCAAGGAAAAGAAATCCAAAAAAGGAAAATGGTTGTCTGAAGAGGCCTTACAAATAGCTGTGAATAGAAGAGAAGTGAAAGGCAAAGGAGAAAAGGGAAGATATATCCACTTTAATGTAGAGTTCCAAAGAATAGCAAGGAGTGATAAGAAAGCCTTCTTCAGTGATCAGTGCAAAGAAATAGAGCAAAACAATAGAATGGGAAAGTCTAGAGATCTCTTCAAGAAAATTAGAGTTACCAAGGGAACATTTCATGCAAAGATGGACATACTTTATATTAAATATAATTTTAAAAAGATTTACTTAGAAGGTGCTGGGAGAGGGAGAGGAATACCTAAACCAATTTAATATTGCTCAGAAATGTGAGGAACAAAGTACAAAAATAGTTACCACTGCTTCTGATAAAAGGAGTCCTTAAGAAAGTGATTGATCCACATATTCTTTACCTGTAGCATAATCCCATTTGCATATAAAAAATCCCAGCAATATGAACCTATACCAATTACTTCCCAATTTAAATGGATTATATGTGTTAGAGTAATTAGACTTATGTTGAGGCTTCAATAGTGTAATCAATTATTTTGAGTAAGCTAAGCTGTTAACTCAGTAACAATCAATATGATCATCTTAAAAGCAAGTGATCAGGACTACCCTAGTGGCCCTATGGTAAAGGATCCACCTGCCAATGCAGGAGAAATGGGTTTGATTCCTGATTCAGGAAGATCCCACATGTCACAGAACAGTTAAGCCCATGTGCCACAAATATTAAGCCTGTGTTCTAGAGCCTGGGAACTGCAACTACTGAAGCCGTCGCACCCTAGAGCCTGTGCTCAGCAACAAGGGAAGCCACCAAAACGAGAAGCTTGTGCAACACAGCGAGAGAGTAGCCCCTGCTCTCTGCGACTAGAGAAACCTCTCACACAGCAACAGAGACCCAGCGCAGCCAAAAATAAATAAATAAAATAATTTAATTTTTTAAACAAGCAAGTGATCAGACTGTTTTTGTTTGATTTTACTTACAACTGAATGAAGTGATTCATTTAGTTTTGTGTGAAGATGATATCAGGCATTTGCAATGTGACAAAAATTGCTAGAACCAAGTAGGGATGTCAGCGGGGCCAAACCTCAGTATGGTATCTAGAAAATAAACTGTGTGGTTAGTCACTCAGTCATGTCCAACTCTGTGACCCCATGGGCTGTAGCCCTGCCAGGCTCCTCTGTGCATGGGATACTCCAGGCAAAAATACTGGAGTGGGTTACCATGCCTTCCTCCAGGCGGTTTTTCAAACCCAGGGATGAACCCACATCTCTTATGTCTCCCGTATTACAGGTGGGTTCTTTACCATCTGAGACACCAAAGAAGCCCCATATAATAGTGTCTAAAAAACATTTATTAGAAGGTATGAATTCTTTATGTACATTCATTCACTTTTTCCTTTGTTTAACCAGATATGGTCACCTTCAGTGTCTGCATAACACATTGGACCCCAAGATAACCTCCTTGACAGATGCCTCTGATTTTAAATAAGCACCTTCTTGTTCAGTATAACTCAGTGATTTAGAGGGATAGAGACAGAACTAGACCCATCAATATGATACTGGGGTATGATGGTAAACTTTATGGCAAAGGTATAAGACTAAACAAAAGGTACAGGCTCAGAAAGGATTTTCAGAGGAAGTAATGACTGAACTGTGGCTTGCAGAATGAATGGGAGTAAACAAAGCAGAAAAGGAAATCAGGAAAGTGATAAAGCAAATATTTGAGGAGAAATTCCTAGGGGAATAAAGATATACTAATAAAAAGGTATTACAGATATGGGTACATTTCAGGAACTACAAGTAATTCATTATGGCTAAGAAGAGAGTGTAGAAATAACTCCAGAAAGAATGAAGAGACAGAACCAAAGCAAAAAAACCACCCAGTTGTGGAAGGGACTGGTGATAGAAGCAAATTCCAATGCTATAAAGAGCAATATTGCATAGAAACATGGAATTTAGGTCCATGAATCAAGGTAAATTGGAAGTGGTCAAACAAGAGATTGCAAACATTGAAATTTTAGGCATTAGTGAACTAAAATGGACTGGAATGGGTTAATTTAACTCAGATGATCATTATATCTACTATTGTAGGCAAGAACCCCTTCGAAGAAATGGAGTAGCCATCATAATCAACAAAAGAGTCCGAAATGCAGTACTTGGATGCAGTCTAAAAAATGACAGAATGATCTCTGTTCATTTCCAAAGCAAACCATTCAATATGATGGTAATCCAAGTCTATAGCTCAACAGTAATGCTAAAGAAGCTGAAGTTGAACAGTTCTATGCAGATCTACAAAACCTTTTAGAACTAACACCCAAAAAAGATATCCTTTTATTTATAGGGGACTGGAATGCAAAAGTAGGAAGTCAAGAAACACCTGGAGTAACAGGCAAATTTCGCCTTGGAGTACAGAATGAAGCAGAGCAAAGGCTATTAGAGTTTTGCAAAGAGAACGTGCTGGTCTTAGCAAACAACACAAGAGAAGACTCTACACATGGACATCACCAGATGGTCAACACCAAAATCAGATTGATTATATTCTTTGCAGCCAAAGATGGAGAAGCTCTATACCATCAGCAAAAACAAGACTGGGAGCTGACTGTGGCTCAGATTGTGAACTCCTCATTGCCAAATTCAGACTTAAATTGAAGAAAGTAGGGAAAACCAGTACACCATTAAGGTATGACCTAAATCAAATCCCTTATGGTTATACAGTGGAAGTGGGGAATAGATTAAAGGAACTAGATCTGATAGACAGAGTGCCTGATGAACTATGGATGGAGGTTCGTGGCATTGTACAAGGACAGGGAGCAAGACCATCCTCAAAAAAAAAGAAATGCAGAAAAGCAAAATGGCTTTCTGAGAAGGCCTTACAAATAGCTGTGTAAAGAAGAGAAGCAAAAAGCAAAGAAAGGGAAAAGAAAAGAAAGCCAAAAGGAAAGAAAGCAAAAAACAAAGAAAAGGAAAGATACACCCATTTGAATGGGGAGTTCCAAAGAATAACCAGGAGAGATAAGAAAGCCTTCTTCAGTGATCAGTGCAAAGAAATAAGGAAAACAATAGAATGGGAAAGACTAGAGATCTCTTCAAGAAAATTAGAGATAGCAAGGGAACATTTCATGCAAAGATGGGCAGAAAAAAGGATGGAAATGGCATGGCCCTAACAGAAGCAGAAGATATTAAGAAGAGGCAAGTATACACAGAAGAACTGTACAAAAAAGATCTTCATGACCCAGATAATCATGATGGTGTGATCACTCACCTAGAGCCAGACATCCTGGAATACGAAGTCAAGTGGGCCCTACGAACAAAGCTAGTGGAGGTGATGGAATTCCAGTTGAGCTATCTCAAATCCTAAAAGATGATGCTGTGAAAGTGCTGCACTCAGTATGCTAGCAAATTTGGACAACTCAGCAGTGACCATGGGACTGGAAAAGGTCAGTTTTCATTCCAATCCAAAAGAAAGGCAATGACAAAGAATGTTCAAACTACTGCACAATTGCACTCATCTCACACACTAGTAAAGTAATGCTCAAAATTCTCCAAGCCAGGCTTCAGCAGTACTTGAAGTGTGAACTTCCAGTGTTCAAGCTGGTTTTAGAAAAGGCAGAGGAACCAGGATCAAATTGTCAACATCTGCTGGATCTTTGAAAAATCAAGAGTTTCAGAAAAACATCTATTTCTACTTTACAGACTATGCCAAAGCTTTTGACTGTGTGGATCACAATAAACTGTGGGAAACTAAGTCATGGCATCTGGTCCCATCACTTCATGGCAAAGAGACGGGGAAACAGTGGAAACAGTGGCAGACTTTATTTTTGGGGGCTCCAAGATCACTGCAGATGATGATTTCAGCCATGAAATTTAAAAAAATGCTTATTCCTTGGAAGGAAATTTATGACCAACTTACATAGCATATTAAAAAGCAGAGACATTACTTTGCCAACAAAGGTCCGTCTAGTCAAGGCTATCGTTTTTTTTGCAGTAGTCATGTATGGATGTGAGAGTAGGACTATAAAGAAAGCTGAGCACTGAAGAATTGGTGCTTTTGAACTGTTTTGTTGGAGAAGACTCTTCAGAGTCCCTTGGACTGCAAGGAGATCCAACCAGTCCATTCTAAAGGAGATCAGTCCTGAATATTCATTGAAAGGACTGATGTTGAAGCTGAAACTCCAATACTTTGGCCACCTGATGCATTGGAAAAGACCCTGATGCTGGGAGGGATTGGGGGCAGGAGGAGAAGGGGACAACAGAGGATGAGAAAGTTGAAAGGCATCACCGACTCAAAGGACATGAGTTTGGGTAAACCCCGGGAGTTGGTGATGGACAGCCTGATGTGCTGTACAGTCCATGCAGTCGCAAAGATTTGGACACGACTGAGCAACTGAGTTGAACTGAACTGAGCTAACCTCCCTTGAGGAAGAGCAAATTCTACTTGTAGACCTCCTTTGGAATCAAATGGCAACTCTTTCCCAGTCTCTTGTCTACCAACCTACTCTGCAAATTTTGGACTTGCCAGGCCTCCAGAGATATATGAGCCAATTCTTTAAAATATCTCTCTTTTTTTCTATACATCTCATGGTCGTCTTTTTCTGGAGCATCCTGACTAATACAGATACATATAGGAGAGAAGCAAGATTTGAAAGGCTTTGGAGAATGCTTGAAAATTTTTTGTTCTTTTCTTTTTTGTTTTACTTTTTATTGACATATAGCACACATAAAGTGAACATATCATAAATGTTAATACTCTTATAAGCATTCATATGAACACACTCATGTAACCAGCACTTGGATAGAAAAATGGAATGTTATCAGCTATCTCCTCTTCAAGTTGCTATCCCCAAATCCATTAGCAAACTTGGTCCTGACTCCTAGAAGCACTGTTTAGTTTTGAATGTTTTTGATTTTTTAAAATATTTGTACATGCAAACATTTTACTTGTATGTAGTTTAGTTTTTTTTTAATTCTCATTGCTATATAATATTTCTTTCTGTAAATATACCACAATATTTTTATCCATTATAAAGGTAGGCAGTTAGGAGTTGTTTCTAATTTCTATTTTTTATATAAAATTGTTGTGAACATTTTAGAATATTTCATTTGGTGAACAAGCATGCATTTCTGTTGGGTGTTTCCATAGTGGTAAAGTTGTTTGATTATGCTGTATGGTTGATTGCAGAATCATGGAAAAGTAACAAATCAAATCAGACTTTTAGACAGATTTCTCATCACAATGAAAATAATGGATTGAAGAATAATGAAAATAATCCAGATGAGAACTGATATAGATTTGAATGAATGTAAGAGAGATATAAATTAAGAGAGGAATATGACAGCTATTTTTTAGTAGACTGGGAAATAGTTAGACTTGATGGTCCAATTAGACATGGATGTGAGGTCAGGTTGACTTTCAAGTATCTAACTGGGTGAATAATGGTGCTATTCATGGAATGGAGGCTGTGGGAATCTCATTAAATGAGAGTGTACTTCCTTCATTCATTTTGGAAATGAAGAAATAGACTGACACAGAAAACAGCCAATTAATGGCTTATTTTCTCCAAAATGTTTTACCAGTTCTTTAGCCAAAATAGTTCATCACTTATTTTGTCAACTGCTATGCATTTTAATAGTTATATGCATTGAAACTAAGAGAGAATTAAAACAGACAGATCTGAGTTTGAATTTACATCTATCATTTAGGGATTATATGAACTTGGGCTAGCTATTTAACATTTAAGATGCAGTTTCTTTGCCTGTAGCATAATGTAATAATATACATCTTGCATGATTCAATGAGAAGAAGTAACAGTTCAGTTGCTCAGTCTTGTCCAACTTTGCGATCCCATGGATGCAGCATGCCAGGCCTCCCTGTTCATCAGCAACTCCCGGAATTTACCCTGACTCACGTCCATTGAGTTCGTGATGCCATCCAACCATCTCATCCTGTCATCCCCCTCTCCTCCCACCCTCAATCGGTCTTTTCAAATGAGTCAGCTCTTCACATCAGGTGGCTGAAGTATTGGAGTTTCAGCTTTAGCATCATTCCTTCCACAGAAATCCCAGGGCTGATCTCCTTCAGAATGGACTGGTTGGATCTCCTTGCAGTCCAAGGGACTCTCAAGAGTCTTCTATAACACCACAGTTCAAAAGCATCAATTCTTTGGCACTCAGCTTTCTTTACATTCCATCTCTCATTCCATACATGACTACTGGAAACACCATAGCCTTCACTAGATGGACATTTGTTGGCAAAATAATGTCTCTTCTTTTTATTTTTTATTTTTATTTTTTTTTAATATATTTTATTTTATTTATTTATTTATTTATTTTTTATGCTGTTTAGGTTAGTCATAACTTTCCTACCAAGGAGTCAGTCAGTTCAGTCGCTCAGTAGTGTCCGACTCTTTGTAAGCATCTTTTAATTTCATGGCTGCAGTCACCATTTGCAGTGATTTTGGAGCCCCAAAACATAAAGTCAGCCACTGTTTCCACTGTTACCCCATCTATTTGCTATGAAGTGATGGGACTGGATGCCATGATCTTAGTTTTCTGAATGTTGAGCTGTAAGCCAACTTTTTCACTCTCCTCTTTCACCTTCATCGAGAGGCTTTTGAGTTCTTTTTCATTTTCTGCCATAAAGGTGGTGTCATCTGCATATCTGAGGTTATTGATATGTCCCCCAGCAGTCTTGATTCCAGATTGTGCTTCATCCAGCCCAGCGTTTCTCATGATGTACTCTGCATATAAGTTAAATAAGCAGGGTGACAATATACAGTCTTGATGTACTCCTTTTCCTATTTGGAACCAGTCTGTTGTTCCATGTCCAGTTGCTTCCTGACATCCATACAGATTTCTCAAGAGGCAGATCAGGTGGTCTGGTATTCCCATCTCTTTCAGAATCTTCCACTGTTTATTGTGATCCACACAGTCAAAAACTTTGGCATAGTCCATAAGGCAGAAATAGATGTTTTTCTGGAACTCTCTTTATTTTTTGAAGATCGAACCAATGTTGCAATTTGATCTCTGGTACCTCTGCCTTTTCTAAATCCAGCTTGAACATCTGGAAGTTCATGGTTCACGTATTGCTGAAGTCTGGCTTGGAGAATTTTGAGCATTACTTTGTTACATGTGAGATGAGTGCAATTGTGTGGTAGTTTGAGCATTCTTTGACATTGCCTTTCTTTGGGATTGGAATGAAAACTGACCTTTTCCAGTCCTGTGGCCACCGCTGAGTTTTCCAAATTTGCTGGCATATTGAGTGCAGCGCTTTCAAAGCATCATATTTAGGATTTGAAATAGCTCAACTGGAATTTTATCATCTCCACTAGCTTTGTTCGTGGTGATGGTTCCTAAGGCCCACTTGACTTCACATTCCAGGATGCCTGGCTCTAGGTGAGTGATCACACCATCGTGATTATCTGGGCTGTGAAGATCTTTTTTGTACAGTTTTTTGTGTATTCTTGCCACCTTTTCTTAATATCTTCTGCTTGTGTTAGATCCTTACCATTTCTGTCCTTTACCACGCCCATCTTTGCATGAAATATTCCCTTGGTATCTCTAATTTTCTTGAAGAGATCTCTAGTCTTTCCCATTCTTATTTTCCTCTATTTCTTTGCACTGATAACTGCGGTACCTTTCTTATCTCTCCTTGCTATTCTTTGGAACTCTGCATTCAGATGTTTATATCTTTCCTTTTCTCCTTTGGTTTTCACTTTTCTTTTCACAGCTATTTGTAAGGCCTCCTCAGAAAGCCATTTTGCTTGTTTGCATTTCTTTTCCATGGGGATGGTCTTGCTCCCTGTCTCCTGTACAATGTCATGAACCTCTATCCATAGTTCATCAGGCACTCTGTCTTCAGATCTAGTCCCTTAAATCTATTTCTCACTTCCACTGTATAGTCATAAGGGATTTGATTTAAGTCATACCTGATCGGTGTAGTGGTTTTCCCTACTTTCTTCAATTTAAGTCTGAATTTGGCAAGTACATAAAACATCTATTATATGTATTAGTGCCTGACAGTTTTTTAAAATATGATATCTCTATTATTACTTTTATTTATTTATTACATCTTAATGTTTTCTTTTCTGTCTTTTGTAGTGCTGTGGTTTGTCACTCATTCATGTCTGACTCCATGACTCCATGAACTTTAGCCTGCTAGACTTCTCTGTCCATGGGGATTCTTCAAGCAAGAATACTGGAGTGGGTTGCTATGCCCTTCTCCAGGTGATCTTCTCAACCCAGGGATTGAACCCAGGTCTCCAGTGTTGCAGGTGGATTCTTTACCATTTGAATCCCATGGAAGTCCAAGAATACTGGAGTGGGTAGCATATCCCTTTTCCAGGGGAACTTCCTGACCCCAGAATTGAACTGGGACACCTGCATTACAGGTGGATTCTTTAACAGCTGATCTACCTGGGAAGCTTTTAGAATCACACATAGACAGGAGAGACCATTTTTTCCTCTACTCTCAATAAGTTAGTCTAAAATCTAAGCATTCACATGTTAAGTAAAAATTGACATTGTACTTAGCAGCCTTTAACCTGGACAAATCATCCCCTTGCCCAAGATATTTCCTGACTTAAAATAAGGATGCATGCACTGGTTTTGGTATAATTCTGTTCTTAGCCACTCATAGGTTGCATTTTTTGCTATGCATTTTTAATGTTTTCATATGCCACTTTCATACTCATCTCCATTTATGAGTATTTAGCTATGTCTGGAGAGTGAAAAAGTTAGCTTAAAGCTCAACATTCAGAAAACGAAGATCATGGCATCTGGTTCCATCACTTCATGGGAAATAGATGGGGAAACAGTGGAAACAGTGTCAGACTTTATTTTTTTGGGCTCCAAAATCACTGCGGATGGTGACTGCAGCAATGAAATTAAAAGATGCTTACTCCTTGGAAGAAAAGCTATGGCCAACCTGGATAGCATATTCAAAAGCAGATAGCATATTTAAAGGCAGAGACATTACTTTGCCAACAAAGGTCCATCTAGTCAAGGCTATGGTTTTTCCTGTGGTCATGTATGGATGTGAGAGTTGGACTGTGAAGAAAGCTGAGCACCGAAGAATTGATGCTTTTGAACTGTGGTGTTGGAGAAGACTCTTGAGATTCCCTTGGACTGCAAGGAGATCCAACCAGTCCATTCTGAAGGAGATCAGCCCTGGGATTTCTTTGGAGGGAATGATGCTAAAGCTGAAACTCCAGTACTTTGGCCACCTCATGCGAAGAGTTGACTCATTGGAAAAGATTCTGATGCTGGGAGGGATTGGGGGCAGGAGGAGAAGGCGACGACAGAGGATGAGATGGCTGAATGGCATCACTGACTCGATGGACGAGTCTGAGTGAACTCTGGGAGTTGGTGATGGACAGGGAGGCCTGGCGTGCTGTGATTCATAGGGTCACAAAGAGTTGGACATGACTGAGTGACTGAACTGAACTGAACTGAGATATCATCTACTTTTATTATGCAATTTTTTCAGACCATATACATAAGGTTGTTATAATTAATGCATTGTCTTACATATTAATAATAATAAATTTTTATTCCCACTTATCATTTATCAATATGCTTCCATATTGTAATAAAAGTCAACTTTTCATTTAGCTGAGCTTATGTTCATAAGCATGACTTAGCAACATCAACAATGTTCGTAATAGGTACATTCATATTATAAATAAAGTTTAATAATTTTTCTTACTTGTGTTTAAAGTAGATTAATAAGCTTTTCTGCTTTTGGATTAAAAAATGAAATTAATGAAGCTCTCTGATGTGAATTTTGTAAAAAAAAGTGTTTCAGTAAAAGGTGAAATGTAGAATTATCCCAGGTCTTGGGAAGATTGTTGTAGCATTAATGAATGAGTAGGCTACAGAGTTGCTATGTTTGTAGAAATGACAGATTTTCTAGGTCATAGAGTTGGAGCTGGAATGAGCCAACAGGTGTCAGCTGAGTGGCCACAAGTGTTGAACCACGGATAGATTAGGTGAATACTGAATGAGAATGAAATAGCCACTAACTCATGGATTCTTGCTACCTCACCAACACAGTAGGAAAGGTTGGCTTGGTTATTGCTGAAACCCTGCCTTAGGATATTTATTTAGGAAGTCTGGTGGTTTTCTGAAAGGCTTATCAAGTTTCTTATAAGTACACTAAATTTCACTGAATCTGTTCATCCTAGTCTAACTTTTTGCACACAGTCCCTTGGTCAACCTCTCAGTAGCCTAGGAATACACCAGCTGCTGCTGCTCAGACTCTTAACAATCTATCTCCATGAAAAGTCTAGCCAGAGAGATTAATAAAAAGGAAATATTTATTCAGTTTCTTTCAAGTCTGCTGCCTAATTTCTTGCCGACTGAATGGTTTTTGGTGTTTGGCATGTGGACTAATGCAAATGGACAAATCAGGAGTCTCAATCCAGTCATGTATTCATAAACCCTGAGAGCGGACTTTCTTGACCCTAGTTGCAGAACATCTCCTGGGGAGCTTTTAAATATTATGACTGGCATGGCCCCACCACAGCCAATTAAGTCACAAGTTCCGAGAATGTATTCTGGGTACTGATTGTTTTAGTTTCCAAGAAGATTCTAATTTGCAGCCAGAGTTGAGAACAATGGTTGTGGTTTTCTAAAGTGATTTAGAGATCATGCAAAGCACCTCAGAGGCTGTCTAATCCAGTATATGAAACAGATCAAGGTAGGTCTGGTTAACAGTGAGAGGAAAACTTCAGACTTCTGTTTGCTTCTCCTCCATGTTCCAAAATCACTGCAGATGGTGACTACAGCCATGAAATTAAGACACTTGTCCTTGGAAGAAAAGTTATGACCAATCTAGACAGCATATTAAAAAGCAGAGGCATTACATTGCCAACAAAGGTCCATCTAGTCAAAGCTATGGTTTTTCCAGTAGTCATGTATGGATGTGAGAGTTGGACTATAAAGAAAGTCCACTGAAGAATTGATGCTTTTGAACTGTGGTGTTGGAGAAGACTCTTGAGAGGCCCTTGGACTGCAAGGAGATCCAACCAGTCCATCCTAAAGGAAATCAGTCCTGAATATTCATTGGAAGGACTAATGCTGAAGCTGAAACTCGAATACTTTAGCCACCTGATGCAAAGAACTGACTCATTTGAAAAGACCCTGATGCTGGGAAAGATTGAAGGCAGGAGGAGAAGGGGACGACAGAGGATGACATGGTTGGATGGCATCACTGACTCAATGGACATGAATTTGAGTAAACTTTGGGAGTTGGTGATGATCAGGGAGACCTGGTGTGCTGCAGTCCATGGGGTCACAAAGAGTTGGACACGACTGAGTGACTGAACTGAACTGATGTGTCAAGGAGAAAATTATTCAGTTATTCAGTGACAGACTTTATTTTCTTGGGCTCCAAAATCACTGCAAATGGTGACGGCAGCCATGAAATTAAAAGACGATTGCTCCTTGGAAGAAAAGCTATGACCAACCTAGCTGCTGCTGCTAAGTCACTTCAGTCGTGTCTGACTTTGTGCAACCCCATAGATGGCAGCCCACCAGACTCCCCATCCCTGGAATTCTCCAGGCAAGAACACTGGAGTGGGTTGCCATTTCCTTCTCCAATGTATGAAAGTGAAAAGTGAAAGTGAAGTCGCTCAGTAGTATCCGACCCTCAGCTACCCCATGGACTACAGCCTTCCAGGCTCCTCCATCCATGGGATTTTCCAGGCAAGAGTACTGGAGTGGGGTGCCATTGCCTTCTTCGGACCAACCTAGACAACATATTAAAAAGCAGAGACATTACTTTGCCGACAAAGGTCTGTCTAATCAAGACTATGGTGTTTCCAGTAGTCATGTATGGATGTGAGAGCTGGACCATAAAGAAGGCTGAGCATCAAAGAATTGATGCTTTTGAAGAAGCCTCTTGAGAGTCCCTTGGACTGCAAAGAAATCAAACCAGCCAATTCTAAAGGAAATCAATTCTGAATATTCATTGGAAGGATTGATGCTGAAGCTGAAGCTCCAAAACCTTGGCCACCTGATGTGAAGAACTGACTCATTAGAAAAGACCCTGATGCTGGGAAAGATTGAAGGTAGGAACAGAAGAGGCTGAGACGGTTGGATAGCTTCACTGACTCAATGGACATGAGTTTGAGCAAGTTCTGGGAGATGGTGATGGACAAGGAAGCCTGGTGTGCTGCAGTCTATGAGGTTGAAATAAGTCAGACAGGACTGAGTGACTGAATGACAACAAACTATAGTGTTCCATGTTTATTATTACCAAATTAAGAATATAAAAATCACAGAATTTAGTGGCTTGCACAAAGTAATACAGACTTTGAAAGGCTAGTCATGCTTTCTGACTTGAGTTTCAGTGCCTGTTCTACTTTTCTATATTGCTTTAGCCATATTAACATGAACCATGATGCTTCTCCTTTAAAATACCTTTTAGCATGATAACTATGAGTCATTTTTCACAATGCACTCAAGTAGTTTGTATCTTTCATCATATTTGCAAAAACAATATATTGCAATAAAAAAAACAATAATTGCAAAAAAAATCTTTCATTATATTTGCAAAAACACAATGTTGGACATTTTCATTCTGTATTTATTTCAAGATCTAGGACTCTAGATCTAAATTAATTTGAAAGACATACTATAAACTCATCCAGTGGAGACTCCTACCATCTTGTTTTTCTGAGATTAGTGTTTGCTTAAAAGGTCATTTGTACCTATTAATGTTTTTTTTTCCCACCTTGCAGCTGACACGGTGGAAGAAACCAATGACTGGTCATTGCAGATGGAAGGATGAGTTCTGGCCTGAAGAAAAGCAAATAAGATGATGGAGCCAAATGTGAATTAAGGCACCTGACAGTGGTTCTGTGATGAGAAAACAGACTGCTTTTTAATGAAGCCTCTTGTCACATTTTACATTATGATTTTGTCCTTCTATTGTAATGAGAGGTTGTTGCTACACTTTATTAGAGATGAATACTGAAGAAGTGACTAAATAAGAGGGCAAGAAATCAGGATAATTGGTGTCATCTCAGCAGAAAAAGAAGGCAGAAAATAGTATTTTTTTTCTCAGTCTCTGTTACTGCATGTGCCTCGCCTACACATTCTGAAATAACCTTGGAATATTTCGGTTATTCCATGATATTCCTGCCACTGTCCAATGGTGTGAAACTATGACTGGCAGAGGGCAGATAGAACCCTGAAATCCTGAGGGTAGTAAATGTATTTATTTGTATATGATGTATATTCTCTGAGTATGCTGTGGCACTTATTACTCCATTTCTGAAGATCTTTCAGACTCTCCATTTCTTTTCAAAAATGTAACTACAACTGAATCCCTTCTGAGTAGAAAAGATTGTTCACCTTTTACATCCTGGGAGGAGTTTATATATTAGGACTGCTTGCAGGAAAAAAAAATTCTAGAAATATTTGAGAATTGGAGATTAAGAGTTTAAAACTGAGACACATTATCTAGGCGTGCATCATAATCTTAGATACATTATCTAGGGGGCTCTGCAATTGATTCCCTCTCAAATATTGTGTATATTTTTATCTTTGAGATAACATATATATTTTGCATAAACCTGGGGGAAACATTTGCTAACAGACACCAAAATACAAAAGTATTCCTAATAGTGATGTTTATAATAGCAAGATTAGATTGAGAACAATCTAAAAGTTTTTTGGAAGGAGAATGACTAAACTGAGATTAATGAATACATTGGAATAATATATAACATTGGCAGTGAAAATTATAGCTATTTATCATGGACTAAACTTCCACCAAATCAAGTGCACAAACTCATGTGACACTAGTGGAAGTCTCAATTCAAATGACTGCTTTGGAAAATAATTTATTATTATATTATTGGAAATATAGGGAACATTGTAGAATGTTTACTATGTTCCATTTATTTTCCTAAGTTTACCAATATTATTTCATTTTATCCTTATAATTGTGAGGTATGTACTGTAATTTTAATCACTTTATATATAAAGGAATTGATATAGAGAGTTTGGGTAACTTGGTCAGCATCAAAACGCCCATTACTGGTACCAGCAGCCTTGAATCTAGGCAGTCTGGCTTCAGAGTTCATCCTCTTAACCATTACATTACACTGTTCCTTTCAACTAGTAAAATCAGTAACTTCATTTATTAACATAAATCATAACAGAAATTTTTCCAATGTACAAAGATATAAATATTCTCATAGCAATTATGTTGATAATAAAAAGAAAAACCTAAAAACCCATTGAGAAGAGAATAGATAAATAATTGAGATGTACAGAATAATGTTACACTGTGCCACCAACTGTACAATGCAAACAAATATCAAAATAATGTTGGCTGATAAAAGCAAGGGCAGAGAACATATACCATATATAAAAGTATATGTTCAAATACTTGAAAACCTATTCAGTGTATATTTACACGTATATTAAGACTATTAAGTTTGTACGTCACACTACCACAAAAACAATGGCTGATAACTATTTGAAAAAAAGTTCCACTTCACTTGAATTTTTAAGTTAAACACAGAGTGATGTGATTTTTTTTCTTTGTTTATTGAGTTGGCAAAAAATGTGCATGTTTCAATGTATAACTTTTAATGAGAAAATTTGAAAATATATATCAAAGCCTTTTCCATAAAATTTTAAAAACAATTTTTGGTTAAACATCCATGTGAGAAAATAACCAGAGATGCGCACAAAGATACTTTTGAAACATAGCTTTGCTTATGAAAATTAAAAATTGGAAATAATACATATTAGTTTACTAGGGCTACCATCGGAGAAGGCAGTGGCACCCCACTCCAGTACTCTTGCCTGGAAAATCCCATAGATGGAGGAGCCTGGAAGGCTGCAGTCCATGGGGTCACCGAGGGTCGGATACGACTGAGCATCTTCACTTTCACTTTTCACTTTCATGCATTGGAGAAGGAAATGGCAACCCACTCCAGTGTTCTTGCCTGGAGAATCCCAGGGACGGGGGAGCCTGGTGGGCTGTCGTCTGTGGGGTCACACAGAGTCAGACATGACTGAAGTGACTTAGCAGCAACAGCAGCAGGGCTACCATAAGAAAATAATACAGACTGAGTGATTTAAGAAACAGAAATACATATTCTCACAGTTCTGGAAGCTAGATGTCCAAGATCAAGGTGTCAGCAGTTTGTTTCTTCTGAAGGCCTATTTCTCACTGATGTACAGATTTGCAGATCCTGTCTTCTGGCTGTGTCCTCACGTGGTGATCCCGCTGTCTCTTCTTGTCTGTATTCTATTCTTTACCTTTTATAAGATTACCAAGTTGTGTTGAATTGGGGTTCATGCTAAGGATCCCATTTTAACTTAGCTATCTTTTTAAAGACCCAGTCTCCAAATACAGTCACATTCTGAGGTACTGGTGGTTGGGGATTCAAGATATGTATTGGGAAGGGAAACACTGCAGTCCATAAATTCAAGTAAATATTTACTAATCCAAAATGAAGTAATATAAAATAATTTAATACAATATAGCTAACAAAAAAATAAAAGCTATTTGAAGTCTTCTCAGTGGCATGGAACAATACTCATGATGTATCAGTTGAAAAATATAAGCTTATAAATATGAACATATACTCTAAATTTGTTCACAAAAAACCATGGCAACAAAAAGATTAATAGTAATTATAGTGGTAGCATCTTGATTATTTTTTCTTTTGCATATTCAAGGGTAACTACATTGAATATTATTATTTTATAATCAAAAGAGTTTTTAATTTACTACATGGAGAAGATTACAATTCAAGAGCAAGCCATTAATACATTAAGAGCAACATTCCCTGGTTAAATTTATTGTTTTATTTATTCAACCAATATTTACTGATTGTCAATTCTTTGCCTAGAAATAAGGGTGAAAATGAAGAATTTGGAGGATACATAATTATTTCTTTTTATGTAAAATATTTATGCATATATATACCTGTGACCTAGGTTTGTAAATTTTTGACTCAGAATAAAATTTGTGACTTCAGAATTTTTAAGGCAAAGTTACCAAATTCTGTTATGTATCTAATAAAATACAGGAGATAGTTATATAAGAGGACAAACAAAGAAGAAGAGGCTCCTGACAAATTTCTTGAAAACTTTGAAAGGGAACCATGTAGAAGAATATGTAATTTCTAGGTACATTTTAGGGAATGGAGCTAGTACAAATGGGTAGAAGTTTGATTACATATATGGAAAAAAATTCCTTAAAAAGTAGTATTTAAAAAGCATCACAGATACTCTTGGGAGGTACTGAGTTTTCTGTAATGATAGTGTTAAAGCTTTATTTACATTGGCAATCCCTAATAGAATTTTTTGTGGTGGTGGAAAAGCTCTGTACCTCTGCTGTTCAATGGAGAATCCACTGGCTCCATGTGCCAGCTTATGAGCATGTGAAATGCGACCAACAACTGAAAAATTGGATGTTTACTTTAAATTTTTTAATTAATTTAAATTCATGCATCTACATGTGGCTAGTGACTCACCAGACAGTACAGGTCTAGCAAACCTTTTGGCAGGAAACAACCAATTTGAATGTTTAATGAGTAACACAGTTAAAGTATATGACTGTTTAGGGATTCTCCTAGCCTCATATCATATGATTCTTTTAATTTGAAGTTATGGGACAGTTCTTTCTTCTGTGTCCCTTAGAGAAAGAAACATATCCTAGTTGGAGATGGCCAGTGAACATGTTTAGATTGTCCAAAGTGCTAGGAAAACATGTTTTCCAAAATTGAAGGAGTAGTAGAGATCAGAGTATTCACTGCAATATGAATAAATGTAGCTACTAAATGTTCAAGATGCTACAATTCAGCTAAAAGTGACAAGGGAGAACCATATGTGAAATGCAATATCTGTATAGGTACTATTACAGATCATTTATACAAATCTCAGATGTATAAATTAGAAAACTGAGACCCAAACAGGACTCTTGTCCACTAGACTCTCATATAAATTTTAGGCAGCCCTTAAGAGCAGCTTCTTAAACAATACTAATTAAAAAGAGATGACTGTCAGAGTAGACACTGCAACTCTGGTCAGCTGAGTGAATTCAGTCCACATTCCACTCTACCACACTTTCTGAAAATGCATATAAACCAAGAAGACCCTGAAAACATACCGACAGTAATAACACCACTGACACATCTAAATGCCAAAGACCTAAACTCTTTACATGTATGTTCTAGCTGCTGCTGCTGCTAAGTCGCGTCACTTCTGTCTGACTCACTGTGACTCCATAGATGGCAGCCCACCCGGCTCCCCCGTCCCTGGGATTCTCCAGGCAAGAACACTGAAGTGGGTTGCCATTTCTTTCTCCAATGCCTGAAAGTGAAAAGTGAAAGTGAAGTTGCTCAGTCCTGTCTGATTCTCCGCGACCCCATGGACTGCAGCCTACCAGGATCCTCCATCCATGGGATTTTCCAGGCAAGAGTACTGGAATGGGTTGCCATTGCCTTCTCCAGTATGTTCTTGAAACATGGCTTAAAATTTCAAGCTAGTTTAAAGAAAATGTACCAGAATATGTTTCTTGTGACAGGATGAGTAACCTTTGAAGGTTTATTTCTACAGACTATTCAAGTGACTGAGTAAGCAGTGACCTATATCTTTGACAAATATGTTATCTATAATAAGCAGGGCTTTGAAGTGAGAACAGCAACTTGAAAACTAGTTGCCTGGATTATAACAAGCATTAATGTCAGGAAAGTCCATTGAGAAGTGACCTCCAACAACAAGCTTTTGTCATTTAGACTTAGTCCACATTCTTTGTCAAACTCAGTGTGAGTAACACTATTGACCTTTTGCTTTGCATTAAAAGGTCATTAGGAAAAGTTAAGCCTCCTTTGTGTCCAGTCACTTTTGAAGGTTGCCTTTCTCAGCATTCCATTTAAGAGGTTATCAAAGGATGGGGAGAAGAAATCAGATAAAGGCACTGCAAACTTTAAATCTGTAAACTACATCAAGCAGTTCAAATTGTCACCTGCCATTTAGCTGTATAATTAGAAATGCATTCCTTTCAACTTAATTCAAATATCATATCTCATTGTGATAAAAATGGTGTGTTACCTTCACCAGTGCCTTACTGTGTTTATTTCTATACTTCAGTGTTAGAATCTCCTGTTTTTTTCTAAGCTTCTTTTTCCAATGGCTCTTCCATATCAAAGACATCTCAGAAAACCTCTCAAACTGAATTGCTATGGCTTGAAAAGAAGTGATAAGTAAAAGTATTGGGTGTTATAAAGTGGTCACACTAGTAGATGTAGGGTGAGAAAAGCTCATTTTCATTTGAGGATATGTTTTGGAATACTGGTAAGAATCGTAGAAGTATAGATATTATATGAATAAAATATTGTTTGATTGCTATTCAGAGATGGGAACAGATAGTGAAATGTTAAGTGTTTAACTAGTGGATAAATAAAAACCTATGATATAATCATGCCAAGGTCAACCTTAGGAAAAGTATTTTGCCCTCATTTTTCTAGGTGAAAACTGTATAATCTGCTTCGACTTATTTCACAAAGACAATGCAACAATACATACATCTATAAATGTCTCAATGCCCCTCTGAGAAAAAAGTGTATACATTTTTGCCATTGTTATTATAATCATAATTATACTTAATGAAGGAAAAATTATGTTGCTATTATTGCTATAAATGGATTTTTGGAATAAGAAGATAATTGATTGGACAATAGCATGAAGAACAGTATCCAATTGTACAGGTGTGACATTCTAAAACTCCAAATTCCTAGGTTTAGGAGCACACAGCTTCAAAAACCAAAGACTGTGGGATGGCTTTTTATGGAAACATGTAATTTTCCTGAAAGCTGCTATGTTACGAATTATATAGAGTAATAAGTATAGGTCTGTGATAATATGTTGTCCTATTTTGGGCTTTAATTTGTATAGCAGTGAGGGTAATTCCATAAAGTTTCCTCTCTGTGTGAATATACGTACTACATTCAAATTAATCACTGTCAAGCTATTCCTTTTTGCATTTATTTTAAAATATTTCTATTCACTGAAGTAATATGCCTAAATGGAAAATATAAATTTGATGATAAAATTTATTCAGTTGATATTTTTTAAATTTTCTGGATGCCAAGATAGATTATCACAGAAATCCATTATTTTCTTTTAAATCATTAAATGTATGCTACTGCAGGCAGTTGGTTTGTTGTTTCTTGGCTCTTCCAATATGACAGTGAATGTTCTGTATACTCTGAGTATATTCATAATTTGGACCCTGCTTTTTGATAAGGTATGTTTCCAGCTGGCTCTTTGAGAAGGTTCTGCATGTATTATCTTGATGTTAAGCAGAAAGTACTGGCTTATCATTAGAGCCCCGTGGATTTTAATGAATTTTGCCATCAGACAGATATTTGAATATTGTTAAGAAGACCTATGTATCATTATTGCATTTTGCTTCAAACTTGAATTAAAGGTGGCTTGCAAAAAAACATCCTGGCAACACAAGAATGTTTACTTTATGTGTAAACTCTTGCAGCACATCAAACTTAAAAAACAAACAAACAAACCTACAAATCTCATGTGTGTTAGTAATGGCTAATTAGGACAAACATCAAGTGTGGATCTCTTTAATTTGGCAGTCCCACTATAAATGGAGTGGTTATCTACACTAAAGTGGTCTATTTATCCTGAGATGAGAGAAAGATGGCCATCAGCAGGAGAGAGGGTGGTTTCTGAGTCACATGCTCTCCTTGGAAAGACAAGGGGGATTCTGTTAAAAATAATTCGTTATTCAGGCACTTTAGACAATACTCTCACCCAGTCTCGGAGATTTAAAAGTGTCTGGAGCTGCTGGCAGGCAGGATGAGAGAGAATTTAAAACATGGTATAATAATAAAAAAGAGTTCAACATCCAATCTACTGTGCCTTTTTTCTGTTTCTTTTTCTGGTGGTCTTATAATGGTCACTAAATAAAGGCATGAGAAGATGCTCAATTACCGGAATGCTTCTAACGGAGAAAAGGCTTACTCAAGCATCTTCTTAGTTGAATATGGTAATGAAGAACTCAAAGTGGCCATGATGCTCTCTCTCATTTAATTTATACTAGAACAACTTGGTATGCTTGAGATCTCTCAGACTGTCAAGAGCAGCAAATTTGAGAAAGGAGGAAATAGTCCAGATCCCATGGTGAAAGTGCATAGTAGAAACTTAGTAGAGGAGGTCTGCTACTGACACTCAAAAAATCAAGGATATCTTTTCTTCAGATAAGATGATTTTTATTACTACTAAAATGAAAGCAACAACTACTGCTGCTACTAGAACAACAGCTGCTGTGCTATGTGTCAAATTGATAGGTCCAAGGGATGCCCATATAAATAGCTAAACATTATTTCTGGGTGTGTCTGTGAGGGTGTTTCTGGAAGAGATTAGAGTTGAATTGATGGGCTGAGTAAAGTAGATGGCCCTCCCCAAAGCTGGTGTTGTTTTCAGTCGCTAAGTTGTGTCTGTCTCTAAGACCCCATGGACTGCAATACACCAGGCTTTCCTGTCTTGCACTATCTCCCAGAATTTGCTGAAACTCATGTCCATTGGGTCGGTGATGCCATCTTATCCTCTGTTGTCTCCTTCTCCTCCTGCCCTTAATCTTTCCCAGCATCAGGGTCTTTTCCAATGAGTGGACTCTTTGCATCAGGTGGCCAAAGTAGTGGAGCTTTATCAGTCCTTCCAATGAATACTTAGGGCTGATTTCCTTTAGGATTGACTGGTTTGATCTCCTTGCAGTCCAAGGGACTCTCAAGAGTCTTCTCCAGCACCACTGTTTGAAAGCATCAATTACTTGGCACTGTCTTCTTTATGGTTCAACTCTCACATCCATATGTGACTACTGGAAAAACCATAGCTTTGACTCTACAGACCTTTGTCAGCAAAGTGATGTCTTTGCTTTGTATACACTGTCTAGGTTTTTCATCGCTTTTCTTCCAAGAAGCAAGCATCTTTTAATTTCATGGCTACAGTTACCTTCCACTGTGATCTTGTAGCCCAAAAAATAAAATCTGTTACTACTTCCATTTTTTCACCTTCTATTTGCCATGAAGTGATGGGGTTGGATACCATGATCTTTAGTTTTTGAATGTTAAGTTTTAAGCCAGCTTTTTCTCTCTCCTCTTTCATCTTCATCAAGAGGCTCTTTAGTTACTCTTCACCTTCTGCCATAGCTGAGGTTGCTATTATTTCTCCTGGCAATCTTGATTCCACTTTGGGATTCATTCAGCCTGGCATTTCCCATGATGTACTCTGAGTATAAGTTAAATAAGCAAGGTGACAATATACAGCCTTGACATACACTTCTCCCCAATTTTGAACCAGTCCTGTGTTCCATGTCCAGTTCTAACTAACTTGCTTCTTGACCTGCATACAGGTTTCTCAGGAGATAGGTAGGTTGTCTGATATTCCCATCTCTTTAGTAATTTTCCACAATTTTCTGTGATCTTCACAGTCAAAGGCTTTAGCATAGTCAATGAATCAGATATTTTTCTGAAATTTCCTTGCTTTTTCTATGATGCAACAGATGTTTGAATTTGATATTTGGTTCTTCTGCTTTTCCTAAATCCAGCTTGTACATCTAGGTGTTCTCAGTTCACTTACTATTGGAGCCTATCTTGAAAGATTTTGAGCATTACCTTGCTAGCTTGTGAAATGAATGCAACTGTATGGTAGTTTGAACATTCTTTGGCATTGCCTTTCTTTGGAACTGGAATGAAAACTGACCCTTTCCAGTCCTGTGGCCATTGATGAGTTTTCCAAATTTGCTGACATATTGAATACAGCACTTTAACTGCATAATCTTTTAGGATTTTAAAAAGCTCAGCTGGAATTTTATCACCCTCACTATCTTTGTTCATAGTGATGCTTCCTAAGGCCCACTTGACTTCACACTCCAGGATGTCTAGCTCTAGATGAGCACTCCATTGTGGTTATCCTGGTCATTAAGACTTTTTTTGTATAGTTCTTCTGTGTAGTCTTGCCAGCTCTTCTTAATCTCTTCTGCTTCTGTTAGGCCCTTCCATTGGTGTACAACATCCATTCCATTTGGTCTCAATAGAATAAGAAGGCAAAGAAAGATTGAATTTTCTCTCTAAATCTTTGAGCTGGGAAATTGATCTTTTGCTTGCCCTTGTGCTCAGGCCTTCATACTATACCACTGATTTTTCTGGGTCTCCAGCATATAATATAGTATATTCATATATATATTAATATATATAGGGGCTTCCCTAGTGGCTCAGCAGTAACGAATTCACCTGCCAATGCAAGAGATGCAGATTTGATCCCTGGGTCAGGAAGATCACCTGGAGAAGGAAATGGCAACCCACTTGAGAATTTTTGTCTGGGAAATCCCATGGACAGAGGAGCATGGTGTGCTAGAGTCCAAGGGGTTGCAAAAGAGTAGGATACAACTCAGCAACCAAACAACAGCTATATATATATACACATATATGTGTATATATTTATATCACTATATTCCATTTCTATGGAGGACACTAATATATCTGCCATTTATTAAATAAGTATGCTCTTAGTATCTGTATTATATTCTTTACACACATTGTTACTAATCCTCACTACAACCCACATACTCTTGTGGCCCTACAGTGTTGGTGAAGAAACAAGTCCAGTAAAGTTAAACATTTTCAGCAAGTAAATGATATATCCAGGATCTGTACCCATCAGAGTAGCTCAAAACCCCAAATTTAGTTATCCTTTAGTCAATTAGTATGCATGAGGTGCTTACCAGTGTGAGAAATTTCAGTCTGTGAATCTTCTATAGCAAAAAATACTTTTACATAGCTCTTTCCCTAAATCTCTCTAATTGAGCTCTTTTGTCCTTCCCTAGACCATCTTGGATTCTGGGGATCACCAGTGATGGATTTGTGTGACTACCTCAGTTCTACATTGTTGCTTTAATTTTTTCTCATTTCATTTTAGTCCCCCCTTTCCCCCCAGATATCTCTTTATAATTAAGACCTTTGCTTTACCCTTTGCATTTTAACAGCAATAGAATATTAGCTTTTATTTCAATATCCTTGAGATATTATATCCAATAAATTAAATATCCAGTAAGTTAAATTATTTATTCTTTAAACATTTATTGATGTCTTATTATATGTTGAGGAAACCAATGCAAATATAAACTAGCTTATGCCCTTAGGAAACTTTTAGGCTAATTGAACTTAGACATAGAAAATCAGCTAAATACAATTCAGTGTAATACTTTGAATTATTATGACGGACATACATCAATAAATTCTTAAACTGAGGTGGAAGCATCAGGGGTTTCTCCTTGATGGAAATGGTGACTGAGTTGAATGTAAAGCATAAAAAATGAGTTAATCAAACAAAGAAAGGTCAGTGCATTTCAAAAAGAGAAAACAGAATGTTCAAAGGCAGAGTTAAAAGAAAACTGCAATTAATTCTGAATGATAGGAATTTAGATTTGGGAGAGGTAGAAGCATGTGAGAGATCCAACTGAAGACATATTCAGAGACCAAACCAGGAAGGACATTAGAGGTCATAATAAAAAGACTCACTTTTATTCAGTGGACAGTCCTGGGAAAATATTACTAATCCAGAAGAGGAATCCTAAGGGCTTGAACTAAGGCGGTGACTATAGATGACAGCAAACACATCCTGCTGATGTTCGCGCTTGTCGGGAACATTGAGCTCTTTAGAAATGGTCTTCCTCAAACTGTATTATATACTACTAATTTCTATCTACTATAGGAAGGGGGTTCAATAACGGCACTATGACTAGAGCCCAGGTGAATTGAGGGTAGTGGTTCCTTACAGATAGAGTTTTCTGTTTTCTAAACTCCCCAAGAAAGTTAAAAAGTTGTATTTCCCTAAAAATTTGAGTTACTGACAATGATTTACACTTCTTTTGAAAAACAAAAACAAAAACAAAAACAAACAAAAAACAACATATTACCCTGAAGTAGAAGCATCAGTTCAGTTCAATTCAGTCCCTCAGTCGAGTCCGACTCTTTGCAACCCCATGAATTGCAGCACACCAGGCCTCCCTGTCCATCACCAACTCCCAGAGTTCACTCAGACTTACATCCATCGGGTCGGTAATGCCATCCAACCATCTCATCCTCTCTCGTCTCCTTCTCCTCCTGCCCCTAATCCCTCCCAGCATCAGAGTCTTTTCCAATGAGTCAACTCTTCCCATGAGGTGGCCAAACTACTGGAGTTTCAGCTTTAGCATCATTCCTTTCAAAGAACACCCAGGGCTGATATCCTTTAGAATGGACTGGTTGGATCTCCTTGCAGTCCAAGGGACTCTCAAGAGTCTTTTTCAACACCACAGTTCAAAAGCATCCATTCTTCGGCGCTCAGCCTTCTTCACAGTCCAACTCTCACATCCATACATGACCACAGGAAAAACCATAGCCTTGACTAGACGGACTTTTGTTGGCAAAGTAATGTCTCTGCTTTTGAATACGCTATCTAGGTTGGTCATAACTTTCCTTCCAAGGAGTAAGCGTGTTTTAATTTCATGGCTGCAGTCACCATCTGCAGTGATTTTGAAGCCCCCCCCCCCAAAAAAAAGTCTGACACTGTTTCCACTGTTTCCCCATCTATTTCCCATGAAGTGGTGGGACCGGATGCCATGATCTTCATTTTCTGAATGTTGAGCTTTAAGCCAACTTTTTCACTCTCCACTTTCACCTTCATCAAGAGGCTTTTTAGTTCCTCCTCACTTTCTGCCATAAGGGTGGTGTCATCTGCATATCTGAGGTTATTGATATTTCTCCCGGAAATCTTGATTCCAGCTTGTGCTTCTTCCAGTCCAGCATTTCTCATGATGTACTCTGCATATAAGTTAAATAAGCAAGGCGACAATATACAGCCCTGACCTACTCCTTTTCCTATTTGGAACCAGTCTGTTGTTCCATGTCCAGTTCTAACTGTTGCTTCCTGACCTGCATACAGATTTCTCAAGAGGCAGGTTAGGTGGTCTGGTATTCCCATCTCTTTCAGAATTTTCCACAGTTTATTGTGATCCACACAGTCAAAGGCTTTGGCATAGTCAATAAAGCAGAAATCCATGTTTTTCTGTAACTCTCTTGCTTTTTCCATGATCCAGCGAATGTTGGCAATTTGATCTCTGGTTCCTCTGCCTTTTCTAATAGAGTTTTGCTAAGAAAATGCGCTGGTCATAGCAAACACCCTCTTCCAACAACACAAGAGAAGACTCCACACATGGACATCACCAGATGGTTCACACCGAAATCAGATTGATTATGTTCTTTGCAGCCAAAGATGGAGAAGCTCTATACAGTCAACAAAAACAAGACCAGGAGCTGACTGTGGCTCAGATCATGAATTCCTTATTGCCAAATTCAGACTTAAATTGAAGAAAGTAGGGAAAACCACTAGACCATTCAGGTATGACCTAAATCAAATCCCTTATGATTATACAGTGGAAGTGAGAAATATATTTTAAGGGCCTAGATCTGATAGATAGAGTGCCTGATGAACTATGGTCAGGGGTTTGTGACATTGTACAGGAGACAGGGATCAAGACCATCCCCATGGAAAAGAAATGCAAACAAGCAAAATGGCTGTCTGGGGAGGCCTTACAAATAGCTGTGAAAAGAAGAGAAGTGAAAAGCAAATTAGAAAAGGAAAGATATAAGTATCTGAATGCAGAGTTCCAAAGAATAGCAAGAAGAGATTAAAAAAGCCTTCCTTAGTGATCAATGCAAAGAAATAGAGGAAAACAACAGAATGGGAAAGATCTCTTCAAGAAAATTAGAGATACCAAGGGAACATTTCATGCAAAAATGGGCTCGATAAAGGACAGAAATGGTATGGACCTAACAGAAGCAGAAGATATTAAGAAGAGCTGGCAAGAATACACAGAAGAACTGTACAAAAAAGATCTTCACAACCCAGGTAATCATGATGATGTGATCACTCACCTAGAGCCAGACATCCTGGAATGTGAAGTCAAGTGGGCCTTAGGAAGCATCACTACGAACAAAGCTAGTGGAGGTGTTGGAATTCCAGTGGAGCTATTTCAAATCCTGAAAGATGATGCTGTGAAAGTGCTGCACTCAATATGCCAGCAAATTTGGAAAACTCAGCAGTGGCCACAGGACTGGAAAATGTCAGTTTTCTTTCCAATCCCAAAGAAAGGCAATGCCAAAGAATGCTCAAACTACCACACAATTACAGTCATCTCACATGCTAGTAAAGTAATGCTCAAAATTCTCCAAGCCAGGCTTCAGCAATATGTGAACCATAAAGTAGAAGCATAGTAGTTACTTATTTTTTGTGTGTGAGTACATGCATCTGTACGTGCTAAGTTTTGTCAGATTTAGTCATATCCTTGCTCTTTCTCAAAAGCTGAGAGTATTGAGTCTGACCTTGTTGAAGTCCTCAGCTATCTTTCTTGCCCAGCTGATGTGGAAAACATGTAGTGTCCTGTCAAGTATGCTGGAAGGAAAATCAATGAACAGTATACATTTATTAAGGACCTACTTTGTGTACACATTTTGCTAAGTGCTATGAAATGTAAAAATAGATTATAACTAGCGCCTTTATCCTCAAAGTATAATTGGAAAGAATAAAAAAAAAAAAAAGAAAAGAGGTTTTGAGGCAATACCATTGTTTTAAACTTGAGGGTTTAGAGCACAAGACAATGAAGGATATGTTGACTAGTAGTGAGAGGACATCCAGAAGGGGATTCTGGCTGAGCACAAAAGAGGGAGTAAGCTTGCATCCTGAGAGTGGAGATGGCTGGGAGGGGGAAGTAGATTGTGAAGAACCTTTAACATTAAGCAAGAAATTTTGGTTTTACTATATAAGTTGTGAATAGAAGAATATATCAATGAACTGTTTCTTGAAGGGAGGAGAAATATTTCAGAAATGTATGAGCTTGCAGCTATGTGCCTCACTGAAGATTTTGTGACTCGTGAAACCTTCCTGTCCTAGTCTTTGTTATTGTTGTTGTTGCTCAGTTGCTAACTCATGGCCAACTCTTTTGAGACCACATGGGCTGTAGCCCACCAGGCTCCTCTGTCCATGGGTTTCTCCAGGCAAGAATACTGGAGTGGGTTGCCATTTCCTCCTTCAGAGGATCTTCCTGACCCGGGGATTGAACCCTGTCTCCTGTGTCTCCTGTACTAGCATGCAGATTCTTTACCACTGTGCCACCTTGTGCAGAGGCTGAGACAAGGGCTTGCATAGAAGTGGTTTATTTTGAGGAGTTACCTGAGGAATCAGGAGGGAAGGATAAGGAGGAAGGCAGTAGAGAGGAGGGAAAGCCAATGCACCTTCAATACTAAGCGTGCCCCACATAGTGAACTTCTGAGGAGCTATCCTGCAGAATCATTACACACGGGCTGGAAGAGGGGAACATTTATGCACAAGTGTTTCATAGAATATTAACTCCCTCATTCTTTCCATTGCATTTGTGTGCTTGCTGCTGAGTCAGAAAGTCCAAGAACAGATGTGAAAAATCCATGTTAGAGCTGAGGGTAGATGCTCTCATGTTAGAGTTTGTCAAAGGTAGTGCCAGAAAAAACTGCAGTTGGAGTTGGGCTGAGAAAACCTGACCCCGAGAAGGGCACGGGGTGTTAGATGCATTTGTCATTTCAGGCTGATGGGAGCAGGGCCTGTAAAAGTCTTAAACTATTACAAAATAAATTCATATTTATTATTGGCAAAATTACTGTTTTAATATAGGCTAACACATTGTTGCTTAGAAAGTATTTGGCATATCTTGTAATGAAAAATTAAAATGGTTTGTTATGAATGTCATATTTCTCAAAGCCTAATATGATGCCTGGCACAGAGCAGATGTTCAGTACTATATAAGGAAGGATTGAGTACATCAATTCAGGTAAATGTGTGCTTCAAAATGCATTGAAAATTATATTCCTCAGTACAGCTGGGATAGTGTGGTGCCAAGGAGTAGAGGAAAGGGTTTTTAGTGCAAAAAGTTTATTTTGAAAATATTTATGAAATGCACCAAGGGAAAACAGTAGTTTATCTTTAAATCAAATTATTTCATAAGTTATTTCAAATTGTATTTGATTTGTATTTGAAGTAATGGGGGTTTTTTTCTTTTAAAATTAAACCCTCTACCTATGTCTAAAATGTTCTATAATCTGTAGTGAACAGGAATAGCCTTATATATCAATGTAAATGCAAAAAAAAAACAAAAAACAAAAAACAAACAAAAAAAACCCTAAATAGTCACACAAAGAATTAATAAAAAGTCTCTTTAGTAAAGTTTCAATCTGTTTCCATATCACATATACCACTCACAGTATTATTTGTAAATATTATGGTAAGTGAAAATTTTCAAGATGTGGAATTGTATCATTTCCATTCTCCTCTGCAATTAGAAGAGGAAAAGACAGAAGTAGTGACAGATTTCCTCTTCTTGGGCTCTAAAATCACTGTGGATGATGACTGCAGCCATGAAATCATAAGATGATTGCTTCCTGGAAATTGCTTCCAGGAAAGCTATGACAACCTAGATGGTGTGTTGAAAAGCGGAGATATCACTCTGACGACAAAGGTCCGCATAATCAAGGCTATGATCTTCTCAGTGGTCACGTACGGTTGTTAGAGCTGGACAATAGAGAAGGCAAAACGCCAAAGTATTGATGCCTTCAAACTGTGGTGCTGGAGAAGACTCCTAAAAGTCCAGCAATCTTAAAGGAAATCAACCCTGAATACTTGTTGGAGGGACTGATGCTGAAGCTGAAGCTCCAGTATTTTGGTCATCTGATGTGAACAGCCAACTCTTTGGAAAAGTCCCTGATGCAGGGAAAGATTGAGGGCAGAAGGAGAAGAGAGCATCAGAGGATGAGATGGCTGGATGGCATCACCAATGCAATGGATATTAATTTGGGAAAATTTCTGGAGAGGGTGAGGGACAGGGAGGCCTGGTGTGGTATAGTCCATGGGGTCACAAAGAGTCAGACATGACTGAGTGACTGAACAACAAAGGGAAAAATGTACTGAATGCCTGTTGTGTCACTAAGATTCAGAAAGCTATAGTGGATCAGATGGGCAGCAGACTATCAAACAGTGACCATGACCTTTTCTTGTTTCAAGTTTGGCTTTGGGAAATATTTTGGAGCTTCTTCCCAGTCCAACCACTGAGCTGGTCTTTGCTAGTTATATAAAACCCACTTTTCATTACATATCACAATCTGAGAAATGGTTCATAGTTGTTGCACAGAATGAGAGAAGATCACACTCAAAATGACAATTTTTTAAATTTCTAGTCAGCTCATGAGGCACCATTTATCAAGCTTTTTCACCTTTCCAATTTGCTTCAAATGCTTAACAACCATAGAATGGTCCACAATTGAGTTCTTTGGAGACTTCTCATATAGTTGTAAGAGGATCCATTTCTATGATGGCGCTCAGTTGGTTGTTGTCAACTTGCGATGGTCAGCCACTACACTCCTCATCTTCAAGGAACTCATCTCCTTTGCAAAACTTCTTGAAACACCACTGCACTGTACGTTCATTAGCAATTCCTGGGTCAAATGTATTGTTTGCAAGTTGTTTGCAAATTGTTGCAAGTTGCCTCTGCTGCTTTATGACCCATTTTGAACTTGAATAAGAAAATCACTCAAATTTGCTTTTTTGTATAAATAAATATAGAATACACAACAAGTAATAAGTCATTACTAACAAAAAATAAAGTGAGAAGTGCACAATAAAATGATGTATAACAAAACCACATTTATTTAAAAATGTATTCCAATATTAAATGGCAAAGTTGAATAATGCAAAGCTGCATTTACTTTTGTACCAACTTAAAAAAAAAAAGATTCCACATACAAGCAATATCATATGACCTTTGTCTTTGGCTTATTTCACTTAGTACGATAATCTCTAGGTTCATTCAAGTTGCTGCAAATGGTATTACTTCATTCTGACTGAGTAGTATTTCATAAAGTATGTGTACCACATCTTTTTTATCCATTACTCTGTCAATGGACATTTGCTTCCATGTCTTGATTATTGTAAGTAGTGCTGCAATGAACATTTGGGTGCATGTATCTACCTTTTTGAAGCATGGTTTTCTCCGGATGTATGCCCAGGAGTGGTATTGGAGAATCATGTGTTAGCTCTCTTTTTTTAAGGAACCTCTATACTCTTCTCCATAGTGGCTGCATCAATTTACATTTCTACCAACAGTGTAGGAAAGTTCGTTTTTCTCCACATCTTCTCAAGCATTTATTTGTTGACTTTGAATGATGGCCATTCTGACTGGTGTGAAGTGATATGTTATTGTAGTTTTGATTTGCATTTCTCTAATTGTTGGACTTCCCTGGTAGCTCAGACAGTAAAGAATCCACCTGCAATGCAGGAGACACTAGTTTGATCCCATATTTGGTGGCTCAGAGGGTAAAGCATCTGCCTGCAATGCAGGAGTCCTGGGTTTGATTCCTGGGTGGGGAAGATCCCCTGGAGAAGGAAATGGCAACCAGCTTCAGTATTCTTGCCTGGAAAAGCCCATGGATGGAGAAGCCTGGTAGGCTACAGTTCATGGGGTTGCAAAGAGTCAGACACGACTGAGCGACTTCACTTTCACTTTTCACTTTCTGAAGAAGAAAATGGCTACTGACTCCAGTGTTCTTGCTTAGAAAATCCCATGGACAGAGGAGCCTAGCGAGCTAAAGTCCATGGGGGTCACAAAGAGTCAGACTTGACTGAGCAACTAACACTTTCACTTTCTCTAATAGTTCATGAGGTTGAGCAATTTTCATGTACCTTTTGGCCATCTATATGTCTTCTTTCTGAAGGTGAGGCTTCAGAGCTACAGAGCCAGGTATGTTTGGGGCAGAGAGTAGACTCTGGGCCCTTGTTCCTGAACATTAATGGATTGCAACGAACCAATTCTATTAACATTTCTGTCAGCTTCAGAACTTTAAGTTTTAGTTGTCTCTTCAGAGATATGTTTGCTGGTTTAAATCCTTCAGTACTGTGTGGATTTGCAAGCTCCCAGGGTATCCAGTGCTTATAAATATAAGTAATAGGAGACTCTTATTTTCCAGGGAGGTTAATTTTAATTTCAAGTCATCTTAACCCTTATAACACTGAATGGTTTAATTTTAATGGAGTAATTTATATCAGACAAGATATCACCAGGGAACCATGTGAAAAATGATTTCTTTTTGTCTCAGATTGTATTTTTTCAGGATTCTGAAGAAATTAGGAAAATGAAGACAGAGCCGGCCAATGACTGTTTATGCAGCACTGTAAAACCCTTCATCATTCCATCTAACATATTTATTTTAAACCTTATATCCCAGTGCTTAATGAAATTGTATCTTTCACATGCAGTCTTATATTTTGTTATCAGAAGTCTCACATTTAAGAAAATAACTGCTTTGAATATTAGAGGTCAGCACCCAATTGTGAAATGTGATATAGCAAACCAGCTTTAAATATAGATTCTTTCCTACTTTTATGCATAATATGTTCATAAAAATTGAATGTTGACAATTTGTGAAAAATATATATTAAGCAGAAGTGTTTTAAAATACTAAAATTTCACAATATAATCTTCCTTTTTAGATAAAATCTTTTTGATCTAAGGAGATGGCATCACCACCTACTTATTTACTCAAACCATTTGTATGGGTAATCATCCTTGAGTCTTCATTTTCCTGTACCACCACTCCAGCAAATCTCTGTAGATTTGTTTACAAAATATAACCATTCACTTTTCTATTTTCAGAACTTCTACTCTGCTCCAAACATCATCTTTCATGTAGACTGTGATAACAGACTTCTATTCTATCTTCCTGTGTCTACTTTTGTCTTCCTTTTTATATACAATTCACCCAACAGCCAGAAAAATCTCAAAACTTAAATGAGAAAATGTATTTCCACTATTCCAAACTCTCTAGTGAATTAACATCACAGTCTAAGTAAAATCCAAATGCTTTACCAAATCAAAGACTCTTCTGTGATCCAGGAACATGAGAAATTTGGCCATCCTGAACTTTGCTTCTCTTTTGACCATGGCTGATCTCTTTCTTTTCTTTTCCCCTTCTTTCCTCCATAAGCATTTCTAGTATTAGAAATTCCTCCATAAGCATCTACTAGCTTCTGTGCCAAGCAATGAGATCCCCATGACTGGAATTTTCTTACCTATCAGAACATTTTATTTGTGATAATAAACAATACTTTGTGTGCTTACTAGACATTTGTGTATGTTCTTAGGTGAAATACTTTTCATATATTTTATCTATATTTTATTGTCAAAATTGAGTTGTAAGTCTTCTTTATATATTATATATTCTGAAAGTAAGGTGTTTGCTTGATATATTTTTGCAAAAACTTTATCATATTTTATGACTTGCCTTTTGGTTCTGGTAAGGATGGTTTTCAGAAAGAGCTTTAAATTTGATGTTTATTTTATCACATTTTCTTTCAAAACATTTTACGTTTTTTTGTGTGCTACTTAAAAATTCATTGCCTAACCTGATGTCAAGTGGGCCTTAAGAGCCATTACTATGAACAAAGATAGTGGAGGTGATGGAATTCCTGCTAAGCTATTTCAAATCCTAAAAGATGATACCATTAAAGTGCTGCACTCAATATGCCAGAAAATTTGGAAAACTCATCTGTGGCCACAGGACTGAAAAAGGTCAGTTTTCATTCTAATCCCAGAGAAGGGAAATTCCAAAGAATGTTCAAACTACTGAACAATTGCACTCATTTGTGAGTTCTAGAAAGGTAATGCTCAAAATTCTTCAAGCTAGGCTTTAACAATAAGTGAACCCAGAACTTTCAGATGTATAAGCTGGATTTAGAAATGGCAGAGGAACCAGAGATCAAATTACCAATATTTATTGGATCATAGAAAAAGCAAGGGAATTCCAGAAAAACATCTACTTCTGCTTCATTGACTACACTAAAGTTTTTACAGTGTGGATCACAAGAAAACTGTCAAAAATTCTTAAAGAGATGGGAGTACCTGACACCTGACCTGCCTCCTGCGAAACCTGTATGCAGGTCAAGAAGCAACAGTCAGAACTGGACATGGAACAATGGACTGGTTCAAAATTGGGAAAAGAGTCCATCAAGGCTGTATAGTTTCACCCTGCTTATTCAACTTACATGCAGAATACATCATGCAAAATAACAGGCTGGATGAAATTCAACCTAGAATCAAGATTGCTGGGAGAAATACCAGTAACCTTATATATACAGATAACTCCACCCTAATGGCAGAAAGCATAGAGGAACTAAAGAGCCTCCTGATGAAGGTGAAAGAGGAGAGTGAAAAGCTGGCTTATAACTCAACATACAAAAAACTAAGATCATGGCATCCGGTCCCATCACTTCAAGGCAAATAAATGGGGAAAAATAGAAAGAATGACAGACTTTTATTTTCTTGGGCTTCATATCACTGCAGATTGTGACTGAAGCCATGAAATGAAAAGATGCTTGCTCCTTGGAAGATACAAAGAGTCAACTCATTGGAAAAGACCCTGATGCTGGGCAAGATTGAAGGCAGGAGGATAAGGGGAAGACAAAGGATGAGATGGTTGAATGGCATCACTGATTCAATGGACATGAGTTTGAGCAAACTCTGGGAGACAGTGAGAGACAGGCAAGCCTGGTATGCTGCAGTCCATGGGGTCACAAAGAGTTGAACAGAACTGAGTGACTGAACCACAACCTGATGTCACATAGATTTTCTCCTATGCTTTCTTTTGAAGTTTCATAATTTTAGTTTACTACCTATTTTGACTTAAGTTCTGCATTTGCTGAGGAGGTTAAAGTTTATCTTTTTCCATACCCATATTCAGTGGTATAATCATTTTGTGATGTATGTAAATCACAACATTATGCTGTACACCCTAAATTCATATAGTGCTGTATGTCAATTATATCTCAGTACAACTGGAAAGAAGAAAACATAACAGTAACACATAAGGAAAGTTAAATGTGATAGAAAACAAATAAATCTAGTTCACTAGTTTTAAATATTCTTTCAAAGCAAAGAGAAGGACACTTTCAAATTATTAAAATGAAACCTCAACAAATAAATGCAAAATTATAAAAAGATAAACAAGAAAAAAGATAACCAATTATTCTTGCATCTCTTGTTGAAAGAATATATTTTTCTCAGTTAATTAACTTATCACCTTTGTCAAAAATCAATTTATTGTATACACATGGGTCTATTTCTGGGCTCTCTAATCTGTTCCATCAATGAATTGGTCTACCCTTATATCAAGATCATATTGTCTTGAGTACTGTATCTTTAAGGTAAGCCTTAACATTAGTCAATGTAAGTGCTTCAACTTTGTTCTTACTTTCCAAAATTATTTTGGTTTTTCTTGGTGTTTTTTGCATTTCCATATAAATTTAAAAATAAAGTTATCAATTTTCTGCATCCATTGAAGTGATCATATGTTTTATCCTTTATTATGGTGAATTATTTTGATTGGTTTCTTAAGCATTAAACCAACTTTGAATTCCCAGGATTGACTTCCACATCATTATAATGAATTCTCTTTTTGCATTTTTATTGGATTTAATTTGCTAATGTTTTCTTTCAAATTTTTTGTAGCTGTATTCATGAGGAACATCAGCCTGTGGTTTTCTTTTCCTGTGGTGTCTTTATGTATTTTTGAAATCAAGATAACATTAACCTCATAAAATGATTTAGAATCATTCCCTTTTCTCTTTTCTGAAAGTGTAGGATTGAAATTTCTTAAATGTTTGGAAAATTTCAATGGTACAATCTGAGCCTAAGGAATTGTGCAAGTGTGTATGTACTGGATGGAGGAGAATATTAATTATGAATTCAATTTTTTAAATTTATATAGGACAATACAAGTTTTCTACTTCTTCTTGGATGATTTTTGGTAGTTTGTATCATTAAAGAATGTGTCCATTTTGATTTATTGTCATAAAATTTTTCACTATATTACCTTATTGTCCTTTTAAAGTCTGAAGGCTCTTGATTCCTGTTGATAGTAATATATGCCTTATCTTTCCTTCCTTCCTTCTTCCCTACATCCTTGCCTCCTTTCTTCCCTTCTTTTTTCTTTATCTTTCTCCCTCTGGTTAAACATTCATTTCACTGATTCCCTCCCACCAAATATTTTACTTTCATTGATTATTGTTTTTGCTTTCTATTTCATTGATTTCTGCTCTTATATTTATTTCTGAATTTCTGCATGTCTTGGGCTTAATTTAATTTGTTTTTTAGTTTCTTAGAATAGAAGTTTAGGTCCTTCATTTCAGACATTTTTTCCCTAATATAAGCTTTTAGTGCTAAGCATTTCCCTAGAAACATTGCTCTAGCTACAGCTTATAAATTGTGATATATTTTTATTATCATTGATCATTTAATTTTTATTCAATGCAATATTTAATGAAAATATGTTGTTTAATTTCCAAACATCTGGATTTTTTCTGGAAACATTATTGCTGTGTTTTAATTTAATTATAGTGGAGTTAGATAATGTATTTTATTTGTTTTCAAACTTTTTAAAATTTATGGAGGCTTTTCTTATTACTCAAAATATAGTGATCCTAGTAAATGTACCCATGCATTTGAAAAGGATGTCGTTCTCTTATTTGGGGATGTAGAGTCTTATAAATGTGAATTCAGTCAAGATATTTGATAGTGCTATTCAGATTTTTCATGTCTGTTAATTTTTGCCTAATTATTTAATAAATTGTGTAGAATATGGGTGTTAAAATCTTCATGTAAAATTGTGAAATGTTATAATTTTCTCCTCAATTCTGTTCAGTTCTCATCTATTTTAAGCTTATGTTATTAGGTACTTGTATATTTATGATTGTTATCTTTTCCTGATTGACACTTTACTACCAAGTGCCCCTCTTTTTGTCTTAAGATCTACTTTCTTTGACATATATATGTATGGTATATCTTTTCCATTCATTTGCTTATAGCCAGTCTAGCTTTATATCTTAAAGCAGGTGTCCCCAGCCTCCGGGATTTCATGCCTGATGATCTGAGGTGGAGCTGATGTAATATAATGAGCTAGTGTACAATAAATGTAATGCACTGAAATCAACCCAAAACCATCCCCACCCCATGGTCTACGGAAAAATTATCTTCCACAAAACTGGTACCGGATGCCAAAAAGATTGGGGACCGCTGCTTAAAGTATGTCTCTTGTAGGCAGAATAAAGCAGGATTAAAAACAAAAAAGCATCTAGTTAACTTTTAATGTAATAATTAATATTTTCATAGTTGAGTCTAATATTTTAATATTATTTAACTTGCCTTTTTTAGTTTTGTTTCTCTATTCCTTTGTTCCTTATTTAAAAAAAATAATCTTTGGATTTTTTTAAAGAATTTCACTTAAAATTTCCTGGAAAACTTTGGGTTATATTTCTACATTTTAAATGATTGCCTTATAGGTTAACAACATACATCATTAAATATTCATAGACCACTTACAGTTAACACATGTTACTTGAGATAAATTACAGACATCTTGCAAACACATAGATCAATTTTCCTTCCTTTTTTAGTTGATAAATATATACATATATATGTATATAATCTGTGTAGTAAAAATGTATCTGTATTATATAAACACATTTTAAAATCCTAAAAGAAAATATTTTAAATTTTATATTAAACATTGTATGATTTACCAAAAAACAAATTTGTAAAATAATATCATATAAGAAACTAATCACCTGTCCAGGTTTGATGGAGGGTACAGGATGCTTGGGGCTGGTGCACTGGGATGACTCAGAGGGATGGTACGGGGAGGGAGGTGGGAGGGGGGTTCAGGATGGGGAACACGTGTACATCCGAGGCGGATTCATGTTAATGTATGGCAAAACCAATACAATATTGTAAGTAATTAGCCTCCAATTAAAATAAATACATTTAAATTAAAAAAAGGCAACATGAAAAATAACTTGCACTTATCTAGATTGTTACCATTTCCATATTTACCATTTGTCCAGATATTTAGCAGCTGTTTATTCTTTTTTGGAAATCTTAGTTTGAATCTGGTATCACCTTCCTTTAGATTGAAAATTTTCCTTTAGTATCTATTTACTGCAGATTTGTATCTCTTGATTCCCTGAAAATGCCTTTATTTTCTCTTTCCTCCTTTTCCCCCAGTTTATTGAGGTATAATTGACAAATAAAAATTGTATATGTTTTAAGTGAACAACGTGATGGTTAGATAGACATATGCCCTTGAAATGGTTACCACAATAAAGTTCATTTTTGCATTTGTCACCTCACATAATTCATTTTTTGTTTCTTTTGGTGTGATGAGGACATTTAGGATTTACTCTCAACAAATTTCAAGTATACATATTAATAATTATCATCATCATGTTTTACATGAGATTTCAAGGATTTATTGATCTTATAATGGAAAATTTTTACCCTTTAAACAACAGCTTCTCATCATTTTCCATCACCTCAATCTGCCCCAGACCCTGGTAATCACTGGTATAGTCTCTGGTTATGTGAGCTTGACTTTTCATACTGCACATATAAGTGAGATTGCACAGTATTAATCTTTCTCTGCTTGATTTATTTCACTTAGCATAAGTCTTTGGCTCCATCCATGTTGATGAAAATGTCAAGATTTTCTTCATTTTTGTGGTTGAATAATATCCCATTATCTGCCTATCTATCTATCTTAATCTTTCCTCTTTCCTATATTGGGTGGGTTTTTTGTCCTTTTTATTTTTTTTTGGTCTTAAGTTTATCCTATTTTTATTTCAGAATTTTATACTGGAATTTCCATTTCATTCATTAGATTTCATTGTTTCTGTTTCTTGGCTGATGCTTTCTATTATTTTGCTTTTATTTTTACTTATTGGAAACATGTTTTGTTTTAGTTCACAGAGAGCAATTATAATAACTTCTTTATGATCCACATCCATTTATTTCAATATCTAGTTTATTTAGCTGTCAGATTGAATAGATTTTCTATCCTCTTGAGAAAGGGTTTCATTTTCTTGGTTCTTTTTATTTCAGTTAATTTTGGATGGTATTTTGGACATTATGAATGTTATGCTTTGGAGATTCTGGAGTGTGTATTTTCTCCAGTGAGCATTTCTTTTGTCCTATAGGGTCAATTTCTTTTGGCTGGAATTGAACTGCAAACTCTGCCTCTTGGGTGGCATCTTTTATCTAAGTCTAGGTCTTTGTCTTTAGCCGAGTTACTTTGAGTCTATTCTGAGCCTGCTTGGGTTAGAAATTGAGAATTGAAAAAGTTTGAGGATTCCCCTCTCTGATTCTTTCCATTTTGGAATCCCCCCCCCCCCCATTCTCTTCAGCATTTATGGTTTTCCAGTTTCAATATTTTCTCCAGGTTAGAAATGCTGTAGACTTTAACACAAATGTCTTTGTTGCCACTGTGTAAACAGTGTGGACTGAATTTAGTTCAAGGTTAAATGCCTAGTAAATAGATGGGGAAACAGTGGAAACAGTGGCTGACTTTATTTATTTATTTGGCTCCAAAATCACTGCAGATGGTGATTGCAGCCATGAAATTAAAAAATGCTTACTCCTTGGAAGGAAAGTTATGACTAACCTAGACAGCATATTTAAAAGCAGAGACATTACTTTGTCAACAAAGGTCTGTCTAGTCAAGGCTATGATTTTTCCAGTAGTCATGTAAGGATGTGAGAGTTGGACTATAAAGAAAGCTGAGCACTGAAGAATTGATGCTTGAATGGTGGTGTTGGAAAAGGCTCTTGAGAGTCCCTTGGATTGCAAGGAGATCCAACCAGTCCATCCTAAAGGAAATCAGTCCTGGGTGTTCATTGAAAGGACTGATGTTGAAGCTGAAACTCCAATACTGTGGCCACCGGATGCAAAGAGCTGGCTCATTTGAAAAGACCCTGATGCTGGGAAAGATTGAGGGCGGGAGGAGAAGGGGACGACAGAGGATGAGATGGCTGGATGGCATCACCGACTCAATGGACATGAGTTTGGGAAACTCCGGGAGTTGGTGATGGACAGGGAGACCTAGCCGTGTTGTGGTTCATGGGGTCACAAAGAGTCGGACACGACTGAGTGACTGAACTGAACTGAAACTTACTTACCCCCGTGTAGCTCCCATCTTTCTTTCTCAAGTTATTAATGCACTTCTGAAGAGCTTATTTTTATTGCTCTCTGGTACTTTCAGAAAATTGCTTTTTATGTTACGTCCAAGTTTTACAGTTGTTTTTGGCAGCAGGGAGACAATATTTTGTGTTATGCTAAATATTAAGTATTTTTGAGACAAAAACAACATATACTCATGGTGTCACTATGGCATCTTCTAGATGTTCAATGTATTTCTGCTAGATTTAGCTGATATTAAACCACAATGACTTACATATCTGTGGGCTTCCCTGGTGGTTCAACGGTAAAGAATCCCCCTGCCATACAAGGGCTGCTGGAGACATGAGTTCTACCCCTGGGTTGGGAAGATCCTCTGGAGAAGGGCATGGCAACCCACTCCAGTATTCTTGCTTGGAGAATCCAATGGACAGAGTTGCCTGGAAGGCTACAGTGCATAGGATCACAAAGAGTTCAAAACAAGTGATGTGACTGTAGACACAAGCATGACTTAAATATATGCAATAGAGAAAAGATCTATCAGCTAGAGGAAAGACAAAAGGAGCTCAGAAATGCTAACCTATGCTCTCTTAATTCAATAGCATAAAACTATGTTTGAGTCTCATAAATACAAAATCTCCTCAAGATGACAAATTTGTAAATTTTGGATCTCTTAGTGGCTGCCCTTTTTATTTAACTTGATCTCATTTTTAAAAAACTGTATTGACAGAAAATATAGAATATATATTAAATATATTGATGCATTTTTTTCCAGGATTTTGAGAACCTTTACGGATGAAAGTGTATAGCAAATGATAAAGGTGGCATAGGAGAATTAAAGGAGGTAAGACCTTTAATTAAAGGAGGTAAGACCCATCTAAGCACACCACAGACTTAGAAAGAAAATTACCCTCTTACTTCATCAATGCAGATCATCTCTGTTATTACTGATGAGTGGGACTCATGAGCTCAGAATCTGAGGTCATTAAGAAAAATTGTAGCTTCCTATGTCAAAGCCATCAATACAGAGTGAAAAAGTTTAGATTTTCTGCACTCTGTAATAGAAGACTTCATTTTGAATATAAGGGTTATGTATGCTGAGACATTTGAAAACGTTATTGGTCTTATTACGGTATACACATGTGTACTCTGACTTCTCATTGTCTCTTCACTGACTAATTTGGTAATGACAGCATATATATTGGATGTATTAGAAGTTAAATCATTGATCTCCCAATAAAACTGCCTGTATCTCTACTGTGCTTGAAGGCAATGTTTACATTATTCATTTTTTACAAAGTTGGAATCCTTTTGCAAAGTCAGTTAGGGGTTAGCTTTTATTTAGAAATGGATTGAGAGGAAGTTTTAGGATTAAAACAAAGAAAATGAAAGTAAAAGTTTTTTTTGACTCACAAATAATAGTTGATTAAATTATTCAATTATAACCTTATAATTATCCAACTATGTAAGCTTTGGGTGTTAGTTCTAAAAAGTCTTGTAGGTCTTCATAGAACCATTCAACTTCAGCTTCTTCAGCGTTACTGGTTGGGGCATAGACATGGATTACTGTGATATTGAATGGTTGCCTTGGAAATGAACAGAGATCATTCTGTCGTTTTTGAGATTGCACCCAAGTACTGCATTTCAGACTCTTTTGTTGACAATGATGGCTACTACATTTCTTCTAAGGGATTCCTGCCCGCAGTAGTAGATATAATGGTCATCTGAGTTAAATTCACCCATTCTAGTCCATTTTAGTTCGCTGATTCCTAGAATGTCGATGTTCACTCTTGCCATCTCCTGTTTGACCACTTCCAATTTGCCTTGATTCATGGACCTGACATTCCAGGTTCCTATGCAATATTGCTCTTTACAGCATCAGACCTTGCTTCTATCACCAGTCACATCCACAACTGGGTATTCTTTTTGCTTTGGCTCCATCCCTTCATTCTTTCTGGAGTTATTTCTCCACTGATCTCCAGTACCATACTGGGCACCTACTGACCTGGGGAGTTCCTCTTTCAGTATCCTATCATTTTGCCTTTTCATACTGTTCATGGGGTTCTCAAGGCAAGAATACTGAAGTGGTTTGCCATTCCCTTCTCCAGTGGACCACATTGTTTCAGACCTCTCCACCATGACCTGCCCATCTTGGGTGGCACCACAGGGCATGGCTTAGTTTCATTGACTTAGAAAAGGCTGTGGTCCAAGTGTGATTAGATTGACTAGTTTTTGTGATTATGGCTTCAGTGTGTCTGCCCTCTGATGCCCTCTTGCTATACCTACTGTCTAACTTGGGTTATACATTAGCATACTTCTTGAATTGAATTCTCCACTTTCACTTTTTAATATATTTCCAATTCCTAACTAGTCTCTGGAAATTTAAAAAAGGGTGGTGGGAGGGTTGGTGATGTGTATGCCACAGATGGAGATGGAAAAGCTGCCCAGAAGACCTACAAGACCTTTTAGAACTAACATCCAAAAGAGGTGTCCTTTTCATTATAGGGGACTGGAATGCAAAAGTAGGAAGTCAAGAAACACCTGGAGTAACAGGGAAATTTGGCCTTGGAATACAGAATGAAGCAGGGCAAAGACTAATAGAGTTTTGCCAAGAAAACGCACTGGTCATAGCAAAAACCCTCTTCCAACAACACAAGAGAAGACTCTACACAGCGACATCACCAGATGGTCAACACCTAAATCAGATTGATCATATTCTTTGCAGCCAAAGATGGAGAAACTCTATACAGTCAACAAAAACAAGACCAGGAGCTGACTGTGGCTCAGATCATGAACTCCTTATTGCCAAATTCAGGCTTAAATTGAAGAAAGTAGGGAAAACCACTAGGCCATTCAGGTATGACCTAAATCAAATCCCTTATGATTATACAGTGGAAATGAGAAATAGATTTAAGGGCCTAGATCTGATACAGTGCCTGATGAACTTTGGACAGAGGTTCGTGACAGTGTACAGGAGACAGGGATCAAGACCATCTCCATGGAAAAGAAATGCAAACAAGCAAAATGGCTGTCTGGGGAGGCCTTACAAATAACTGTGAAAAGAAGAGAAGCAAAACGCAAAAGATAAAAGAAAAGATATAAGCATCTGAATGCAGAGTTCCAAAGAATAGCAAGAAGAAATAAGAAAGCCTTCCTCAGTGATCAATGCAAAGAAATAGAGGAAAACAACAGAATGGGAAAGACTAGACATCTCTTCAAGAAAATTAGAGATACCAAGGAAACATTTCATGCAAAGATGGGCTCAATAAAGGACAGAAATAGTATGATCTAACAAAAGCAGAAGATATTAAGAAGAGCTGGCAAGAATACTCAGAAGAACTGTACAAAAAAGATCTTCATGACCCAGATAATCACAATGGTGTGATCACTGACCTAGAGCCAGACATCCTGGAATGTGAAGTCAAGTGGGCCTTAGAAAGCATCACTACGAACAAAGCTAGTGGAGATGATGGAATTCCAGTTGAGCTATTTCAAATCCTAAAAGATGATGCTGTGAAAGTGCTGCACTCAATATGCCAGCACATTTGGAAAACTCAGCAGTGGCCACAGGACTGGAAAAGGTCAGTTTTCATTCCAATCCCAAAGAAAGGCAATGCCAAAGAATGCTCAAACTACCACACAATTGCATTCATCTCACACGCTAGTTAAGTAATGCTCAAAATTCTCTAAGCCAGGCTTCAGCAATGCGTAAACCATAAACTTCCAGATGTTCAAACTGGTTTTAGAAAAGGCAGAGGAACCAGAGATCAAATTGCCAACATCTGCTGGATCATGGAAAAAGCAAGAGAGTTCTAGAAAAACATCTATTTCTGCTTTATTGACTATGCTAAAGCCTTTGACTGTGTGGATCACAGTAAACTATGGAAAATTGTTCAAGAGATGGGAATACCAGACCACCTGATCTCCCTCTTGAGAAACCTATATGCAGGTCAGGAAGCAACAGTTAGAACTGGACATGGAACAACAGACTGGTTCCAAATAGGAAAAGGAGTACGTCAAGTCTGTATATTTTCGTCCTGCTTATTTAACTTATATGCAGAGTACATCATGAGAAACGCTGGGCTGGAAGAAGCACAAGCTGGAATGAAGATTGCCAGGGTAAATATCAATAACCTCAGATATGCAGATGATACCACCCTTATGGCAGAAAGTGAAGAGGAACTCAGAAGCCTCTTGATGAAAGTGAAAGTGGAGAGTGAAAAAGTTGGCTTAAAGCTCAACATTCAGAAAATGAAGATCATGGCATCTGGTCCCATCACTTCATGGGAAATAGATGGGGAAACAGTGGAAACAGTGTCAGACTTTATTTTTGTGGGCTCCAAAATCACTGCAGATGGTGACTGCAGCCATGAAATTAAAAGACTCTTACTCCTTGGAAGGAAAGTTATGACCAACCTAGATAGCATATTCAAAAGCAGAGACATTACTTTGCCAACAAAGGTCCATCTAGTCAAGGCTATGGTTTTTTAAGTGGTCATGTATGGATGTGAGAGTTGGACTGTGAAATAGGCTGAGTGCCAAAGAATTGATGCTTTTGAACTGAGGTGTTGGAGAAGACTCTTGAGAGTCCCTTGGACTGCAAGGAGATCCAACCAGTCCATTCTGAAGGAGATCAGCCCTGGGATTTCTTTGGTGGGAATGATGCTGAAGCTGAAACTCCAGTACTTTGGCCACCTCATGCGAAGAGTTGACTCATTGGAAAAGACTCTGATGCTGGGAGGGATTGAGGGCAGGAGGAGAAGAGGACAACAGAGGATAAGATGGCTGGATGGCATCACTGACTCAATGCACCGTGAGTCTGAGTGAACTCCGGGAGTTGGTGATGGACAGGGAGGCCTGGCGTGCTGCAATTCATGGGGTCCCAAAGAGTCAGACACTACTGAGCGACTGAACTGAACTGAACTGAAGATGAAGACTGGAAAGTTTGCTTTTAACCTGAGGCCTAGTAATAATGGACCATTCTTGCCTAGTATAAAGCTGCAAAGCCCATTTTATGAAACTGCCAAATGGGCCAGTTCTGAACTCAGCACAATTTAGAATATCACCTTACACCCACTGTAGCCATTTTCCCTTCCCATACTGCTAATATAACTAGCTGAACAATGTGGTACATTTATTTTGAGTTTCATCATGGAAATAAAGCATGTAAGGAGATAATAGTATTTGTATCTTCTATTTACAAGCTTTCTGATAGATACAAAGTCCTAATAAATTATTTCACTTGGTGAAAAATTATAATTAAAAAAGGCAAATAAATTATTTATTTAACAACAGTCCCAAAGTTTTTGAAATACTGTGCATATTTTTCTGCTATTGTTAGCTTTGTCAAACATAGGTCAAGATAAAATGGGCCTCAATTCTATTAAGGAATCCTGAAGAATTCATGAGCAACTAAGATGTCAACTCTCCTAAGTTCGCCCTTTGCTTTTTGTTTCTTCACAAATTTCTTCCATGTGTTATGACACCATTTAAATGATCTTTTTGAATGAAGTTTTTGTAAGACTTTTGAAAAAGTATGTTAATATTTATAAAATGAACTCCATCACTATTTATACAAAATCAACAAATCTGAGTATTTTTTAATGTTTATTTGTTTTGCTGTTTTTTAATGAAGGCTCTGGTACTGATTTGCAATTGTAAGTTAAGTAAATTACATAAAATTTTCTGATAATTCAGGGAGGAAATTTTTTGTTTTAGTTAACCTATTTTGTTTTGTTTTTTGTTTAGGTTAGTTAACCTTCAGAATAGCTAACACTTTTATGTAGCTTTTACTTGTTCAAATATAGGAAAAAGAGCATTTTTGGTTTTTTTGATATTTCATTAGAGATTTTTTTCTTGTGAACACTGACCATTAATGGGATCTAATTATTCAATTTAAATTAAATTATTTTTCTAATATAAATTACATAATCATAATCATGTAAGGGTTTATATTAGAAAGGAGGCAGATAAGGTGGTCTGGAATTCCCATCTCTTGAAGAATTTTCCAGTTTGTTATGATCCACACAGTCAAATGCTTTGGCATAGTCAATAAAGCAGAAGTAGATGTTTTTCTGGAACGCTCTTGCTTTTTCGATGATCCTTAAGATGTTGGCAATTTGATCTCTGGTTCCTCTGCCTTTTCTAAATCCAACCTGAACATCTGGAAGTTCACAGTTCATGTACTGTTGAAGCCTGGCTTGGAGAATTTTGAGCATTACTTTACTAGCGTGTGGGATGAGTGCAATTGTGCGGTAGTTTGAGCCTTTTGGGGCATTGCCTTTCTTTGGGACTGGAATGAAAATTGACCTTTTTCAGTCCTGTGGCCACTGCTGAGTTTTCCAAATTTGCTGGCATATTGAGTTCATCACTTTCACAGCATCGTCTGTTAGGATTTGAAATAGCTCCATTGGAATTCCATCACCTCCACTAGCTTTGTTTATAGTGATGCTTTCTTACAGCCCACTGGAGTTCACACTCCAGGATGTCTGGCTCTAGGAGAGTGATCACACCATTGTGGTTATCTGGGTCATGAAGATCTTTTTTGTACAGTTCTTCTGTGTATTCTTGCCACCTCATCTTAATATCTTCTGCTTCTGTTAGATCCATAACATTTCTGTCCTTTATTGTGCCCATCTTTGCATGAAATATTCCCTTGGTATCTCTAATTTTCTTGAAGAGATTTCTAATCTTTCCCATTCTATTTTTTTCCTCTATTTCTTTGCACTGATCACTGAGGAAGGCTTTTTTATCTCTGCTTGCTATTCTTTGGAACTCCGCATTCAAATGGATGTATCTTTCCTTTTCTCCTTTGCCTTTCGCTTCTCTTCTTTTCTCAACTATTTGTAAGGCTTCCTCAGACAACCATTTTGCCTTTTTGCATTATTTTTTCTTGGGTATGGTCTTGATCACTGCCTCTTATTTATTTTTGTACAGGAGACAGAGGGAGGCAGACATAAAAATAAGTTCTGGCAATTTTTACTGGGCCCAGCAGAAAGCAAGCAAGATGCTTAAACATAGTTTATCTATTCTACCTCTGCCTCCTCTGGATAATTTGGTTGTTTTATTCTTTTCTTTTTTGGAGGGGGGATAATATTGGTTCTTGGACATGATCTTTCAAGAGCTTGTTTTATGTACATAGATATATAGATCTAATTCATTTTGTATATATGAGATTTTATCTTAAGCACAGGGACTTAAATGGAGAACTTCAGTATTCTTTCCTGGAGAATTCCATGGACATAGGAGCCTGTTGAAGTACAGTCCATGGGGTCACAATGAGTCTGATGCAATTGAGCACTCAGCATATAATGTGTTAAGACAGGTGTAATAGACAAATACACAGAGAAGGGGTACATTATCCAGATTCATGGGACTGTGGTGGTCAGGAAAGGACTTTTTTACATATAGAATTCTCTGTACTTTTTAGCTCATGCCATGTAAAAGTCAGAGGATTCTGGGATATACTGAGAGTTATTAATTATGGACTCAGGTCACTGAAAATAATTTTCAAATCTGAATCAGCATATATAATTACACCTTATTTTAGCACTATCTACTCATGTATTCAACAAGTTGTTATTACATGTATATCATGTGAAGTATTTTTTTAGAATTTGGGGATATGGAAGTGAAAAGGAAAATTTTAAAATCTCATGAAACATACATTCTAAAGGAGGCAAGAGATTATGATTTGTGATTGGTTTCGAGAAACATTGTCCTTCTTGAAGTTTATTTGAATAAGTAAGCCATACCCAAAATTCAGGACCTTTATACTTGCTGATTTTTCTGCCTGGAACGATCCCCCAGGTCTTCATAGAGCTTGCTTCCACATGGGTTTTAGGGCCTTTGCCAACCCATCCGGAGTATCATTACAAATGACCTCTCCTACCACTACCACTACCACTAGCTTTTCCCTGCTTTATGTTCTCTTATGGGAACTATCACCATCTAAAAATAGTGATAAAATATTATCTACCTAAAATACTGAAAAGTTTCCCCTGCTCCCACAGTAAAGTCCTAAGTTCTCACAAAGGACTTCAGAGTCCCTATGATCTGCTCCCAGTTCCATTTACTCTTCAACCTCAACTTTATCTTTTTTTTTTTTTCACTCTTCCAGGTTGATTTTACTTGGTAAGATCAAAAGCAGCTTGAGCAGAAGAGTTTCATGCCGTGACTTAGGCTCAGAATGGTTGAGGACATATTGAAAGAGGGTGGGAGTGGTTGTGGTCAAAGTTCAAAGCAGGGAGACCAGTTAGAAGGGTCCTGAATTAATCCAGGTGAGGGATGACGACAGTTTGGAACTGCATGGTTATAAACCAGGTCCCAGGATTTGAAGATAAATAGTCAGTTCTAAACATATTTTGAAACTAGAATCAACAGGATTTGATGAGAGATTGGATTTGGAGATTGAGAGGAAAAGAAGAGCCAAAGTTGACCCTCATGTTTCTGTCTGAGCAACTGGAAGGATGGCATCACATTTCATAGATGGAGATGACTGCAGGGGGAACAGAAGGAGCTGGAAACCAGGAATATATTTTGTGACATGCTGCATTTGAGATACACATTTGATATCCAAGTAAAGATGCTGAAGAGACAGTTGGAAATACAAGATGGCAGTCTGAGGGAAAGTCTACACTGGAAGTCTAAATTTGAGTCTTTGGCATACGAATGATACTTAAAGTTACTAGATTGAATTAGATCACCAGCATCTGAGTATAGATAAAGAAAAGATCCAGAGGACTAATTCCTGGGGTGCTGATATTTTGTGATCAGAGGGAGGAGAAACCAGAAAAATAATGCAAAGGAGTGTCTCAGGAGATGGGAGGGAAGTGAGAAGGGTGGTGTCCTGGAAGCCAGGATGGAAGAATTTTTATAAATGGGGAACGATTATCTGTACCAAATGCTGCTGGTAGGTCAAGTAAGATGCATTAGCTAACATACACTGCCTTGATTACTGGAAATATGTTTCAGCAAATGTCAACAGGATAAATTAAACACCTGCTATTTCTGCCATGTAAAATATCAGAGAAAAAAGCTTAGGAAAATTCCCAAGGGGCACAAAATTTATTAGTCACAGTTTCATCTCAAATAAATGTACACTGTATGTATCAAACATACACACACAAGTATAGACATGTATTTTTTTTAATGCTATGATTAAAAAACCTGATATGTAGATTGATACTGGGAGCTCTTGATTACTCCACAGTACAATGTAAGGTGATGTCCTAGGACAAAATACAGGTTTTTCTCCTAAGACCCATAAGAAGAAAGAGAGATGAGATGGCACAAACGCACTTTCTATTTTGTCCACAGAAAACTGTAATTAGGCAGTTTTCAAGTTACCTTATACTCGATGCTGAATCACATCTCACCACATTGAGTCTCACTGAAAAATCACAGGGTATTTCACCATATAGTACATTCTGGATTCCTTTGATCAGCATGTCTCATTAAGGCATATTTGTTATTCTCAGAATGTGTTATTTAAAAACACATGTGTTAATAATTAAAATCTTAATGGAGAAATGTCCTTGGGTGAGAAGTACTGTTAATTTTTTTTTGATAAGCTTAATCCACTAACTTCCTATAAACACATTTGCACATTCTGATTCTATTATTGTGATTGATTCTATTTCATCAACATACAAGGATGCTTTCTAACCTACTGATACCTAACCTATTTTCATAGGTTATTGAAGCCATAATAAATTTGTTTATTCATAATACAATCATGCTGCTGCTACTGCTAAGTCACTTCAGTCGTGTCCAACTTTGTGCAACCCTATACACGGCAGCCCACTAGGCTCCTCTGTCCCTGGGATTCTCCAGGCAAGAATACTGGAGTGGGCTGCCATTTTCTTCTCCAATGCATGAAAGTGAAAATGAAAGTGAAATCGCTCAGTTGTGCCCAACTCTTAGCAACCCCATGGACTGCAGCCTACCAGGCTCCTCTGTCCATGGGATTTTCCAGGCAAGAGTACTGGAGTGGGTTGCCCTTGCCGTCTCTGAATACAATCATATTTACTACTAATTTTGCTATATTCAACAAAATAGGATTGCACCTGTTCGAAGTCTGAACTATAGAAATCTAAAATTAAACAAGGGTATAAGTTGTCTAAACATTTGTTATATTTTTCAAATTTGGGAAAATCAGATACTTTTCTTTTCTTTTTTAATATAGTTAATTTAAAATATTGTGAAAATATTATGTTAATAGAAATAGATAAGTGAATTGGGGAACTGAAGGTCAGGAATGGGGAATAGACAGTCACTTACTTTTTACATAAATAACATAACTCTGTATGTTATGTTTTATGAGAATGCATTATTTATTTCAATAAATAAATTTACAATAAAAGTGATCAAGGAAACTAAAAATATTGTGTTTCTGGTGTACAGCAAAGTGATTCATATATATATATATATATACATATATATTCTTTTTCATATTCTTTTACATTATGGATTATCACAGAATATTGTATATACTTCCCTATAACCTTGTTGTTTATTTTTGTATATAGCAGTTTGTATTTGCTAATCTCAAACTCCTAACTTTTTCCTCCTTGTCCCTTTCACCTTTGGTAACTATATATATTTTTTACCTATATCTGTGATTATGTTCCTGTTTTGAATATGTTCATTTGTTTCATATTTTAGATTCTATATATCATATGTTATTTGGCTTCCTCTTTCTGAAAATTCATTTAGTATGACAATCTCTTGGTCCATCCATGTTGCTTCAAATAACATTATTTCATTCTCTTTTATGGCTGAGTATATTCCATTGTGTATATATACCACATCTTTTTATTCCTTCATCTGTCAATGGAAATTTAGTTTGCTTACATGTCTTGGCTGTTGTAAATAGTGCTGCTATGAACACTGGGGTGCATGTATCTTTTCAAATTATAGTTCCCTCTGGATATATGCCTAGGAGTGGGGTAGCTGGATCATATGGCAACTCTACTTTTAGTTTTTAAAGGACCTTCCACACTGTTTTCCATAGTGGCAACAATCTACATTCCCAGTAACAGTGTAGGAAGGTTCCCTTTTCTCCACACCCTCTCCAGCATTTGTTCATTTTCAGACTTTTTAATGATAGCCATTCTGACTGGTGTGAGGTGGTATCTTATTATAGTTTTGATTTTCATTTCTCTAATAATTAGTGAGGTTGAGCATCTTTTCATGTGCCTGTTGCACATCTATATGTC